>NC_134357.1:305995630-306595630 GCF_048569485.1 Anomaloglossus baeobatrachus | reverse complement strand
GAGAGAGGCTGATGCTGGGGGAGAGAGAGGGGGAGGCTGGGGGAGGCTGGGGGAGAGAGGCTGATGCTGGGGGAGGCTGGGGGAGAGAGAGGCTGATGCGGGGGAGGCTGGGGGAGAGAGAGGCTGATGCTGGGGGAGAGAGAGGGGGAGGCTGGGGGAGAGAGAGGCTGAGGCTGGGATAAGAGAGAGGCTGAGGCTGGGGGAGAGAGAGGCTGAGGCTGGGGGGAGGCTGGAGAGGAGGCTGGGGGGAGAGAGAGGCTGAGGCTGGGGGGAGAGAGAGGCTGAGGCTGGGGGGGAGGCTGGAGGGAGAGAGAGGCTGAGGCTGGGGGGGAGGCTGGGGGGAGAGAGAGGCTGAGGCTGGAGGGAGGCTGGGGGGGAGAGAGGCTGAGGCTGGAGGGAGGCTGGGGGGGAGAGAGGCTGAGGCTGGGGGGGGAGGCTGGGGGGAGAAGAGAGGCTGAGGCTGGGAGGGAGGCTGGGGGGAGAGAGAGGCTGAGGCTGGGGGGGAGGCTGGGGGGAGAGTGAGGCTGGGGGGAGGCTGGGGGGAGAGAGAGGCTGAGGCTGGGGGGGGAGGCTGGGGGGAGAGAGGCTGAGGCTGGGGGGAGAGAGAGGCTGAGGCTGGGGGAGGCTGGGGGAGAGAGAGGCTGATGCTGGGGGAGGCTGGATGGAGAGAGAGGCTGATGCTGGGGGGAGAGAGGCTGATGCTGGGGGAGAGAGGCTGATGCTGGAGGGAGAGAGGCTGATGCTGGAGGGAGAGAGGCTAATGCTGGGGGAGAGAGGCTGATGCTGGGGGAGAGAGAGGCTGATGCTGGGGGAGGCTAGGGGAGAGAGAGGCTGATGCTGGGGGAGGCTGGGGGAGAGAGAGGCTGATGCGGGGGAGGCTGGGGGAGAGAGAGGCTGATGCTGGGGGAGAGAGAGGGGGAGGCTGGGGGAGAGAGGCTGATGCTGGGGGAGGCTGGGGGAGAGAGAGGCTGATGCGGGGGAGGCTGGGGGAGAGAGAGGCTGATGCTGGGGGAGAGAGAGGGGGAGGCTGGGGGAGAGAGAGGCTGATGTTGGGGGAGGCTGGGGGAGAGAGAGGCTGATGCTGGGGGAGGCTGGGGGTGAGAGAGGCTGATGCTGGGGGAGGCTGGGGGAGAGAGAGGCTGATTCTGGGGGAGGCTGGGGGGAGAGAGAGGCTGATGCTGGGAGAGAAAGAGGCTGATGCTGGGGGAGGCTGGGGTGAGAGAGGCTGATGCTGGGGGAGGCTGGGGTGAGAGAGGCTGATGCTGGGGGAGAGGCTGCTGCTGAAGGCGGGGGAGAGAGGCTGCTGCTGGGGGAATGGGAGAGAGGGGCCAATGCTAGAGACAGAGGACAAGGGTTGAGGGATAGTGCAATGACAAAATCTATGGGGGGAGTGTAAGGACTCAGAATAAGAGGGGGGCAGCATTGGGAGCTCATTATGGAGAAGGGGCAACATGTGTGGGCTCAGTATGGAGTGGAGCAATGTAGGGGAGTCAATATCAAGAGTGGGGTAGTGTGTGTGTGTGTGTGGGGGGGTTCTCAGCATAAGCGCTAGTGTGGTGGTCTTAGTATGATGAATGGGGCAGCATGGAGGTGTCATTATGGAAAAGAGTAAGGTAGCATTAGGAGCTCATGGAGAGGGGCAGCATGAATGGGACACTGTGAGGAGGGGGCAGCATGCATGGGACACTGTGAGGAGGGGCAGCATGCATGGGACACTGTGAGGAGGGGCAGCATGCATGGGACACTGTGAGGAGGGGGGCAGCATGCATGGGACATTGTGAGGAGGGGGCACCATGCATGGGACATTGTGAGGAGGGGCAGCATGCATGGGACACTGTGAGGAGGGGCAGCATGCATGGGACACTGTGAGGAGGGGCAGCATGCATGGGACACTGTAAGGAGGGGGCAGTATGCATGGGACACTGTGAGGAGGGGCAGCATGCATGGGACACTGTGAGGAGGGGGCCGCATGCATGGGACACTGTGAGGAGGGGGCAGCATGCATGTGACCCTGTGAGGAGGGGGCAGCATGCATGGGACCCTGTGAGGAGGGGGCAACATGCATGGGACCCTGTGATGAGGGGGCAGCATGCATGGGACCCTGTGAGGAGGGGGCAGTATGCATGGGACACTGTGAGGAGGGGGCAGTATGCATGGGACCCTGTGAGGAGGGGGCAGTATGCATGGGACCCTGTGAGGAGGGGGCAGTATGCATGGGACCCTGTGAGGAGGGGGCAGCATGCATGGGACCCTGTGAGGAGGGAGCAGCATGCATGGGACCCTGTGAGGAGGGAGCAGCATGCATGGGACACTGTGAGGAGGGAGCAGCATGCATGGGACACTGTGAGGAGGGGGAAGCATGCATGGGACACTGTGAGGAGGGGCAGCATGCATGGGACATTGTGAGGAGGGGCAGCATGCATGTGACACTGTCAGGAGGGGCAGCATGCATGTGACACTGTGAGGAGGGGGCAGCATGCATGTGACACTGTGAGGAGGGGCAGCATGCATGGGAAACTGTGAGGAGGGGACAGCATACATGGGACACTGTGGAGGAGGGGGCAGCATGCATGGGACCCTGTGAGGAGGGAGCAGCATGCATGGGACCCTGTGAGGAGGGCGCAGCATGCATGGGACACTGTGAGGAGGGAGCAGCATGCATGGGACACTGTGAGGAGGGGGAAGCATGCATGGGACACTGTGAGGATGGAGCAGCATGCATGGGGCATTGTGAGGAGGGGCAGCATGCATGTGACACTGTCAGGAGGGGCAGCATGCATGGGACACTGTGAGGAGGGGACAGCATACATGGGACACTGTGGAGGGGACAGCATGCATGGGACACTGTGAGGAGGGGGAAGCATGCATGGGACACTGTGAGGATGGAGCAGCATGCATGGGGCATTGTGAGGAGGGGCAGCATGCATGTGACACTGTCAGGAGGGGCAGCATGCATGGGACACTGTGAGGAGGGGACAGCATACATGGGACACTGTGGAGGGGACAGCATGCATGGGACACTGTGAGGAGGGGGCAGCATGCATGGGACACTGTGAGGAGGGGGCAGCATGCATAGGACCCTGTGAGGAGGGGCAGCATGCATGGGACATTGTGAGGAGGGATCAGCATGCATGGGACACTGAGGATGGAGCAGCATGATGTGAGGACAGTACAGATCATATTTCATAATTGAAGAAGGTGTGGTGGGTATAAGTTATAAGGGAGGGCAGTGTATAGTTTATTAGGGGCAGTGTGACAGTCACAGTATATAAGTGGGGACGGTGTGGTGGGAATATTTTATACTCATGCTATGTTTTGCTGTGCCTGTGGTGATCCCCATTGGGGGGGGGGGTTAGTGCCCTTCATTTCTCATTTACACTTTTTAAAGTGTTTTACAGAGTACATCTGCCTTAAACAGATTTCGAGTGCGAAAACTCAGTTTTACGTTGTCACTAAGGGGCGTGACCACTTAAAGTGCCTAGGGCAGCACGAAGGCAAAATACAGCCCTGCGTGTGGACATGTCATGGATGTACCCAGAGGAACAGAGAGCTGGGAAGCAGGCACCGGAGTGTCAGAACAGGGGTTATCCTGCTTCAGCTATTTGAAATCATGGCAAACATCACACAATAAAGTGCAAAGCTGCGTATTTCAGCACAGGGAAAGCACATTTTGCCAACAATTCCACGCGGAGTTACCCTACGACTAGGTGAGGATTGTCCTGGCTTAAAAACTGTTAACTTACATCTTACCACTGGGAGTGCTATCCAACCTCACATCCACTCAATGAGTACTGAACTCTGTCTACAGATGACCAGAACAGTTTAATACTACAAGTGCCAGCATATCCTGCTCATCTTTATAGTATTATCACATCAGCAGACCTGGCATGATGTGATAACCTCAGGAGCTGTGCACATGGAAACTCCTGGTATACTATATCACTATTGTATATGCTATATCCCACATACTACTGTGATAGATACATTTCTGGAAAGCTGATCTCATTTGTATAATGTTTTATTGTACCCATATCCTTTTACAAAAGTGAAATGTATACACAGCAATTTCCTAAAGGGCTTGTCCAGGGTACTTTATAGTCCACGAGCTAATTCTTCCATCGCTTTTACTTATTTTGCATATCCTACACATATGGTGGCATATCATTCCTGCGGGACAAGCAAACGGCCAGTGGGGCTGCTAGACTGGTAGAGCCTTATTCCAGGCTTCATGCCAACCACCTCCCTGTTAGCCCTCATCATCATACACTAGGGTATAACACTGTGCTTTCAAACAATCTTCAAAAATGTTGAAAAACTCATGAAATGACGAAAATACACACAAAAAAATGCTTCAGTTTACAAAACACCAGAGAAAAAGAGGGTTTCCTGAAGCTTTTTGCACTTGAAACCCGAGGTTTTTGGCCACCAGAAAAAGACGTGTGCACAGAACACTACTGGGACTGGAAGAAGAATTTTATTTCAAAACAATAATGGAATGCATAGATATTGTGTATAGTGCTTTTCACTATGCACATGATGTAAATGCTTTTTTCCAGCACTGATTATAGGTTGTATTTGCTCATTGCTCATTACTTTACTGTCTTGGCTTAAAGCACCAATGCAGCATTTTTTTTATTTCACCACTGGAGTGGTGCTTTAAACCTAAGTCCCCTGCCCCCAATCTTATACTCACCCTCTGGCGTCTTCTTCTTTTTTCGGCATCCTCCATTTCCACGACACTTGTTGTGTCCCATGAATGGGAACAACCTGTTGTATATAATTCTTGCATTGCATATTTTTCCTCCTATCAGGAAATTCCTTTATTGTTACTAGGTAGATTTAGACTGTATGAAGTTTGTCCCTATGTACCTCCCTTAGTTGGCTTCTGTATAGAATGCTCCTCCCTTCTCCTTCAGTTTAGTCTAGGGAAACCATTGCTGAAAAGACATGTCTACAACCCTGTACAGATTATTCCTTTTCACCTGCATTTACTTTGTACTTAATACAAGATTCTAGAAGAAAACTACAGCGTTTCTCCTTGTCTTCCTACAAGTCATCGTTGTGCTGAGTTGAGCTATCTGTGGAAGCCGTAGAGTGAGTAAAACCATACAGTTATCTAAGGGACTGATTACAGCGGTTGGATTCATTGCTATGAGGAAGAGACAGAATAGTGAAAAGGATTAGCTGTGACCGGGATTAGTATACATATATCAGTAAATAACCTGTTTCCAGGAGTGCTATACTGCATACAATCCAGAGAAAGGATTACCCCAAGGGGCTGATAACAAGCCACAGCATAAAACTTTATAGCAGCTTCAGACAAAGTGCAATGTAAAGTATTAACCTGTTATCAGAACTGTGTGCAGCTATAACCAAGAATCTCCCATAAGCTAATTGTAAATTGCAGCCAGAGACTCTAGACTGCTGGCTGCAGAGATTGCAACATTGTATTGATCTCCATGACAACCAGTGCAGAGCAGCATTCACCATTCCTGATGGAGTCAAAGAGAGCCCTCTCACTACCTGCTTTAAAGCAACAAGAGGAAGACATAGACTCACACTTAGGCTGGTTTCACACTACGTCTTTTTAACATCCGTTGAAAACGTTATTTTAGCGGAAGTACGGATCCAGTGCAAATGCGTTTTCATTTCAATGCATTTGCAATGGACTCGCGTTAACATCCGTTCACCTGCGTTTGCGTGCGTTATAGTGAGGATCCAGTGACTTGCAGTTTTTTAACATGTTTCAAAAACGCTACTTGTAGCGTTTTTGAGCTGCGTCAAAATACTGCAAGTCACCGGATCCTGACTAAACAGCACGCAAACGCAGGTGAACGCTGGCGTGCTGATAGACAGGATCCTGCTTTTGTACTGAGCATGCCCAGAAAGTACTGAGCATGCCCAGAAGCAGTCTCGCGTGATCTGTCTATCTATCTACTCCCTCCCTCACCCTCTCTCTCTCTATCTCTGTCTTTCCCCCTTCCTCTCCTCCCTCTCTCTCCCATCTGAGAGCTGCGGACACTCGTAACCAACGTAAATATCGGGTAACCACTTCTCTTAGTTACCCGATGTTTACGTTGGTTACGTGTGCAGACAGCCCTGCTCCTAGCAGCTGCAGACACTCGTAACCAAGATAAATATCGGGTATCCAAGGCCGATGTTTACCTTGGTTACGAGCGTCTGCAGCTGTCAGAAGCCGGCTCCCAGTCTAGTTCCCCTCACTCCCGATCACATGACTCCAATGCCCGCCCCTAAACATCCAGTGACAGGATCCTGCAAAATAAGACATGCGTTTGCATGCGTTTTTTGCTGTAAAAGCAGGATCCGTACTTCCGCTAAAATAACGTTTTCAACGGATGTTAAAAAGACGTAGTGTGAAACCAGCCTTACATTGCAGTGAAAGATCTAAGCGGTTGACCAAACCAACATGGAAGGTTAAAGAGAACCTAGAAACAGCCAGATGTGAACTGTTTACCCAGACAGCATTATTATGGCAAAGAGTGCAAAAACAAGTGACTGTTTTATCTGCGACCGGTGCTCATGAGCTACCATCAGAGGGAGCCCTTGAACAACTGTACTCAGCATACCGGTCCTACAAAGAGATTTGTAAAAAATATTCCTCTACCCTGCTGAGATCAAATACGTCTGAGTCTGAAAAAGAACTACAGGACTTCCAACAGCTTAATGCTGAACGAGACCGCACCGTGCGCGACATTGTGAGCAAGACTGAAGCAAAAATTGCGCAAATGTCAGGAGCGGCATCTTACAAATCCAGGTCCATTAAGAGCTCAAGGCACTCACTCAAATCAGGCTCATCAAGGTACTCAACCCTCAGCGAGCAGCTCATAAAGGCGCGCGCTGAAGCAGAAACAACAAAAGTACACGCCATCTTCGCCCAGAGAGAAGCAGAGATGAGAACAGAATCTGCACGCAAAGAAGCAGAGATTAAAGCAGAATCTGCACGCAAGGAAGCAGAAATTGAAGCCCTTCAGAAGGAATGTGAACATGTGGCGGCCATGGCAAGGCTAAAAGTCTTCGAGCAAGCTCTGGGTGGGAGCCAGGAAGGCAGCGCCAGTTTGCGTGATCTCGACACAGAAGACTCACTTAAGCGTACAAGAGATTACGTGCTGAGCCAAGCCGACGAACTGCCAACTACCATCAACATTCCCGTCAGTGCTAACACTTCTCCAGAGCCTCAAGACACTGATCCACCTACAGCTTCCAGCCTTCCAGGTCAGTCCAATGCACCTCAGACTTTCAAGCCTGAACCAGCTTCATATTCCAATGCACAGCCACACCCTGCGCATCAGCAACCTCCGTATGCCCATGTCTACATGCAACCTAACATGCCGGCAAGGCGCTACACTCCCAACAACCGTGTAGTTCCAGACCCGCATACAACAGAGACTGTACATACCAAACCGGCGGTCACTGGTCTAAACGCCTACGCCACTCCGTACTTTCCCATGTTCCCGAACCACGAAGCTACGAACAACGCAACCAGCATCACGCAGTCAGCAAATGTGCCCCAACTATCGGAAAGATCAGATATGTCCGACTTTGCGAGGTACATGATCCGCCGAGAACTCACCAACACCGGTCTCACAAAGTTTGACGACCAGCCCGAAAACTACAGAGGGTGGAAGTGTGCCTTCAAAACCGCAACGCGTGACCTCGGCATTACGGCTTCTGAAGAGCTGGACTTGCTAATCAGGTGGCTAGGGCCACGGTCTACTGAGAGAATCAAGAGACTCAGATCCGTCTACATCAGTGACCCAACAACTGGTCTTGCAACCGCATGGGACAGGCTAGAGAAAGGCTTCGGCAGTCCTGAAGCAATTGAAGATGCATTACTGAAACAACTATACGACCTTCCCAAAATATCTAGCAAGGATGCTTCAAAGTACCAGGAACTCAGCGACCTGCTGTCCGAGCTCCAGCTGGCCAAAACAGACACACACCTACCTGGCCTCAGCTACCTGGACACCGCTCGTGGGGTGAAACCCATAGTCGCCAAGTTACCTTACAACGTGCAGGAAAGGTGGACTACGGTAGGAACAAACTATAAAAAAGAGCACCAAGTCTCCTTCCCTCCATTCTCCTACTTCTGCGAGTTCATCAACGGCATCGCGGAACGTAAGGCAGACCCCAGCTTCACCTGTGGAGAACCAACCGGCTCCACTTCACCAGCTCCCGGATATGAGAGCCCTCATCAAAATGAGAGAAAACGTAGGGGCCCAGTATCAGTCAAGAAGACCGACGTTCTACCACCTACACCATCAGCACCAGACAATGGCACTGAAGGCGGGAAGGCGGAAAATCCGAACCGCCAATGTCCTATTCACAAACTGCCACACCCCCTGAAGAAGTGCATTGGCTTCAGGAAGAAACCCCTTCAAGAACGAAAGGAACTCTTGAAAGGGTTTGTGGTATGTTTTAGGTGTTGTGCCTCTACAGAACACCTTGCCAAGGACTGTAAGGTTACAATTAAGTGCATGGAGTGCGACAGCACGGATCACGTACAAGCGCTCCACCCATCTCAGCCTGATCCTGCACCCACACCTTCTCTTACCACAAGTCATGGCGGGGAGAGTACCGGCCAAGCTGCAAACCACCTCACAGTATCCTCCTCGTGCACCGCAGTCTGCGGAGAAGATCTCTGGGACAAGTCTTGTGCAAAAATATGCCTAGTAAGGGTATATCCCAAAGGTCACCCAGAAAGGGCCGTGAAGGTGTACAGCATCCTGGATGACCAGAGCAACAGGTCACTCGCCAGGTCTGAACTCTTCGACTTGTTCGGCTTAAAAGGAAATGCCTACCCTTACACACTAGGCACTTGCAGCGGCATCTCAGAAGCTTGCGGAAGAAGAGCCAGTGGTCTCGTGGTAACATCTCTGGAAAATACCGTAGAGATACCTCTACCGACACTCGTCGAGTGCAACCAGATACCGGCTAACCGGGAAGAGATTCCAACGCCAGAGGCAGCTCTTCACCACCCTCACCTGAGAACTATCGCCAGCAAGATCCCCCCTCTTGATCATAGTGCAAAAATCCTGATTCTGATTGGAAGGGACATCCTCCGGCTACACAAAGTACGCCAACAAATCAACGGACCACACGACGCGCCATTTGCTCAGTGCTACGACTTAGGCTGGGTGATCATAGGAAACGTCTGCGTAGGCAAAGTGAAGAGTCCTGACGCGATCTCCTCCTACAAGACGCACATCCTCCCAAACGGTCGCGGCACTCACTTTCAACCATGTCCGCATCACTACGGGGTGAAAGAGAGGCTGAGTGACACCAGGTGGCGACAGCAGCGTCCCGACTGCGCGGACGCATATCTCTGGGATGACGACTTCGGGTCAACAACGTTCGTGTAATACTATTGTATGTTCTGAGGATTTCGATAGCGTTAGGGCAATGACCACCAGAGACGAGTTCTTGGTACAAGATGTTTATAACATGTAACCACGGTAGATACACAACGGAACAAACACAGTAGAACACACACACGAAATACCTTCCCGAAACGGAGCGAAGGGGATTCCCGGGGCCACGCACCGGACTCCCCCAGGGAGACCACCAGAGCGAACCCCTATACAGGGACTGTCCGGCAATCACCCCGGAAGGCCTAAATGCGCAGCAGCCGGGACACAAGGGGCAAGTGGTGAAAGTCCAGGAGTGTCCGTACGGAATGATAGTCCAGAGTGGTTACGAACCAGAAGGAACCGGGCAGACGTGCTGATCAAAGACGGCAGACGGAGTCCGGGCACAGCTTGAAGAAACCGGGTATGGTCCAGAGTCGGTCGGTAGTCTTTCAGGAAGATCCAAAAGGCAATCAGGAAGTAGAAGCAGCAAAGCAGGAGCACACAGCAAGCAGTATACTCAGGCACTGGACTGGGCTTAGAGGCGGCCTTTTAAGCAGCTGGACAGGAAGTAGGGCAACAGAACATTAAACTCCATGTTAACTGAGGGCAAGCTCTTTCAAAAGAGAACTGGAAAACCCGGAAACCTGACAGTTCGAGTCTACAAATGAAGACAAGAAATTGGCTCCGATGAGAGAAGACAAAGTATTCATAAAGATTATGGATAAAGAGTTCTCTCAAAATGACTCTAACAGTTGGGTAACCCCATTACCCTTTCGGTCTCCAAGGCCAAGGTTGCCAAACAACTCCCAGCAAGCAACCGCAAGGTCCTCCTCTCTAAAACGCACTTTGGAAAGACAACCAGAGATGGAGAAATGCTTTGTCGAGATTACGCAAAATATCCTCAACAGAGATCATGCTGAACAGTGGCACCACATTCCCACCGAACAAAACCCAGCCGACCGAGGAACGAGACTCACTGCTGCATCCAAACTTGGCGACAACATGTGGCCGACACCTCCAAGTATCTTATACGAGGAGACCTGCGATAACTACGCCGGCAACATGTACGAGCTGGTGGAACCAGAATCTGACAAGGAAATGAGCCCGGTCGTCTCCGCTCGCTACACTTCAGTACCATCAAAACAGAAGTTGAGACCTCATCGCTTCAAGTGCTTCACAAGTTGGTCATCTGCGGTACGAGCCGTAGCTCGTCTTATTCACGTCGCTCACTGTTTCACCAACTACAAGTCTTCAACGTGCCACGGCTGGCGCATGTGTGTGATTCGTCCAGTCACCGAACTCGTGCTACTTTTACCAAAGGAGGACGTTACATGAACTAACTTTGTCGTTGGACACTGCCACGGCGGGGAGCGTACCTTTCCTTACCCCTGCTGTATGGAGACACAACTGTCCGTGTCCAATTGAACCTTGAACTTTTCCTTTGGATTAAAACTTTACCGTTGGATTATTGGGTTGGAGGAAGAGTTGGCATGTTTGCGGCTTCCCCAATCTGAAGATGGGTTTGTTGAACTTGAATTCATGTTTAACATTTTTCTACTTTTTCATTTTTTGCGCAAGGACAATGCGTCATCAACAAGCATGGACTTGAATTCAGTGCATTACGTTGCATTTTTTGTGTTGTCTCTTATCTCGTTACAGATTTCGTGACATCGAGGGACAGGATCTACTCCTTACATCGTAGAAGGACTTGTGAAATCATTTGATTTCAGACGGGGAGTGTTGTGTCCCATGAATGGGAACAACCTGTTGTATATAATTCTTGCATTGCATATTTTTCCTCCTATCAGGAAATTCCTTTATTGTTACTAGGTAGATTAGACTGTATGAAGTTTGTCCCTATGTACCTCCCTTAGTTGGCTTCTGTATAGAATGCTCCTCCCTTCTCCTTCAGTTTAGTCTAGGGAAACCATTGCTGAAGAGACATGTCTTCCTACAAGTCATCGTTGTGCTGAGTTGAGCTATCTGTGGAAGCCGTAGAGTGAGTAAAACCATACAGTTATCTAAGGGACTGATAATTAGAGCGGTTGGATTCATTGCTATGAGGAAGAGACAGAATAACACTAACAAGTGACTATAACTTCTGACTGCCCAGAAGTCAAAAGTTACATTACGAGTTCTCAATGAGGCTCTCATAGACTTGCATTGAGTTGTAACCTTCGATGTTCTCCATGAAATACTGGAGAAGCCAGCAAGTCACAAACTGGAGAAGACCAATGGGATTGATGCTTATAATAGATGAAGAAGCCGGAGGGCGAGTATAAGACAGGGGAAAGGGGACTTAAATTTAAAGCCCCTGTCCAGCAGTGATGCTGGAGTGGTGCTTTAAAATACAAATAAATGACAAACTGACATAAGTCTTACCTCGGTCTGAAACCCTTCCACAAGAATAGCCACCAACAGGTTAAATAGGACATAGTTTCCAAATGTCATCAGTGCAATAAAATAAAGTGCTGCCCATGAGGATGTTGAGGCCATTCCATTGTAAAGAACTTTATTCCAGTCTTCTTGTGTTAAAATCTAAATTGATCAATCAGATAATTAAAATCATATGAAGTATAATAATGCATTGTTTTTATTTTTGTACATAGCAATCATACAATACCTGGAATACAGTTACTGTCGCCCAAAGCAGAGAGTCGAAATTCTTTCTGTCTGGAAGAGTGTCTCCATCCTTTTCTGATGCAAATTTGCAGCCAAAAAGATGCATCCCTAAAATGCTGGCAAATATATAAAAATCAAAACTATTAGACGAAAACATAACATAATCGTCATCTATTGTGATGAATTTGAAAAAAATAAATCCTTTCACAGGAATTAATTTTTACATGTTATAATCAACATTAAGCGTAAAGGTGGCTTTACACTTTACGAAATCGCTAAAGCGATGTCGTTAGGGTCACGGAATTTGTAACGCACATCGGTCCGCTTTAGCGATGTTGTTGCGTGTGACACCTATTAGCGATTTTGAATCATTGCAAAAACGTGCAAAATTGCTAATCGGTGACATGCCCCCCTCTTCCCAATTATTGTTGCTGCTGCAGTAACGATGTTGTTCCTCGTTTCTGCGGCAGCACACAACGCTCTGTGTGACACCGCAGGAACGAGGAACCTCTCTTTACCTGCGTCCCGCCCGCAATGGGGAAGGAAGGAGGTGGGCGGGATGTTCCGGCCGCTCATCTCCGCCACTCCGCTTTGATTGGGCGGCCGCTTAGTGACGCTGCTGTGACGTCGCTGTGATGCTAAACGAACTGCCCCCTTAGAAAGGAGGCGGTTCGCCGGTTACAGCGAAGTCGCAGGGCAGGTATGTGCGTGTGACGCTGCCGTAGCGATAATGTTCGCTACGGCAGCAATCACCACATATCGGCCATACGACGGGGGCGGGTGCTATTGCGCTCGACATCGCTAGCATCGGCTACCCATGTCGCAGCGTGTAAAGCGGCCTTAAGGCTCCGTTCATGTCCTGTAGTCATCTGTTATCATGGATCCGTTACAGGTCCATTTGCAACTTTTTTGTCCATTGGTGAATAACAGATGTCAGATGGATCCATTTTTAATATGTGGAGTCTATGGACAACAGATCCGTTAATGTATTGATACTTATCATCCACTTGTAACGGATCCATTAGGAAAACAATGGACCTGTTACAAATGCAAGTAGAATGGATGGCTAAATAGCAATCTGTTAACTGATCCATTGTCAATAGACTCCCATGTTAAAAAAACAGATCATTAGTTTCCCAACAGATCTGTTCTAACGAATGACTATAGACTCAATGTTACGGTTGCTGTGGCTCTGGAGACTATGTCCGGATTTCTTGCCACTGCACATGTGCAAGCGCTGGAGACTAAGTCCTATCTTGGAGCCATTGCACATGTGCGGGTGACATCATCGCTGACACGAGGTCACATGTCTCTGACACCTTCTAAGCTGATTGGCAACTGGTCATGTGCTTGTGACACGTGGTCACATGTCTCTGACACCTTCTATGCCGATTGGTCGCTGGTCATGTGCTTGTGACGCTTTGCTCGGTGATAGGCCAGCGTGACGTCATTGCTGTCATTCTGGCAGTGGATTGGCTCTGGTGTCCTCCATCTTGGATGAGGCACAGAGTCTATATAAGACCCTAACGCACGCCGCCCGGCGCTCAGTCCTCTTGGTTCATGCATGAGGGTAGACGCCCTGTGCACGTCCCTCTAGGCATCTCTCTGTCTATGTTAGGTGAGCGCTACCGGCAGGGTAGCGATCTTATACCTTACAGCTTCGGCTGCAGTCCGTATCCTTACCTCTTATTGGAGCGGACATAGGCAGGTGCCTGAGGCACATGGTCCAGCTGGGCCTTGTAATTCTACTCGTAGGTGGACGTTGCCGCTAGGGTAACATTCCTTATACTGCGTCTGGCAGTTGTTCGTATCCTCGCACACTAGGGGAGCGAACAGAGGTAGGAGCTTTGTGCGGCTTATGCTGCTGTCCGTCTCTTTTGCACCACTAGAAGAGCGGACCTAGGCAGGTGCCAAATCTAGTGGTTCGTGTCCTCGCACACTAGTGGAGCGAACGCAGGTTGGAGCTTTGTGCGGCTTACGCTGCTGTCCGTCTCTTTTGCACCACTAGAAGAGCGGACCTAGGCAGGTGCCATATCTAGTGGTTCGTGTCCTCGCACACTAGTGGAGCGAACGCAGGTAGGAGCTTTGTGCAGCTTACGCTGCTGTCCGTCTCCTGGCACCACTAGAGGAACGGACCTAGGTAGGTGCCATTTCACACTCACTGCTTTTGTCTCTGTGATCTTTAACAGAGACCATTCCACACACCCTCCAAGTAAGGGAGGAATTGCTTTATTTTCTAATTATATTCCTCTGTGAGTTTAACAGAGGTATTGCACTCTGCACTTGTGCTATTTTATTTTTTACAGTGGCACACTTATATACCCCTTATCCTCTGCCATAGTCTGCAGCAGAGTCTTTGCATGGTGGACCCTGACTGTCTGACATTCCTTTAAGTTTTATTATCAGACAGCCCCCCGTAACACTCAATAGTCAGATAGTATAGAGCATATGAACTTAAGGCCGCTTTACACGCTGCAACATCACTCAAGCGATCTCGTTGTGACGCACATCCGGCCGCTTTAGCGATGTCGTTGCGTGTGACACCTATGAGCGATTTTGAATCGTCGCAAAAATGTTCAAAATCGCTCATCGGTGACATGCCCCCCTATTCTCGACTATCGCTGCTGCTGCGTGTACGATGTAGTTCCTCACTCCTGCGGCAGCACACATTGCTATGTGTGACACCGCAGGGACGAGGAACCTCACCTTACTTGCGGCCGCCGGCAATGAGGAAGGAAGGAGGTGGGTGGGATGTTACGTCCCGCTCATCTCCGCCCCTCCACTTCTATTGGGTGGTCGCTTAGTGACGTCGCTGTGACGCCGAACGAACCGCCCCCTTAGAAAGGAGGCGGTTTGCAGGTCACAGCGACGTCGCTAGGCAGGTAAGTAGTGTGACGGGTCTGAGCGATGTTGTGCGCCACGGGCAGCGATTTGTCCGTGTCGCACAACCGATGGGGGCGGGTACGCACGCTAGCGATATCGGTACCGATATCGCAGCTTGTAAGGCGGCCTTTAGCCTTACAAAGATTGTAACAGTGAATGCTGTAGTTGATGTAAAAGAGGCATTTCCAGCAACGTTTTTATCCTCTTAACATTTGTCAATCATCATATTATATGGCACTGAGTACTTACAATTAGTGATGGGCAAACCCGAACTGTTAAGTTTAGCGTCTGTACCGGATACCTAGTATCCGTGTAGGGAACCCTAAGGGCTCATTCACATGACTATTCCGTTTGTCCTGTTCAGTTCCTGTTCTTTTGTGGACCCACGGACAGGACCATCTTTTCAATGTCTTTTGTGTAGGATTGGATGGTACACGGTACCACTCCCGTGTGCATTCGATCCTACAAAAAAACACATCGGATGCCGTATGTCCGTTCTGTTATTATTGAACATGTCCTATTCTGTTCCATAAAAACGGACCGTGACTCAATACAAGTCAATGGGCCTGCAAAATTCCCGGAAGCCGCATGGAAGCACTTCCGTGTGACCTCTGTCGGGTGCTCGTGCAGTCTGTGTCCCGCTCCCTACCAGCCCCGCGCACTGCAGTGTGTTCGCATATACCCGCACTGACTGCAGTGTGTCAGCATATGCCAGCACTGCAATGTGTCCGCATATCCCCGCACTACAATGTCAGCATATGCCGACACTGCAATGTGTCAGCATATGCCTGCACTGCAATGCGAGCAGTCACGGGGATGATGAGCACTGCCGTCAGGAGGTTAGTAAAGTTCATTACCTGCGGTGATGAACTCCTGCACTCCTGACGTCAGCGCTCGTCACTGACCGCCGCGTTCTGACATCTCCTCTCACGAGCGAGACTGTGACTAGCAGTGACGTCACGGACCGCTCGCAAGAGGTGATCTGAGAACGCGGCAGTCATTGAACTCAGTCACCACTGTTGACGTCAGGAGTGCAGAGGCTTCCATCACTGCAGGTAATGTACCTCGCTAATCTCCTGAAGTCAGTGCTGGTCATGCCCTGTAGTGACCTGGGCTGACCTCATGATGTTAGCTCAGGTCACTGCACTGCTCTCCCAGCCAATGGGGAACATTCTGTTCTTCATTGACTGGGACAGTGAGTATGTATCGTCGTGGAACCCCCTTATTGGATTACGCCGGACCCGGATTTGTTTTATCTTTTCAATAAATTGGGGAAAGAGGGAATGTGTTGGGGAGTATTTTTTCAAATAAAAATTTGTTTGTTGTCTATTTTTTGTTAATTACTAACTGGGTTACTGATCTGATATCTGATAGACGCCATGACATCAGTAACCCCAGGGCTTGATGTCAGGTGACATTACACATCTGGTATCAAACCCATACGGTATATTACCCCGTTTGCCACCGCACCAGGGCATCGGTATGAGCTGGGGAAAAGCATCAGGATTGGCACATCTACTGAATGCGTCATTTCTGAGGCTGCTGCGGACTGCTATTCTTAGTCTGAGGAGGGTCCAAGAACTGCAGACCTCCCTAGTCTGAGAATACCAGACCACAGCTGTCCGCTTTACCCTGGCTGGTGATCCAATTTGGGGGGACCCCACGTTTTTGTTTTAAATTATTTACTTAATTTAAAATAACAGTGTGGGGTGCTGTCTGTTTTGGATTACCAGCCAAGGTGAAGCTGCCAGCTGTGGTCTGCAGGCTGCAGCTGTCTGCTTTACCCGAGCTGGCTACAAAAAGTAGGGGGGACCCCCCGTCGTTTTTTTAAATTATTTATTTTTGGCTAAATACAAGGCTAAGCACCCTTTAGTGCCACATGAAAGGCACTAAAGGGTGCAAGATTACAAAATGCTAGGGAGTGGGACATTATATGTCTTTCTCATCTATTATCTATCTATCTATCCCTCTAGCTATCCGTCTATCTAGCCCTCCATTCATTCATTCATTCATTTATTCATTCATTCATTCCTCTATTTATCTATCAATGTCAATGAGGAACTAGAGCATGAGAAGATCTTCTGGTAAAATGCTTGAGTTCTCCATTGACTTCCATTATTCTCGGTACATTCAAGACAGTCAAGCCCCTCTGGGCATCGCTTATGAATACCGAGCACCTGAGCATGGTAGTGCTCGCTCATCAATATTCGTTATGAGTATGGAGCACCCGAGTATGGTAGTGCTCACTCATCACTAATCGTTACGAGTACTGAGCACCCGAGCATGGTAGTGCTCGCTCATCACTATGCGTTATGAGTACTGAGCACCCGAGCATGGTAGTGCTCGTTCATCACT
The DNA here is from genome assembly GCF_048569485.1 of Anomaloglossus baeobatrachus. NCBI lineage: Eukaryota > Metazoa > Chordata > Amphibia > Anura > Aromobatidae > Anomaloglossus > Anomaloglossus baeobatrachus. Next base: position 306,578,402 of record NC_134357.1, on the reverse strand, counting down.
ATTCGTTATGAGTACCAAGCACCCGAGCATAATAGTGCTCACTCATCACTAATCATTATGAGTACCAGACATTCATGGTAGTGCTCACTCATCAGTATTCGTTAGGAGTACCGAGCGACCAAGCAGTGCAGTGCTCACTAGTGATCACTAGTTGAGATTTAATTTGCAATGCCAAGTACAACCATCTTGATTTTGGACCCCATGTTCTACAATAATAAAAATAAAAAAAAATAATTATTAATAATTCCAACCTGAATATAAAGATAAATAGCATCAGCAGCATGCAGAATGTGGCAACATTGTCCATGGTCTTCATTAATACTACAAGCTGGCGCTGCAGTGCTGGCATAAAGCGTACTAGCTTCAGGACCCTCATGAGACGAAAAGTCCTCAGTACAGAGAGACCACCACCCTGCTGTCCACTGATTTCCCAGACACTGCAGGAAAAACATATCTAGTTAGGTAAATAATACTTTTAATACTGAAAATGTAAGAATATTGTAATAATAACTGTAGAAGCAACAATATATTTCTTGTGATTCATTTTCCAGGCCATCATTTCGGCACCTTCTATATTCTAGTACATTTTGCAGCACATTTTTCCTAATGAATGGCGTGTTTCCAATGAGCTAAAGCATGGCACTGTAATCAAATGAGTCTTGTGAGCCAAAAAGGAACCAATTTAAATAATGCCCAAACAGGGTCAATCCAGGATTTACCCAGACTTGTAGAAAGACACATGCATTATATGTGAATCACACTGGAGCCTTGCTAGTACTTTTCATAGCTTTATCTTTCTACTAGGGGTTCACTCACAGAAAAAAAAAACACATTTTAAAGACAAATAAAAAAAATATATATATACATACATAACAAAAACAGTAATATTTAATATATTATTGTAACATCTAATACAAAGAAAAATCTAGGCAATAAAATATTTGATAAAATACAACCTTTCATTCATCAAACAAAAATAAAATCACAATTAACCACTTCCAGTCATGGAAATTTTTATATTTCCATTAATATAGCCCTATGGGGGTTTGTTTCTTGCAGGGCAAATCGTATTTTTAAATGACACCATTCATTTTACTATATAATATACTGGAAAATGGGAAAAAATTCCAACTGCGGTGAAATTGCAAGAAAAGTGCAATTCCATAATTGTTTTTGTTTTTATATCTACCATGTTCATAATATGGTAAAACTGACCTGGTAATATGATTCTCCGGGCCCAAACAACTACGTAGATACCAAACATGTATATTTTTAACTAAGTCGTTAAACAAAATGTGAAAATGTAAAGAAAAAGATATTTTTGCTGTTGTTGCCATGATCTGAGACCCGTAACTTTTATTTTTCAGGATCTGGGGCTGGGTGAAGGCTTATTTTTTGCACCCTGAGCTGATGTTTTTACTGATACCATTTTTGGGTAGATACAATGTTTTTTGTATTTTATTGCAATTTTGCGGAGACAAAAGAAACGTAATTCTAGTGTTTTTAACTTTTTTTTGTTATGCTGTTATCGGATTAATTTAATTTATATTTTGATAGATTGACATTTCTGAATACAGTGATACCAAATATGTGTATTTTTTATTGCTTTATTTTCAATAGGGCAAAAGGGGGATCTGAACTTTTATAATTTTTGTATATTTTCAAACTTTTTGAAACTTTTTTTTTCACTTTCCATTCTATTTACTAGTTTTCTTCGGGGACTTAAAGTTGCTTGTGCTATGTATCAGCACTGCTCTGTATAGCAGAAATCATGATGTCCTATGAATGCTGGCTTGCAGCCGGCGTTCACGAGAGGATCATAATGACAGACACAGAGGTCATTAGTAGGGATGATCGAATACCTCAAATATCTGGATTCACGAATATTTTCCCAATAGGTCACCGCTATTCGACTATTCGCGAATATTCGATGCGCAATGTAAGTCTATTTGAAACCCGAATAACAACTATTCGGAACTATTCAGGCTTACCATAGACTTACATTGCGCATCGAATATTTGCATAGCGGCGACCTATTCGTTGAATATTCACGAAGCCGAATAATTGAGGTATTCAATCATCCTAGTCATTAGCTGACCCTCAGCTGTCATCAGATCCCATCGGTGCTCCATGATCATGATGTCACGGGCGGCGCTGATGTGAGCACGGAATAACGCGACCCCCTACCAATGCGTATTAAGTCCCGCTGTCAGAGATTGAGAAAAGGATTTAACTGGTTAATAGCTGCGGTCAAATCTCTGGTCTAGCCGCGGCTGTTAGAAGCATATAATGGCTGATTAAATCAGCTGCCTTGGCGTGCGAGCCCACATCAAAGAAAGGAATCATAACATACAACATAAGTTTACATCATATGTTGTAAAGGGGTTAAATACGAATAATTTATTTCTCAGTGTTAGGGCTCCTTCACACAACCGTATTTTTGGTCCGAGTATGCAAAAAAAAAAAGAAAAAAAGGACCGCACTCGGACCAATGTTATTCAATGTAGTTGTGCAGATGAGCATTTTTTGGCATGGATCAAATCATTGTGTAAAAAAATCGGAACCAGCACTAGTTTCCCCCATAAATCGGATGCGATCCCATTCAAGTCTATGATTGTGCAAACAAAATCTGATGCCATATGGATATCATCCGATTTTTATGGATACATTGCAATTCTTTAGGCTATTTTTCGCACTTTGCGTCAAGGTAGTTGCAGTTCTAAATGCATCCTCTGGCAGAAATGGTTTTTGCCAAAGTTGCTTTTGACCACAAAAACACGATAAATACGCATGCGTTTTAGCGTGATTTACATGCTTTTTCATTGCTTAAAGTCAGATGCGTTTTCAATACAAAGACACTACTAAATAAAGTTTAAAAAAACACCAAAAAGGAGCCAAGACAAATGATATGTGCACACACAGAATGTGGTGAGCCTTCCGCATAAAGATGGCTGCAGCCAAGGTGCAAGATGCTGATGTCACAGCCACTCAACCTCCACACTAGAGGGGAGGGGCTGCTGCTTAGCATAAGACATGCACACTAATAAGGCTTGCACTGTGAGCCCATCATATAATGAGTGAAATGCACAGTGTCTGAACTGTAACCTATAAATGACGCCAGAAACCCAGGTCAGGCAGGCTAAACAGCACTATATAGGTGCATCTCGCACGGATACACGAGACGCACAGTGTCTGAATAATAGCCTATAAATGACGCACAACACCAGGTCCAGGTGGGTCAGTTAGCACTATGAGTACATAACACATGACAGGCTCACCATTTAACCACCTGAATTCAAAAGGTCCACATACATCCTGCAAAAATGGATAAAATGTGCCATACCTCAAATAGTGAGATATTAGTTTATATTTTGGCCCAAAATATGTAAGCTCGCAATCCGTTCGTCAAGGATTCTCACACTTGCGAGTCCCTACACTGAATTAGTTAGAAAAACCACAAAGAACTATATAAAAAAAACAGGAGGTTGAGTGGCTGTGACATCAGCATCTTGCACCTTGGCTGCAGCCATCTTTATGAGGAAGGCTCACCACATTCTGTGTGTGCACATATCATTTGTCTTGGCTCCTTTTTGGTGTTTTTTTGATATAGTTCTTTGTGTTTTTTCTAAATAAAGTTTAACCATTCAAACACTATGAAAAAAACGGAAAAATATTATAAGAAATATCAAGATTATTATCAATCAAAAAATGATTTTTTTTTTATTAAAATGATAAGTTTGTGTTAATAATTATGCATAAAATTACATTTATTTATGGATTTTCTTAAAAATAATTGTCGGCCTATGTGTGTGTGTAAAGGGACATATCATGCCATTAATATTTTGCCAAAAACGCATGCAATTAATTGGTCCAAAACGCATGTTTTCAGCATCAAAAAAGCATGTGAAACGCTAGAATTTTGATGTTGCTTGCGTTGTGCAACTTTTCATTGACTTCAATGTTAGCAAAACACAGCCCAAATGGCAAAAACAATTGACATGCTGCTTCTTTAAACGCTAAGTTTTTGCCCAAAAATATGCAAATTAAACGCTGCGTTTTGAAACACAGTGCGCACAAGAAATCCCCCATAGACTTTGCCTGAAAATCAAAACACATGCCTTTTGGCATTAAAACGCTGCGGTTCAAAACGCTGCGGGAACGCAGGTAAAAACGCAAAGTGCGCTCATAGCCTTAATATGGGAAACTGTTAATGGTCTATTAAACTATTCATAGCTGCTGTAGTAAAAAGAACAGATTTACACATGGATTGCATACAGATGATTAGTAAGAAAAAAATTCCACATTTCTGTGAAATGGCCTTTGGAAATAGACAACATGCATACAGATATAATTTATACACAAACAGCAACAGCAATGGCAGCTTTCTCATTGTGCACTCTCCCCCACCGTTTAACTATTTCTATCTTCTCAACCCAAAAACTGATCACTAGTGATGATTTTTAGGCCAGCATGAAAGATGCAATCAGCTGACAAACAAGCATTTACTCATTTGTTGGCTGATTACTGACACCAGCCATTGATCAGCAGTTTTGCCAATCATCAGTCAATGCCTAAAAAAACAGACCACCAAAAAACCCACAAAAATGGAAATTTGATATGGGTGTACAGCATTTATGTCTTATAAGTATAAAATCTGGACCTCTCAGATTTGTAGTAAGGATTTATAGACTGTAATCTTCACACCATGTCTGGAACCATCAGTCATGCATTGTGAGCACTGATGGTCGGAAATGTCTAATAACATCTAGAGTTGACAACTTGTTTTGGATTGAGATCATTGTAGACAAACACAATTTAATTCACTGCTGTAATGCCTAGGTAGTGATGGGATGATCTGACTTCAGACCAGCAAACGCAGCCTGCCAGACACACTTTGCGTTAGCCATCACGCCACACCGTACAACAACATTTACTACAACGTCCTCACAGGCTGACATTCATCAGATGGAGGCCAAAAGTGTGCCGTTCCAGATTTCATCTTCAAGGTATGTATATGAATAGCATTTCTTTTACCTACATTATTATACACTTGGTCCTCACTGTGGCCACTTTCAGGTGCATTCCTCCTCTGAATAAGGACATAGTTCCGAAACGCGTTCCTGTCTTTCGTTTTTTTATATGTATTTTAATGGATTGAATAAAATTTATTTTTTACGGATTCTGGAAGTCGTTGCTGGACCTTTCTCCTGCATTCCTCCTCAGTGTATGTGGCGGACAGTGGGCTCAAACTCACTATGTACCTAGTCTAAAAATAATTTAAATAATTCTGATAAATGAAGGTTCTAGAAAGTTTGATGGGCCTGGTGCAGAGAAAAATACATTTTTGAGGTAGAACTATATACTTAGAAACAGCTCAAAAATAGATGTAAATCAATCAAAACTTAGTAATATAAATGATTGTACACAGTATCCATGTGCAAATTCCATGAAAAGAAAAATACTGTGCTATCCAATAAAAAGTCTATGAAAATTATCCCACGGTCAGGATAACCGTGTAGGAAAAGACGTATCCAACATTACAGCACGTCATAAAAGCCCTTTTTTATCATTGCAAAATCCACAAGCAGGTATTAGAGACTCTGCAGCAACATAAGGGTAGACTGTGTAGAAAGCTGCTCATTATTGCATTTAGGAAGCAAATGAACAATAAAAAATATCAGTGCACGGAACCTGGGAAACCTACATTTTGATGTAATGAGCATGTAGCACCAGCGTATACATCAGTGAGAGTGCACCTAGCAGATAACTTCTCTAAATGCCTTTGTCCTAGTGACCTAGATCTTGTAGTAATCAGTTATACTAGGTGATTGCACCAAATACATTAAAAGCAATATATTGTACAAAAACAACATAAAACCAACCGCATGAATGATTACTTTATTAGGGGTATACTTATTACCATTTATCGATCTATGTGGCTTGCTAGAATTTAGGGTACCTTCACACTTAGCGATGCAGCAGCGATCCGACCAGCGATCTGACCTGGTCAGGATCGCTGCTGCATCGCTACATGGTCGCTGGTGAGCTGTCAAACAGGCAGATCTCACCAGCGACCAGTGAACAGCCCCCAGCCAGCAGCGACGTGCAAGCGACGCTGCGCTTACACGGAGCCGCCGTCTGGAAGCTGCGGAGACTGGTAACTAAGGTAAACATCGGGTATGGTTACCCGATGTTTACATTAGTTACCAGCGCACACCGCTTAGCTGTGTGTGCAGGGAGCAGGAGCCGGCACACTGAGCGCTGGCTCCTTGCTCTCCTAGCTGCTGTACACATCGGGTTAATTAACCCGATGTGTACAGCAGCTACATGTGCAGAGAGCCGGAGCCGGCAGCACAGGCAGCGTGAGAGCGGCGGAGGCTGGTAACTAAGGTAAATATCGGGTAACCACCTTGGTTACCCGATGTTTACCTTGGTTACAAGCTTACCTCAGCTGCCAGACGCCGGCTCCTGCTCCCTGCTCGCTTCATTTGTCGCTCTCTCGCTGTCACACACAGCGATCTGTGTGTCACAGTGGGAGAGCGCCTTTGAAGAAAACGAACCAGGGCTGTGTGTAACGAGCAGCGATCTCGCAGCAGGGGCCAGATCGCTGCTCATTGTCACACACAGCGAGAACGCTAATGAGGTCACTGCTGCGTCACAAAAAGCGTGACTCAGCAGCGATCTCGGCAGTGAGATCGCTGTGTGTGAAGCACCCCTTAGAAGGTAGTTTGTGGACACAAAATGACTGTTCAAAGCGTGCACAAGAGATTAGCAAACAAGAGCTGATGTCCAAGAAGTAGAAATCTGCGACAGACACCATCCAGTATTCCAAAGTGCTTTATTCCATCATAAAGTGCAGTTAAAAGTAGCGGGGAGAGAGACTGGTGCAGGCCCCCTTATGGACGACGGCCGTTTCACACTTCCTTGTGCTTCAATAGGACCTGTTGAAGCACAAGGAAGTGCGAAATGGACGTCGTCCATAAGGGGGCCTGCACTCGGCTCTCTCCCCGCTACTTTTAACTGCACTTTATGATGAAATAAAGCACTTTGGAGTCCTAGATGGTGTCTGCCGCAGATTTTTACTTCTTAGACATCAGTTTGGATCTTCTCTTTCCTTGTCAGAGTGCACCCATTACCGTTGTTTCCATAAGGAGGCTGAAGCTGACCTATAAACCCGGTGACAAGGTATTGCACGGTATGCAGAAACTGCTACTGCATATTATATTAGTAAACAAGAGCTTTGGAGTGGCCATGCAGTTCAGTACAACTTCCCACCTACAAATGCATCTCAATAAATTAGAATATCATCAAAAAGTTCATCTATTTCAGTAATTCAATACAAAAAGGGAAACACATATACTATATAGAGTCATTACACAGAGTGATCTATTTCAGGTGTTTATTTCTGTTAATGTTGTTAATTGGCTTAGAGCCAATAAAAACCCAAAAGTCATTATCTCAGAAAATTAGAATAATTACCACAAAACACCTGCAAAGGCATCCTAAGCATTTTTAATAGTCCCTTAGTCTGGTTCTTTAGGCTGCACAATCATGGGGAGGACTGCTGACTTGACGGATGTCCAGAAGGCAGTCATTGACACACTCCACAAGGAGGGTAAGCCACAAAAGGTAATTTATAAAGCAGCTGGCTGTGTCACAGAGTGCTGTATCCAAGCAAATTGATGGAACTTTGAGTGAAAGGAAAAAGTGTGGTAGAAAAAGGTGAACAAGCAACCGGGATAACTGCAGCCTTGATAGGATTGTTAAGAAAAGGCTATTCAAAAATTTGGGGGAGATTCACATGGAGGGGACTGCTGCTGGACTCAGTGCTTCAAGCTCCACCACACACAGATGTATCCAGGACATGGGCTACAACTGTCACATCCCTTGTGTCAAGCCACTCATGACCAATAGACAACGCCAGAAGCGTCTTAGGCTACTTTCACATTTCCGTCTTTTACCCTCAGTCCCAATCCGTCGCCTTGAGAAAATACGGTATCCTGCAAAATATTTTGTAAGATTCATTTTTCCCCCTAGAGTTGTATTAACAACGGATTGCGACTGATGGCATTGCGTTGCATCCGTCGCGCGACGGATCAGTCATGGAATGACTGACCGTTGGACGGAAAACAACGGAGAATGTCCATTGTTTTTTTAATGGAAGCCTATGGGTGCGGGATCCATCGGAATCCGTCAAATGACGGATTCCAGTGACGGATCCGTCTTTTAGCAACTGAGCATGCTCAACTGTTTAAATTAATTTCTGGTTTAAAATCTCTCTGTCTCTCTCTCTCTCTCTCTGTCGTTTGTGGTCCAAGGCGTTGTTTTCAGATGAATGTACTGTAAATTTTGCATTTTCTTTAGCACTCTAGGTCCCAGATTCTGGAGGAAGAGTGAAGAGGCCACAATCCAAGCCATTTGTGGTCTAGTGTGACGTTTCCACAATCAGTGATGGTTTAGGGAGCCATGTCATCTGCTGGTGTAGGTCCACAGAGTTTTATCAAGACCAAAGTCATTGCAGCCGTCTACCAGGAAATTGCACAGCACTTCATGTTTCCCTCTGCTGACAAGCTTTTTGGAGATGGAAATTTCATTTTCCAGCAGGACGTGGCACCTGTCCACACTGCCAAAAGTACCAATACCTGGTTTAATAACCACAGTATCACTGTGCTTGATTGGCCAACAAACTCTCCTGACCTAAACTATTGTATTATTGTACTATTACTATTCTACTATGTACTATTGTACTATTACTGACCTAAAGTATTGTCAAGAGGAAGATGAGAGACACCAGACCCAACAATGCAGATGAGCTGAAGGCTGCTATCAAAGCAACCTGGGCTTCCATAACACCTCAGCAGTGTCACAGGCTGATCGCCTCCATGCCACGCCGCATTGATGCAGTAATTCATGCAAAAGGAGCCCCGACCAAGTATTAACTGCATTTACTGTACAGACTTTTCAGTAGGCACCAACATTTCTGAGATTAAAATCATTATTTTAGTTGGTCTCTATTCTAATTTTCTGAGATAATGACTTTTGAGTTTTCATTGACTGTAAGCCATAATCATCAACATTAACAGAAATAAACACTTAAATCACTTTGTAACGTTTCATCTTTTGTATTGAATTACTGAAATAAAACTAATTTAACTATTTGATGATATTCTAATTTATTGAGATGGACTTGTATTTGCTACTGAAATGGCTGATTCACAGCCAATAAGGACTCCATTGTATTGTATTTAAAAAATTTAAAAGGGTATTCTCACGTAATTAAATTGCTTTAATTAGTTAGATAGCACAAAAATAAGCAAGTTTGCAATTGACTTGCTTTTTTCTATCTTTTATCATTCTCCTGTTGAGAAAGCTTTTTACATAGTGTACAGGTTGTTTCCATGGAGCTCGGACACTTTTGCTTGTCTTGACCCTGGTGGAATGTGCACACTAGTTACATTCCAGGAGAGTGGTTAACTCCTAACATATTATTTCTATACATCAGGTAGCTGCTCTCCTCCCTCACCATCCCTCTTAGCTCCTGAAAAGCTGTAGACAGAAGTAAATCTTGAAAAACCACCAGCCCCCACCATTATCAGCTTTTAGAGAAGGTCTCCTAATCATGGCTGTCATTTTCCTTAGCTTGGTGCTTGTTCAAATGCCCTGCTATCATATCTATGTATAAATGTAGTGATAGCTGTGTACACTGCAGAACAAACCATTAATATATGACTGTGTTAGAGCAGAACACGTGCTGAGCTTTATATTTCCATTAATACTACAACTGTGCTACTTACCACAACTATTACTATAGCAGGAGCGTCTGCTCTGCCAGAAACCAGGAAGTGAGGAGACTGGATAGCTTTGAGCTACTGAAGAGAAAACTTAAAAATAACCCTTTAACAAAGATCTAGCTGAATAGAATTTCATACCACTTTTTTCCATACAGTTATGATTTAATCTCAACATTTGAAAGTATTATTTTACTGTTCAAACTTTAACATAGTATGCGCCTAAATTATTTGATAATGATTGAGGAGATAGATATTACAGTATCTATTCACTGGTTTTATAGGGAATTTCCCACCAGATATGTATATTGCCAATCCACAATATATGATTGTAGGTGGATCCAACTGCAGAGGCCTTGCATCATCTCTAAAATGTGGGTCCCAAAGTCCACTGTGTATTGAGTGGTAGCACGTATGGGGAGTATTACTCTGTTCACCTCTATTGAATTGATGGAGATATCTAGTACACACCTCAGCTACTTCTGTTAGTCCCATGGTCATCAAGTGAAGTGACTGTCACACTACCGTTGTATTTACACAGGGAACTCAGAGACCCCTGTTGTCATGATTGGTGGGAATCCCAATGATCGAACCCCCATTGATCATACATTCAGAAATGCATTTTTGGAAAAACCACTTTACAGAACTTATCCTGAATCTGAAAAAACACTTATCCTTTAAAACCAATGCCAGCTTTTGGCACTATACATTTAAGTAAGAAAGGTACTCTTGCCATCATCCAATTCAGAATGTCAATGACTGCAAAATGGTAAATTACAATTGAATACCCCAGTCAAGCTATTTTCATAATGATTGAAGAAAGTGAAGTCCGGCTCCAGAAAACCATCCTTCTTTATTGATTGCAGTTGACATACATGACAATACATGGTAAACAAACAGCTCATTGGTAATGCTTTTAATGCGTTTCGGGTGTGCTTGAACCTTTAATTATGATATGTTGCAATACATCTCAAGGATCTTAAATAATTCTTGTTCTGCTGCACCCGAGCATGGTCGTGCTCGCTCATCACTAATTGCAAATATCATGACTAACTGTGTAAGCACACCTGAAACGCATTGAAAGCGTTACCCATGTGCTGTTTGTTTACCATGTAATGTCCTATATGTGAATTGCAATCAATAAAAAAGGATTTGTTTGTAGAGCCAGACTTTGCTTATTTCTGCTAGTTGTGGCGGTGCCTATGCCCAAGCTCCCTACCAAAGTGGAATTGCAACTCTGGTGAGCTAGACTGTAATCTCTTACAATGTAGTGTGGTTCACATGTGTATAGCTACCTGACTATGGAAACCTTAACTGATGTTTAAAATGCCTGATGTATCCTTCATGGGACAGAGAGCTAAAGTCTATGAGCTTTTATGGCCTACTGATTTGTGGATGCATTCTTCGTGTGATTAACAATAGCAATTTTTGGTGTCAGCTATGTTAATATGGCATTAAAATATGAGAAGGGCAACTAATAATTAGACAGGTTATAATAAACTTACTTTGATTGTGTAATGAATTTATCTTTAGCAGCAGACATTGAAGTGAAGCTAAAATAGACATTATTCGAGCTATTGGCTGGAGCTACAATTACCTGATTATGACAATGATCCCATCAAAGATGTTATATGGGTTCTTGATGTATCCAAATGGGCCATAAACCAAAAGCTTTAAAACCATTTCCAGGGCAAATAGACTTGTAAAGACTATATTACTGATCTCCAGGGCATTAGTCAATTCATCTGGCTGCAGAAAAACAATTCAATTTTATAAATTATTCATCGTAAGTGTAATCAAAATAAGAAAAAATACAGATTAATCAAGGTGGATAAAATAACCAGAAGTGAAACATGATGTTCTCAGAAAAGTAACACTTTACATGCCAAGAGGAATGATTATACTTTATAAAATACACATACCTGAACAGACTATAAAATAGATATTAGGTCAGTACTCCATGGATGCTGCTTATTTCTTCAGTAGATAATACACTACAGTATAGTGTGTGTGGTATATAGCCTGCGGCCTGTGTAAGGCTGATGACTGATCTGTTGTTGTAGTGGCTGACAACAGATCGATATCTCACTGGCTTCTCCAGACAACTCCCTGATCCCACTTAGCTTATCACTACATCACTGACAACTACTAGCAAATTGTCTCACTCATGGTGAGTCTGTAACATATGCCTTATTTCCAACTGTAGGAGACACATTTTATTTTTTTTTTCTAAGGCTGCACTCCTAAAAAATGGGAACCAGTTTATTTCTTCCTCATCCATCAGACAGCGGCCTTATGTCAAATACATAATCCATTTTGTAGACAAAGCCCTTTCACTTGTTCCTTTTTTCCATCATTCACAATTTTAGCTTTCCTGGGTCCAACTTTCTGTTCCTCTGGTCGTCTCTGCTACAGAGGTGAAACTGTCTGTCCATGGATCCAATGTAAAGGGGTTCTCCACTACTAGGACAACCTCTTTTGATTCCACATGTTTTCCCCAGGTAAAATAAAAAGACAATACTCACCTCCGTTACCGACGCTGTACCAACGGTATTGCGGTTTGCATTCCTGGGACTCATGTGACGTTCTGATGTCATGTGCCCTGCCTCCAATCAGCGCTAGCTTCTGTCTCCCACTTTCAGACCAAACGAACAATCAACAGGAAATGAGCGCTATGGCTGCCTCTCACTTCCTGTTGATTGCTCGTTTGGTCTGAAGGTGGGGAGACAGAAGCCAATTCTGGTTGTAGGGCTTGTATGACGTCACGTAAGCCTCGGGAATGTGAACCATGGCACCACTGGAACAGCGCCGGTACGTAAGAACGGAAAACATTGAATCAGAAGGAGTTTTTCCTAGTAGTGGACAATCCATTTAAGTCAATCCGTCAATAGATTTCACAATTCAAAACTGCATAAGCTATGTAACATAGATTTTGTAGGCCTGATAAAGCTGGTGTATTTACTTTAAAAACTAATTTTAAAATTGCTAAATAATCGTATTTGAGAGTTTATGTTCAATTTCCACACACCAAGCCTGATAGATACCTTCTCAGTGTCCCTCCTCCCTACTGCTGAGATCTCACACTGCTCAGTATAAGCTACAGCTGTTAGTTAAGCTTGGTGTCACGGATCTGTCTGGACCTTCAGGTGCTGCTGCTAGGACCAGGTGCAGAAGGGCCCGGCGATCGTCCAGATGTTAATGGACGCTGTCTCTTTAAGGCCTTGATTTAGGTTTTTTTTTTTGTTTCATTGCCAGGTTGGAGGAGCCTTTCCTCCAGCTGGTAATTAAGGGCCTTTATAACATGGGGCCTCTCACTCCTCCAGTGCGGGTTATACTCTTCACTTGGAGAAGTTGCTGCTCAGGAGTACATGTGGCTTCAGACTACTGTTGATGTATATTATGAGGATTCCCTCTCAAGATAAGCTGTGGTTTTTCCTTGTTGTGGCTTCAGACTACTGTTGCTGTACATTCTGAAGATTCCCTCTCAAGATAAGTTGTTTTTCCTTTTTCCCCCTTTGCTGTTTATTTTTGTGTTTGTTTTTCCCTCTGTGGATTGGTGGGTGGTGAGATTTAGTCCTAGGGTCTGGCTAGGAGACAGGGGCACGTTGGCGGGCCACATCTCCTAACCCTTATAGGTACCTGTGGTTTGAGGGCTAGCGCAGGGCCCCCCAGTGTCAGGGTCAGCGCATGAGCCCCCTGGTTACCCCTTCCTCTTTGTGTTTCAGCCTCCTTTATTCCCGGGAGTCCACTTGCTGGGTGTCTCTCCCCAACTCAGCGTGACGCTTGGTGGGCAGAGACTAAATATACTTGGCCTCATGAGATCTTTTCGCTCTTTATCTGGACGTATTTTAATGTCAAGATTATACAACTATTCTGACAGGGATCTACAAAGTAAATATCCCAGCCACATCAGGTCTAAAAGCTTTACTTATAATGTATTCATTTTGTATTGTGAGATCTGCTAACATATCCACTTTAATTTACTTTTCAATATCTGTATTAATCTGTAACCATAGCACAGAAATGACAGAAACACAAACATATTAAACACCTTACCTGTTCGTGATATTCTATCCCCATGCTCAGAGTATTTATTAGGATGGCAATCATTATACCTCGGCCAAAGTATTTGCTGTCCACAATCTTTCTAAATGTCTCGCACACCATTTTCCACGCCTTCATCAGCTTAGTGGGACTCTTTGTTATCGTCCTTCCCTTTTTTTGCTCGATTTTCTCGTTACACTGAGTATCTTGAGTAAACTCGTAGCCTCCATCGCTGTCAGACTCCATGTCGTCATTATCGGCCATCTCGGGTTCTTTGCAGTGAGAACATATTTCGGGATCTAAGGATTCAATTTCAGGAGTTGCAGCTTGGACCGAGATCTTACAGGATCCCTTGCAGATACCTAAAGTCATATAGAACTGATGAAAATAACAAAGCTTTCCCAAAATCTCAGTGAGCAGCAAGTGACAAATTGCTACTCATGCATCTTACATACAGCAATTTTGTGAAAAAGTGCAAAATGTAAAAAAAAAAAAAATCCTTACATCCACAGCAAAGCAAAATAAAGACTCAACACCATATCTCAAGTAAAGCAGTGCCATATCCATACGTGATACAGCATTATCACAGTATAACACACAGTAAACCTAAACCGTGACATACAGTGGCTCCTGTTCCTGTATTACACAGATTCTTCAGAACTGTGCAAGAACCACTCGAGGTTTTACTGTTAACTTTTCTCCAAGATTTGTATTACTAGTGAAGTTGTAACACAGTAGCTGGATACTCTACCCTCAACCCTAAACTAACCTTTACACATCACATTTACTTAAATATTAATGCGAGGGGCTGCTAAGTCTTTAGCTTTATGATCTTTTTTTGTTTCCATGGTAACGAATATTACATCACATGAAAGCCTTATGTGTCTAATATATGTTTTTAAAATTTTGTGTTTTTTGCTTATGACAACAGTGTTCTACGCACACGGGAAAACAAAATGGTGGAGTCTAATGCGATATTCACAGCAACTGAGAGCAGAGTAATGATAAAATTCTTGTTTCTACAAGGAAAGTCCACGAAGGATATTCATGGTGATAAGTCGCAGACATTGGGGAATCAATGCCCTTCATATTCCACAGTTAAGAACTGGGTTGCCAAATTTAAAATGGGCCACTTCAGCACCAATGATAATGAAAGTCCTGGACAACCGAGAGTGGTTGTTGTTCCTGAGATTGTCGATGCTGTGCACAACCTCATACTGGAGAATCGACAAATTTCAGCTAAAGCAATAGCAGACATCATGGGGATTTCCCGTGAATGTGTTTGTATCATTATCCATGAACATTTGGACATGAGGAAGCTATCTGCAAAGTGGGTCCACAAATGTTTGACAACAGATTAGAGAAGCATGCAACTGAAAGCTTCCTGGCGTATTTGTCAGTGTTTATGGACAGATAAGAATTTCCTGGATTGCTAGTCACTATGGATGAGACCTGGATTTATTTGTATGACCCTGAAAACAAGGAGCAGTCAAAAGAGTGGAGACACAGTAGTTCTCCTTGTCCAAAGAAGTTCAGGGTGCAAAAATCAGCCACTAAGGTGATGGCATCTGTGTTCTGGGATAAGGAGGGCGTGCTGCTAGTGGACTACCTTCAAACGGGTTCCACCATCAATACAAGGTATTACATTGAACTTTTGGACCAATTGAAGGCAGCTCTGAAGGCCAAAAGGCGCGGAAAGCTGTCCAAAGGAATCTTGTTCCTGCAAGACAACGCCTCCGCTCACACTGCACAAGTGACCATGGCAAAACTGGCAGAGCTGGGCTTCCAACTGGTTAACCACCCACCTTATTCACCAGATCTAGCTCCCTCCAAGTATCATCTGTTTCCATACCTGAAGAAACCCCTCAAGCCATAATCTGATGCCATGGCTGCTACAGATGCTTGGTTTGAGACACAACCGAAATCCTTCTTTTTGCTAGGCTTACAGAACTTGGAATACCGATGTAAGAAGTGTGTTGACATCAGTGAAGAGTATGTGGAATAAATCTAAAGTTTCATTACCCAATCTCATTTCTTTCTGGGTAAAGCCAAAGACTTATCAGCAGCCCCTCGTACTGTATATCACCAGAAGCTTTGCAGCTTTAGGTAGTTTTAAAGTTAGGGTCATTTATGACTGTGTCACTGTCGGGAAGCTAAGAACAATGTCCTGATAATCATTGCCTTCTGTTATGTTTAACCAAAAATGGAAAGTTGGACTCGGAGCAAACCATCTCATAAAGGAAAACATGAAAAGTTCCATCACTTCCCATCTTTCAAAAAAATAACCAAAAACCAAGCACTTGGACATCAACTTTCAATGGTGTTCTTGTACAATTGGCCATAAGTCTTAGCCAAACAAAGTTTAGGTTTCAAAGACAGCCAAAATGTTCCATAATACAAGGCTTTCAGCAAAATAAACAAGAACATCATTGACCTCTATCATATGCATCAGTACGGAGAGGCGTGTGCTGAAATATATGCAGCCATCTGACAGCTTTTGGCGATTGTGCTGTAATTTAATCTCGTCTCCTGATGAACCCTAACCAATAAATGTGGTGAAACGCGTCGAGGCTTTGTTACTTCTTTTTTGGTTAAGGACTATGGAGAGTCTTGGTATCACCATAGGAGAGAGAGACTATTACTGAAGGGCATTTGCCCCGAATACATCTCAGATAAGTGATTCTTTTTTGTTTCCTCTGATATCAAATTACATGACCCTATAAGCCCTGCTTGATAAGAAGGGAGGTTAGGGATATCATATGAGGGAAAGCCGCCGAGGAATGGGGGACCACTTTACCTTTAGGGTGTGTGTAACGTAAGTTATATCTCCATTGGTAGGTATGGGTAAGAACAATTGAGGGTCATCTAGAATCTGCCCCTTTAATAATATTATTAAATTGATACTCTGAAGATGTATAAAATTTTCTCTTGACAGGAATAATCTATTACGGTTGTCCCATGGTCCTGGGATTTTTTGTGTGTCATTATTCACGGTGTGGGATGTATAAGAATTTTAATAAGACTAAATAAAAGTGTTTTTATGTATAGTAATTAAGGTAGCTTTTTGAGGATAAAATTGGATTGAATTCAAATGTTGTTTAAACGGGATAGTTTAGACCAGGGGTGGGCAATTAATATTCCCATGGGGCCGCATGAGAAATTGGGATTGGTTTAGAGGGCCGGACTAATATAATTACCTCAGTTCTACCCAATATACTACATCACTACACCCCCTCCATATACTACACCTGTAATAAACTACACCACTACACCCCTATATACTACATGTTACAGGGGGCTGTCTGATATTAAAACCTAAAGGAATATCAGACAGTCAGGGTCCACCGTGCAAAGACTCTGCTGCAGACTATGGCAGAGTGCAATACCTCTGTTAAACTCACAGAGGAATATAATTAGTAAATAAGGCAATTCCTCCCTTAATTGGAGGGTGTGTGGAATGATATCTGTTAACCCCTTCACGACCTTGGACGGATCTAGCCGTCATGGTGCCCTGGTACTTAAAGACCCATGACGGCTAGATCCGTCATGACGGAATCGCGGCACTGTGGTCCCGGTAATAGCAATCGGTGGAATTTTCCACCATATTCTAGAAGGAGGGGACCTCTACTTGACCTCCCGAGGCGTGGTTTCTCCACCCCGGACCTACGGTGCCTGTGATTGGCTGATTTGTGACAATGAGCCAATCACAGGCATTGTAATGTTTCAGCTAATAAACATAGCTGAAACATTGCAATCCAGCCCTGATCGGTGCTTCTCTAGCACTGCTCATTGGCTGACCTTTGTTTCAACCCCCCCAGCTCTGATTGGAGGGATCGTCCTCGTGCTTGAACCCTCCAATCACAGTGAATCGGCTTCCGGTGAACTGCCGGTGACCGCTCACCTCAGGTTCATTCCATCCGTGGAAGCTGAGGAGAGCGATCCTGCCGCCGTGATCCTCGCCGTGCCTGCCGCCGTGATCCTCGCCGTGCCTGCCGCCGTGATCCTCGCCGTGCCTGCCGCGCCTGCCGCCGTGATCCTCGCCGTGCCTGCCGCGCCTGCCGCCGTGATCCTCGCCGTGCCTGCCGCCGTGATCCTCGCCGAGCCAGCCTGCGATTCTCTGTAAGTATTGCTACCCCGCCCCCCATCTGCTGCCCAACTCATCCACTGCTGTTCCCCCCACCCCCGCACCGCCCCTGTCCACGCTCCATCACTGACCCCGCACCACCTCGCCGCTGCCTCCGCTCCACCGCTGCTCCATCGCCGCTCCTCCGCTGCCCACGCTCCATCGCTGCCCAGGCTCGATCGCTGCCCACGCTCCATCGCTGCCCCTCCGCTGCCCACGCTCCATCGCTGCCCCTCCGCTGCCCACGCTCCATCGCTGCCCCTCCGCTGCCCACGCTCCATCGCTGCCCCTCCGCTGCCCACGCTCCATCGCTGCCCAGGCTCGATCGCCGCTCAGCCGCTGCCCGCGCTCCATCGAGGCCCCCGCACCGCTCAGCCGCTGCCCGCGCTCCATCGCTGCCCCTCCGCTGCCCACGCTCCATCGCTGCCCAGGCTCGATCGCCGCTCAGCCGCTGCCCACGCTCCATCGAGGCCCCTCCACTGCCCGCGCTCCATCGAGGCCCCCGCACCGCTCAGCCGCTGCCCGCGCTCCATCGAGGCCCCCGCACCGCTCAGCCGCTGCCCGCGCTCCATCGAGGCCCCCGCACCGCTCAGCCGCTGCCCGCGCTCCATCGAGGCCCCCGCACCGCTCAGCCGCTGCCCGCGCTCCATCGAGGCCCCCGCACCGCTCAGCCGCTGCCCGCGCTCCATCGCTGCCCACGCTCCATCGCTGCCCCTCCGCTGCCCACGCTCCATCGCTGCCCAGGCTCGATCGCCGCTCAGCCGCTGCCCGCGCTCCATCGAGGCCCCTGCACCGCTCAGCCGCTGCCCGCGCTCCATCGCTGCCCCTCCGCTGCCCACGCTCCATCGCTGCCCAGGCTCGATCGCCGCTCAGCCGCTGCCCACGCTCCATCGAGGCCCCTCCGCTGCCCGCGCTCCATCGAGGCCCCCGCACCGCTCAGCCGCTGCCCGCGCTCCATCGAGGCCCCCGCACCGCTCAGCCGCTGCCCGCGCTCCATCGCTTCCCACGCTCCATCGCTGCCCAGGCTCGATCGCCGCTCAGCCGCCGCCCGCGCTCCATCGAGGCCCCCGCACCGCTCAGCCGCTGCCCGCGCTCCATCGCTGCCCCTCCGCTGCCCACGCTCCATCGCTGCCCAGGCTCGATCGCCGCTCAGCCGCTGCCCACGCTCCATCGAGGCCCCTCCGCTGCCCGCGCTCCATCGCTGCCCCTCCGCTGCCCGCGCTCCATCGCTGCCCCTCCGCTGCCCGCGCTCCATCGCTGCCCCTCCGCTGCCCGCGCTCCATCGCTGCCCCTCCGCTGCCCCTGCTCCATCGCTGCCCCTCCGCTGCCCCTGCTCCATCGCTGCCCCTCCGCTGCCCCTGCTCCATCGCTGCCCCTCCGCTGCCCCTGCTCCATCGCTGCCCCTCCGCTGCCCCTGCTCCATCGCTGCCCCTCCGCTGCCCCTGCTCCATCGCTGCCCCTCCGCTGCCCCTGCTCCATCGCTGCCCCTCCGCTGCCCCTGCTCCATCGCTGCCCCTCCGCTGCCCCTGCTCCATCGCTGCCCCTCCGCTGCCCCTGCTCCATCGCTGCCCCTCCGCTGCCCCTGCTCCATCGCTGCCCCTCCGCTGCCCCTGCTCCATCGCTGCCCCTCCGCTGCCCCTGCTCCATCGCTGCCCCTCCGCTGCCCCTGCTCCATCGCTGCCCCTCCGCTGCCCCTGCTCCATCGCTGCCCCTGCTCCATCGCTGCCCCTCCGCTGCCCCTGCTCCATCGCTGCTCTGCCGCTGCCCCGCTGCTGCCACCGCTCCATCGCCGCTCTGCCGCTGCCCCGCTGCTGCCCCCGCTCCATCGCCGCTCCGCCGCTGCCCCGCTGCTGCCCCCGCTCCATCGCCGCTCCGCCGCTGCCCCGCTGCTGCCCCCGCTCCATCGCCGCTCCATCGCTGCTCTGCCGCTGCCCATGCTCCGCCGCTGCCCCCGCTCCATCACTGCCACCGCTCCGCTGCCCCACTCCGCAGACTGCCTGTAATCGCAGGCCAGTGCCTGCTTCCCCTCCCCCATCCATCTCTGCTGCCGACCCCCTTGCTCCCTCCACCCGCCCCCAATCCACCGCTGCCCCATGTTCTTGCTCAGAGTCTCGCATCGCATCACCTTGCACGGCCGCCCGCTTCCCGGGCAGGAGCGTGCAGCCGTGTACAAATACATGCTGCTGCACGCTTCTTACCAAGGAGCCGGCGGCTGTGCAAGGTGATGCGATGCGAAACTCTCACACGTGTGACGCTGGGCTTAGTGTCAGTTGCAGGTGCTCGTGTAAACTTTTTTTTTTTTTGCAAAATTCTAATTTTTTTTTTTTTTTTTTTATAGGTCTTTTCCTGTTCATAGACACACACTTCTACATTTGAATAAAGTTTTTTTTGCACACATACACACACCACACATAAGATGTCCCAGTCTTCCAAATCTCGGAGGCTGTATTCAGCCGAGGAGGCATATGCCATTGTTGCCTCCGAGACTGATAGCGAAGGAGATGACCCCACATTCCTTTGTTCGTCCCAGTCCTCTTCCTCCTCCAGTGCCGAGGAACCACCAAGAAAACGTCGTAGAAAGAATCGTCCGGCGCCCAGTGGAGAAGACCCGGCGCCCAGTGGAGAAGACCCGGCGCCCAGTGGAGAAGACCCGGCGCCCAGTGGAGAAGACCCGGCGCCCAGTGGAGAAGACCCGGCGCCCAGTGGAGAAGACCCGGCGCTGAGTGTGAGTGATGCCCAGCCCAGCACTAGTGCTAGTGACCCCCAACCTAGCACTAGTGATCGGGAGTGGACCCCAGTCCCTGAAAATTTTGCACCTCGGATTCCTGATTTTACTCCCCAATCAGGAATCCAGTTTGATACTAACAACCTTAGAGAAATAGAATTTTTCAAAGTCTATTTCTCTGAAGAGTTCGTTAGTCTCATGGTGGTGCAAACAAATCTTTATGCCCAACAATTTTTGGCCGAAAAACCTCGCTCATCATATTCTAGCTGGACCCCAACGGATTCAGTAGAAATGATGAAGTACTGGGGTCTGGCTCTTCACATGGGGTTAGTGAAGAAGCCTGAACTTCGCCAATATTGGAGTGTTGATGTTTTATACAACACTCCAGTGTTTGGTATGATTATGACCCGCAAACGGTTTGAGGCTATCCACAGATTTTTGCATTTTAGGGACAATTTCGAGTGTCTTCCCCGAGATGACCCGAATTTTGACAGACTGTTCAAAATTCGTCCGGTCATCGAACACTTTAGCAAAAAGTTTGCTGAAGTGTACGTTCCGCAGAGGGAAATTTGTGTGGATGAGTCCCTCATCCACTTCAAGGGGAGACTGAAGTTCCGCCAGTACTTGCCCAGTAAAAGGGCAAGGTACGGCATTAAACTCTACAAGCTGTGCGAGAGTACCTCAGGGTACACTCACAGCTTTAGTGTTTACGAAGGCAAGGACACGCGGATCCAACCCCCAGAATGCCCACCTACTCTGGGGGTGAGTGGGAAAATTGTGTGGAGTTTGATCCACCCACTGCTTGATAAAGGTTATCATCTGTATGTTGATAACTTCTATTCAAGCATCCCACTTTTCCAATCCCTCTCTTCCAGAGGTACCGCAGCTTGCGGTACGATCCGGAAAAACCAGAAGGGCCTCCCTGTTACGCTAATTGGGCAGCTGCTCCAAAAAGGTGAGAGCAGAGCCCAATGTAGCGACAACATGGTTGTAGTTAAGTTCAAGGACAAAAGGGATGTCCTTTTCTTAACCACAATACATGGTCCCGGCACCTCTGCAACCAATGTTCGAGGTACGTCAGCACAGGTTCGCAAACCGGACTGTGGCTTGGCGTACAACAAACATATGGGAGGAGTTGATCTTTCTGATCAAGTCCTCCAACCCTATAGTGCCATGCGGAAGGCTAAGGTGTGGTACAAAAAGCTGGCTGTGCACATCGTGCAGATGGCACTATACAATGCTTTCGTGCTCTCACGATGTGCAGGCCAGACCAACACCTTCCTTCAGTTTCAGGAGGTAGTAATCAAGACCATGATCTTTGGAAGAGGAGGAGAAGAAGCAGCAGCAGTTCCTACTACCTCTAGAACTGAAGGTTCCCGTGTGGTACCAGGGCAACATTTTCCTGGTGAGGTACCACAAACCACCGCAAGAGGAACAACGCAGAAAAGGTGCCGGGTGTGCTATAAAAAAGGACTGAGGCGGGAAAGCAAGTATCTATGCGATACTTGTCCCGACAAACCCGGACTTTGTATGAGTGACTGCTTCAAAGTCTATCATTCGTCCGGGTACTAAATTGATATAGCCCACCTAAAAATCCTGAGGCACAATACACGACAAAAGGCTGCTTTACACGCTGCGACATCGTTAGCAATGTAACACGCCAGATCGCACATGCGATCTCGGCAGATTGCATGCGCGATCTGGCGTGTTACAAAGCCAATGAGATTGCTAGCGATGTCGCAGCGTGTAAAGCACCCTAAGGCTATGTGCCCACGGGAGCACGTACCTTTGGATATATTCGCAGGTACGGCCGGATATTTCCCGCAGCTGCCCGCCGGCATTCGCAGCTATTTTTTAGCTACAAGATTCCAGCGAAATAGCTGCGGGAAACATGCGGAGGGCCGGGGATTCCACAGGTAATTCCGCAGGAAGAATTGCCATTCAATTACGTGCGGCTGCGGGACATCCGCAGCATGTTCCGCAGCCACATAGTGGACACAGACATTCCCCATGTCCCATAGGATAACATGGAAAGTGTCTGTACATGGTAAAACCTGCGGAATTATCTAGAAAATCCAGATAAATCTGCAGGTTTTCCACTGCAAATTCCACAGAAGCAAGCTCCCGTGGGCACATAGCCTCAAGACTGTGACCTGTCACACAATATACAACAAAGACTGTGACCTGATTCACACTACACGACAAAGACGGTGACCTGACACACACTACACAACAAAGACTGTGACCTGACACACACTACACGACAAAGACTGTGACCTGATTCACACTACACGACAAAGACGGTGACCTGACACACACTACACGACAAAGACGGTGACCTGACACACACTACACGACAAAGACGGTGACCTGACACACTACACAACAAAGACGGTGACCTGACACACACTACACAACAAAGACTGACCTGACACACACTACACAACAGACTGTGACCTGACACACACTACACAACAAAGACGGTGACCTGACACACTACACGACAAAGACGGTGACCTGACACACACTACACGACAAAGACTGTGACCTGACACACACTACACGACAAAGACGGTGACCTGACACACTACACGACAAAGACTGTGACCTGACACATACTACACGACAAAGACGGTGACCTGACACACACTACACAACAAAGACTGTGACCTGACACTACACGACAAAGACTGTGACCTGATTCACACTACACGACAAAGACTGTGACCTGACACACACTACACAACAAAGACGGTGACCTGACACACTACACGACAAAGACGGTGACCTGACACACACTACACGACAAAGACGGTGACCTGACACACACTACACAACAAAGACGGTGACCTGACACACACTACACAACAAAGACTGTGACCTGACACACACTACACGACAAAGACTGACCTGATTCACACTACACGACAAAGACGGTGACCTGACACACACTACACGACAAAGACGGTGACCTGACACACTACACAACAAAGACGGTGACCTGACACACACTACACAACAAAGACTGACCTGACACACACTACACAACAGACTGTGACCTGACACACACTACACAACAGACTGTGACCTGACACACACTACACAACAAAGAAGGTGACCTGACACACTACACAACAAAGACGGTGACCTGACACACACTACACGACAAAGACTGTGACCTGACACACACTACACGACAAAGACGGTGACCTGACACACTACACGACAAAGACGGTGACCTGACACATACTACACGACAAAGACGGTGACCTGACACACACTACACAACAAAGACGGTGACCTGACACACACTACACAACAAAGACGGTGACCTGACACACTACACAACAAAGACGGTAACCTGACACACACTACACAACAAAGACGGTGACCTGACACACACTACACAACAAAGACGGTGACCTGACACACACTACACAACAAAGACGGTGACCTGACACACACTACACGACAAAGACTGTGACCTGACACACACTACACAACAAAGACTGACCTGATTCACACTACACAACAGACTGTGACCTGACACACACTACACAACAGTCTGTGACCTGACACACACTACACAACAAAGACGGTAACCTGACACACACTACACAACAAAGACGGTGACTTGAGGCACACTACATGACAAAGACGGCGACTTGACAAAACCTACACAACACAAATATAAAATTGACATACCAGGTCCCTGATAAAATACATTGCTCATTCCATTCGAAGCCCTGCTGTGCGCCCAAACAGTGTTTTTTCGCCATATATGAAGTATCGGCTTACTCAGGACAAATTTCCCAACAAATTTTAGGGTCTATTTTATCCTGTTCCCCATGTAAAAATTAAAAAATTGAGCCCAAAATAACATTTTTGTGGAAAAAAAAGTACTTTTTTGTTTTTTCGGCTCAATGTATGAAGCACATGAGGGTTATAAGTGCTCATTGCCCATCTATAATTATGCCTTGGGGGGTCTAGTTTCCAAAATGGGGTCACATGTGGGGATTGTCCACTGTTTCGGCACATCAGAGGCTCTCCAAACGCAACATGGTGCGGCAACAATTTCATCTAATTTTCCGTTCAAAAAGTCAAATGACGTGCCTTCCCTTCGTAGCCTTGCCGTGCGCCCAAACAGTGGTTTTCCGCCACATATGAGGTATCGGTATGCTCGGATGAAATTGCACAACAAATGTTAAGGTCCATTTAATCCTGCTACCGTTGTGAAAATTCAATATTTGAGGCTAAATTTGCATTTTTGTAGCAAAAAGTAAAATGTTCATTTTTTCCTTCCACATTGCTTTAGGTCCTGTGAAACACCTGAAGGGTTAATAACCTTATTGAATGTGGTTTTGAGTAGCCTGAGGGGTGCCGTTTTTGGAATGGTGTCACTTTTGGGTGTTTTCTTTCATGTAGGCCCCTCAAAATCAATTCAAATGTGATGTGGTCCCTAAAAAAAGTGGCTTTGAAAATTTTATTGTAAAAATGAGAAATTGCTTATAAACTTTGAACCCCTATAACTTCCTTATAAAATTTTTTTTTTTTTCCAAAATTGTGCTGATGTAAAGTAGACATGTGGGAAATGTAATTTATTAATTATTTTGTGTCATATGTCTCGCTGGTTTACGAGCATAAAAATTAAAAGTTTGAAAATTACAAAATTTTCAAAATTTTCGCAAAATTTCCATTTTTTTCACAAAGAAACACAAAAAATATTGGCATAAATTTACCATTAACATGAAGCCCAATATGTCACGAGAAAACAATCTCAGAATCACCAGGATCCGTTGAAGCGTTCCAGAGTTATAACCTCATAAAGTGACACTGGTCAAAATTGCAAAAAATGGCCTGGTCTTTAGGGTCAAAATAGGCTGGGGGCTGAAGGGGTTAATGAGCACAGAGACAAAAGTAGTGAGTGTGAAATGGCACCTACCTAGGTCCGCTCTTCTAGTGGTGCAAAAGAGACGGACAGCAGCGTAAGCCGCACAAAGCTCCTACCTGCTTTCGCTCCACTAGTGTGCGAGGACACCACTAGATATGGCACCTGCCTAGGTCCGCTCTTCTAGTGGTGCAAAAGAGACGGACAGCAGCATAAGCCGCACAAAGCTCCTACCTCTGTTCGCTCCCCTAGTGTGCAAGGATACGAACAACTGCCAGACGCAGTATAAGGAACGTTACCCTAGCGGCAACGTCCACCTACGAGTAGAATCACAAGGCCCAGCCGGACCATGTGCCTCAGGCACCTGCCTATGTCCGCTCCACTAAAAGGTAAGGATATGGACTCCAGCCGAAGCTGTAAGGTGTCACGCTCCCCGGGTCCCGACGTCGTTTCTCACTCACCGCTCCTGTCCCCGGGTCCCCTGCCTCCAGCCACACGTCCTCCTCGGCACCGCTCCCTGCTCTGGCCTCCGGCACCCGGGCGTCACGCATGTGCATTAGGGCGCGCGCGCGGTCACTGACTTCCTCTTAAAGGCCCTGCACTCTCTAACAGGATATTGCATCAGTCAGGGTCAGGCGCTCCCTGCCTGGAGGGCGTCGCCTATTCGTCGTGTTTTGCTAAGCTAGGTGTCAGGTCTCCTTGTGTCTGCTGGTATACTTACCTATCTCTCTCCTAGAGCCGCTCCTGCCACGCCATCCGGTCCTGACGATTCCCGTACCCCGAACGGTGACTGTCCGCCATCCCGTCAGTCCATACCATCTCTGATCCCTGTGGTGACCCGTCTTCTCGCTCCATCGGTTCCGGACTCTGCCTGACAACATCTCGGCCTCCGAACCTGAGCTCCGCCATCCGGACTACCTTCGGTGACTCCGTGGTCCCAGGGACTTCTACACTCCACTCTTTGGAACGGACTATCCTGCTACCTGTAGTGCTCCGGCTACCGGACCCCTTGCCTTCAGTGAGGAGTTCGGCCCAGTGGATCCACCTCCTGGGTCTGCCCGTCCACCTGGCCCTAACATAAGGTATAAGAACGCTACCCTGCCGGTAGCGCTCACCTAACATAGACAGAGAGATGCCTAGAGGGACGTGCACAGGGCGTCTACCCTCATGCATGAACCAAGAGGACTGAGCGCCATGCGGCGTGCGTCAGGGTCTTATATAGACTTTGTGCCTCATCCAAGATGGAGGACACCAGAGCCAATCCGCTGCCAGAAGGACAGGAATGACATCACGCTGGCCTATCACCGAGCAAAGCGTCACAAGCACATGACCAGCGACCAATCGGCATAGAAGGTGTCAGAGACATGTGACCACGTGTCACAAGCACATGACCAGCGGCCAATCAGCTTAGAAGGTGTCAGAGACATGTGACCTCGTGTCAGCGATGATGTCACCCGCACATGTGCAATGGCTCCAAGATAGGACTTACTTAGTCTCCAGCGCTTGCACATGTGCAGTAGCAAGAAATCCGAAGATAGTCTCCAGAGCCACAGCAACCGTAACAGTACCTCCCCCTCAAGGGCCCCCCTCCCGGCGACGCAGGTAATCGGCAACTAAGTCGGGAGCATGGACAACCTCCTCAGGCTCCCAAGAGCGATGTTCCGGGCCGTAGCCCTCCCAATCTATCAAGAAGAACCTGCGCCCTCTAACCATCTTAGAACCAACTATGGCTCGTACCTCATAGCTAGAGCGAGAGGAATCAGGAGGCAGGAGAGTGCACTTCACAAGCGTGAGGTAAAATAGCCGGCTTTAGCAGTGAAACATGGAATTTGTCATCGATCCTAAGATGGACGGGTAAATTCAATTGGTAGACTACAGGATTTACCTGTCGAAGAACCTCATAAGGACCCAGGAAGCGAGGAGCAAATTTGACAGAGCTCACTCTAAGTTTCACGTGTTTTGCAGAGAGCCACAAAAAGTCCCCTGGAGAAAAGACAGGAGCTGGGCGACAAAACCGATCGGACACCGTCTTCATACGGTCCTTAGCTGCTTGGATCGACTCTTGAGTCCGATCCCAAACCTCTCTGGCATTAGTTGCCCAGTCGGCCACAAGAGGAGGAGGTGCAGCAGCGGGAAACGGAAACGGGACCCTAGGATGTTGCCCATTATTGAGTACGAACGGTGTCTGCCCAGTGGCCTCAGCCAGCGAATTGTTAAGGGCAAATTCTGCCCAGGGTAGGAGGGAGGACCAGTTGTCGTGGTTCTCAGCAACAAAGTGTCGAAGGTATATAATCATGGATTGATTGGTACGCTCAACCAAACCATTGGTCTCCGGATGGTATGCCGAAGAGAGATTCAACTCAATTTGCAGAAGGCTACAAAGATCTCGCCAGAAACGGGAAGCAAATTGCGGGCCTCTATCACAAATGATATGATCTGGCATCCTGTGAAGCCTAAAGACATGCTTGAGGAATAGTTTGGCTAGTACCCTGGAAGATGGGATTCTCGATAACGGTACGAGATGAACCATCCGGGAGAAATGGTCCGTAATGACCCACACAAATCTATGTCCCTGTGAACATGGAAGATCACCCACAAAGTCCATGCCTACCACCTCCCATGGTCTATCTGGCACTGGTAAAGGATGCAAGAGCTCAGCCGGTCTCTGCCGTAATGGGCGGTTGCGAGCACACGAGTAGCAGGAACCGACATATCTCTTGACGTGGCTGGCTAAGTGTGGCCACCAATACCACCTCTCGAGTAACTCTCGTGTCCGTCTAATACCAAAATGCCCACCCACCTTTGAGGTGTGGGCCCACGACAGTATATCATTCTGTCGATCCGGCGGAACAAAGGTCTTGCCCGGTGGGATTTGGTCTAACGTCACAGGGGAGAGTGTATGAAAAACCCTGGAGGGAAGAATAAGACGAGGTTTGTCAATCTCTTCCTGGGTAGAAACCATAGAGCGAGACAGGGCGTCTGCCTTGTTGTTCTTACTCCCAGACAGATAGTTGATGGAGAAGTGAAAGCGGGAGAAAAACAAGGACCAGCGGGCTTGGCGAGGATTCAGACGCTGAGCGGTTTGTAAGTACGTCATATTCCTATGGTCTGTATAGACCTGGAAAGGATGTTTCGCTCCTTCCAGCAAGTGACACCACTCCTCCAAGGCTAGTCTCAGGGCGAGCAGTTCCCTATCCCCAATAGTATAGTTTCTCTCTGCCGGTGAAAAGGTTTTAGCAAAGAAGAAACACTGCCTTTTTCTACCTGCACCGTTCTTTTGATACAAGACCGCACCAGCACCCACTGAAGAGGCATCAACCTCCAAGAGGAAGGGCTTATTCTCATCGGGTCTTTGAAGAACGGGAGCAGTTGAAAAGTGTCTTTTTACTGCCTCAAAAGCCTGGGATGTCTCAGTAGACCAGACTTTTGGATTAGCACCTTTCTTAGTCAAGGCCACCAAAGGGGCCACAAAAGTAGAGAAATGGGGTATGAACTGCCTGTAATAATTTATGAATCCTAGGAAGTGTTGCACCGCCTTCAAGGAATGAGGTTCGGACCATTCCAGGACAGCAGAGAGCTTCGCAGGATCCATAGCTAGACCCTCTTGTGAGATAATGTAACCCAAAAAAGGCAAGGATGACTGCTCGAATACACATTTTTCGAGTTTAGCAAACAATGAGTGCTCCCTTAAACGGGAAAGGACACGAACAACATCCTGACGATGAGTCTCCAGATCAGGAGAAAAAATCAGGATGTCGTCCAGATACACCACGACGGAGGATAACAGTAAATCCCTGAACACATCGTTTACGAAGTCCTGAAATACTGCGGGTGCATTACATAAACCAAAAGGCATGACGAGGTATTCATAGTGACCGTCTCGGGTGTTAAAAGCGGTCTGCCATTCATCACCCTCTCGAATTCGTACCAAGTTATACGCACCCCGCAGATCTAACTTCGTAAAAACCTGAGCTCCCCTCAGTCTGTCAAAGAGCTCCGAAATTAAAGGTAACGGGTATTTGTTCTTTATTGTGATTGCGTTGAGACCCCTGTAATCTATGCAGGGACGCAAATCACCCTCTTTCTTCCGAACAAAGAAAAACCCAGCTCCCGCGGGAGAGACAGACTTCCGTATGAACCCCTTCTCTAAACTCTCTCTTATATAGGTCGTCATGGCCTCTGACTCAGGTATTGACAGGGGGTAAACCCTGCCCTTAGGTGGAACTGAACCTGGGATAAGGTCTATGGCGCAGTCATATGGCCTATGGGGTGGAAGAACCTCAGCACCCTGTTTGGAGAACACGTCAGCGAAATCCAAATAGGGTGTAGGTATGGGAGAGAGATCAGTTGATGCAACCGCAACGACCTTAGGTGGTAAGGGAAGACATCGGGATTGACATTTCGAACCCCAACTAATAATGCTGTCGGACTCCCAGTCTATTAGAGGAGCATGAGTCCGAAGCCATGGGAGACCCAGAAGTACGTCATCTATACCCTCAGGCAAAACAAGAAAAGAAATCTCCTCTATGTGACCCTGAGACAGGGAAAGGCGCAAGGGAATTGTCCTCAATGTAATGGAGTCAGACAACATAGTCCCATTAACAACACGGACAGGAATAGGCGCCTCTAACATGATAAAGGGAATATTGTGTCTCTTTACAAATCCTGAAGACACAAAAGTCCCGTCAGCTCTGGAATCCACAAAAGCCATAATAGGCCATGTATTCTCAGAGAATGAGAGCTGACCTGGGATACTACACTTAGAGGGTGCCGAAGGCGTCTCTAGTAACCCCCCTCTAATGGTTACTAGGCCTGGGAGTTTCCCTGACGGTTAGGACACTTGTTAGC
The DNA here is from genome assembly GCF_048569485.1 of Anomaloglossus baeobatrachus. Lineage (NCBI taxonomy): Eukaryota > Metazoa > Chordata > Amphibia > Anura > Aromobatidae > Anomaloglossus > Anomaloglossus baeobatrachus. The sequence goes on along the minus strand of NC_134357.1, from coordinate 306,547,986 downwards.
ATAGTGCCCAGCCTGACGACATACGTAACATATAGGAGGACCAGACTTGCGTAGTCTGGAGGACGTATGACCTAATTCCATAGGAGTGGGAGATGGTTCAGATGCTGAGGAAGATGGTAGTTGACCCTCAACAACTGGAATAGCCCGATGCTTAGGGCGTGAGGAAGAGACCTCGAGTCTATGTTCCCTATGGCGTACGTCGATCCTTGTTGCTACTGTGATCAAGTCCTCCAGAGAAGCAGGGACCTCACGAGTAGCAAGAGCATCCTTAACATACCCTGCCAACCCTCTCCAGAAGATAGGAATCAACACCTTCTCTGGCCAATCTAGTTCTTCCACCAGAGTTCTAAAAGCAATGGCATAAGAACTAGTGGATAACGAACCCTGAGATAGATCTAACAGTCTCAGGGCCGCATCATGGGTAACCTGCGGACCCATGAATACCGCCTTAAGAGCATCAAGAAAGTCTTGATGTCTCAGAGTAACCACATCAGAGCGCTCCCATAGGGGAGTTGCCCATTCTAAGGCTTTGTCCTGAAGTAAGGAGATGATAAAGCCTACTCTGGACCTCTCCGTAGAGAAGCGAGAAGAGTTGACCTCTAGGTGTATCTGACACTGACTAATGAAACCACGACATGATCTGGCATCGCCAGAATATCTGTTTGGCAGAGCAAGTCGAGGATCATGTGCAGATGTCACCATGGTCTGAGGTTTATCCTCTATACTCTTGAGCCGCGACTCAAGTACTTGTATGTAACGGTGTAACTGCTGATATTCTGCCATAACTGCCAGACCCTTGGCTCAGTCCTAATGTTACAGGGGGCTGTCTGATATTAAAACCTAAAGGAATATCAGACAGTCAGGGTCCACCGTGCAAAGACTCTGCTGCAGACTAAGGCAGAGTGCAATACCTCTGTTAAACTCACAGAGGAATATAATTAGTAAATAAGGCAATTCCTCCCTTACTTGGAGGGTGTGTGGAATGATCTCTGTTAATGATCACAGAGACAAAAGCAGTGAGTGTGAAATGGCACCTACCTAGGTCTGCTCTTCTAGTGGTGCTAAAGAGACGGACAGCAGCGTAAGCCGCACAAAGTTCCTACCTGCGTTCGCTCCACTAGTGTGCGAGGACACAAACCACTAGATATGGCACCTGCCTAGGTCCGCTCTTCTAGTGGTGCAAATGAGACGGACAGCAGCATAAGCCGCACAAAGCTCCTACCTCTGTTCGCTCCCCTAGTGTGCGAGGATACGAACAACTGCCAGACGCAGTATAAGGAACGTTACCCTAGCGGCAACGTCCACCTACGAGTAGAATCACAAGGCCCAGCCGGACCATGTGCCTCAGGCACCTGCCTATGTCCGCTCCACTAAAAGGTAAGGATATGGACTCTAGCTGAAGCTGTAAGGTATAAGAACGCTACCCTGCCGGTAGCGCTCACCTAACATAGACAGAGAGATGCCTAGAGGGACGTGCACAGGGCGTCTACCCTCATGCATGAACCAAGAGGACTGAGCGCCATGCGGCGTGCGTCAGGGTCTTATATAGACTTTGTGCCTCATCCAAGATGGAGGACACCAGAGCCAATCCGCTGCCAGAACGACAGGAATGACATCACGCTGGCCTATCACCGAGCAAAGCGTCACAAGCACATGACCATTTACCAGTCACATGACCAGCGACCAATCGGCATAGAAGGTGTCAGAGACATGTGAGCCCGTGTCACAAGCACATGACCAGCGGCCAATCAGCTTAGAAGGTGTCAGAGACATGTGACCTCGTGTCAGCGATGATGTCACCCGCACATGTGCAATGGCTCTAAGATAGGACTTAGTCTCCAGCGCTTGCACATGTGCAGTAGCAAGAAATCCGAAGATAGTCTCCAGAGCCACAGCAACCGTAACACTACACCTGTATTATACTACACTCCCTCCATATACCTGTAATATACTACACCCCCATATACACCTGTATTATACTACACCACTATATAATACACCTCCGATATACTACATCATTACACCCATATATACTACACCTGTAATATAGTACACCTCCAATATACTACACCTCCATATAGCACACCTGTAATATAGTACACCCCAATATAGTACACCTGTAATATACTACACCTCCATATAGTACACCTTTAATATACTACATCACTACACCCCTATATACACCTGTAATATACTACATCACTACACCCCATATACTACACCTGTAATATAGTACACCCCCTTATAGCACACCTGTAATATACTACACCTCCATATAGCACACCTGTAATATACTACACCTCCATATAGCACACCTGTAATATACTACATCACTACACCCCTATATAGCACACCTGTAATATACTACACCTGTAATATACTACATCACTACACCCCTATATAGCACACCTGTAATATACTACACCTCCATATAGCACACCTGTAATATACTACATCACTACACCCCTATATAGCACACCTGTAATATACTACACCTCCATATAGCACACCTGTAATATACTACACCTCCATATAGCACACCTGTAATATACACCTCCATATAGCACACCTGTAATATACTACACCTCCATATAGTACACCTGTAATATACTACACCTCCATATAGTACACCTGTAATATACTACACCTCCATAGAGCACACCTGTAATATACACCTCCATATAGCACACCTGTAATATACTACACCTCCATATAGTACACCTGTAATATACTACACCTCCATATAGCACACCTGTAATATACTACATCACTATACCCCCATATACTACACCACTATATACTCCTCCATATAGCACACCTGTAATATACTACACCCCCATATGTCACACACCCTGCTCCCCATATAGCCTGCACCCCCATATCACACACACTACACCCCATACAGCCTGCACCCCCATATCACACACACTACACCCCCATATGTCACACACCCTGCCCACATATCTCACCCTGCCTGTACCCCAAATTACCCCTCTCAAACACTCTGCACCCCTTCACATCCTTCTGTCAGTCTGCAGCCCTCATATGCCACTCACCCTGCAACTCCATCTTCCCTCATATGCACTCACCCTGCAGCTCCATCTTCCCTCATATGCACTCACCCTGCAGCCCCCCTCCCCCTCATGTCCCCTCTTTTCTCATTACCAGTCATCATGTGTCCACATCTCCTTCAGGATTCAGTATCTTTGCTTTCTGCCCGGCATCCTGTGTCTCCTCCCACACAGTCACATGGGCGTGACATCATCGCAGGTCCTGCAAGATAAATTATTCCGTCTGCTGTGCTGCTTCTTCTCCTGCCAGGCGGGAACTTTTGAAATGACACATGCAGCGCAGTACTGACAACGTCAGAGCGCGCGCGTGTGTCACTGACAATTAGTGCCGGCAGGGAACAAAGGAAAGACTCCTGTGTTCCGCTGCCTGCACTGACTGTGCGGACCTGCACAGGATCTCTCCCTGCTCAGCACGCTGCAGCCCGGCTCCACTGCACCGGCTGAAGACGGGCGGGCCGGTCACAGAGAGCAGGCGGGCCGGATGTGGCCCGCGGGCCGCCCCTTGCCCAGGTCTGGTTTAGACCCTCACAATCTCAATTATACACCAAGATTCTTGTATCACAGTTTAAATGTGGTGTACCCTCTAAATAACTCCACATATAGCTATTAATGTTTAAACCGCTGGTAACAAAAGTGTTACGGTTGCTGTGGCACTGGAGTCTATGTCCAGATTTCTTGCTACTGCACATGTGCGAGCACTGGAGACTATGTCCAGATTTCTTGCTACTGCACATGTGCAAGCGCTGGAGACTAAGTCCTATCTTGGAGCCATTGCACATGTGTGGGTGACATCATCGCTGACACGAGGTCACATGTCTCTGACACCTTCTATGCCGATTGGCTGCTGGTCATGTGCTTGTGACATGTGGTCACATGTCTCTGACACCTTCTATGCCGATTGGTCTCTGGTCATGTGCTTGTGACGCTTTGCTCGGTGATAGGCCAGCGTGACGTCATTCCTGTCGTTCGGGCAGTGGCTTGGCTCTGGTGTCCTCCATCTTGGATGAGGCACAAAGTCTATATAAGACCCTGACGCATGCCGCACGGCGCTTAGTCCTCTTGGTTCATGCATGAGAGTAGACGCTCTGTGCACGTTCCTCTAGGCATCTCTCTGTCTATGCTAGGTGAGCGCTACCGGCAGGGTAGCGTTCTTATACCTTAAAGCTTCGGCTGCAGTCCCTATCCTTACCTCTTAGGGGAGCGGACATAGGCAGGTGCCTGAGGCACATGGTCTGGCTGGGCCTTGTGATTCTACTCGTAGGTGGACGTTGCCGCTAGGGTAACGTTCCTTATACTGCGTCTGGCAGTTGTTCGTATCCTCACACACTAGGGGAGAGAACAGAGGTAGGAGCTTTGTGCGGCTTACGGTGTTGTTCGTCTCTTTTGCACCACTAGAAGAGCGGACCTAGGCAGGTGCCATATCTAGTGGTTCGTGTCCTCGCACACTAGTGGAGCGAACGCAGGTAGGAGCTTTGTGCCGCTTACGCTGCTGTCCGTTTCCTGGCACCACTAGAGGAACGGACCTAGGTAGGTGCCATTTCACACTCACTGCCTTTGTCTCTCTGATTATTAACAGAGACCATTCCACACACCCTCCAAGTAAGGGAGGAATTGCCTTATTTACTAATTATATTCCTCTGTGAGTTTAACAGAGGTATTGCACTCTGCCATAGTCTGCAGCAGAGTCTTTGCACGGTGGACCCTGACTGTCTGTTACTCCTTTAGGTTTTATTATCAGACAGCCCCCGTAACAAAAAGTGAGTATATCCCTAAGTGAAAATTTCCAAATTGTGCTCAATTAACCATTTCCCTCCCCGGTGTCATGTAACTCATTAGTATTGCAAGGTCTCAAGTGTGAATGGGGAGCAGGTGTCTTACATTTGGTGTTATCGCTCACACACTCTCTCATACTGGTCACTGGAAGCACAACATGGCACCTCATGGCAAAGCATTCTCTGAGGATCTGAAGAATATAATTGTTGCTCTACATATAGATGGCCTTTGCTAAAAGAAGATTCAAACACTCTAAAACTGTGCGGCACCATGGTGGCCAGGACCACGCAAAGGTTTAACAAGACAGTTTTTACTCAGAACAGGCCTCGCCATGATCGACTAAAGATGTTAAGTGCAATGTCATATCCAGAGGTTCTCTTTTCAAAATAGATGTATGAGTGCTGGCAGCATTGCTGCAGAGGTTAAAGGGGTGGTGGTCAGCCTGTCAGTGCTCAGACCATATGCCGCACACTGCAGTAAATTGGTCTGCTTGGCTGTTGTGCCAGAAGGAAACTTCTTCCAAAGATAATGCTCAAGAAATTTTGCAAACAGTTTGCTGAAAACACGCAGACTAAGGACATGGCTTACTTCAACCATGTCCTGTGGTCTGATGAGACCAAGCTAAACCTCTGGATATGAGGCTGAGCATGTGCTTCTTTGGTCAACAATGTTGAGGTGTGTTCTGATTGGAACCTATCTTGTTAAACCACTGTATGGTCTTGGCCACCAAGATGCAGCTCGGTTTCAGGGTGTTGACAATCTTCTTATAGCTTACGCCATTTTTATGTAGAACAACAATTCTATTCAGATCCTCAGAGATATTCTTTGCCATAAGGTACCTTGTCGAATTTCCAATGGCCACTATGATAGAGTGTGTGTGTGAGTGATAATACCAAATTTACTTCACCTGCTCCCCATACACATCTGAGACCTTGTAACACTAATGAGTCACATGGGGTGAAAAATAGCTAATTGGGCACAATTTGGACATTTTCACTTAGGGGTGTAATCACTCATAGACATACAAGTAGCTGATTGCTCCTGTCAGAACAGTGTGCGACCATGCAATGCGGGACTCGTGCGAGTCTCTCGCAAGTGTGAGAGTTAATGCATGTCACGTGGAATTCCCTATTTCTTTTCCTTTACGATGTATAGATATTGTGGTCTGGGCAACAAAAATAAGTGTAATCTACAAGAGTGAAAACAATCTATTTGTATTAACTTTTAATGATATAAAATATACTAAGATATGTTGGAAGATCCTTTCTTGCTAGGATAAAATTATATATTCTGAATAATTACCTTAGACTCCCTCTATGAGAAGAGTAAACTACCGTAGGTGTACCTAGTTTGTCCCTGTATTGTATGGCCAACCATTTAGTTGAATGACCAGTATGCAATACTTTCTTTCTCCAGCAGTGGCCACTGCAGAGGCAATGTAGTGCCAAACAGAACTGTTCACAGCAGATCACAAAGGGATATATAAAGATCCAGTGATTACCAGGTCTGCCTCTAATTAAGCAGGTGATCATGATAATGCATCCCCTTTAAGCATTGTTGTGAATAAGGCTGGGATTAATTTTGATCTGTGGGAATCTCAATCCATGCTTTCAGTAGTGACTTTGGTATAATTAGTGGTGGAGTGCTGTTATTGCATGCATGGAAATAATGTTCCCACTTGACTTTATATTTGGTGAGAGTATAAATAATTTACATTTATATGCCAAAGCAAAGCATGCGTGCATGCCTGCATGCATCTATACATCTATCGCCGGACCACTGTGGAGGGTCTTCAACAAGCTACTTTACTTAAAGGGGTTAACTGGGAATAGGAAAAAAATAGCTAAAGGAAATGTCTTTATAATACATTTCCTAAAGACATTTAATTAGCAAATTGTATTTGTTTTGTCCACAGAGGTAATCAATATAGAATTAAAATGGCCATCTTCTTGTGGTACGGAATGTTAGTACAGGTGACTGTGAGCATGTGCAGTAGGAAGCTTCACTGCTTTGTCCTGGATATAATATATACAATGTATAGTCAAAAACAGGGCACTCAGAAGTTCGAGTGGCCACTTCTTACCTCAGCACCACTGGTATATTTAGTGGCGTTAGCTATGATGGAAGAGGGGAGGAGCCTCGTACTGTACATGCACTGCACATGCTCAGAATGTAACAGGAATGCGGTCACTTTAATTTTATAGTGATTAATTACCTTTCTAGACAAAATGATTGTGATATCCTAATTAAATGTATTTAGGAACTTGTATATAATGACATTTCCTTTAGTTATTTTTTTTTCTATTCCCGGAAAACCCCTTTAAATGTGCAAGAAAAGTTTAATATTTCGCCTAATTATGAATAAAATCATATATGTAATAATAATCACTCGCCTGCTTGCATGCTTGTGAAGTTTAACTAATTCCGGTTGAGATAGAAAATGATGGTCTCTCTTGGCAACCTGGCAAGCATTAAACAAGAGAAGCACCCAATCACCTTTAAGGTGAGGCACAGTATCATCCACTAGTTACCAGTATAAGGTATTCTTTGTACACAGTACATTCTCGGACTCCAATCAAGTATTCAGACAGACAGAAAGACAGACAGATAAATAGCATAAATACTTTATAATGATAGAACATTTGTTACTCAAGAAGTGGGTTGTCCAGCGAATAAAAACAAAATTTATAAGGGGTCACATTGGTATAAAATATTAAAGAAGTGATATTTACCCTAACTAATCTCCCGCAGTTCATTTTCCAACCTGGTCTTTACTAATCTCTATTTCCTGATCCTGAAATGGCAGGAAACGCCAGCACAACCAATCACTGACGGGTACATGTTCCCATAGTGGCTAATGATTGGCTTAAAGAGATTGTCCACTACTTTAAAATTGATGACCTATCCCTAGGATTGGTCATCACTGTCTGATCTGCCGGGGTCCGATGCCCAACAGACCCACCAATCAGCTGTTGCTGGTGGAACTAGCCGGACATGCTCAGTTCGAAACTGCTCTGTCTTCTCATAGCAGCCGCGGCTGGATACTGCACATCCACCTCCTATTGATTTGAATGGGAGGCAGATGTGCAGTACCCGGCCATGGCCACTATTACAAGACAAAGCAGCTCTGAACTGAGCATTTCCGGCTGCTACTGCCGTTTACGAGAGCAACTGATCGGGGGGGGGGGGGGGGGGTTCCGGGTGTCGGAGCCCGGTTATTCAGACTTTGATGGCCTTTCGTAAGGAAAGGCCAACAATGTTAAAGTAGTGGACAACCTCTTTTATGAGCTTTTCATTTCTTGTATGTTGAGCTGGCCAGGACGTAGACCCAACAGGAACCGTGTACGGGCATGTGGACATGTTCAGTATTTCTGCTCCAAACACTGGAGTGTTGATAGGAAAAACACTGAGTAAAATAACTGTGTTTTTGCCACATTTACCCGTGTGTTTTTTACATGTTTATTATTTAAATTCACTTTAATGGGTGAAACACGCTGAAAGAATTGACATGTTGCAGATTTGAAACTTCTTCAATTTTGCAAGGAGAAAATAAGCAGCGTGAGCATAAGAATTCGGAAATCTCATTCACTTTAATGGGGCAAAAAGTGCTGCAGCAAAAACGCAATTTGGAAACAAGCCTTTTTTTTTTAGAATGGGATTTATATGGATGATACATATTTTTTTTTTATACCAGTCTGATCCCTTTAAAACATTTTTTTATCTGCAGGGCAACACCTTTAAAACACACAGATCTGTACAATAAAATAACACATGGATCCTGCTGTCCAAAATGTCATTATGTTTTCTCATACCTGTACTTTGGGTCTCTAGTAGCCTGTTCATAGAACTGTACATTGGCCCTGTGTAAATGCTGGGGTCACTGGAGATCACAAGGCTTTCTGAGATGTCCCCTTGTTCTGTTTTCTTCTGTAATTCTGGTGAAACATTTGGGTGTACGGTAGGATAGTTTTTATTTCCTACAATACTTGTTTGGAGAACCTCAGTATTTGCCACAACTGTACCAGGCTGGGGAAAGACAGGCACGCAATGCACAGGTTCAAGATGGCAATCGGCATGGTAAATGCTGTGAATGGATTGTGTGTTGGAGGCTGACGCAATGGGGGAGGTTGGAGCTCCAGAAAAAGATAGCATTAGCCTGGTTCCATTATGAGGAGAATTGGTTTCCACCTCGCTGAGCTCTGGACTGGCCTGTGGTGCTCTTAGGCTACCATTTCCCAGGTGGTAATGATGGTGATGATGGTGATGGTGATGGATTAGATGGTGCACTGAAGACCTTCTTCTCCTGTGCTTGCGATTTGGTTTTTCGCAGGTGCTCTTCACTGCAGGACTAGACGTGAAACCAAGTTTAAAGATTGCTGCTCTGTAGAGCTGGACAAGCCGCTTACTTGCCTTTCGAGTCACATACACCAAATACTTGAGAAGCTCATCGTAACAACTGCCAGGCTCAGAGAAGCTGGCCAATGTGCTTGAGTTGGAAAGGAAACGGACTCTCTGTTCCTTCATCAGCTGGCTCTCCCGCTGCTTAGTTTCAGAAAACTGAGTAGCTATGACCACTAGACAGAGGTTGATCATGAAAAATGATCCAATCTAAAGAAATTTAAAGCAATTCTGTAATTAGTACAATAAAAAATCATGAAGAATACTTTATATTCACAAAAATATAACTTTAACATGTTACAATAAGTAGTAGTCTTACCTAATGTTTTAGAAACAGTTCATTTCTTTACATTTTCTAATCCCTTTTCCATTAGATGAACTGGACCAAGGATATCAAAATAATCTGAGGTCTCCTGGGGTGATAATCTGACCATGAAGATGAGTCATCGTCACTATATCTACTATATAAAGCTGAGTGTGTGTGTCCGCTAAAGGAATCTGCACCGTTGCATTTACAATCACAACATTTTGCATAGCCATCTCATTTGACTCAGGGAGCGTCATAGACTATGTTTTTAGGGGAAATTTTAACCCCGCACTTTACAGTGTTTCGCACACTAAAAAACACTTACTGTTTGGATGTGTCAGGTAATATTTTGGCTGCCATTTAGCCTGTATATTTATCAGGTGATCTATAGCAACCAATCACAGCTCTGATTCTATTTTGCTACAGGTCATTAATAGGAACTCTGATTGGTTGCTATAGGCAACAAAGGACATTCTTAGTATAAGAAGCTTATGTGACAGTTAATATGATTTCGGTAATGAGAGTCAGAGTGGGAGAGTGGGAGAGAGATAGAGAGAGGGACAGTGGGATATAGGGAAAGTGGGAGAGAGTGATAGTGGGAGAGGAGAGTGGGAGAGTGTGATAGTGGGAGAGAGGGAGAGTGGGAGGGAGACAGAGATAGAGAAAGAATGGGAGAGAGGGAGACAGAGAGAAAGGGAGAGTGGGATGGAGGGAGAGTCAGTAGAAGGAGAGTGGGAGAGAGAGAGTGGGAGAGAGGGGACAGGAAGAAAGAGAGAGTGGGATGGAGGGAGAGTGGGAGAGAGAGAGAGAGTGGGAGAGAGGGAGACAGGGAGAAAGGGAGAGTGGGATGGAGGGAGAGTCAGTAGAGGGAGAGTGGGAGAGAGAGAGAGAGTGGGAGAGAGGGAGACAGGGAGAGAGACAGAGAGGGAGACTTAATTACTATCCCGAGCAACACCAGATACTACAGCTAGTTCCCTTATATAATTTGGTTTATATGTCAAAATATTTACATGCAATTTATTGGTATAAAGACGTAGCATGAAACGATAGGGATGAGGTTAGGGAGCAGAAATTGCTTTGTATTTGATTCAGTACATTCCAGAGGTTAGAGATGACAAATGAGATAGGGTGTGCAGAATAGTTAACCAGCCTGTGGGCAGCAGGTTATAAAGCATAACTGATCAGAAGGAGATTTATTTTCATACATTCAGTATAATTTGTGTCTTTTTATTATTTTAAACTTTAGGAGTCCAGTGGGAGGGCCTACCAAATGACAGTCAGCTATCTCACTACCCTTAATCATACAGAGAAGAATGTTAGATCACAGTCCGCTGGACTCCAAATCACAGAACAAGCAGGAATTTAAAGGAAACCTGTCATGTAAAAAAATGCTAGAACCTGCAGATAAGAGGTTAATCAGCAGGTTAATAGCTTTCTAAAACTGCCCAGCCACCGCACTAGAGGTGGGGAGACAAAGGTGCAATAGGGTCTTACCCGATATAACAGGGGTGATGAGAAAGAAAATAGGTACACTCACCTGATGGGGTTGTGCCAGTCACAACTCCTTAAAACGCATGTGAGTGTCCGCGTGGTTCAAGCAGCGGCCCCGTGAATGCGTGATAAAAATATATATACATACAGGAGGAAAACGGGTATATGCCGCGCTTAAAAACCACTGAGGCAGAACTGATATAAAAATTTCTTTTTTATTACAGCATTCCAACGCGTTTCAGAGACAAGGACCGTCTCCTTCTTCAGGGAAAAAGAAATCATTGATAGTTGATTTCTTTTTATATCAGTTCTGCCTCAGTGGTTGTTAAGCGCGGCATATACCCGTTTTCCTCCTGTATGTATATATATTTTCAGCCACCGCACTGGAAGCCTGGCCACTGGGAGGAAATTAACTTTATGCCTACCAGCAGCCTTGGGCTTTCAGCCACAGGGGAGCGACCAGAGATATTCCACTCACCGCTCAGTACATAGAGAGCGGCAGCTGTAACCACGCCCCCCACACTGACTGACAGCTGGCTCTGTATTGATGCAATGCTCAGTCAGCTGTCAATCAGTGCTGGGGTGTGGATACAGCTGCTGCTCACTATATAGTGAGTGGTGAGTGAAACCACGCCTATATGACTGAAAGCCCAAGATTGCCGAGAGGAATAAAGTTAATCTCCTCTTGGTAGTCGGGCTTTCAGCATGGCGACCGGGCAGTTGTAAATGCTATTAACCTGCAGATTAATCCAATTTCTTTAGGTCAGTAAGGTTTTCTTTGCACAGCAGGTTCCCTTAAAATGAATGAATGTGTTATCCTGAATCGATTCCTACAAAAATATATATCAATCTGCTGAGCGCTCCTGCTCTATAGAATCCTGCCAACAGATTGGATTTATGTCCCCTTTAAAAAAGTTCTAGCACACCTACATTTTCTAGTTCACTATTTTTAAAACTGAGGGATGCGTATGGCAGCAGATAATTATCTTTTTGTAGAAGAGGTCTCTCAAATGTTGGCCTAATTGTCAAACACATATAGCCTATGGCAGTGAACTGCTGCATTTGTATCTCTACGTAGGATGTGTGCTTGCGCTGTCGTGGGCATATTAGATGAATACATAGGAAGAATTTATTAGTTTATAGGCTGAAAGGTAATGCCAAATATGATGTGAATCTAGCCTACAATTAAAAGCTTTCAACATTTGATTTAGTTTGCACTTTAGATGGGAAATATAGTTTGTGTTATTACCCTGTGCATATAAGAACACAATGCAGAGGAGGATGCCACTCATTGTGCAGATAGGGCAGCAGTCTTGGCTGCCTGCCAGGGTATCTTGTAGAGAAAAGGGAAGAAGTAATAAGAAAGAATATGCATAGAATACTGTATGTGCAATGCAGATGCATCCAGCTCACTCATAAATAGTATGACTTAGGCTATAGCTTAAAAAAAAAGGCATTAAATAGTAACAATGTGCCAGCAGCCTGGCTGCTCGGATCTTGATCCACGGTGGCTTGAGGGGTCTCCAGACCCGGGGGTCGTGCGGTCACTCAAATGAAGGGGGTATTTACAGGGGATTGTGTTAGAGTTCGTGACGCCATCCGTGGTATGTGGTAATTTGGAGTACCCCCACTGCAGTTGGGAGTACCCGGGGGTGATGGAGTGGGGCAGCCAGGTGTTAGAGCCCTCCACGGGTAAGGGGTATGCCCCGGGACTCGGTGATGGTGTTGGAGGAGTGCCGTGGGGAGCGAAGGGGTCGCTTGCATTCTCACTCAGTCCATTAAGCTGACACCGACAACTGGATAAACCAAAGTTATGGTTACCGCTGCCGCTGAGAGGCTAGTTTGGGTCCCGTCTCCAATGGTGCTGCCAGGTGATCCGTGACCTGACTCCTGGCACTAAGTTTACTTCTCTGTTGGTCCCGGTAGTATGGAACTTGCCAGGTCCCGCTCCCCACTATGGCTAAGTGTGGGAGCTTGCTGTCAGGGTTCACGCTTGGGATTTCCTAGACCGTTTTAGTGGAAAGTCCTATCCCCCTCGTTGCGCTAGTACCCCGATTCTTGAGTGGGTGGAGAGCGGATCTTGAAGGCTCCATTCTCATCAGGTAAATTGTCAGGTTGCCTGAAGCTACTCCCTGACCTAGGCTCCACGTACCCCGTCGTGCCCTGGTCCCAGCCAGGTGATGGTGCGAGGCCGCCGGCTGTCCTCCTCGACAGTTTCGTGCCCTTTGCCACGATCCCCTGCGACCGGGGGTCCAGCTCCTCTAGGCCCTGACCACCGCCTGCCACCTAGACTGTTCCTAGGAGCCCTGCCCCTGACCTCCTCTCTCCTTCACTTCCAACACAACAATCTCTACTGACGTTCCTGACACTCCTGACCTCGCCTAACCAACCCCCCAAGTGGGCGACCCTATTCCACTCAGGCCGTCCACTGGTGTGTCTGGTGGGTGTGGTGCAGAGTGTACCTAGGATTTAATTGGCTGATGTAGGCAACACCATGTAGTTGGGGACCCATAACCAAGAAGGAGGCGGCTATTGCACGGGAGGGCAAATTGTGCAATACCCTGTGACGACCTGATAGTTGGGGTCCATGAGCTCAAGGGTTTTTTTGGTAAAAATTAAAAAATTGCCACTTATTACAGGAGAGCTATAAAGCATGAAGGAGGACTGTTCACTTCTGCTGACAAGTCTGGTTTAGTAGATATTTGCGTTCCCTGTGAAAGAACAATTCTTTTCTCTGTTCTTTGCATTTTTTCATTCCTCTTTTATTCCTCTTAGAAATTTATGAACAAATTGACAACTGGTTGTTACTATATCTCTTTTCATATGAGTGTGGTTCTAAAGAGCTATACTAATTGAACAATGTCAGACTATGTATAGACACACACCCTACCAGTGCCATAACAAGAATTCGATGGGACCTGGTGCAAAATTTGGACCTGCCCCCCCCACCCCTTATGTTTGTCAGATGTATGTATATGTATGAATACATTTAGCATTCTAAATCCTACAAGTTACCCCCCTCGCCCCATTATGTAGTAATGTCCCCCACCCTGTTTTAATGTCCCCCATCCTGGGCTCTTTCCTTATAAATGTGTCCCCCATCCTGGTATATATGCCCATTCTTGTAAGTATGTTCCCTATCCTGGCATATATGTCCCCCATAATAGTATATATCTTCTCCATACTAGCCCACATCCTGGTGTATATATTGTATAACCCCATCCTGGTAAAAATGACCCCATCCTGGTATATATGTCCCCGACCTGAACCCCTCCTGGTATATACTGTCCCCCTCCTGGGTCCCTCCTGGTTTATACTTTCCCCCTCCTGCTATCTACAGTCCCCCTTCTGGGGCCCTCCTGGTGTATATTGTCCCCCTGATGGGCTCCTCCTGGTATATACTGTCCTCCTCCTGGTATATACTGTCCCCTTCTTGGTATATACTGTCCCACTCCTGGTATATGTGTCCCCATCCTGGTAAACATGTCTCTGTTCTGTCTAATGCAAAAACAACATTCTACTCACTGTCCCTGGCTCCCATGTCTTGCAGTGTCCTCCTGTGCAGCCAGCGCACAATAGCCAACAGCTTTCATCAGTGTCGGTGCTATTGCCATGTGCCACCCTCAGCCACTGGGACACAGACGACAGCTGCCGGCTTCTGTTTGGCCGGCAGAGTGTATCGCTGTACAGGGACCCATTTCGACTGGATGTGCAGCCTTGGACGCACATCCAGCTGAAGCAGGGACTGGGGCTGGCGGGTCCCCTGCACCTGTGGGCCCGGTTGCGGTTGCGATCCCTGCAACTGTGATCGTTTCGCCCCTGCACTCTACTGTTAATACCTATTTGTCAATTTATTCATACATTTCTAGAAAGAATAAGTGTATGTGCACATCGCATGGCATCTTTTAGACGCCGGTATACCCAAGTTCTTGAAGGAGGAGATGCTTCAGGAAAATGTCAGTTGTGTTTTTCCTGAAGCGTCTTTGGCGTCATTTTTGGTTGTTTTTGACCCCCAGCCTTTATAAACTAGTGAACAGCTTCCAAAAGGAAAGGACCTAAAGAATGGACTGATCAATTCTTTTAGATGCTTCAAGACTTTTGAAGCCCAAGGTGGTTAAAAGAAGCTCAAAAACACTGAGTAGACGCACAACAAGATGTTTTGACATTGCAATGGATATTTTAATTCTTTTTAGCATTGTTAGGCCCTTTTTCAGGAGGATTTCAGGTGAAATCTGCCTGAAAAATATGGTGGGTGAACATAACCTCGCAGAAGAATGGAACAACACTGAATTCTAACATAGATGCTTCAGAATTGTCATTTAACATAAAAACAATAACTTACTAAAACGGGCATATGAAGAAAGGGGACAGGCCAGCTTTAAAATAAAAAGCTCTGTGTTCTGATTATCCTTGTTAAAGGGTTATCCAGGCTTCTCACATAAGTCTGCGGTCATTCCATGTGAGTGTAGACTTGTGAATCCTCACATCAGAGGCAGCACACGTTGGGAAGATTCTCTGGTGTCAACGGCGAAACAGAGCAATCATGTGACTGCAAGCATGCGATATGCAAGATTCCGCCACATTCTGACTAGACATGTGCTGCCTTGCTCAATACAAGTGAATAGAGCGAGGCCACACATTTCTAGTCTTGATGCGTCTGAGAGTTTGCATATTGTAAGCTTGACTGCTAAGTATCGCTGCCGCCACTGGAGAATTCTCAAGTCTGCGCTCACATGGAGTGACTGCAGACTTTCGTGATAAGCCAGGATTACCCATTTAGGCATGTACAGATATGTTCACCCTTAATTATCCTTTATTATCCTTGTACTTAATTTAATTTGAGTGGCACGGTGGTTCAGTGGTTAGCACTGCTGTGTTGCAGCACTAGGGTCCTGGGTTCAAATCCCACCAAGGATGACATGTGCAAGATTTCTATGTTCTCCATGGGTTTCCTCCACAGACATACTGATTTTGGGAAATTAGATTTTGAGCTCCAATGAGGACAATGATGCTGATGTATGTAAAGTGCTGCGGAGTAAATGGTGCTATGTAAGTGTATAAATATTATTATAAATTAAGGATTTAAAGTTCATACTCAAATTCAATAGACTATCGTAACATATTTGACAGGCTGCAATTCACATCATGGTGTGAACCAGCATAGACGGACACATACAGTCAGGGCCAGAAATATTTGGACAGTGACACAAGTTTTGTTATTTTAGCTGTTTACAAAAACATGTTCAGAAATACAATTATATATATGATATGGGCTGAAAGTGCACACTCCCAGCTGCAATATGAGAGTTTTCACATCCAAATCGGAGAAAGGGTTTAGGAATCATAGCTCTGTAATGCATAGCCTCCTCTTTTTCAAGGGACCAAAAGTAATTGGACAAGGGACTCTAAGGGCTGCAATTAACTCTGAAGGCATCTCCCTCGTTAACCTGTAATCAATGAAGTAGTTAAAAGGTCTGGGATTGATTACAGGTGTGTGGTTTTGCATTTGGAAGCTGTTGCTGTGACCAGACAACATGCGGTCTAAGGAACTCTCAATTGAGGTGAAGCAGAACATCCTGAGGCTGAAAAGAAAGAAAAAATCCATCAGAGAGATAGCAGACATGCTTGGAGTAGCAAAATCAACAGTCGGGTACATTCTGAGAAAAAAGGAATTGACTGGTGAGCTTGGGAACTCAAAAAGGCCTGGGCGTCCACGGATGACAACAGTGGTGGATGATCGCCGCATACTTTCTTTGGTGAAGAAGAACCCGTTCACAACATCAACTGAAGTCCAGAACACTCTCAGTGAAGTAGGTGTATCTGTCTCTAAGGCAACAGTAAAGAGAAGACTCCATGAAAGTAAATACAAAGGGTTCACATCTAGATGCAAACCATTCATCAATTCCAAAAATAGACAGGCCAGAGTTAAATTTGCTGAAAAACACCTCATGAAGCCAGCTCAGTTCTGGAAAAGTATTCTATGGACAGATGAGACAAAGATCAACCTGTACCAGAATGATGGGAAGAAAAAAGTTTGGAGAAGAAAGGGTACGGCACATGATCCAAGGCACACCACATCCTCTGTAAAACATGGTGGAGGCAACGTGATGGCATGGGCATGCATGGCTTTCAATGGCACTGGGTCACTTGTGTTTATTGATGACATAACAGCAGACAAGAGTAGCCGGATGAATTCTGAAGTGTACCGGGATATACTTTCAGCCCAGATTCAGCCAAATGCCGCAAAGTTGATCGGACGGCGCTTCATAGTACAGATGGACAATGACCCCAAGCATACAGCCAAAGCTACCCAGGAGTTCATGAGTGCAAAAAAGTGGAACATTCTGCAATGGCCAAGTCAATCACCAGATCTTAACCCAATTGAGCATGCATTTCACTTGCTCAAATCCAGACTTAAGACGGAAAGACCCACAAACAAGCAAGACCTGAAGGCTGCGGCTGTAAAGGCCTGGCAAAGCATTAAGAAGGAGGAAACCCAGCGTTTGGTGATGTCCATGGGTTCCAGACTTAAGGCAGTGATTGCCTCCAAAGGATTCGCAACAAAATATTGAAAATAAAAATATTTTGTTTGGGTTTGGTTTATTTGTCCAATTACTTTTGACCTCCTAAAATGTGGAGTGTTTGTAAAGAAATGTGTACAATTCCTACAATTTCTATCAGATATTTTTGTTCAAACCTTCAAATTAAACGTTACAATCTGCACTTGAATTCTGTTGTAGAGGTTTCATTTCAAATCCAATGTGGTGGCATGCAGAGCCCAACTCGCGAAAATTGTGTCACTGTCCAAATATTTCTGGACCTAACTGTATCTTGTTACTTAGTACGGTATCATAAAATCTTGTAGGTTTTTAAAAAATTGGTAATTTTGCTTTGAACATCCTGCGATATGTTTAGCCAAGAGAAAATGTTAGTAAGGATATATATATATATATATATATATATATATGTTTCTTCATGGAGTATGTTTTGATTAGGATTTACAGGGAAATGTTAAAATAGTGCAAGAACCTTAGATGGCATTATAAAAGTAAAGAGTTAGGGGCAATAAATATAACATGTCATGATGCCCCAATTCCTAAGCTATGTAGACCGCCCTAATGAGTTTTTGAAATGAATTCTGTGTAATTAGATGAGGAACAATGTACTTCTTGTGACTTATATACTGCATGTCTGTGTGAATTTATAGAGTGAGTGATTGATACATAAACATTATATAATTGGTCAATATAGGATGATAAAAAGTACACATAAATACAGCTTGATCATCCAGAACAAGACAGCAGTAAACTAAAAATCATCATCTTAACCGAGGAGCTCCTTAATTACAGATCATAATCAGATGATTTATAGAAATGAAGAAATTATACTGGGAAATGATTACAATGTACATTAGGGGACATTATTCAGCTTTTTTCACTGGTTGTTAAAGGGATATCTCAAATTTTCTCTTGACCAACAAAGATCTAAGCAATCTCCTTATTTCCTGGTTCCTAGCCGGATGGGCACCCCTCTTTAAATGACAGCTTTAGTAAATAATAGTAATAGCATTAACAGAACTACAAAGCCCAGCACAAATTCTGCTAGCCTATAACACATTCAGCTGTCAGTGCTTTATTTTGGAGACTACACTGTTATCACCAAATTTACAAACAGAAATAACAGGGCAGAAATAACAGCATGCAGGTCCAGACAGAAAGAGCAGAGAGCAGTGATTAGGGAGACCTACTCTAAAAGCTGCCAGGCTGGTCTTCAGAAGATGAGAAGCAGAGGAAAGTTAGCAGTTAACTGCTGTATATAAAGAGAGAGAAGCAGCTGGTATGTTAAGAGTTAACCTCTCTCGTGGAATGAAGCAAGATTGGCCTGGACCCAGGCCTTTCCGTGAGGACCAGGAATCCCATTACGAGAGTGGAATGGTGAGCTGAGTTTTTTATGTTGTGATTTTGTGAGAGCTGTAACATTTTAAATTTTTGGGATTTGGAGCTGTGTGACAATTTGTTTTTGTACCCCGAGTTGATATTTTTATTGATATTATTTTGTGGTACAGACCATGTTTTGATCACCTGTTATTACAATTTTCTCTGTTGCGGAAGCCCAAAAACTGCGTTTCTGGTGTTTTGTTTTTTTCTCATTACGCTGCTTACCGATTGGATTAATTTATCTTAGATTTTGAGAGATTGGATCTAAATGAACGCAAATATACCAACTATGTTTATTTTTTTATTTCTTCATTTTTAATGTGGTAAAATAGGGGGTGAGTTGAACTTTTAGATTTTTTTTAAACATTTTTTTCTTCTTTGTACAGTACTTAATAGTTTTCTTAGGGGAATTGAATCTGCAATTGTCTGATCACTTGTTCTATATACAGCAATACCACAGCATTGCTGTGTATAGATTAAATCACAGTCTCCTATGAATGCTGGCTTTCACAGGAGAACTTTGATGACAGTGACAGGGGTCATCAGCTTACCCCTTACAGTCACGATAACACAATTTGCATCAAACAATTGCGTTGCAGGAGCACTGATGAGGGGTTAGAACAACACACACCCCCAGCTAGCGTGCTTTACTTGCCATGTCAGAGATTGGAAGTGCCATTTAACAGGTTAACATGTTGACGGCAGATGAAGGCTGAATGACTCAGCCTTCATCTGTATGGAAAGATATGGGCTCAGTGTGCAAGCCCACATCAAAGGCAGATGGACAGCCCATGACATACATAGCACGTCATGAGCAGTTAAGGGGTTAACTAATTTGAGCAATTTAAAGGGAACCTGTCACCTCTTTTTTGGCGTATAAGCTGCGGCCACCACCACCGGGCTCTTATATACAGCATTAAAAGCCCAGGCCGCTGTGAGAACATAAAAAACACTTTATAATACTTACCTAACGGTCGCTCGGTTGGCCAGATGGGCGTCTGCGTTGTCCGGTGTGGGCGCCTCCCCTTTCGGCCATCTTCGTCCTTCTTCTGACTCCTGTGTATGATGCGTCCTACATCATATACACTCGCCGGTCCGGCGCAGGCGCACTACAATACTTTGATCTGCCCTGCTCAGGGCAGATCAAAGTGCGCCTGCTCAGGACCTGAATGCCGGCGAGTGTGGATGACGTTGGACATGTCATGCACTGTGGCTAGAGAAGAAGGAGGATGAAGATGGCCGAAAGAGGCGGCGCCGGCACCGGAAAACGGAGATGCCTATCTGGCCAACCAAGCGACCGTTAGGTAAGTATTATAAAGTGTTTTTTATGTTCTCACAGCAGCCTGGGCTCTTATATACAGCATGTTAGAATGGTGTATATAAGAGCCCGGTGGTGGTGGCCGCAGCTTATACGCCAAAAAAGTGGTGACACGTTCCCTTTAAGAACTTGATAATAAAGTACTCCATTAAAGGAACCAGCTTTTTGTGATCGGTTCAATAAGTAGAACAAAGCATCATGAACATACGTGTCAAAGAAATCAAAGTATTCAAAAACATGAAGGCTGGAGTTTATATGGTATATCTTAGTACATTTTCTACATTTGTGGAAAATGTTGAACTTTGACCAGAACTTCAGAACCAAGAACTTTTAAAACAGAGAAAGAGAATCCATTGATACATGGAAGTATCAATTTTGGGCCTGTGTGGTTAGGCCCAAAATATCCAAAAAGAATGGTACTATTGCCATTTGTTCGTGGTCAGTATACTTTTTTGTCTTGCTGCTCTAAAAAGCATAGTTGTCACTGGCTTATTGTTACATGTATTAATGCTATTCGTATGTACATGTTGGGAGATTTTCATCACATGTATATTGATTATGCACCACAAAGCTGGTGTGAACAAAGGTTTGTGATACCAAGATAAAAAGGTGTAAATAATGGTACATAAGACACCAACATGCATGAATTTATCCACTCCATTAACATTTCCTAACCCATTATGACATATTTAGTGAAAGCAACTGTAAAAAACAAACAAACTTACTATAATTAGAAGAATAAAGTAGATAAAGTTGTAGAATGAGTGAGCATCCATGACAAAATACATGATGTCCACCCAACCTTCTAGAGTTATCACCTGAAAACAAAAAAGAATAAAAAAAAGAATGATAATAAAAACTTTGATACCAGTGTACAAGAATATGGACTTTTTACGAAGCTCTTCACTGTTTTCTCTACTTTTCAAGGAAAGTCAAGACAAGCAGTGCCCAACAGAACTGAAAGGGCAAAGCACTCAGCTGAGCAATTCTGCCCCTTTTTTTTAGCAAACGGTGGGTGTCCCAGAACCAAAACCCTCTCTGAACAAAATCGACATTTGATTGCTGGGATGGAAATACAGGTACCCTTTAAAATCCTGTAAAGGACTACAATGAATGCTAAATACTGAAATAGGACATGTCACCGGATCAAAAGCGGACAGTTTTTCCTCTTATTTTATTGCTTCTGGTCCCATTAGTATTTTTTTTTTTTATAATATCCACCGCATAGTTGTAGAAAAATAGGCTTTTTTATTTAGTACTACATTTTATGGTCTTTACCAAAGGGAGTGATGCTCATTGGATGATTATACAATGCAGCCTTAAGACATGCCCCATGAAATCTTGTGATTGATGCCCCATTGGCAAAGACCATAAAAATTAGTACTAAATAAAATTGGTCATATCTCGATAAATGAAAAAAAAAAGTGGATTAACCAGGAGTATAAAATAAGAGTAAAAATAGTGATGGGCAACTATTCGCGTTTTCATTATTCGTAATGACTCCCAAAGTACTATTCCGATATCATGAATAATGAACCAAATGCAAGTCAATGGGGAACCCAAGCATTTTTTTTTTGTTGTGATGAATATTGGAATAGTACTCGGTAATCGGTAAGTATTATCTGAACACGAATAGTTACTATTCGCCCATCACTAGTCCTCTCTAATGTACCACGGATCCTCACCGACCACATAATCACCACAAACTCTAAATAAGCCCTTGCTAGCAGTATACTAACTTTTCTTTAATAAAGTCCCAAGATCTCTTGATCCAACTGTGTTTTTACTTTGATAATTAACAAAGATGGAAATAATGATTCGGATTATGTGCACTGATCCATGTTGTCATTGCTTTTTTTATTGTGATTTTCTTTTTTTTGGGGGGGTGACAGTTCCTCTAACAAAGCAAATTATAATGTTTACTTTAATCAATAGATCTTGGAATAATAATAAGTTCCACAATTGGATGTGTTTAAAAATATTCCTAAGCTGAGATAAATGTGTCCCTGCTGTGTACTGTGTAATGGCTGTGTCTGACCGCACAGGGACATGGTCTGATCATAGCACACCATTCTGATTAGACTGTATGAAACCCACTGCCATGTCACAGCAAACCTCTTGAGTGAGTCCCTAATCTATGCCTTAAAGGTGCAGCACTGTGCTTCAAGGCAGAGTCCCCATGACTCCAGGCTACGCTGCCCCACTGACACAAAACCACCACAATGGCTGCCACACAGCACCAGCTGCAAAGAGGGGCTCTGCCTTTTTTGCTCTCAGTTCACACACTGGGAGCTTGTGGAAGGGGAGTGTACAGATCCTTTCAAAGTGTGCTGGTGCTGTGTGGTGGCCATTGTTGTGGTGGTTTTGTGTCAGTGGGGTGGCATGGTCTGGAGTCATGGGGACTCTGCCTTGCAGCATGGGTGTTGTGAGGCACCAGGTCAACTGCCCTATTGGCACATTGCCAATGTTGCGGTGGTTGGCAAACGGCACCACACCTTTAAGGCATAGATTAGGGACCCACTCAAGAGGTTCACCGTCACGTGGCACTGGGCTTCATACAGGCCTTCATAACAAGCCTACAACCTACAATAACCCTCAGTCCGGTACACCACTGCGCAACCAGCTCTGTCCTTACCTATTGTACCATCACCCATTCCCTATAGACTGTGAGCCCTCGCGGGCAGGGTCCTCTCTCCTCCTATACCAGTCTGTTATGTACTGTTAACGATTGTTGTATGTATACCCTCTTTCACTTGTAAAGTGCCATGGAATAAATGGCGCTATAAAAATAAACAATAATAATAATAATACAGTCTGATAAGAATCTTAAACCAAGAACCTCATGTTCAGGTATTTAATTTGTGCCTAGCGGCTTTAGATCAAAGTATGATTTTGGGATGTGCGATTCATGTCTATTTCTCCAGGTGTGCTTCACTGTCTAATCATACCACATCTCCTAGGCAGGGGAGGACGCAAAAGAGTATAAAGACATTACAGCATGGAATCTTAGCTGATTCTTTTTGTGAGGTAAAACATTTCCCTGTCTATTTTTCTTTTTTTTTGTTTTACCTCACAGAAAAAATAATTTGCAATCCCATGCTGTAATATTTGTATACTTTTTTTACTGTCTCCCTTGCCCAGGAAATGTGGTATGATGAGACCATGTTCCTGTACGGTCAGACACAGACATTACACAGTACATAGCAGGGGCACATATATAAGATTATCGCAGCACAGGAACACTTTTTTTAAAACACATCCAATTGTGGAACTTATTATTCTTTCAAGATCTATTGATTAAAATCAATTTTGTTCATGGGAAAACCCCTTTAACGCATAGGACTTGGCTTATAAATATCATAGATTACAATTAACAGTCAATTCTTAGACAGATGTAGCGAAGGACATTCAAGGGCAGAGGCTCTATATACAGTTCTTGTGCAGAGACTCTCTCCTTTCTGTGTCCACCTCTGTCTCTATAAACCTGCAATTTGTAGGTGGCATCTCATTATCAGTATGACAACAACAGCTTTAAAAAAGCAAACTAACAATTTTCAATAGCAATCATTTCACATCCTGGAATTTATGTATTTTTGTTTCTACAAATAATTATAAATATTCCCTTTTTGCATCTATGTTCTGCTCCTACTGCTAATATTATACATTCATAAAAAGGCATTGTTCAAAAATACTATTGGTTTGCAAATCATTTTATATCTCATGATTCTTGAAATATAAAAAAATTTCTCTACCAAATAATGAATTAATATAAACGGCTGTATGTGGCACTAGGTGGCATCAGAGACCTTAGCTCAAGGTAGAATACTAGTCCACTTAGCTATATGTTGTACCTTAAACCACCACTCCAGCATTTTATTTTTTATTCCCTACTGGAGTAGGGCTTTAAATCTAAGTCCCCTGCCTCCTGTCTTATACTCACCTGGTGCCATCTTTATCTTTTTCCAACTCGCTCTGTTGGTCTCCTGTGATTTGTGACCTGCCGGCAGTTCCAGCGTTTCATGAAGCGCACCGGAGGTCACAACTAAAAGTAAACGAGATGTCGCTGGGGTCACGGAATTCGTGATGCACATCCGGCCTCGTTAGCGACGTCGTTGCGTGTGACACTTACGAGCGACCGCTAACGATCCCAAATACTCACCAAATCGTTGATTGTTGACACGGCGTTCATTTTCAAAATATCGTTGCTCGTCTGGATGCAGGTTGTTCGTCATTCCTGAGGCAGCACACATCGCTACGTGTGACACCCCGGGAACGACAAACAACAGCGTTCCTGCGTCCTCCGGCAATGAGGTGGGAGTGACGTTCATGCGGCTGCTCTCCGCCCCTCTGCTTCTATTGGCGGCCTGCTGTGTGACGTCGCTGTGATGCAACAGGAACTGCCCCTTTAAAAAGTCGTTGTTCGCCGGCTACAGCGACGTTGTTAGGAAGGTAAGTTGGTGTGACGCGTACCAGCGATATTGTTCGCCACGGGCAGCGATTTGCCTGTTACGCACAAACGACGGGGGCGGGTGCTATCACTGCGTGTAAGGCCCCTTTCACACGTCAGTGATTCTGGTACGTTTGTGCTTTTTTTAAAACGTACCAGAATCACTGACATACGCAGACCCATTATAATGAATGGGTCTGCTCACACATCAGTGATTTTTCACTGCACGTGTCTCCGTGCGGCGTACCCGCGTGTGCGTGATTGCTGCACGGAGACATGTCCATTTTTTTCTGGCATCACTGATGTTCCACGGACCACGCAGTGGTGTGGTCCGTGAGACACGTGCCAGAAAAAAACGTGCTTTTAAAATAAAAAACATTTTAACTCACCCGGCGTCCAGCGATGTCCTCTGCAGCCCGTTCAGCCTGCTGCTTCTGAGCCGGCTCATTATTGTCGCGCATATTCATTATGCGCGACACAGCCGACCCGGAAGCAGCTGCTGCGGGGGTCACCGCTGGCCGGATGCTGCACCGCGGGAGCGATCAGCACCATGGACAGCGGGAGCGCGCACAGGTGAGTTGTTTTCTAAGTGCAATCACGGGCCACGGAGAACGGAGCCCGGATTGCACTTAGACAACCCACGTGTGCCGTGAATCACGGCACACGCAGGGACATGTGCGTGTTTTACACGCCAGTGAAAAACGTCACTGTTTTTCACTGACGTGTGAAACGGGCCTAAAGCAGACTTAAGTCTGAGAGCCTCATCCTGGCCTCATTCAGGCGCTCATAGAATTGCATTGAGCGCTTGTGACATAACGTCTGACTTCTAGCCAGTCAGAAGTAATTATGAGCACAAGATAGCACCGCAGGACTGGAGGAGCTGTGTCTGTAAAAGGTGCAGCCGCCAGAAGGTGCGTATATGACAGGGGGCATGGTACATAGATTTAAAGCGTCACTCCAGTGCTGAAAAACAAACACTGGAGTAGTGCTTTAATGTTTACTATGGGACTGATTGACAGACATCTACCTATAAAACTCCAAGGTAACTGCTGTCCTCCTTTCTTGTACTTTATCTCCCCCTGTTACAATGTTTGTCTATTTTATGAATATTTAATATTTAATAAAGATTGTACATGTTATATTAAAAAAATTGGAATATGACTCTGTTTTTCTTGATTTTCTATATGTTTGGAGTTTCCATATGTGAGTTTCAGTAATGTGTCGGATGATTTTGATCCCCCTACCTATAAAACTTGTATAACAGTGCAGACAGGTATAAAGAGAAAATCTAAGTATATACAGTGCCTACAAGTAGTATTCAACCCCCTGCAGATTTAGCAGGTTTGATAAGATGCAAATAAGTTAGAGCCTGCAAACTTCAAACAAGAGCAGGATTTATTAACAGATGCATAAATCTTACAAACCAACAAGTTATGTTGCTCAGTTAAATTTTAATAAATTTTCAACATAAAAGTGTGGGTGAATTATTATTCAACCCCTAGGTTTAATATTTTGTGGAATAACCCTTGTTTGCAATTACAGCTAATAATCGTCTTTTATAAGACCTGATCAGGCCGGCACAGGTCTCTGGAGTTATCTTGGCCCACTCCTCCATGCAGATCTTCTCCAAGTTATCTAGGTTCTTTGGGTGTCTCATGTGGACTTTAATCTTGAGCTCCTTCCACAAGTTTTCAATTGGGTTAAGGTCAGGAGACTGACTAGGCCACTGCAACACCTTGATTTTTTTCCCTCTTGAACCAGGCCTTGGTTTTCTTGGCTGTGTGCTTTGCGTCGTTGTCTTGTTGGAAGATGAAATGACGACCCATCTTAAGATCCTTGATGGAGGAGCGGAGGTTCTTGGCCAAAATCTCCAGGTAGGCCGTGCTATCCATCTTCCCATGGATGCGGACCAGATGGCCAGGCCCCTTGGCTGAGAAACAGCCCCACAGCATGATGCTGCCACCACCATGCTTGACTGTAGGGATGGTATTCTTGGGGTCGTATGCAGTGCCATCCAGTCTCCAAACGTCACGTGTGTGGTTGGCACCAAAGATCTCGATCTTGGTCTCATCAGACCAGAGAACCTTGAACCAGTCTGTCTCAGAGTCCTCCAAGTGATCATGAGCAAACTGTAGACGAGCCTTGTCATGATGCTTTGAAAGTAACGGTACCTTACGGGCTCGTCTGGAACGGAGACCATTGCGGTGGAGTACGTTACTTATGGTATTGACTGAAACCAATGTCCCCACTGCCATGAGATCTTCCCGGAGCTCCTTCCTTGTTGTCCTTGGGTTAGCCTTGACTCTTCAGACAAGCCTGGCCTCGGCACAGGTGGAAACTTTCAAAGGCTGTCCAGGCCGTGGAAGGCTAACAGTAGTTCCATAAGCCTTCCACTTCCGGATGATGCTCCCAACAGTGGAGACAGGTAGACCCAACTCCTTGGAAAGGGTTTTGTACCCCTTGCCAGCCTTGTGACCCTCCACGATCTTGTCTCTGATGGCCTTGGAATGCTCCTTTGTCTTTCCCATGTTGACCAAGTATGAGTGCTGTTCACAAGTTTGGGGAGGGTCTTAATTAGTCAGAAAAGGCTGGAAAAAGAGATAATTAATCCAAACATGTGAAGCTCATTGTTCTTTGTGCCTGAAATACTTCTTAATACTTTAGGGGAACCAAACAGAATTCTTGTGGTTTGAGGGGTTGAATAATAAATGACCCTCTGAATAAACTTTTCACAATTTAAAAAAAAAAAAATAAAAAAAGAAATAACATTCTTTTTTGCTGCAGTGCATTTCACACTTCCAGGCTGATCTACAGTCCAAATGTCACAATGCCAAGTTAATTCCGAATGTGTAAACCTGCTAAATCTGCAGGGGGTTGAATACTACTTGTAGGCACTGTACATTTACATCAATTTAAGTGATGAAAGCGCATGCTTGCTCTACTCGTTACTCGATGCGACTCGAGAGCCGAGAATATCTCCTTCTTTCTAATTTGCTAACAGTGGAGTAATTTCGCATTACAATGTTACAAAAAGATTTTTATTAATTACACATGTTGACATGACAATGATAAAAACATAAATGACCATTAAAAATGAAGTGTTACAGTATTCAAAACACACACAAATGCAGAGGACTAATATACAGGCTGAATCTCTGTTGCAGGAAAGTAGTTAATATGACAAACAGGAAGGGCCTACATAGGTCTATTCTTCCTGCTAACAAGGCAACAGATATATATAAATCACCTAGATGTTTATGATAAAGTGCTTAGTGCAAACAACAGGTTAGTGATTGCTATGTTGCTGTGAAGCCCCACAGGTGTAGTGTCGGTGCATACCTTCAGGGACTCCACGTAGCTGGATCTGGTCACAGGTAGGGAATCTTCGGTTTTGATCGTGACGCCACTCTCAGTATTGCGGTCAGTGGGGACCGCCACTGCAGGTTAGGGGACGCCTGGGGCTGATGGTGGGTGCAGTCGGATGTAGTAGCCTCCTGAGAGTGAGGCAAGCCCCAGGGCCCTGTGTAGGTTTGTAGTACCACAAGTCGCAGAATGACTCACACAGGCAGAACTGTCTTTCAAGGGCTTTACTCACATTTGATGGCAGGGTGAGTAGCCCGGGCGTAGCTGAGATGAACCAGGTGGGAACCAGGTATCCTTCCGGCTGACTTTATGAGGGTGACTACTGACTCGCCTTCCTTAGCCCTTGGTGGTTTGGGGTGACCCCGACTTTGAGTCCCTATGGGGGTCGCCCAGGGAAGATGCTGCAGCCTCTCTCCCCCTTTTGTTTGCCGTTTGCTTGTTCCCCGGACCAGGCCACTCCAGCTGCTTGCCTCCTGTGACCTATGGGCCCTCACTGCGGTTACGTGGCTGCGGCTTTTGTGGTGTTGTGGTGTGGGCTTTGAGAGCCCCACACCGGCAGGTTTAGCAGAAGAAAGCTGAATCTATCTCCGCTTCGGGATCTGCCGCCCGGTTGGGCCTGGTGCTCTCTAGCAGTCTCCTTACTTCCCACTCCGTGCTTTCTCTCTAGCTGAAGCTGGCTTTCAGGCAGCACTCCTAGTTGACCGTTCTCCCCCGTCAGTAGCCACTGCGCGGGCGCTGTTAGACAGCATCAACCCCACAGGTCTGCTCCTCACTGAGCCCTCTGGAGTTCTCTGCTCTAACTGACTCACTGCTCCTCCTCTCCTGTTCTTGCCTACGCCACCTAGCAACCAGACTCTCCACCACACCCCTTGAGAGGAGATGGAGGCTTTTGGCCCCCTCCACTATTCCAGTGAAGGTCAAGGCTTTTCCCCCTCCTGGGATCCCCAGGGGTCCTCTCATGGGTACATGTGTGAGAGCTGATTACTATGCGCCTGTGTTCCACACCCCTGTCAGCCTTCTGGATTACCTGTGTTGTACTGTCCCCAGCATGGGTGCAGTACTCAGTGGTGCCTGACCAGGTCAGGGGCGCCACATTGCCCATAGACAAAATATATAGTCACAGTGACTGGTCAAAGGAAGGAACATGGAAAATACAATTACCATATGTATGAATCAGTATAAGTAAATGTTCCATTTTCAGATGGACAGATGGCTGGGCAAGTATGGATCCACACATGTAAGTCCATAGTCGTGATTCAGATATACATTGTATGATCGACTTATAACACATGTGGTCCAGATGACATAGTGTAACATAGCAAAATAGCATTACCCATTGTAGCGAGGTGAATCAGCACAGTGAGTCCTCCACCTCAATGTATATCTGAATCACGACTATGGACTTACATGTGTGGATCCATACTTGCCCAGCCATCTGTCCATCTGAAGATGGAACATTTACTTATACTGATTCATACATATGGTAATTGTATTTTCCATGTTCCTTCCTTTGACCAGACACTGTGACTATATATTTTGTCTATGGGCAACATAGCAATCACTAACCTGTTGTTTGCACTAAGCACTTTATCATAAACATCTAGGTGATTTATATATATCTGTTGCCTTGTTAGCAGGAAGAATAGACCTATGTTGGCCCTTCCTGTTTGTCATATTAACTACTTTACTGCAACAGAGATTCAGCCTGTATATTAAGGCCCCGTCACACTAAGCAACATCGCTAGCAACATCGCTGGTAACGAACAACTTTTGTGACGTTGCTAGCGATGTTGCTGTGTGTGACATCCAGCAACAACCTGGCCCCTGCTGTGAGGTCGTTGGTTGTTGCTGAATGTCCTGGGCCATTTTTTAGTTGTTGCTGTCCCGCTGTGAAGCACAGATCGCTGTGTGTGACAGCGAGACAGCAATAACTAAATGTGCAGGCAGCAGGAGCCGGCTTCTGCGGAGGCTGGTAACCAATGTAAACATCGGGTAACCAAGAAGCCCTGTCCTTGGTTACCCGATATTTACCTTTGATACCAGCCTCCCCCGCTCTCACTGTCAGCGCCGGCTCCTGCTCTGTGCACAGATAGCTGCAGCACACATCAGGCAATTAACCCGATGTGTGCTGTAACTAGGAGAGCAAGGAGCCAGCGCTCAGTGTGCGCTGCTCCCTCTCTGTGCACATTTAGCTGCAGCACACATCGGGTTAATTAACCTGATGTGTGCTGTAACTAGGAGACTGGGGGCTGGTCACTGGTTGCTGGTGAGCTCACCAGCAACTCGTGTAGCCACGCTCCAGCGATCCCTGCCAGGTCAGGTTGCTGGTGGGATCGCTGGAGCGTCGCAGTGTGACAGCTCACCAGCAACCTCCTAGCAACTTACCAGCGATCCCTATCGTTGTTGGGATCGCTGGTAAGTTGCTTAGTGTGACTGGACCTTTAGTCCTCTGCATTTGTGTGTGTTTTGAACACTGTAACACTTCATTTTTAATGGTCATGTATGTTTTTAGCATTGTCATGTCAACATGTGTAATTAATAAAAATCTTTTTGTAACATTGTAATGCGCAATTACTCCAGTGTTCTCTTTGTTTAAATAGTGTAGTGGAGTTAGCATAGTATTTTTTGATTATGCAAATCTGGACAAATGCACTAATTTGCTAACAGGTAGCTGTCGTTATTGTCTGCCATGTTAAAGGAACAGTGAGCTCATGTCTGTTCATTGTCCCTTTTTTCTATAAGCCTGCTCTCACATTTCACTTGTTACTCTTCTTCCATGCACAATTGGGGTCAAATCACTGTCATGCATCAGAGATTGCCCGCTTAAATCAGTTCAGAGGCTGCTGTAATCACAGGACTATAGAAGCTAGGTAGTTCTTTTTACAGACACACAGCATGTATAGGTAAGATATTTTAGCTCATTTAAATGGCTCTATCTCTATATACACTGGAGATCAAAATTAGAGAATAATGTAAGATCACTTGCTTTTTTCAGAAATAATGTAATCTACATTGATCAACATTTGAAGGTTTTTTGAAAGAGGTACAAAAAAATGCAAAATATATCACCAAAAACCCTTTATTTTGCCGAAAATGTGCTGATCATAATTAGAGCACAACAATGACTGTAGCACAGAGAAAGATTATAACTAAATTTCCTGAAGGTAACAACAGTCACCAATCAGTAGGATGTGTACAGGCCTTTGCTTTGAATGACTTCAGCACATCTGCGGCCACAGGACATCACTAGTTCTCACACTGCTCTGGTGTGATTTTGGTCCACTCTTCTTACAGTCTCTTCCACAGTTCTTTAACTGTTGTGGGTTTCTTGGACATAACTTTAATATCAAGGATTTTCCATAGGTTTTCTATTGGGTTTAAATCAAGACTCTGGGTTGGCCATTTCATTGTTTCAATGTTTTCTGTTTCAAGGCACTGCTTTACCAGTTTTGCTTTTAGACAGGGGGCATTGTTCTGCATGAAAATTGCTGGCTGATTGAGTGATGAACGTATGTAAGGGACCATGTGTGGTTGAAGAAGGTTCTGATACACTCTTTTATTCACTCTGCCAAGTACCTGTATGAGAGCTCCAACTTCTACTGCAGAAAACATTCCCCAAACCATGACACTTGCTCCACCACCTTTCACTAACATTTTAACACACATTGGATTAAGTCTTTCCCCAGTTTGTTGACGAACATAATGTTTTCCATCAGACACAAATAAATTAAACTTGCTTTGATCACTAAAAAGAAGTGTGGACCACTTCTCCTCTGTCCACGCAACATGCTCCTCACCAAGGGTGCGCCTAGCCTTGTCATTCTTTCTGCTAATGAGAGGTTTGGTCACTGCAGAGTGGGCTTTCAGTCCAAATTCTCTTAAACGTTGTGACACTGTATAACGAGACAGATCCTTGCCCTGTTCAGTGCTGAATCGGCAAGCAATTTCAGCTGCAGTGCTGAAACGATTACCCATGGAAATTCTCAGCATTATCCTGTCCTCTTGAATTTGTTTTTGAAGGGAACAAGCCTTCTTGTGGAAGAATTTGTGAAGTTGTAAAGATGTAATATTCTCAAAATCACAGACTTGGAACAATCAACTTCTCTTTCTATGGCTGATAGGGTCACCCCTTTGGCCTTAATCTGGACAACTTGCTAACAGAGGGTTTCAGACACTTTGGAACGGCACACCATTTTTCTAAGGTCAGTGCAAACTGGAAAGTTAGGCTGCTGGTTAAATAGGGTTTGTCAGATAATTAAGGGAATTAGCACCAGGTGCCAGATTAACACCAATAACTTGCAGGTACCTGAAAGTGTTCTCTGATTTTGATCTGTGTTCTTTTTATTATGTGCATTACAATAAATTCAATTTATGAAATAAACTTAAAATACTGCTAGTTTCCTCATGCTAGGATATAATCACATAGGACTACACAATGACCTTAACATTTCGGAAATTGTTTGCTGTTCTCTAATTTTGATCTCCAGTGTATGTGCTTCATTGTCTCAGCTGGACAAAGCCCTGCAGTCATTTAATTCTCTGCTTACTCTGCCCCATACTGAATGAATCAAGTATACAACCTGCAATGAACATAATAAACAGCATAATACGTTCATTTTATATTTCCACATTAAAACCTCAAAATTATTCACTGAAATCCCCTTAGTGTTTTTAATGATCATCACAGGTACTGTAAGCTTTAATTGTCTGCCAAGATTTGCTGTCTTTTCATTTTCTGAAAATAATGGGAGTTCCATTTAGAAATTTCATGTCTAAATTGTGATTACACGTGAAATATCACAGTGTGCGAAAAATGTGAAATTCATACCTGAAAAATTGCTATCCATGCATAACCAATATTATCAAAATTGATAGCACCTTTAAAAGGGTTATGTTCCCCAGCAGAACAGTTTGTATAATACTGATTCCAGTTGACACAAGAAGTATTGCTGGTGTTATTATAAAAGTTAAAGTCCAGTGTACACTCCAACCCTTCTTCTCTGCGTATAGGGACACTGCGACAATACCGCATGCCATTCTCTTTGGCTTGGGAGCAGATAAAAGGATTCTCATCCTCATTCTCAGTCTGATAGTACCGTTCTAACTCCAGGGAGACAGGACTGTTAAGAAAAGAGAAAACAGAGATGTTTGTAAAGAAGTATAGGGCATAAATGCAATGTCTTGGAACTCTCCTGGCAGAAGAGAATGGCTGGTGTAAATGCTAAGTGCATAAATACATATACAGTACGCCTATATACTGTACTTAAAGAGAACCACTCAATTATGAGAAAAACAAAGAAAATAACACAAGATGAAATTATAAGACTTTTCTCAAATATACACATGCACATTACAACTACATGAACTTTCATGACATCTCGTCATAGACGATAATATTTTGATTCGCTCTTTATCTTTACAGTCTTTTGGGAAGGCTTTCTATAACATTTTGGAGAGTCTTCAGAATTTTTGTCCATTCATGCAGTGAGGTCAGATACTGGTGTTGGACTAGAGGGCCTGACCCGCAGTTATTGCTCTAGTTTATCCCTAAGACTGGGGCCACACGAGCATATGACATGTGATGCGAGTGCATTGGATGCGCTATGCTAATGACTCTCGGCTCCCACTCTGCTGGAGTGTAAGCCAAGTGTCATGCCACTGTGATCTGATCCTGCGATTGGATCACAGCTGTGGAGGAGAGGGTGTGCACTGCGGAGGAGAGGGAGGGATTAATCTCCCTATCTCCTTCATTGCCAGCTGATGTGATTATCGCACTGAACTCCGGTGTCATCCGAAGTGCAGTGTGAAGTTTTACTCACATCCATAGACTTGTATATGTGCGAGTGAATACGGATTGGATTCCACCCACAGTATTCTTCAACTGTTTTCTTGGTCCAATAAGAGCTGAGAAAATAATTGCAGATGGGAGCGGCACCAAAAAGTAACATGGTTTAAGTGGAATGCGATTTTTGTTTGTCACATTCCACTAGGGCCATTTCACTCGCCGTGTGTCTTACCCCCTACATGTTCGATTGTGTGGAGGTCAGGGCTCTGTGCGGGACAGTCAAGTTCTTTGACAGCAAACTCACTCACGCCTGATTTTATGGATATTGCTTTGTGCACTGGGCACAGTCATGTTGGAACAGAAAAGGGTTGTCTCCCTCCAAAGTGTTCCTACAAAATTGGACGCAACCAATTTTCCAAATGTCTTGGTATACTGAAGCAATAAAGGGATTTTCCCATGAACAAAGTTTATTTTAAAGTTGATTTTTATCAATAGATCTTAGAAGAATAATTTATACGATTGGGTGTGTTTAAAAAACTGTTCCTGTGCTGAGATAATCTGATATGTGTGTCACTGCTATGTATTGTATAATGGCCATGTCTGACCGTGCATGTACATGGTCTGATCATACCACATCTCCTGGGCCGGGGAGGAAGGTAATGAAGTATACAAACATTACAGCTGGGATTGCAAATTATTCTTTACTATGAGGTAAAATATTTTTCAAAATCAGGCAGGGAAATGTTTTACCTCACAAAAAGAATAAGATACGATCCCATGCATGTTGTTTGTATACTCTGTTTTTTACTTCCTCCCAGGTCCAGGAGATGTGGTATGATCAGACCATGTCCCTGTACGGTCAGACACGGCCATTACACAGTACACAGCAGGGACACATATATAAGATTATCCCCGGAGATTTGGTATGATCAAACCATGTCCCTGTACAGTCAGACACAGCCATTACACAGTACACAGCAGGGACACATATATAAGATTATCCCAGGAGATGTGGTATGATCAGACCATGTCTCTTACGAACCGGCGCCGCCATAGCCGCAAGCAGCCTGCTGCGATTCCTGTTGCGCCCAGGCGCCGGCTGCCGTTCTTGGCCATGCCTCGGGTCATCCAGTTGGCTGTTCCTTTCACCACGTCTAAGTGTGGAGAGGCGGCTAGTGCGCATGCGTGCGCCGATTTACCCCAGCCAGAGTTTAAGCCCGGTGTTTTGCCTAGTGAGCATGCTCAGCCTGTTTGTGTTATGTCTGAGACTAAGTCCTCAGTTCAGGCTACTGAGCATGCTCCCACAATTAACCCTAACAGCCTCTTTGCACAGGTACTTGGACTTCGTGCTGTGTCTAAGTTCTGGGATGTGCCTACTGAGCATGCTCAAAATGATAGTCTGTTTTCTAAGCCTGTTGCTCAGGCTACTGAGCATGCTCAGGCACTTAGTGCATCAGAGGCTAGGTCCGGTAGGGACCTCACTGAGCATGTCCGTGAGGTGGCAGGCCCTGATAGGGCAGAGGGTGTCTGGTGTCCTGATGACGTGGCAACTCCGGACTGGCTCGCAGAGGCCCGCCCCTATGATCTGGCACCTCACCATTGGTCGTCAGACGATGACTGGTGAAGTGTTTGGGGCGTGGCTGCCATGAGGTCATCAATGACGTGGTGGTTCCGGATAGGTCGCATGTGACGTCACTGATGACATGGCACTCTGCTATTGGACCTTGGTGGTTCCACCCTGGCTTTGGGGCGGACCCAGGTTATAAAAGGGGCTGGAGACAACATGGAGGTGCGCAGTCTTCATTTAGAGTTCTTGGTGGCATAAGCCTTGTTGGAAGCGGTAGGTAGGGCTAGGCGAACGGTGCCTGTCATGCCAAGATTCGTGGCTCAGCACATGAGGGTCAGGCGCCGTGCTTCCTTGCTACCGTTCCTGTTGTGCTAGAGCAGTCCAGTGGCGTTAACTGGGCTGCGGCTGCTGCATCACCTGTTCATTTGTGCCTCCTACGCACACGGACAGAGTACCTGTTGCGTCACCTGTCCGAGAGTGCCCTCTACGCACACGGACAGTGTACCTGCTGCACCACCTGTCCGGTTGTGCCCTCTACCCTCACGGACAGCGCACCCCAGAACTCCTGTGAAGTTAACAGGGTGTTCCTGGATTGGGTGTGTGAACCCTATTATCCTCCTCGGCTTCCCAGTCAAATGCTACTGGTGTGACTACCTGGTCTGACATGTCCTTTACACACGTGGCCAGTCGAGTGGTGGCCAGAAACGCTAATCGGAGGACCGCTCGGCCTGACGTGTCTTACACATGTGGCCGACAGGGCGCTGTCGCAGCGGTCTTCTTGGTCAACGCTAACTGGTTACCATCCGGCCTGACGTGTTGTTACACACGTCGTCGGAGTAGCGTCCGCTCCACCGAAACGCTAACTGGGTTGTCGTCTGGTCTGACGTGTCCCTACACACGTGACCGGTTCCTTGAGTTATCTCGGAGCCATCCAGCTCTATAGTCTCCGCCTAACTCACAGGGTGCCAGCAGCTCCATTACCATCTGGAGCACGGTGGGCCCCGACTGGCGATTGGGATATATACCCCTGGTCCTAATCTGCCGGTTCCCCCGTAACAATGTCCCTGTACGGTCAGACACGGCCATTACACAGTACATAGCAGGGACACATATATATCATTCGCTCCGCACAGGAACATTTTTTTTAAACACATCCAATTGTGGAAATTATCATTATTCTAAGATCTATTGATTAAAATCAACTTTGACATTAACTTTCTTCATGGCAAAACCCCTTTAAACTTATCTCCCCTGGAACTAAGGGGCCTGGGTGACCTCCTGAAAAACAGTCCCATAACATTATCCCTCCTCCACCAAACCTTACATTTTGTACAATTCAGTCAGGTAACATTCCCCTGGCATTTGTTTAATTCAGACTTGTCTATCAGTCTTGCAAATATGGAAGTATGATTCCTCACTCCACAGAACAGCTTTTCACTTCTTCAGATTCCACTGGCGGCGGCTTAACACCAGACCATTAAATGCTTGGCATCATGCTTGGTGATGTAAGGCTTGTGTACAGGTGTCAGGCTTGGAAACACCTGATATGACACTCCTGACAGGTTTTGTGTTGAGTAAAAGGACTTGACAAGTCTGCAGTCCTTCTATGTGTCACTCTATATGACTGCAGACTTTTGAATCATCGCACGCACTGAGTGCTGTGATGATTCTTTGGTGTCAGAGCTGGTAATTGTGGTCAAGTGGCTGCAAGTATGTAATATGTATGCTCCCGACTAGATTCTAACTAGCCCCTGGGAAGAACCCTTGGAGGTCAGTCTGCGATTGTACTGCCATTGAGTGCCATTTTACTGAAGCCTGCTGGTAGATCAATTTTCGCAAGTGCCGAGTGGTTCTATAAATATAAGTCCCCTGCCCCATGTCTTATATTCACCTTCCAGCAGCTTCATCTTTTATTACCAGCAGCTTCATCTTCTATTACCGCCACTCCAGTCGGTCTTTGCGATTTGTGACCTGCCAGCGTGCTCCAATATTCATGGAGCGAGCTAGAGGTCACAACTCAATACAACGTCTGGCTCTCATAGAGATTTATTGAGAGCTTGTGACGTAACGTCTGACTTCCAGCAAGTCAGAAGTTACTGTCACAAGATGACACTGCTTAACCGGTGCTGTGTGCGTAAAAGGTGAAGCCTACGGAAGGTGAACGTATGATAGGTGGCAGGGAGCTTAGATTTAAAGTGCCACTCCAGTGCTGAAAAAAGAAATACTGGAGGGGTACTTTACGTCAGCAGAGCATGGCATCATGTATGCTATATCCACCTCTGTAACTTTATATCTGCCGCTTGATGGCTTAACTGCCTTGGTTTCTAACCACTTCCACTTTTCTATAATGCCACTTACACTTGATGGAGGAATATTTAGGAGTAAAGGAATTTTACAAATGACCTGTGACAATAGTGACTCCTATTATGGGACCACACTGGTATCAATGAGCTCCTTAGAAAGACCCATTCTCACACAAATATATGTAAAGGCAGACAGCATGGATTTTATGACCCTGTGGTAATAGGGCTGAATGAGAAACTTGAATTAAATGATTAAAAGATGTATCTGTATACTTTTGTTCCTATAGTCAGTATTACATGGTGGTAGGTTTTACTTTCACATTACCAGAATGAGTACACAGTCTGGTAAGATTTTCTTCTCTACACTTGTGAGGGTGATTCTACACAGCATCTGAATGGCTAAGTGGACCACTTTTACCGTTTGGCAAGTCGCTGGTCCACAGAATACAATGGGACAATTGATGCACCTATTTTTTCATAAATTCACCAAATAAAAAATACTAGCATGGTAAATTATTTCACCAATGCATTCCGATGGATAGCAAATCAACAATATGCAGATAAAGACAAAATGTAATTCACCTCCTGCCAGGAGACTTTTAATTTTTGCAGAATAATATTATTTCTCAACCATGTAATAACACGTCTTATACGCTGGAAAATGTGGTATATGATTCTGTTTTACAAGGATCTTTCCCCGGATTAGACAGTACAAGTATAATGGCCTTAAGGTGGCTTTACACGCTACGACATCGCTAAAGCGATCTCGTTGGGGTCACGGAATTTGTGACGCACATACGGCCGCATTAGCGATGCCATTGCGTGTGACACCTATGAGCGATTTTGAATCGTTGCAAAAACGTTCAAAATCGCTAATCGGTGACATCCCCCCCTAATCTCAATTATCGTTGCTGCTGCAGTAACGATGTTGTTCGACGTTCCTGCGGCATCACACATCGCTACGTGTGACACCGCAGGAACGAGGAACATCTCCTTACCTGCGTCGCAGCAGCAATGAGGAAGGAAGAAGGTGGGCGGGATGTTCGTCCCGCTCATCTCTGCCCC
Organism: Anomaloglossus baeobatrachus; assembly: GCF_048569485.1. Classification (NCBI taxonomy): domain Eukaryota; kingdom Metazoa; phylum Chordata; class Amphibia; order Anura; family Aromobatidae; genus Anomaloglossus; species Anomaloglossus baeobatrachus. The sequence goes on along the minus strand of NC_134357.1, from coordinate 306,509,161 downwards.
TCCGCTTTGATTGGTGACGTCGCTGTGAAGTCGCGGTGACGCCAAACACACCTCCCCCTTGAGGGAGGGATTGTTCGGCGGTCACAGCGACGTCGCAGAGAAGGTATGTGCGTGTGACGCTGCCGTAGCGATGTTCGCTACGGCAGCGATCACCATATATCGGCCGTACGACGGGGGCGGGTGCTATTGTGCTCGACATCGCTAGCAATTGCTAGTGATGTCGCAACATGTAAAGCATCCTTTAGTGGAGTATCAAGAGTCGCACTATCATCCTTGGCCAGTTCTATTTTGTTGCTCTATAAACTGCCATTAGATGCATTGGCATGAGTATGCATGGCCAAGATGCAAGGCTTGTTAAAGGGTCAGTCACAGATTTATAGGCTGGCTACCACCATTATGTCGCAAAGGCGTTTTCTGGAAGAGTTCATTTGCATAGTTTTTTCTCATGGAACATTGCCAATTTCTTATAGTTTTTAAGATCTCTGCCTGATCTCATTAAACTTCCACCTTGTATTTTTTGGTTAATTCTTTAAATTTAGAATAATAGGCAAAAGTTTCATACATAGTCCCTACTGCTGTAATGTCCAGAAGGCAATGGCTGTTTTAATATTACTCAGTGCTGAGGGAGAATAGAGACTATATACAGTATATATATACCAGACAAGTGAAATGGTAATACTGACGTTTCTAGTGAGTTTCTAGAACAGAGCGTCCTATAACAAAATGATGAAAAATGAAGAAAAGAAGCATTTTAGAATATGTTATATATTCAGCCAACTATAATACCTTTTTATAATATTTACTCTTTTCTTTAACTTGTCTTGAGCACACTTTCTACTTACAGACTGAAGTTTTCAGGGAGGAAGCAGCGGTTTCTAAGCAGACCAGCCCAAAGCTGTACTCCGACAATGCCAAATATGAAGAATACAAAGAAGCAAAGTAAAAGGACGTTGCCTAACATTGGAAGGGTATCCAGCAGCAATGTAACAAGAATCCGCATACCTACACAAATGAAATAAAATGGTATTGGTTTGTCTCTATAGGCTGGCCAAACCTCTTTTGTACATATGTATGACCATATACTGTTTAACTACTGCCAATCAGATGATTTGATTACAGTGACATATGAATACCTTTAAATACAACCTATTAAAAGGAGTGTCCTGGGCTTTATTTCAGACCTCTCGTGGAAGCTAATGGAGAAAGAGAGCACTATGGTTGCCCACTAGATTTGAACAAAACAAATTTCAGGACTTGGTCCAGTGATCATTCTGTGGTAGCTGGCCCAGAGCTATACCAACTTCCTAACATGTAGTCATGACAAGAACCTACTAATCAGAAGAGGCCCCCTGGATTCAGGCACGATTGTTCACAATGCTCTGATTTGGCTGCCATGGGCTACTCATGTAGCCTCTGGTCCAGGGTCTTTCAAATTGTTTTGCTCAACTCTAGTGTCCACTTTTCACAAAGGTTAATAATACTCATAGCAAAGGATAACCTGAAATATAATTCTAAATAGTGACAGTCACAATCTATTTTATTGGTTCTTTTGAACGATGACTATATCACCAAGATCAGCAAAGTTTTACTCAAACTATGAAATAATGAAAAATTATTCAAATTCAATGATTCAATTGTTAGTTTGAATTGTTAAGCTATAAGCAACATCATGTCTATAAATTATCATGAAGCTTTAAAGGGTTCAAGGTTGGCTTAGTCTAGGAAATAACAAAAACTAACATATAAATAATAATATCAAGCACATCATATTTACCAATTTAAAGGGATAATCCACTGCTAGACATCCTCTACTTAATCAATTCAGGACCCCAATTTAAACAAAATCTATCAATGCTCACCTTCCCCAGCTGCACCATTCCTATGATGTCTGTATGTCACGAGTGTCTCTCGTGCTTGAGAGACTTGTGACAACTCTGGGACCAAGACTTCACATTGCTCTGTGATTTTAAATGTATTTTGCTTTCTGATGGTACAGCAAGGGTTAATTACATTTTCCTTGCTAGTAGCTCCTGCTTAGTTCACCTCAGGTACAGCTGGTTTGTTACCACTTCCATCTCCTTTAAATAGTCCATCACCTTATGACGGTAATAGAATCTCATTCTATTCTGACTACTGAGGAGGGAGGAAGTTCACTTGGAGCTGCTGATGATATGCTGCTGGAGATTAGCTGTTATAGTGCTACATTTTGGAGCTTGGTCGGCTGCAGCCTTGGCGGTTGGCTGCAGCAGTGAAGTTTTTCTGTATATCCTTTTGTCTATGTTCCCTTGCTTGTCCTCCTTCCCCTGTGTGTTGTTACCATAGTGGTGACGTTTAGCGTACTCACCAGCCATATCACTATCCAGGGCTTGTAAAGGGACAGCAAGGCACTGGGCACGTGATGACAACAAGGGGAAGGACTCTAGGAACGTTAGGGGAGCTCAGGGACCAGACATAGGTTAGTACTGTGGGTACCTCCATCTATGACAGCAGATAAACTGAGTGATGTCATGCCTCACAGCTGTGACACAGTCAGTGTCTGCCTGAAGCCACAGTGTGCAGACATGTTCTGTGCCTGCACGCTGTGACTTCAGTATATAGCAGAGCTGGAATCGTCATGGGACTTCAAGTGGATTACGTCAGAACTGAGTGTTTGGGGTTAATAAATTGGAGAAAGAGTGTGTTTTTTGTATTTTATTTCAAATCAAGGATTTGTTCCATGTTTGTGTTTATTTCTTTTCACTTACAGAGTAGTAATAGTGGGGCCCATAGATACCTCCCATTACTAATCTAGGGCTTAGTGGCAGCTGCAAGCTGTTATTAACTCCTTACATTACTCCAATTGCCACCGCATCAGGGCAATCACGATGAGCTAGGTAAAGTGCTGGGATTTTCGCATCTAATGGATGCGACAATACAAGGCGGCTGCAGGCTGGGGGGGGGGGGCAATAACCAGGGGCCTCCCCAGCTTGAGAATACTAAGCCATAGCTGTCAGCTTTATCATGGTTGGGTGTAAAAAAAGCTGCATGGTGTCCCTCTTATTTTGATACACAGCCAAAATAAACATACGACTGGGGGCTGCAGCTTGTAGTTATATGCTTTATCTATGCTGGGTATCACAACATTGGGGGACCCTATGCCAATTTTTTTATTTATTGATACACCACTATATGTACACAGACAACGTGTGTGATTCCAAGCATTCAGACATGCTGTTACACAGGGTGGTGACCCGGTTTGACTAAAACCAATTGGAAACGCTAGGACTGCCGATGGGTGGGGGAAGCAGTGAATAGGAATGAGGGTAATGAGTGGCCCTGGAAGTAGTGTTACCGTCACATGAAAGACTCGGAAGTATATCCGCCTACTCTAATCCCCCTAGCCCTTTCTGCCACCATTTTAAAGCACAATATTCGGGTCCCCATACACTTACATGGGGATTGGCGTCCGGGCAGATATTCTGGATTAATACAAGTCCTGAACCTGTTTTTCTTTTATATCTGGTTGGCCCCGTTGATCCCAAATATCTGCAGGTTCGTCCATCACTAGTCATCACCCCAAGACCACCATTCCCACTGTGAAACATGGTGGTGGCTTCATCATGCTGTGGAAAATTTGTTTGGCACCAGGGACAGGGAAAATGGTCAGAGTCAAGGGAAAGATGGATGGTGCAAAATACAGGGATATTCTTTTTAGTATGTCAGTGATTTGAGACTTGGATGGAGGTTCACCTTCCAATAAGACAATAACCAAAAGAATACCGCTAAAGCAACACTTGAGTGATTTAAGGGGATACGTGTAAATGTATTAGAGTGACCAAGTAAAAGCCCAGACCTTAATCCAATTCAGAATCTGTGGTCAGACTTGAAGATTGCTGTTCACCAGGGGAAACCATCTTACTTGAAGGAACTGGGATATACAGGTAGAGGAGAAAACCGGGTTTATGCCGCGCTAGAAACCACTGATGCGTGTAGATTAAAAAGATTTCTTTTTATTATACAGTTCTATGCGTTTCAGAGACATCCGTCTCCTTCCTCAGGGAAAGAAATCATCTTTGAAGCCTTTGAAGGAACTGGAGCAGTTTTGCCTCGAGGAATGGGCAAAAATCCCAGTGGCAAGATGTGTAAGCTTATAGAGACTTATCCAAAACTACTTGCAGCTATAATTGAATTGCTGCAAAGGTGGTTCTAGAAAGTACTGATTTTGGGGGAGGGCGGTAGCGGGGGTGAATATTTATGCACACTGAAGTTTTCAGTTATTTTGCCCAATTTCTTGTTATCTTCGCAATAAAAAGAAAACCAAATGTTGACAGTTGTAGGCATGTTCTTTACATAAACTGATTAAAACCATTAAAGAAAACTGTGAAATTCCGGATTGTAAAGTAGCAATACACGAAAAATACCAAGGGGGGGTGAATACTTTGCAAGACACTGTACATTCCAGATCTAACATCATATGTAAAGTGACATTGGAATAGATACATGCAGCCACTTCATGCGATCTGTTTCTTTTTGATGAGGTTATTATAATCTCTTGTGCTGCCAGTTAGGACACTATTACAAATAAACTCACGGTGAAATCAACATTGAATAAATTATGTATGCCTTGGGGGAACATATTGCACACTGGAGATATAAAGTGTCATACATTCAGATAATGGAACAGCGCTTCAGTAAATGTATGTCTATGCTGCTCCGATCTCATTTATTTACTTTTAAAGGGAACTTACTTGGCACCCGGTTAATGGCTCGCAGTGGACGTAAAACACGGACTGTACGCACCGCAGAGAAGCTGACATTCTGAAGATCCAAAGAATATTCCAGCATCCTAAAAAAAAATAATAGAATCAAACAGGTTATTCTTCACTTGTAATTGATTAAGAAGTCACACGAGGTAAAGAATAAACAGAAACACCAACAACACAAAAGTGTAGAAAATGGCTTGAGCTCTATTTCTTTACACACTGGATGCCAAATTTCCCATTAGGTATGCACAGATGAGTTTGCTATTATTCTTGTATTCCATGTCCACCTAGAATTACAAATTCCGCATGTTCCTGCCTCAAGAAGAGTAAATGTACATACAGGTGCATCTCAATAAATTAGAATATCATCAAAAAGTTAATTTATTTCAGTAATTCAATACAAAAAGAGAAACACATATATTATATAGTCATTACACACAGAGTGATCTATTTCACGTGTTTATTTCTGTTAATGTTGATGATTATGGCTTACAGCCAATGAAAACACAAACGTCATTATCTCAGAAAATTAGAATATTATATAAGGCCAACTGAAAAAATGATTTTAAACTCAGAAATGTTGGCGCCTACTGAAAGGTCTGTACAGTAAATGCACTCAATACTTGGTCGGGGCTACTTTTGCATGAATTACTGCATTAATGCGGCGTGGCATGGAGGTGATCAGCCTGTGGCACTGCTGAGGGGTTATGGAAGCCCAGGTTACTTTTATATCAGCCTTCAGCTCGTCTGCATTGTTGAGGCTGGAGTCTCTCATCTTCATCTTGACAATACTCCATAGTTTCTCTATGGAGTTTATGTCAGGCGAGTTTGCGGGCCAATCAAGCACAGTGATACTGTGGTTATTAAACCAGGTATTGGTACTTTTGGCAGTGTGGACAGGTGCCAAGTTCTGCTGGAAAATGAAATTTCCATCTCCAAAGAGCTTGTCGGCAGAGGAAGTGCTCTAAGTTGTCCTGGTAGAAGGCTGTGCTGACTTTGGTCTTGATAAAACACAGTGGACCTACACCAGCAGATGACATGGCTCCCCAAACCATCACTGATTGTGGAAACTTCACACTAGATCTCAAGAAGCTTGGACTGTGTGCCTCTCCACTCTTCATCCAGACTTCTTCATCCAGAAGTGCAAATTTACTTTCATCTGAAAACAACACCTTGGACCACTGAGCAACAGTCCAGTTCTTTTTCTCCTTAGCCAAGGCAAGACACTTCTGGCGTTGTCCATTGGCTTGACACAAGGAATGCGACAGTTGTCCTGGATATGTCTCTTTTGAAGCACTGACTCCCACAGCAGTCCACTTCTTGTGAATCTCCCCCAAATTTTTGAATGGCCTTTTCTTAAAGGGAACCTGTCAGGTTCAATATGCACCCAGAACCACGAGCAGTTCTGGGTGCATATTGCTAATCCCTGCCTAACCATCCCTGTATACACTAGCTAAGATAAAGAGAGTTTTAGAAAAAGTATTCCTAAAGATCTTTTTCTTATGCTAATGAGCAAAGGGACTAGTCCCCTGGGCGTTGCTTTCCTTGCTAGTCGGCACCATTAGCATGTTAGTACGCCCCTGTGGGCGTGCTAACATGCTAATGAATGCGCAGTGTCAGAGGATGATCTCACTCACCTCTCTGCCGCCATCGAGTCCGATGCTGGATTTCGGCTCAGTGCACATGACCCCGAAGGTTTGCTTATGTGCACTACTACAGTATGAAGCCAGAATGCGTATACCTGGCTTCATAGTGCGCATGACTGAACCTCCAGGGTCATGCGCACTGAGCCAAAATCCAGCATCGGGTAGCGATGGCGGCGGAGAAGTGAGTTAGATCATCTTCTGATGCTGCACATTCATTAGCATGCTATCACGCCCAAAGGGGTGTACTAACATGCTAATGGAGCTGACTAGCAAGGGAAACTAACGCCCAGGGGACTAGTCCCCTCACTCATTAGCATACGGTAAAAGATCGTTAGAAAACCCTTTTCTAAAGGTCTCTTTATCAAAATGGTGCTTATGCCCAAGAAACTCTATGTGTTGCACAATTCTCCTGTTTGGATCCCTCAGAGACACTTTAAGGAGATTGATTCCATGTTCCGTGCTCTAATATGGAAGAACAAACAAGCCAGACTTAAACTCGAGACGCTACAGAGACCGAAGGATGAGGGGGGCTAGCACTACAAAATCCGGGAATATATTATCTGGCAGCTCAGAGTCAACATTTCAGGGGTTGGGCAGATTTAGGGGTGGTGGACCCAGCATCCAGACTGTTAGGACATGTTCTGCATCGGAAACCATTAGTGTTCGGACTGGAGGACGGATCATTTGGGAGAGTAGGAAAAACGAGCCCGAAACTTAGCTTGATGAATAGAATCTGGAGGAAGACCAAGCAAATAAGAGGGATTACAGCAATAACTGAATTCTCTCCGTTGTGGGACAATGAAAACTGCTCTGAGATATACAAGATAGGCAAAATTAAGGAATGGGCACGTAAAGGTATAAGATATGTGGGGCAAATTCTTAGCCAGGAACGTCTGAAATCGTTTACACAAATACAGGATGAGTTTGGGATATCCCCACTTGGGTGGTACCAGTACAAACGGTTGGCGCATGCAGTAGTGGCTCAGGGGGTTAAGCAATCATTGCTGGTACAGGCAGACCTAGTACCGAAATATGTGTGTAGTAGTGGACCCACAAGAGGAATCATATCTACAATATATAGGGACCATATAAATAGGGACCTACTGCATACATATTTGCTTGATCACCCTGTAAACACTAGGACTAAATGGGAGGCAGAGATAGATGGGATCACTGATGAGGTATGGGATAGTGTTTTGTAATACATACCAAAATTATCAATGAGTGAACCAGCAAGATTATCCCACCTCTACGTAGTGCATAGGGCATATAGATCCCCGCTAATTATGTGTAAAATGGGATTGAGGAGTAACTCCGACTGTCCTAGATGTAATGGAGAAGGTGCCGGCATTTTCCACATGATGTGGATGTGCCCCAGGTTGGCACCCTTTTGGATAATTGTTCTTAATAGAATAGAAGGAGCTTATAGATGTAAACTTCCTAGACAACCCCTGGTATGTCTTCTAGGTTACGTGGAGGAAATTAGAGTAGACAATTTTAAAATAGTGATAGCCAGACTAAAGTATGTGGCAAGGAAGGTAATTGCCAGACACTGGATGCAAGGGGACCCACCGACTAGAGGGGAATTTGTCGCATATGTTAATCATATTGTTCGAATGGAGAGAAGCATATATGGGAAAAGGAAACAACTTGCACTTTTTGATAGATTGTAGAATCCGTGGTTGCAATATGGATAAATTTTAGAGTTGGGAGATGTTGGACTAGGGGCAGAGATAGTTACATTCCAATACATCCTATTGAAGGGTTAAAATGTAAGATCTTTGATATTGATATGGGTAATATGTACGCTGAGGGGGGAGGGGAAGGAGTTCTTGGGGAGGGAAAATTTGTAGTTCTTCTCATTATTGCTGAAAATATAACACATGTTTTGTATACTTGGTGAAAAATAAAAATGTATCTGATTAAAAAGAAAAGATCTCTTTATCTATGCTACCAGATGCAGGGACGGTTCGGCAGGGATTAGCAATATCCACCCATAACTGCTTGTGGTTCTGGGTGCATATTGAACCTGACAGGTTCTCTTTAACAATCCCATCAAGGCTGCGGTTATCCCGGTTGCTTGTGCACCTTCTTCTACCCCACTTTTTCCTTCCACTCAACTTTCTATTAATATGCTTGGATACAGCACTCTGTGAACAGCCAGCTGCTTTAGCAATGACCTTTCGTGGCTTACCCTCCTTGTGGAATGTGTCAATGACTGCCTTCTGGACATCTGTCAAGTCAGCAGTCTTCCCCATGATTGTGTAGTCTACTGAACCAGACTAAGGGACCATTTTAAACGCTTAGGAAGCCTTTGCAGGTGTTTTGTGGAAATTATTCTAATTTTCTGAGATAATGACTTTTGAGGTTTCATTGGCTATAAGCAATAATCATCAACATTAACAAAAATAAACACTTAAAATTGATCACTCTGTTTGTAATGGCTCTATATAATATATGCGTTTCCTTTTTGTACTGAATTACTGAAATAAATTAACTTTTCAATGATATTCTAATTTATTGAGATGCATTTGTTGCTTTAAAGGGGTACTCTAGCTGTACCAAGTGTCAATATATCCAGCTGCTGGGATGTTTTCCAACAATAAAGTTTAAGAATTCTGCACAGGACCTGGATAAAATATCTAAGGAGGCTTGACCCAATTATTCTTGTGATCAGTTGACGACCCTCTTTAGTTGGACCACTATCATTCAGTATGTTATGGTATTACAGTACAATTAGGTCATGTGCAAATCATGTTTGCTTTGCCTCTTCCTTATGCCTAAAGTATCTCTTCAAAATTTGCTGGGCAAATAGTTTTGCTTGTTAACATGTAAAAATCCTTCCAGTTGAGAGCGTTGTCTGTTTACCAATATTTATACATCTCAATCATTCTTATATCACATTGTTCCATGATGACATCTAAGCATTTCATAAATTCACCATTTCTACCAAAATCAGTTTCTTTTGAACTGTAGAAGTTTCCTTAGTTTCTTAGATCTTACAGAAAAGAACCCTTTAGGCCACTAAGAGTTTAAAATGTAGCCTTTTTAGTGTGCTAAGTAGTGTTGAGTGAACCCCTGAAAGTTCGGTTTGGCGGGTTCAGCCGGACTTTATAATAAACTTTGGTTCTGATTGGGCAATTTGGCTCTCAGCCCACTTGTAGCAAGTCATAAATAGAACACTTCTGGAGAAGGGAGAACGGGGTTTTTCTATTCCTTTTGTTTGGTGCAGACTACATCTGATCACACTGTTGTTACCCCCAATGAGAGCTGTTCAAACACTGCAAGTGGCTCATACTGGGCCAAGCACAGAGAGTACTCGAGCACCCTGATGCTCGAGAGAGTGGTTTGCATACGTAAAACACCCGAACTCCAAACTTGAACACTGATTTTTTAGTAAATTCTGTGTTTGGTACAAATGTTGAATTTTAGGTTTTTTTTTCACTCATCTCTAATCGTAAATTGATAAGGCAAGAAAATTAGGTTTGAATTACACATAGAGTAGTGGATTATTTAATCAAAACCCTAGACAAAAAAAATTCAGACTACACACTCGAAAATTAATATAGGCCCACAAGAACATATTATATACAGACGATCAACTGTATACCCCAAAATCAGACTAGCAAATATCCCTAACCACATCTAAATACTGAATACAGACCCACAGCAGACTCGTTAACCCCAAAACAGAATCCATAAACTATTACAGCCTTAGATCAGACCCTACTAAGTTCAGACTCAAGTATACGCCATACTTTCTGAAACAGCGGGTTATTTTGAAGGGCAACCAGGGGACATAAATAAACTTTGGCCATCCAAAGGCTTTAATAGTAACTGTCACGAGGCAACTGTGTATACAATTTGTACCTTTCTTTACTTAAAATCTTCCTTGTCTATGTCATGGTAAAGATTTTATAGGTGTGCATGCAAAGTTTTTGTGTTTCTGTAGTTTTTGTGGTTCCGTACTATAAAGCTGAAGGCACTTGATGAGCTGCCATATGCTTGCATATTCTTTAAATTAAATTTGAGGTACATACCGTATTTGGTGACACAGAGGGGTACAGTATGTTCTAATTGGTATGAAAGCTGTACCTCATAACAGCACTTATTTTAATATTTTCAATCAGTTTGAAAATATTATTGGTTAGTCCCACGATCTCAGTGTTTTTTACATTCAGAATTACTCGTGTGCCAATACAGCCAATTTACAAATATGCATTGATCAGCAGCTATTAGCCCCCCAAACAGTGACAAAAGAGTGGACTCTTTTTTTGTCACTGAATCTGTCCTCCAGTAGTTTTTACGCTGTCAGTCAAGAAAGCTGAGATGCACCTAAGGACCATGTCTAATGAAACATTTGTCATCTGGGTTTTAGCACAGTTCAGCTATGTTATGCTGAAGATTTTATATCAGCTGTAGTTGCACCCAATGATCCAGCCTAATTAATGAACAACAGATACGCCTATGACCCTGTCTAATAATACATTTCCCGGACTCTCATGGCATCCTTTACCTGACAGTCGTGGTACATGCTATACTCAACTTTGCTATGCATGCAGCAGAAAGTATGATTATGCTCTGATGATACCTATGAACCAGCACAATGAAATGAGTTCACAAGTCCTGTAATCATTAGTTTGTAACAGATCCGACGGATGTAAAATAACGTATGCATTAATTGATTGTACAAACGTATAACTTTTATAAGCGATCTGTTAACGGATCTGTTATTATTATAGTCAATGGAACCGATAACAGATCCATTATAATTTTGTCTTTCTTTTCTTTACTAATTTTCTTTTTGTCTTTCAGGTTCGCTTTTGGGGTTCATTGTAGGGCCTCGTTATGGATTACGTTGGACCTTTAAAAATAAAAAAAAAAAAAAAATGTAATAAATTGGTAAATGAGGACTGTAGTTGGGAGGTGTTTGTCCAAATAAATTGTAGTTTTCTTTTTTTTCAACTAGACACCCACCCATACCAGGGCTTGATGCCAGCTGACATTAACCCTATAGATGACCCCATTTGCCACCGCACCAGAGCAAAAGAATGAGCTGAGGTGAAGCACCACTTCTGAGGTCACTGTGTGACATACCACGGAGCTCAAGATAGGAGCTTAAATCCGTACTTTGTATACCCGTCGCTGGGCCACTGGTTTGTAGAAATCATGGCATGACCTGGGTCCATGGCCCCGTGGTGCACAGTAAAGGGGAGGCTAGCAAGGACTGTTCCTGGAGAGGTAGTCACCGGTTACGGTGGTGACTGGGGTCCCAGCCTCCTCCACTGCGGACCCTTCCTCCGACCTTTCCTCCTCCAGGAGTGGAACGGATGATATTGACTATGCCACCTGTGGTATGTGGCCAGGGATAAGACTGCCAATGCAGGGTACCTCACCGGGGAAGATGTTGGGGTGCAGCCTGGATGATATCGCTCCCCACAGGCGGAGTGGCCCCCAGGAGGGAGAACAGGGAACTGGGAATTGCCGGATCACAAGGCGACGACAAATGGAGTCAGAGTCACTGGGTTGCGGGTTTCAGATCTTGTTTACTCACAGTTCTTTCTTTACTGCAATGACTCCCAGTCGTTCCCAGGCAGGACAGAGGTCAAAGTCTGGTAGAGCAGCCTGTGGGCTTTCGCCTTGTGCGCTCGTGTGGTGGTCCCCTCCTTGTCTCTGGAGCTCTTGGGACCCGCTACTCTGCCACTCAGAGCTGCGGGGCTCTGTAACCCTCTTCCTCTCCATGCCACACAACTACTGGTCCCAGGCTCTCAACTCCTTCTCGGCTAGCCACCTCTCCCATTCCAAGTCTCTGCCAACTAATAGACCTGGAGCCTCCTAAGTGGCGCTATCCGTTCTCTCAGCTAAGGGGTCCTCAGCCATCCACTTGCCCGGTCTCAGGTAAGGAAAGGGTGTATGAACCGGTCTGGAATTGGTAGTTCCTCTGCTCTGTCTCCCTGAAAGAGAGACAGAGCTCCCTGAGGGAGCTGGTCACTACATGTCCTCTCTCACTGGTGTCCCAAGCGTTCTGAAATAAACTGAAACCAAACTGTCCCTTTTGTAACTTCCTCCTGCACATGCCCCCACCTAAGGAATGTTCCCTGTGTGTGTGTGAGGTTGAGTGAAGCAGGAAACAGATTTAACCTCTTCCTGCCAGGGTGGACGGAAATTATAAAATACATAAAAATACATACAATACAATACCCTGGAGCACCCAGTCTCAGGGGCACTACATTCCTCCAGAGCGAAACGCAACACTCCTGGGTTGCAAGAGAAAATTGCAAATTTTTTCATAGTTAACAATTTAACACGTCCCTTTTACCGGGACCCAATAAAGGAAAGGAAGAAGCAGGAGGAAAAAGAAGAAGGAGAAGAAAAGAAAGGAAAAAAAAAACATCGGCATAAATGAGAAAAAAACAAGTCATTAAACATTCTGGAGCAGGCCACCTTGCAACGCTCCAGGGCCCTCCAGGTATCCAGCTTTGGGGAACTACAATGGTAGTCCAATCCCAGTACAGGCTGCAGTGACGGGCTCACCCTCCAGCCACCACTCGACAAGGCTCGCACCCAGTCAGTCCATGTTACCTCCCCATCTTCCCCTGGTCCTGGGGAGGCAGGGTTCCTGGCTCCTAGTGAATGTCCAACAAATGGGGAGGGCACTGGTTTTTCGCGCCCCACTGCAATCTCACCCACGAAAAGCGGGCAAGTCCAGTCTTTGTTGGTAAGCATGGCACCCATCTCATTCTCAATGGATGTCATTTTTACAGTCCCAGTCGAGTAGTCACGATGCCCACGGCCGTGGGCACAAAATAAACATACGACAGTCCAGTAAAGGCACGCAGTACACAATGGATTGGGTACATACAGTACAATACCCTGTAGCACCCAGTCTCAGGGGCGCTACAACTGCGGCCTGCTATTTTAAGGCTAAGGAGGGCCCAATAACCATGGACCTCCCCAGCCTGAGAATATCAGACCCCTGCTGTCCACTTTACCATCTTTGGTGAGCCAATTTGGAGAGGACCTCTTGTTTTTGTTTTTAACTTATTTATTTTATTTTAAATAAATAATTTAAAATAACAGCGTGGGTGACCGCTGTTTTGGATTACCAGCCAAGGTAAAGCTGGCAGCTGCGGTCTGCAGGCTGCAGCTGTCTTCTCCATCTTAGCTGGCTACCAAAAATAGCGGGGAGCACACATCTTTTTTTTTTATGTATTGATTTTGGAGTTAAAAACAAGGCTGAACACCCTGTAGTGCTACATGAAAGGCACTAAAGGGTGTAAGCTCACAATTTGCAGGGGGGTGAGACATTATATATGTATGTGTTGCACATCTATCTATCTATCTATCTTATCCTATTCTATTACATTCTAATCTATTCTGTTTTATTTTAATCTATCTTGCATTTATGGCAACGGATCCATTAAAACATAATGGGATTCTATGGACAACTGATTGGTTAACTGATAGGTGAACGGATGCTTTATTGATGGATTCGTTGCCCATAGACTCCTAATATGCTTTAACGGATCTATTAGCGATCCGTATTTGGATCAGCACAAGAAAAATTCTGCTTGCAAAATTATGAATTTATTATATTTATTATTGCATTTTTAGTAGCTAGTCTATTACATCGTTTATTTAGTCTATTGAGCCTTCAGTATGCTATATTAGGGTGACCAATCAAAAAACGCCACCTCAGCTCCAATGACGTGATCCTAATTACAGTTGCATCACCTACTTTTAGAAATGCTCAATGTGTAAGGTATGCAGTTTTATTATTTCTTTGCTTAGTTTATTAGCATATTGCCATGTTTCTATATGTGTTTTCAGATATACTTTGTTCTTTTATCAACAAAGTGGACAGTTTTTGCTATAAATGCAGAGAAGTCCCTTTTGCATCACAAAGGCAAAACTTGACCAAAATGTTAACGAACGCCTACAACCTATATTTTGGCTGCAGAATAGGAGATCAGGAGAAGAGTTGGACTCCAAACATATGCTGTAATAGATGTACCTCACATCTTACCCACTGGTTGCATGACAAAAAGGCAATATATGCCCTTTACAGTCCCAATGATCTGGAGAGAGAGAGCTGATCACACTGCTAATTGCTATTACTGCATGGTCCATTAGGACAGGAGTTTCAAGGAAGAAGAGGTGGACTTTACAGTATCCAAACATTTCATCTGCAAAACGCCCAGTACAACATAGAGAAGAACTGCGGGTTCCAAAAGAACCAAAAACAATTTCAGTTGAATCAAGTGAGGAAGAATAGAGTGTTTGGTGTCATAAAGCATCTTTCTCTCATGAGTCATGACCCAGTATAACATCTGTGCCAGTTTCTGCTTCGGCGCCACACTGTTGTGTTGTGAAGCTTTATATAACAACCCTATTAGATCTTGTGGTTCTGTCCAGTCTGGAAGCTACAGGGTTAATCTTATTGTCTTGATTTCTGTATGCTGTCAGTACTGGGTGAAACTGTTCTATATAAACCACAGAAAGCCAGCTTACACTGCCAGTCAATAGAGATTTTATCCTACTTTGTGCCTCTGTCCTGAGCGCCAGTATTTTGACGTGATTTTTCCTGTTCATTGACCTCGGCTTTACATTTAACTTCCCAGTTGTTGATTTTGCTCTTGACGTGACCTCCTGGATCTGACCTGGCATCCTGAGTACCCTTCTTGCCATCTTGTGACACCGAATAACAGCTGGCCCTTAGTCGGGTACCTCTGTTTAAGTCCAGATCCCTGGGAAAAGTAGCTGGCGCCAAGCCTGTTCGTGGCACCTATTTTGGAGCTGCCAGGTGACTACTAACACACACGTGACACCCAGACTTTCTGTCAGCAACCTCAACTAAATCACACCTTATAACAGTGAATAGAAGAATCTTGTTAGAAATTTCCAAATTTGAATGAAGCAAAGCTAAAGGAAGGAGACTTAATTGGACCTCAGATTCGTAAGCTTCCTCAAGATAAGGAGTTTCTCCATTTGTTGCTGGGCAAGTTAAAGGCTGCATGGGTAGCATTCACATAAACGGTAACTCATTTTTCGGGAAACTCAAGACCAGATGAATATTAAGAGATAGTGGAAAATTTCCTCAAAACATATAAGGATCGTGACTGTAAGGGTAAGTTCACACTTCCGTTGTTTTGCATCAGTCACAATCCGTCACCTTGAGGAATTACAGTATCCTGCAAAATATTTTGCAGGAATCCGTTTTTTCCCCATAGACTTCTATTAGCGATGGATTGTGACTGATGGCCTTGCGTTGCATCCGCCGCTGATGGATCAGTCATTTACTTACTGACCGTCAGGCAGGAGCAACGCTGAATATAACGTTTTTTGTATGTGGCGGACAGTAAAAAACCATGATGACTGTAAATTCAGTTCCAGCGGCCGGAACGATCAGCTGATCGCCCGGTGGCTGGCTTTTGTGAACAATCAGCTGATCGCCCAGCGTCTGACTGTGAACGATCAGATTTGAAAGCCGGCCGACGGGCAATCAGCTGATCGTTCACAGCCGGCCGCCTGTCGATCAGCTGATTGTTCACAAAAGCTGTCCACCGGTAAAAGAGTAAAATAAAAAAACAACCGATCTTTTTTTGCAGCATCAGTCACATTATTTGTACCACTATCTGCAACGCATCCGTTGCATCAGTCACCCAACTGATTGTGACTGATGCAAAAGAACGCAAGTGTGAACTTAGCCTAATATGTCCTTAAAGATTAATTTCTTACATGGACATCTAGACATTTTTCCACCAAACTGTGGAGCAGTGAGTGACGAGAACGGTGAGAAATTTCACCAAGGTATAGCATCTATGAAAAAAGATATCAATGAAAATGGAATCCATCAATGCTCGCAGATTACTGTTCAACAATTGTAAGAGATGATCCGATGCAGGAGTACAAAAGATAAGCAAAAAGAAAGAGTTGTCACTGACTGAGGAGCAAATTTTGTAGTGTAAGATCTGTAACTGTTTAAAATTCACAAAAGTGTTTAGCCATGTTTTAGCTATCTGAATTGTTGCTGTTTCCTCTATATAAATATCAGAAAATTGTCAAAACAAAATATTTTGCATCTTTATATTTGCAAAAGTAATAATGTTTCAAAGTACTGAAATTTGTATGCATCAATTACTGTATATGTAGGAATAAAAGGAAACTCTTAAGCCTGCTTTACACGAGTCGACCGATCGTGTGATAGCATGAGCGATCGTACCCGCCCCCGCCGTTTTTGCGTCATGGGCAAATCGCTGCCCGTGGCGCACAAACTCGTTTAACCCCCGTCACACGCACTTACCTTCCGGACGACCTCGCTGTGGGCGACGAACGTCCACTTCCTGAAGTGGGAGGGACGTTCGGCGTAACAGCGACGTCACACGGCAGCCGGCCAATAGAAGCGGAGGGGCGGAGATGAGCGGGATGTAAACATCCCGCCCACCTCTTTCCTTCCACATAGCCGGCGGGTGCTGCGGGACGCAGGTAAGCTGTGTTCATCATTCCTGTGGTGTCACACGGAGCAACGTGTGATGCCACGGAAACGATGAACAACCGGCGCCATTTTAATTAAACAATTTTACGAAACCTAGCGATGAGTACACGACTCACGATTTGTGAGAGATACTGCGTCGCTAGGAGGTGTCACACGAGACAACATAGTGTACGATGCCGGATGTGCTTCACGAAAACCGTGACCCCGACGATGCATCGCACGATAGCTCGTCTCGTGTAAAGCACTCTTTAGATATCATAGAAACAAGAGCCAACTATAAATTTTCATTGTCAGATTTGAATTTGAGAGGCCAAAATTATTAAGAAATGGCTGATTTCATCCTTGAACCTGACAACTTTTGAAAATATGTAGAACAGTGTAACTTGTAAATAGTAATCAATGCTACTCAAATAGTGGGTCACAGTAAATACTATAAAAATAACAATGTTCACCTAATCCAAATATATAAAAGTTGCCCATATTGAGTTCTATCTTTTTCAGGAATCACACAGGAGAGGTGTGGGAGGGCCTGCAGCACTGAGAAACAGCAGTGTGCTGCTGGAAAATGTAGTTATAACAGATACGAAAAGGACTCCCAATTCAACTCTATGAAGTTGGATACACATAGGGGCAGAAGGAGATAAAAAAAGACACAAAGAACAAGAAACAAACTATGTTGGACTTGAACTGTATATTAATAATAATAATAATAATAATAATAATGCATATGCTATGCTATGTATACAAAAACGCCATTTTGAGATTAATTATTTAAGGGTTTATTCCCATTTGGACATGGAGAGTATATCCACAGTATTATAATTAATTGTCTTATATACATGCACTCCACAATTGGGATCCACATCTTTCTTCAGAATTGGGATACCCTAATATCCATTCCAGAGGTGGTTGCACAAAAGATGTTGTGTGAAACTGTGGTGTAGAAGTCTAGAGTATATATTGTGCTGTGCTTTGTTGAGTCTGATGCTACAGGGTACTTTACATGCTGCGATATCGGTACCGATATCGCTAGCGAGCGTACCCACCCTCGTCGGTTATGCGTCATGGGCAAATCGCTGCCCGTGGCGCACAACATTGCTAACACCCGTCACACGGACTTACCTTCCCTGCGACGTCACACGGCAGCCGTCCAATAGCAGAGGAGGGGTGGAGATGAGCGGCCAGAATATGCCGCCCACCTTCCTCCTTCCTCATTGCCGGTGGACGCAGGTAAGGAGATGTTCGTCTTTCCTGCAGTGTCACACATAGTGATGTGTGCTGCCGCTGGAACGATGAACAACATCGTACCTGCAGCAGCAACGGTATTTGGGAAAGGAGCGACGTGTCAATGAGCAACGATTTTTCAAGTTTTTGCGCTCGCTGATCGTCGCTCCTTGGTGTCACATGCTGTGATGGCGCTAACGGCGCCAGATGTGCATCACTAACGACGTGACCCTGACGATATATCGTTAGCGATGTCGCAGCGTGTAAAGCACCCTTAATATGTGTGAGCAGTGTGCTGTCGAATTGCCCATATAGAGTTCCTCCTGAGTAGAACTGTGTATTGTGGCAGACTGGCTTTGGATCATTTTTGGAGAAACTGTTACCTAGTACAGGTAGAGTCCAAACCCTTTAACCTTTTTGCACGAGACCCTGTTTTTGCCTTCGTGACCTAGCCAATTTTTTTTATTTCTAACTAGTGTCAAATTGACAGGTTATAACGCTGGAACGCTTCAATGGATCCCGGTGATTCTGAGATTATTTTTTCGTGACATGTTGTACTTCAGGATAGAGGTAAAATTAAGATTATATCTTTTGCATTTATTTATGAAAATATCGGAAATTTGGCAACATTTTTGAAAATTTTGCAATTTTGAAACTTAATTTTTATGCCTGTAAACCAGAAAGTTATGTTAAATAAACTAGTTACTAAATAACATTTCCCACTCGTCTACTTTAGATCAGCGCAATTTCTCAAACATAACTTTTTTTGTTAGGAAGTTAGAAGGGTTCAAAGTTCATCAGCAATTTCTCATTTTTCCAACAAAATTTACAAAACCATTTAACCCTAGAACGCGCAAGCAATTCAATTTACCATAGAAAACAAATGACCTAGCAGGCCTGCGAGGCCCCAGGTATGCGTTCTAGGGTTAATTAGGGATCACATCACATTTGAAGTGACTTTGAAAAGCCTAGGTGACGGAACATACCCAAAAGTGACACCATTCTGAAAACTGCACCCCTTATACTTCTTCAAACCACACCCAAGAAGTCTATTAACCCTTTAGGTTTTTTGCAGGAACCAAAACAATGTGAAAGGAAAAAAATGAAAATTTTACTTTTTCCCACAAAAATGTTACTTTAGTCTCATATTTTGCATTTTCACAAGGGTAACAGGAAAAAATACACAATAAAATGTATTGTGCGATTTCTCCTGAGCACAGGAATATCTTATATGTGGTAGAAATCAAGTGATTGGGCTCACGGCGGGGCTCGGAAGGGAAGGTGCGCCATTTGAATTTTTGAAAGCAAAATTGTCTGGAATCATTAGCGGATGCGATGTTGCGTTTGGAGACCTCCTGAGGTGCCTAAAAAGTGGGGCTCCCCCACAAGTGACCCCATTTTGGAAACTAGACCCCTCAAGGAATATATCTAGATCTTTCGTGAGCACCTTGAACCTCCAGGGACTTCACAGAAGTTAATAACATTGAGCCATGAAAATAAAAAAATACATTTTTACCACAAAATTGTTACTTCAACCAGGTAGCCTTTTTTTCACAAGGGTAACAGGAAAAAATGCGCCATAACATTTATTGTGCAATTTCTTCTGAGTACGCAGATACCTCATATGTGGTGAAGTTTTACTATTTGAGCGCACGGCAGGGCTTGGAAGAAAAGGAGCACCATTTGAACTTTAGAGCGCACAATTGTCTGTAATAGATTGTGGACGCCATATTGAGTTTGGAGAGCCATCCATGTGAGGTCTTGTTGTTTGTGGGATGAGTTGACGTTTCTATTGGTACCATTTTCGGGCACATAACATTTTTGGATTTTTTTTATTCTCATTTTTGGTAGGTAGAATTAAGATGAAACAGCAATTTAGGAATTGGTTTTTGCTATTTCTTTTTTATGCTGTTATCTGTTTGGTAAAAGTATCTACACAGGTTTATTCTTCAGGTCAGTACGGTTACACTGATACCACATTTATATAATTTTTTTTATGTTTTGCTGCTACACAATAAAAAAAATTTAAGAAAAAATATTGTTTTTCATTGCTGTATTCTCAGAGCTTTAACTTTTTTATGATTCCGCTGATGGAGCTCTGTGGTGGTTTGTTTTTTGCTGGACAAGATGTAGTTTTCAGTAATACAATTTTTGTTTAGGTTCAGCTTTTTGATTTTGTCTTATTCCACTTTTTCTTCTGCAATATGATGAAAAAAATCATTTTTTGATGCATTTTTTTAAACTATTCAAGGAAGGGGTTAAATAGTGTGACCGTTTTATAGAACAGCTGGGGCCGGATGCGGCAATACCAAATACATGTACTTTTTTTGTTTATTTTTATATAAATAAACGCATTTTTGGGTGTAATTTTTTTGTGATTTAATTTTAATTCTGCAAGTTTTTTTTTAACTTTTCTTAACTTTTTTTTACCTTGTCTCTATATGGGACTTTAACTTTTCCTAGTCTGATTGCTGGTATAATGCATTGCCATGCAGCAGCAGCACAGCAATGCATTATACTAGCAGGGTCAGGCTTCAGATCACCTATCAGAGCGGCAGGCTGAGTCTCACAAGCTATCATACATGGCAGACCGGAAGGTCATCATGTGACCTTCTGTTGCCATGACAGCTCTCAGGGCCTCCATGATCATGACACAGAGAGAAGCAGCTTTCTGTACGGTTGAATCTAGAATGTACAGATTTCCTGACAGGTTTTGGGCGTGGCCGGCTTGGTTGATGGGCATGACCGTTTGGGTTGGTGGGCGTGGTGATATTTCTTCCTGTCCACTCTAATCATGGAAGGGGGGGATGAAGCCCCCCTGAACCTACCATCTGGGGGTCTTACCCCCAGACCCACGCTTTTATTATAATCATCGCTATGCCCTCATGGACTTAGAATAAACATTGTCATTCTGTCTGCAACTGTAAGGCTGGAAACATCAGGCTGCATTTTGAACATGCCCCATCACATGACAAATTACATCATACCTGTCAGGAGCCTGTACATTCTATCATCTACCCTCTGTACCCTGAAACTTCAATGTGTTGTGATCACTATTGATCACAGCATATAGACGATCGCAAAGGGTTAACATCACTATGACCTGACCAATCAGATCCTGGTCATGTCTCCGGGTAGAACTAACATTCTGCACCGGAAACCCGGTGATGGCAGCATGCAGGTAGTCGCGACCCCTTCCTGACCGCAGACAGTTCATAAACATCGGCTCTGCACAAAGACCAGCAAAAGCCAATGTTTATATACCATCAGCAGTCTTAAACACAATCTTGACCAGAGATAATTAGAGATTAATCCCCTGCCTAGTCAGTTGCCGCCGGATCCATTTTTTTCGTCATAGACTTGTATTGGCGCCGAATTGTGCCGCATGGCATTGTGTTTCATCAGGCGTGAGCCAGATCTGGCAAAATTTCCGTGTCCAGCTGCCGGAAAGGATGCACAGAGGAACGTTTTTTGTCACTGGCAAAAAACGCATCTTGCCGGATCCGGCGCAGTGCGGCGTGTTGTAAAATAAAAGCTTATGGGTGCCGGATCTGTTGTAATGCAGCAAAAAACGCATTCCACCGACGGATCTGTTTTTTTTAACTGAGCATGCTCAGATGTCACACTGCTCCGGCAGCTTCTCCTGCTTTGAAAATGCCGGCCGCTCATTATTCCATCTTGTATTCACTGCTTCCCCTGCCCACTGGCACCTATGATTGGTTGCAGTCAGACGAGCCCCCACGCTGAGTGACAGCTGTCTCACTGCAACCAATCACAGCCGACAGTGGGCAAGTCTAAATCTTGCAGTAAAATAAATAAATAATTTTAAAAAATGGCACGCGGTCCCCCCCCAATTTTGATACCAGCCAAGGTAGAGCCACTCGGCTGAGGGGTGGTATTCTCAGGATGGGGAGCCCCACGTTATGGGGAGCCCCCCAGCGTAAAAATATCAGCCAGCAGCCACCCGTAAATGCCGCATCCATTAGATGCGACAGTCCCGGGACTCTACCCGGCTCATCCCGATTGCCCTGATGCGGTGGCAATCAGGGTAATAAGAAGTTAATGGCAGCCCATAGCTGCCACTAAAGGCTACTTTACACACTGCGATATCGGTCCCGATATCGCTAGTGTGCGTACCCGCCCCCATCTGTTGCGCGACATGGGCATATCGCTGCCCGTGCCGCACAACATCGCCCAGAGCCGTCACACATACTTACCTGTCCGGCGACGTCGCTGTGACCGGCGAACCGCCTCCTTTCTAAGGGGGCGGTCCGTGCGGCGTCACAGCGACGTCACTGAACCGCCGCCCAATCGCAGCGGAGGGGCGGAGATGAGCGGGACGTAACATCCCGCCCACCTCCTTCCTTCCGCATAGCGGCCGGGAGGCAGGTAGGGAGACGTTCCTCGCTCCTGCGGCGTCACACGCAGCGATGTGTGATGCCGCAGGAACGAGGAACAACCTCGTTACTGCTGAAGTAACGATTTTTGGGAATTAGGACCCGTGTAGCCGATTAGCGATAAATCACGCTTTTGCGACGATTTTACATCGCTGAACGCTGTTACACAAAGCTATATCGCTAACGATTGCGGAAGTGCGTCACCAAAACCGTGACCCCAACGACAAAATTCGGGCGATATCGCAGTGTGTAAAGCCCGCTTAAGTCCTAGTTTAGTGATGGCAGGTGTCTATGAAAAACCCCCCATCATTAAACTGTAGTGAAAGACAAAAAAACACCCTCTTTCACCACTTTATTAATTTCTAAATACCCCTCCAGGTCCGATGTAATCCACACGAGGTCCCACGACGCTTTCAGCTCTGCTGCATCCGAAGCTGACAGGAGCGGCCGTAGAGCACCGCCGCTCACTGTGAGCTCCACGAAGCAACTGAAGTGAGTCGCGCTGTCAGCGGTGACGTCATTCAGGTTTCCCGCGGTCACAGCTGGATTCTCGGTACACACTGGTACAACGGATTCGTTTTTTTACCAGATCCGTCGCATCAGTTTTACAACAATTTGCAATGGATCCGTTGCATCAGGCACAAACCGGATTGTGCCTGACGGCAAAATACTGATGTGTGAAAGTAGCCTTAGGCTGCTTTCACACATCCGGATTTTGCTGAGTGACACAATACGGCGCTTTTCAGAAAAAACGCAACCAGTTTTAATTTTACGCCGGTTGCGGTTTTTCCGCGAAGACTTGCATTAGCGCCATATTGTGCTGCATGGCCTTGCGTTGCGTCCGTTTTTTGCCAGATGTGGCATATTTAGCCCATGCGGCGGCCGGATGGAACGTTGCCTGGCACGTTTTTTTGTGCGGCGAAAAAAACGCATCGTGCCAGATCTGGCGCAATGCGGCGCGATTTACAATGCAAGCCTACGGCCGCCGGATGTGTTTTTTTGCACTGCGCATGCTCAGTATCAAGCCGCATCCGTCAACAAACGGACGGGCCGCATGGAAAAACTTATGCAACGGATCCGTTTTTTTCGCCGCATCCGTTGCATAGGGTTTTGAGCCGGATTGAGCCGCACTGCAAAAACCGGATGTGTGAAAGCAGCCTTACCAGTAACCGTCAAGTTGTGTATCAAAGACTGTACAGTAACTGCCAAACTGCCCCTGTTTGCAATTGCTAAGAGTTATGCCTTATCCGGAGAAAAGTTCTATCAGAAACGAGTCCGCCTGTGCTGCTGTGGGATCCTCGGGCCAAATATACAGATTTTCATACTTTGTGACTTCAATATGTACTGATTAATAAAGCTATTACGGTATGTAGTTGATACCTACAAGACAAGAATGGTAATAATGTTCATCAGCTTCCTAACAATAGCTTCACAATGTGGTAAGGGAGCTAACATTATGATATTATGTCGGAATTACTCTTCTATTAACAATTATTGCTAACATGTTTTTTCTTTTATTAAGAAGAGGCTTTTTGATTTAATGCGTAGTTCATAAACTCCCTCCCTCTCCAGACATCCTGTGGGCCACAACTTTAAAGGCATGGAGTTGCCTTTCCAGGAAATTCCAGTTCATTAGAGACAGCTCCCCATGTACTTCATGGAAGTCGGTAAAACAAGAGATCCGAAATGCCTGATGCCTCAGGAACACCACACTTTTGGCCATGCTGTGCGGATTTTTATGTGGATTCTTTGCCACAGCCAGGAGATTCCTGTGTGCTGAAACAGACTTTAATTTAAACCAGGTGTCTGCTTCAGTTTTGAAGCGAGAGAACTGAAAAGGGAAAAATGTCACTTTTCTTTTTTTTCTGAAATAACAAAACAATAATACATTTACTCACAGAAATGGGTAACGCTTCGCAGTTAAAAGAATATTCTTCTACTTTGGCCAAATTAGAGAAATGTCACACGTTATTGTGGTCAGCACTTCCAGCGACTGAGCACAAACTGTTAATTTCAAGATTTTGCATATCAGCATAAAGATGTTTTTGAGCATTCCTGACTAGTTTCCATGAGGTTCAGCATTCCAAATTATTCGAAGTGATATTCAATTTAGTTTCCCAGTGGGGGGGTTTAACAATGTGGAGATCTATGGATTGCTCGATGGCTGCTTTCTTCAGATCATGATATTCCTAGGATGTAGCCTTGTCATGATCCACCCTGTCGTATTATAACAGTATTTATTTATACAGAAGAAAGGAGCCTAACTGAATTCCGGTTACGGGGGGGGACTGTCAGATTAGGATAAAGGTGGTGAATATCCCAATCGCCAGTCGGGGTCCACCGTGCTCCAAGATGGTGAAGCAGCTGCTGGCAACCCGTAGGTCAGGCGGAAAATACAAAGCTGGGTGGCTCTGAAATAATATGAGCTTGATCCAAGTTAAACGTCACTTGGACCAGGACTATTGCGAACCCTGTTAATGCCACAGGGTCCACACACACAAACCAGGACTTCCCCTGTTAACACCACAGGGGTCCTGGGGTACACTGTTCGTGTGCGTAGGGGGCAGACCAGGACAGTAGGCGCAGCAGCCCAGGCCAGTTAACTCTACTGGGCTGTTACAACAGAACTGGAATGGCAGGAGGGGAAGCGCGGCGCCTGACCCTAACGTACCGAGTCACAAGTCTTGGCATGACAGGCACTGGATGCCTCACCCTGCCTACCACTTTCAGAACTAGTGATTGAGGCCGCAATGTGGCTCTATCATGAAATACCATGTGCATGAATAAAGACTGTGCACCATGGTGCGGTCTCCAGGCCCTTTTAACATCTAGGGTCCGCCCCAAACGCAGTGTGACCCACAATAGCACCTCCAGGGGCAAATAGCAGAGTGCCACATCATCAGTGACATCACCAGCGGCCTATCCGGAATCGCATGTCACTGATAACACAATGGCAGCACCACCCCAAACACCCTACCAGTCATCATCTGATGACCAATGTTGGGGTGTCAGGTCATAGTGGCGAGCCTCCACGAGCCAGTCCAGAGTGGCCGCATCATCAGGACAGCTAACGCTATTCAGCCTATTATGGCCTGCGACCTCACGGACATGCCCAGTGAAGTCCATACAGGACTTAGCCTCTTATTCACTAAGTGCCTGAGCATGCTCAGTAGCTTGAACGACCGACTTAGTCTCAGAAATAAGAATAACAGACTGAGCATGCTCAGTAGGCACAATACAGGACTTAGACACTGCACGGAGTCCAAGCACTTGAGCAAAGAGGCTTTTCGCACTAAGTGTGTGAGCATGCTCAGTAGCCTGACCTGAGGACTTAGCCTCAGAAATGGCACTAGTGAGCATACACACTAGGCGAAACATTGGACTTAGGCTCTGGCTGGTGCAAATCGGCACGCGCATGCGCCCTAGATACCTCTCCACACTTAGACGTGGAGGAAGAAGCAGCCAGCTGGATGACCCAAGGCACAGCCAAAAATGGCGGCCGGCACCTGGGTGTAGCAGGGACAGCAGCATGCTGCTTGGGGCTAGGGGGGCACCAATTTGTAACAATTCCCTTGCTAGATTTAAACGCCATAAAACAATAGCCAATATTAGAAGGGTTGTCCAGGGGGTCAAGTGAGTGTGCCACCCCCGGTAGACCTCTGATGTCATGGTGGTGGGTTTGAGTGGCAATGTGGCCGTACCGGGCGCGAGCGACAGGCTTTTGTAATGGGGGTAAAAAAATAATATTAAAAAGGGAAGAGGAAAATAATAAAATAAATAAAGAGTTTGTGATGCCATGTGGTATATTTGGCTTTGGTATGGCCGGGCACTGCTGGAGATCCAGTTATGTGATGATGCACAGTGCCAGAGGATTGTCCCCTCACCCCCCCAACTAGGGCTGGTTCCTGGGGATGTTGCAGTAGGGATAGCACAGCAGAGAAAGGACAGAGAGATTTTACCTTTTACTGAAGGTCTGCAGAATTGTCTGGAACATTCTTTACAGCCTTTAGAATCATGGTGATTTTTCCTTCCCAAATGTGAGTTTGGTTGCTCGCTGTGTGGTGGTAGTGTATTCCTCCTGCCGCTACTACCCTACCTGGAAATAGGTATATTGGAATCCTGTGACTTGAATCCTAAGGGAAAATACATTGTTTCTTCTAGATGTTTCCAGACTCAATCACTTCACTGAGCTACTGGGCAATTTTTACTGCTCCTTATAAAAAGGTTAATAGCAGTCTCTCAGTTTGCCGTTGAACTAGAAAGTTCAGGTGGCCTAGGGACTGATACCCTGCCAATGTGTAGCTGTCCCCTCCAGAGGTTTTAACAGTTACCTCAGGACAGGACCATCTCCATATTACCCTCCTCACGTCACCTCACACTTCAACTGCCATACTTTGAATTTACCTCACATTTAAGATCCTCACCTTTCTCCTTCTAGGGAGCAGAATCAACATTAGTTATCAGCTCAGGTGAACAGCCCCAGTAAGGGAGTGTAGGCAAATGTTTGTATATTGTGAACAGCAGACAAAACCAAATCTCATTAAAGCTGATAATACATGTTATACATACGGAAATACACATGCAGCCATTCTTTGTGGCAACAGGGAGCCACATCACTTCATATGACTGCAGACTTGTGAATCTTCACAGCATGTACAGTGCACACTGTCAGGATTCTCCAATGTAAGTAACCGGAGCGAGTGTTCATGTGACTGCAAGTATGTGATTTTCATATTTCTGGCCACATTCTGTTTAGACATGTTTGGCCTTGTGCAATTCAGTTGTATTGAGCAAAGCCGAGTTTGTCTAGTTGGCAATTGATCACATGTATGCAAATCACATACTTCCAATCATGTGTCCCTCTGCTCTCAGCACCGAAAAATCCTGATAGAGTACACATGCGGAGACTGCAGATTTTAACCCCAAGCCTGCACAACCCCTTTAATTGTTGCCTATCCCCTTAATCTTGACATGATATCCTGGTACCTGACCCTGGATCATATACTGAGGGTCATAAAAGAGTGTGATTAGGGCTACTGAGGGCAATCATACAGTGTGGGGGAGAATACTTAGGGCCATTATACAGTGGGGAAGACTACTAGCCGTTTTTCATACAGTGGGAGCTACTGGGGACCATCATACAGTGGGAGGGGGCTACTGTGGGGCACATCATCTAGTCTATAGGGAGCTATTTATCTATCATGATGTGTATGTGGGAGCTGTGGGGAGTATCATGCTGTGTAGAGACAAATTATATTTGGGGGGGGGACTCCAGAGACATTGTTAAATGTTAAGTGGGCACTTAGGAACCATTACTGTTATAGGGGCTCAGTGTATTGTGATTATGAAATGGGCACACTGGGGGTATTATTACTTTCTAGGGAGCAAAATGTGGGCACTGTTTTCTAGGACACTTGTTCAGGGCATTAATATTTTCTAGGGGGCAATTTTGTCATGTAGAGGGCACAAAGGAGGCATTTTACATTTTAAGAGGCATAGTGGTGGACATTATGTGGACTACTAAGAAGATTAGTAATAGGGACACACGCGTCAGCAGCGGCTCATTCTTGGGGTACCAGCAGGATGAGGAGTTTGTGTGTCGCCCTGGATGAGCCAGGGGCCACAGAGCACAACACCAGCACACTCCACACTCCCTGCAGGCACATCAAGGTCAGACACAAAACCCTTGTTGCCTTCCCCAGGGGCTGATGTCCACACCAGGGGGTGGAGCCAGGCGGTTGGTCTCCACCCACCGAGGAGTTCACAGTCCTGGAGGAGGGAAAACAGTCAGATTAGTTTGGACAGTGAAAGTGGAAGGAAGGAAAGTGAGAAGTAGTGAAGTGGCAAGAGAGCAGACTGAAGAGCGTCTGGGTGTGTGGCCCGGGTGAGACAAAAAGGTTGGCAGACGGTGGTGACCGTCTGCAGGAGTGGCCTATCGGAGTTTGCCGTAAGGACCGTGGACGGGCGGTGGCCCGGCGGTACCGGACCGGTACACAAAGAGAAGCCAGCACCAGTGGCAGGGGCTTTTCGGATCCCGACAAGGCTAGGAGTCGCCGTGAAGTTGCCGAATCCGTTAGTGAAAGGGACCTCCGGGTTTCCAAACAGTCAAGTCCCGACAGAAGGCAACCGTCCAACCGTGAAGGGGAGACACCGCCACCGCCAAGGGCAACCGTTTCCCAGGTCCAGCGCCTGCGGGCAAAAGTGGCTCCTCCGGCCTACATCCAAGCCGGGGAGCGGGTTACCGGTGGGAACCCATGGAATCAACATAGAACATAGGTGCAGGGAGAGACAGTCACCGCTAACCTGCAGGGAACAACAACACCGCAGCCGTCCGAGGGACCCGTCCATCCAGCCGCTTGTTTTACCGTGAACTGTGTCATCATCATTGGGCTGAGTGAGTACCTCCGTGCCGGGCGGCACAGCGCTGCCCCTGCGACCCTGCACCTCATCAGGCCCCGCAACCCGCCTGTCATCCACTCCTACCCCATCACCGGGCCCCGGGACAACCAACCCCCTACCCACGAAGGGGAGAAATAACAACAAAGCTGCTCCCTGTCACCGCTCCCGGGATCCCCGTCCAGAGCAGCGGTGGTGTCCACACAATCACCACAGCCGTGGGTGGCGTCACGGACAATATCCCCAAAACCAAACCACCCCTTTTCACTCACGGGCGAGGAGCGCCGCTCGAGTCCCCGGGATCCGGCCCATCGCTCGAGCCACCGAGCAGCAGCAGCCGCAGAGCAGCGGCAGCCGGACCCGAGCAGTGGGAGAGCGCAGCGTCCCCTCCTCCGCCCGCGACATTTGCGCAGGTTGAGAATAAATGGAGATGGTGCTGGAAATGTGAAAGTTAAATGTGTCTTTTTTTGTAATCTCTGAATACAAGTTGTGGCTGGAAGAAGTTGTTATGTCGGTCTGGGCCAGTTGGAAAAGATAGGAAAGTGAATGACTCCCTCAGAAAGAATGTCATCTGCAAGTCTCTATCTA
This sequence comes from Anomaloglossus baeobatrachus, assembly GCF_048569485.1. NCBI lineage: Eukaryota > Metazoa > Chordata > Amphibia > Anura > Aromobatidae > Anomaloglossus > Anomaloglossus baeobatrachus. The sequence continues at coordinate 306,479,673 of NC_134357.1, read as the reverse complement.
TAACTGCACTGTAATCTCTTACTTACTCCAGGACTGGTATCTACCACTATATCGTCACTTATTAAACATATAAAAATATCACAAAAGGTATGAAATAATCCTTATAAAGTTTATTAAACATTAACGCAAACGAACAATTACATACAATACAAAAAAGTGCATAGTGCAGGACTCCAAAATAGATCAGGTGCCTACAAGGTTAATACTAAAATACCTAGGAGGAGAAATGTGTTTCCACTGGGGTGTGTACATAGACATTATTTAACTTTCAATGGTAACATAATTCCCACTATCGTTAGGTTATAGGGTATAAAAAAGATCATCCAGCACACTCCCCATGATAATCCTGGATGATATGGGGCACCGTCAAACCCCTATGCTCGTTTTGCGTGGGTTTCCTCGGGGAGGGGAGGAGTCTCCCAAGGAAGCCCACACAAAATGCACGTTGGGGTTTGATGGTGCCACATACCAACCAGGATTATCATGGGTGAGTGTGCTGAATGATCTTTTTTCTATTAATGTTTAATAAAGTTTAGACGGATTTTTTCATACCTTTTGTGATGTATATGGCTCCATACATTTATAGGTTTAATAAATGCAGGGGAGCTTTACACAGCTATATAGCAGCAAATATAATGATCCTAGCCCCAGGGTGTTACCAATGGTTACTGGGGAATGCTCTAAAGGTTTTCAGATGTGTCTTATATTCACTATATAGTCTGTATGGTGGTAATATTGGTGTTAATCTTTGTCTAGTGATTTTCAGTAACAGGCCGGTCATCTGCTGAGGTTCCCTATACCTTTGATTAGGCTATGTCTCTATAGTTGTAATCAGTGTTAGCTGGTTAGGGGCCCAATCACATTTTTCACCACTCCTGAGATGAACCCCTAGCTATGCCTCTGGCTGAGATCATTCAGATGATCATATTTTATGTCTATGTGTTGTCTCTATGCAAAAAGAATAGCATAATGTCAACACATGGACCAATGCAAATTAATGTGGTGGTTTACATGAGTCATGATAACTGATGTTCTGCATTTATTCACACTTGCCTATTAAACTCAATGAATATATAAAAAAAAGGTATGCCATTCTGACACCATTGACATGGCATCTCTTCTTTTACAGACCCAGACGCAATTACTAACATTAGAAACTGTATTTGGCCATTTATTATTTTTTAGATATAAAACAGATGTCATATGGATATTAAATATATACAGACATCATTATATACTGTGTATATATATAAATATATATATATATATATATATATATATATATATATATATATGAGTACAGATCAAAAGTTTGGACACACCTTCTCATCTCTAGAACAACTGTTAAGAGGAGACTTTGTGCAGCAGGCCTTCAAGGTAAAATAGCTGCTAGGAAACCACTGCTAAGTACAGGCAACAAGCAGAGAAGACTTGTTTGGGCTAAAGAACACAAGGAATGGACATTAGACCAGTGGAAATCTGTGCTTTGGTCTGATGAGTCCAAATTTGAGATACTTGGTTTCAACCACTGTGTCTTTGTAGTAAAGGTGAACGGATGAACTCTACATGCCTGGTTCCCACCGTGAAGCATGGAGGAGAAGGTGTGATGGCGTGGGGGTGCTTTGCTGGTGACACTGTTGGGGATTTATTCAAAATTGAAGGCATACAGAACCAGCATGCCTACCACAGCATCTTGCAGCGGCGTGCTATTCCATCCGGTTTGCGCTTAGTTGGACCATAATTTATTTTTCAACAGGACAATGACCCCAAACACACCTCCAGGCTGTGTAAGGGCTATTTGACTAAGAAGGAGAGTGATGGGGTGCTACGCCAGATGACCTGGTCTCCACAGTCACCAGACCTGAACCCAATCGAGATGGTTTGGGGTGAGCTGGACCGCAGAGTAAAGGCAAAATGGCCAACAAGTGCTAAGCATCTCTGGGAGCTCCTTCAAGACTGTTGGAAATCCATTTCCGGTGACTACCTCTTGAAGCTCATCAAGAGAATACCAAGAGTGTGCAAAGTAGTAATGAAAGCAAAAGGTGGCTACTTTGAAGAACCTAGAATATAAGACGTATTTTCAGTTGTTTCACACTTTTTTAAGTATTTCATTCCACATGTTTTAATTCATAGTTTTGATGCCTTCAATATGAATCTACAATTTTCAGAGTCCCGAAAATAAAGAAAACTCATTGAAGGAGAAGGAGAAGGTGTGTCCAAACTTTTGGTCTGTACTGTATATATATATATATATATATATATATATAAATATACACACGACATTATGGATGTAAACAAATGGCTGTTTTTATAGATGAGTAATGAACAATTCTTCATAAGTTTGTCTGAATCCAACCATAGACAGTGTAAATTTTGTCCATGCAGGCAAAATACGTGCCAAATGTATCATGGGGGTGTACTCTCTGTAAAAAAAATTGCTACAAGACACTTTCTCTTACTTAATTGGCTTCCTTTACATGATTTACGCCTAAAAACCATTAAACACCAAATTGTCCATAATGTTACATTCACTCATTGCATATTGGGCAGATTTTCTAGCTAACTATGAGTCTGGTTGCCTGGCTCAGACCGATGCACTTCAATGGTTCAGATAGCTTTGCCACTCTATTATACATGTTGTTGACCCTAAATAAACAAAAAAAAAGCCAAAATGCACTAAAGAGACTATAAACTCAAAACCCTAGATTATCCCTTTAAAATGCATTATGTTTAGTGTTGAGCCACCCCCCTAGTGTTCGAGTTCGGTTTGTCGAACGGCGGCTCAGTTCGGCGAACGTTCGACGAACACCTTCGAACCCCATTGAAAACAATGGCAGTCAAACACATACAAACACATAGAAAACACCTTCAAAGGTGTCTCAAAGGTGACAAACAACTCACAAGACACGACAAACACATGGAAAAGTGACAAGTACATATACTCATGTGAAAACAAAAGAGCTGGACGATTAAAAGGAGGAGACACAGATATAGGCATGTCATGCCCTTCTAAAATCATGTAAAACACAGCAAGGGGACTCCAAGCAGAGTCTCCCTTTTTTCCAAAAATTGGGCCCCACAGACACCACTTCAGTGGCATCACTTGTGCCCTAGTTGCAAACTGGACAGGTTGATTTGCATTAAGCACATTCCAAAATACTGTCCCCGGGATGACACCGAGGTAGGTAGCAAAGTCCTTGCTGAACCATGACTTGTTCATCTTGGAACATTTTTAAAAAAACAGCAAGGGGACTCCAAGCAGAGTCTCCCTTTTTTCCAAAAATTGGGCCACAGACACCACTTCCGAGGCAATCCTTGTCCCCCAGTTGCAAACTTGACATGTTGATTTGCATCAAGCACATTCAAAAATACACCAGCCTTAACCGTCCCCAGGATGACACCAGGGTAGCAAAGTCCTTACTGAACCATGACTTGTTCATCTTGGAACATTTTTAAAAAAAAAAAACAGCAAATTGACTCCAAGCAGAGTCTCCCTTTTTTCCAAAAATTGGGCCACAGACACCACTTCAGTGGCATCACTTGTCCCCCAGTTGCAAACTTGACATGTTGATTTGCATTAAGCACAATCCAAATACACAAGCCTTTACTCTCCCCAGGATGACACCGGGGTAGCAAAGTCTGTGCGGATCTATGACTTGTTCATCTTGATGAACGTTAGTCTGTCCACATTGTCACTGGACAGACGCGTGCGCTTATCTGTCAGCCCACACCCAGCAGCACTGAAGACACATTCCGAGAGAATGCTGGCTGCGGGACATGACAAGATCTCCAAGGCGTAAGTGGCGAGCTCAGGCCATTTTTCAAGATTGGAAGCCCAAAATGAGCAAGGCTCCAGTTGCAAAGTCATGACATCTATATTCACTTGGAGATACTCCTGTATCATCCTCTCCAGCCGTTGACTAAAAATGTCAACGGCTGGAGAGGTCTAAAAAAATCATGAAACGATTCCATAAAATTGGTGTTACTACCAGATATGGTGTTGCTGGTACGGTTTGACTGATGATGACTTGACAGTCCCATGGTTGGAAAGTTACAACTGTGAGATTCACTCTGTGCACCACTAGTGTTTAGTGGAAAAGCCAAGCTAAGTTTGCATAACAGCTTCTGTTGATACTCCTGCATACGTGCGTCCCTTTCTATGGCTGGAATTATTTCAGCAAATTTTGACTTGTATCGGGGATCTAAAAGTGTGGCAACCCAGTAGTCAGCAATACTTCTAATTCGGACAATCCGAGGGTCATGTTGTAGGTAGTGCAGCAAGAAGGCGCTCATGTGTCTTGCGCATCCATGCGGACTAAGTCCTTGCTGTGTTTGTGTCAGCGAGGTCATAACCGTGCTTCCTTCCTCTGAGATCTCCCCCCAACCTCGAACAACCAAAATTTGACCAAGGTCTCCCTCATTTGCTGAGTCTTCCATGCCCATCGCCAGTTCGTCCTCCATTTCTTTCTGGGCTCCTGCACTTTCCTCAACAGTTTGGCTGCTACCATGCGCCCTTGTTAATCCCTCTCCCCCACCGTCCCATGCCTGCCGCCTTGGTGATGCTGAACGTCTGGACCTTGTAGATCTTGGTATCCCTTCTGCATATGAATCCTCCTGTACTTCCTCCCCTTCCTCTTGTACCACCCCCTGACTCCGAATAGTGTTTAGAGTGTGCTCCAGCATGGAAATGACTGGAATTGTCATGCTGATAATGGCATTGTCAGCGCTAAACATATTCGTTGCCATGTCGAAACTGTGCAGAAGGGTGCATAGGTCCTTGATCAGAGACCACTCCATCAGCGTGATCTGCCCCACCTCTGCATCTCATTGGCCCAGGCTATACATCATAAAGTATTGCACCAGGGCTCTGCGGTGCTGCCACAATCGCTGCAACATGTGGAGAGTTGAATTCCAGCGTGTCGCCACATCGCATTTCAGGCAGTGAACCGGCAGGCCAAAAGACTTCTGTAGCGATGCAAGTCGGTCAGCTGCGCCGTTTGAACGGCGGAAGTGAGCAGATAGTTTCCCCTTCAAAAACAACTAACAACCTGACAATTACACTGCCTGTTGCGGTTAAAGAGGTGGAAGGTCTGCTTTGCAAAGCATGTGTGACTGCTGTCCCTACAGTGATAGAGGATGAATAGTGCACAGATGCACTTGAAGAGGCAGACGGTGGTTGGCCCGCTCCACTAGGCCGCATTGTAGCACAGTGAGCTTCCCACTGGGACTTATGCTTGTTATTCATGTGATGGTTCATGGATGAAGTAGTCAAACTGTGAGTTTTTGTCCTCTACTTAGAGATTGGCGACAAATCTTAAGGCCCTGTCACACACACAGATACATCTTCGGCAGATCTATGGTTGCAGTGAAATTGTGGACAATCAGTGCCAGGTTTGTGGCTGTGTACAAATGGAACAATATGTCCATGATTTCACTGCAACCACAGATCTGCCAAAGATTTATCTCTGTGTGTGACGGGGCTTTTACAGATGACATTAGTTGGGAGATCCTTTGCAATGTCAAAAAAGGACCAGGCTAGGCAAGGCTTAGAGCCCATGCGACCTGCACAGCCACCACGACTTGTGCTCAGAGGCAGAGTTGTGGCTGAGGATGCAGTCGTTCACGTGCTTCTAGTACTCCGTCTGTCTCCAGGAAGGCGCAAGCTAACCTCATCGTCAGTCACATCCTCCTCCACCGCCTCTGCTGACCTCCTCGAGTGCCTGACTGTGGGTTGACAGTAAGTGGGATCTACAACCTCATCATCAACCTGTGTGTTTGCACACCCCTCATCCTCAGACCTAATCTCTTCCTGCCCTGACTGAATAGTTAAGTTGTCATTCCAATTAGGTATCTGAGTCTCATCGTCATCAGTATGTTCCTCATTGTCTCCACCAAGAGGAGTTACAGTTTGGGAATGAGGGTCTACTTCTTCATCAGGGCCTGAATCTGACTCACAAAGCTTCTGGGCATCACTGCAGATCATTCCTGGTCTGGACTCACTGTAGCTTTGGAGCAGACCTCCAATTCCCAGGCTATAGTGTGACTGAACAGCTCTGCAGACTCACCCATCTCTGTTACCCCATACTCTGCAGGGCGGGTGGAGACTTGAGAGCTGGTAGAAAGCAAGTGTGATTGGGGTGACAACTCAGAGGACTGGAGGTTTATGGATGTTGAAGTTGAGGTGGAGGAGAGGCCACTTGATGGAGCACTTGAGATCCATTCAAGCTTGTGCTTTTTTTGTGCATCATCTACCTTTGTTAGAGTTGTTCGGTTCCGTAAAAAAGGGATCACATCAGATTGTCCACGGAAAGTAGTAGACATCTTACTTTTGCTGGAAGATGGCCTTTTTTCAGCAGATGTTACTGTAGCTTTACCACCTACCCCACGGACACAAACTTTTTTTCCCTTTCCAACATGCCTGTTCCCCTTTCCACCAGCATCTGTCCTTTTGCCACTTATTTTGTTTGTGACCAAATTGGACACTTAAAATGTCGTAGCAAAAATGGAGAGGTGGTGTAGATTCCAGAGGTGGTCTAGCTTTATTGACAGCTGAAGAACCAACACTGACTATCCCAGACAATTTTAGTATGACCCTAAAAGTGGCAGCACTTTTTGCAACTAAAATTGCGTAGCAAAAATGGACAGGTGTGTAGAATGCACATTTGGTGTACCTTGCTTGACAGCAGAGGAACCCTAAGTTAGCATCCCAGACAATTTTAGTATGCCCCTAAAAGTGGCAGCACTTTTTGCAATTAAAATTGCAAAGCAAAAATGTAGAGGTGTGTAGAATGCACAGGTACTGTAGCTAGCTTGTCAGCAGAGGAAGCCTCACTTTCTTTCCCTGCCAATGAAACAATGCCCAAAGGAATTGCCTGAGCTGATGTAGCCAGACGCTGTGATATAAACCCCTGTACAGCGCTGGCACAGACCTGCCTAGCAGAAATGGCTATGAACGGCTGTAATGTAGCCCTGAAAAGGGCTGAAATTACAAGTAGTCCCTAATCCCTAAAGTGATGTGTAGACTGCACTGTATGTCTATAGCACACACAGCAGCAGCAGCGGGAGCGGGAGCAGTGATTGTCACCCACCCGCAGCAGAGAGATAATGGCGGCGAAGGGGAAAATGGCCGGGTCATATAGGGCAAAGACATGTGACATGCACAACCAATGACACATGGCCTTGCTTGTTTGGCAAAAATCCACAAATCCACTTTGCTGTGTGTGTGTGTCTGTGATTGGCTGACAGCCTGGCCCGCCCCACTGTACGCTCAGTTAGGAAAAAAAAAATTGGCCATTCTTTCAGCACTCTGCAGAACCACTGATCAAAACCCCATCCCCCCCGCACACTATACGCTGAATTTTGATAATATCATGATTCACAGTGACTCACAGTATTACAGTGAAAAGCCAGCTAGTAGCTATATACGCTATTTTGGTGATCGAACCGTTATCGAACATAACTTGAACAGCCGAACTTGAAGCAAATCGTTCGAGTTCGTCGAACGACTCGAACATCGCCCAAAATCACTCGAATTTGAAATTGGCGAACCATTCGACTCGAACATCGCTTAACTCTAGTTATGTTATAACATACTACACTAAAAAAGACACATACAGTATCAACTTTGGACGTCTGCAACAACATGTCTAAGAATTCCCAATTTTGTATTGTGCCGAAATGATTCTCTTCCTCCTAAATAGCGATGACCTGGGGTATAGTTTAATGAGATAGCCAAATATTTTCCCCTAAGCATTGAGAATGGAGTGAAAGTTAGTGAAGTGTTAGCAACAGATTATTATTTTAGGTATCTTTAACGTGAGATTCTGATGGAGGGAAAAAGTTCTGTCTTGTTCATAATAAAACAGACTGTATTGGATTTAAAAAATATATATAGTTCAAAGCAGGCTTATGGTCGGCATGTCATGACTGTAAGACAGTTCAAAAAGACAGCTGCGACCACCAGCGTGGAGGTGCCGGAGCAGCAGAGGATTTTTCCAAGTAAGTAATAGATGTTTTGTTATGTTATCATATTCCCTGTTTTCAGTCCTTTTCTTGAAAAACATCAGGACAAACCCCCCTGTCTGCTGTATGTCATTCCCACATTGAAGCATTTAATATAAAAGATGAGACTGGTCAGCTAAAATTACTTTTACATTAATCAGGGAGGAAGCAGTCCTCCCCTACTGCGGGGTTTCCTTGTAATATGGCTGTAAAAGGAGAAAGTCCGCTCGAGACCTATAAGGATAAATGCTGGCTCAGGATGCACACTCCACAAGACAGATATCTCCACAATTGAGAACCAGTAGAAGGAAAAAGCAGCACTATCCACAGCCTATGCAAGTAGATCCAATTTATTCAAACGCGTGCATAAAAACACGGGGAAGAGACTGGGTGCAACTGCTCAAAGGACTACGGCCGTTTTGCTGTTTTTATTTATTTGTATATACTTTATACAGCGTGATTACAAGGTTTCATATACAAGTGCATCTCAATAAATTAGAATATCATCAAAAAGTTAATTTATTTCAGTAATTCAATACAAAAAGGGAAACATATATATTACATAGAGTCATTACACACAGAGGGATCTATTTTAAGTGTTTATTTCTGTTCATGTTGATGATAATGGCTTACAGCCAATGAAAACCCCAAAGTCATTATCTCAGAAAATTAGAATATTATATAAGACCAACTGAAAAAAATGATTTTAAACTCAGAAATGTTGGGCTACTGAAAGGTCTGTACAGTAAATGCACTCAATACTTGGTCGGGGCTCCTTTTGCATGAATTACTGCATCAATGCGGCTTGGCATGGAGGCGATCAGCCTGTGGCACTGCTGAGGTGTTATGGTAGCCCAGATCACTTCTATAGCATTCTTCAGCTCGTCTGGATTGTTAGGTCTGGTGTCTTTCATCATACTTTTGACAATACCCTATAGATTATCTATGGGGTTTAGGTCCGGCAGGTTTGCTGGCCAATCAAGCACAGTGATACTGTGGTTATTAAACTGGGTATTGGTACTTTTGACAGTGTGGACAGGTGCTAAGTCCTGCTGGAAAATGAAATTTCCATCTCCAAAAAGCTTGTCGGCAGAGGGAAGCATGAAGTGCTCTAAAATTTCCTGGTAGACGGCTGCGCTGACTTTGGTCTTGATAAAACACAGTGGACCTACACCAGCAGATGACATGGCTCCCCAAACCATCACTGATTGTGGAAACTTCACACTGGACCTCAAGCATCTTGGATTGTAGCCTCTCCACTCTTCCTCCAGACTCTGGGACTGCGATTTCAAAATGAAAGGAAAAATTTATTTTCATCAGAAAACACCTTGCACCACTGAGCCACAATCCAGTTCTTTTTCTCCTTGGCCTAAGACGCTTCTGGCATTGTCTAATGGTCATGAGTGGCTTGACACAAGGCATGCAACAGTTGTAGCCCATGTCCTGGATATGTCTCTGTGTCGTGGCTCTTGAAGCACTGACTCCAGCAGCCGTCCACTTCTTGTGAATCTCCCCCAAATTTTTAATGGCCTTTTTTAACAATCCTATCAAGGCTGCAATTATCCTGGTTGCTTGTGCACCTTTTTCTACCACATTTTTTCCTTCCACTCCATTTTCCATTAATATGCTTGGATGCAGTACTTGGATGACTGCCTTCTGGACATCTGTCAAGTCAGAAGTCTTCCCCATGATTGTGCAGCCTACTGAACTAGACTAAGGGACCATTTTAAACGCTCAGGAAGCCTTTGAAGGTGTTTTATGGTAATTATTCTAATTTTCTGACATAATGACTTTGGGTTTTCATTGCAACATTAACAGAAATAAACACTGGAAATAGATAACTCTGTAATGGCTATATAAAATATGCATTTCCCTTTTTGTATTAAATTACAGTGGCATCTCGGTTTTCGTTGACATCGGTTATCGTTGGTTTCGGTTTTCGTTGATTTTTGCACTAAAAATTTGCCTCGGTTTTCGTTGATTGCCTCGGTTTTTGTTTGTTTTTGTCTGCATGTTCACATGACTATGCTGCTAATTTTGAGACAACAAAGGGTGATCCATGCATTCTCTGACTCTGTGTGGCATTGTGTGAGTATCACCCTACTCATCAGTTTCAAAATGTATGTAAGAAATGTCAGATAAAATGTATTTATTCTTTACATTAGTGTTTTATATTAATTTAATATTTCTTTTATATTCATTTTATATTCATTTTATTGCTTTTAGTATTAAACACTATCTTTATTCTCTATAAAATGTGTTTTTTGTACGTATTTTGGAGTGTCTAAAACATATTAATTGGATTTACATTGATTCCTGTGGAAATAATTGCTTTGGTTTTCATTGATTGTATTCAGACGGATTATCAACGAAAAACGAAGGTATCTCTGTACTGAAATAAATGAACTTTTTTATGATATTCTAATTTATTGAGATGCACTTGTATACATACAAGTAACATAATCTTAAAGTCACTTTGCATAAAGTATATGGAATGGCACTGATGGTCTTCAGGTACTGAGATATACTGTGAAATGTATATTAGTGGCTATAAAGCATACTTTGAGAATAGTAGTTCATAGTTTACAAAATGCAGAAGATTTATCACATTCCTCTTAATGGAGGGCAATGGAGTTTAGGGCCTATGCACAGTCTAATGCATGACTGCTGGTAAAAAGAGAATAGAGCTGAAAAAATGCACCGATAAAACATTTAAACCACCAAGAGGTAAAGTGAATATCATTGAGTATATTGATACAATGGCACCTATCAAGGGGTTACATACTGTGTATTAGACAGCAAGTGAACATTCAGTTCTTGAAGTTGATGTGTTGTAAAATGGAAAAATAGACAAGTGTAAGGATCTGTGCAACAAGGGCCAAATTCTAATGACAAGGCAACTGGGTCAAGGCACCCCCAAAAAAGCAGATCTCATGGCGTATACCCAGGAATTAGTGTTTAATGCTAGAGATGAGCAAATTTATATGAAGCAAATTGAATCAACCAGAAATTTTCAAAATCCTCCAATACAACTTTTTGCAAGTCGCTGTATGCAAATTCATCAAAATGGCAGCTGGCTTGAGGGCTAAATAAAAAAATGATTATCCCACTGCCAAAGCTAACCATCCAATTGTCTGTTCCGTTAGCACACTTCTTTCCTCTTTCTTCTGATGCAGCATCCTCTTCGGGCAACTTCACTCTGCGCTGGGCCTTTTGGCATCTTTAACATCATAGCGCACGACATGATGTCACGTTATGCATCACCAAAGGCCCAGTTAGCCTTTTGGGTAGCTTACGTTGTGACATCACGATGTGTACCTGGAAGTCACAGGCTTCCTCAGTGCTGTCCCAAGAGAACATCACACAGAGCAAGAAGGAAAGAAAAGGTCATACGTTATGGATGACCGGACATGTGAGCCGTGATGTGAGTATTTTTCTTTTTTTTTTAACACTGTCAATTTATGATGCTATTGAGATGCTAGAGAACATAAGAGACATTTTATTTACATTGAATAATTTTGATGCACATTAAATTTTTCTCAAAAATTTGAGCAATTTGCCAAATTACAATCTCTAGTTGGTATCTATTAAATGTCAGGCAGCTTGTGACCAGGCCATGTCATGAATGCCCAACGCTCTTTAATGTGTTTGGGGAGCAAATTCTTGCCTCATGTTTGATTCCAGATATATTGTACCATAAATTGCTGAAAATGTTATTGTAAGCTATGATATAAAGGTGTCAACACTGTGCAGTGCAATTTGGTTTGCATGTGGCTGTGTAGCTACAGTCCAGTTAGTTTCTATGTTGACCCCAAATCTTCACCAAAGTACATATAATGAGTGCAATATGTGAGTTTAAGAATTGGACCATGGAACAATGAAAAAAGCAGGCTTGATCTGATAAATCATGCTTTTTATTACATCATATGGATGGCTTGATGCATTTTCTTATCTTAGAAATAGGATGGGAAGAGAGTGGATGCATGAGTCTATTGTCAATTTTCTGCTAGGAAACCTTGTGTCCTGTCATTTATGTGGATGTTACTTTGACACACACTACCTACATACAAATCGTTTCCAACTAAAAATCTTTATGGTAATTATATTCTTTCGTTTCACGGCTCTTGTTCTACAGGATAGTTTAATAACTGTTTAGAAACACTCCCTGCTGATTCTCCTGGATCTCTCTGCTGCATTCGACACCATGGATCACCGGCTTCTCCTCACTATGCTCCGCTCTATCGGGCTCAAGGACATTGTTATCTTCTGGTTCTGCTCCTATCTCTCTGTCCGCTGTACACATCGATTGTACACATCATCTCCAGTCCTGACATCACCCCTGCATTATTACAAAATCCCAGTGATTGTCTGTCCGCTGTCTCCAACATCATGTCCTCCCTCTATCTAAAACTGAATCTGTCAAAAACTGAACTTCTCATGTTTCCTCCCTCTCCTAACCTTCCCAAACCCAATATTACCATTTCCGTGTGTGATTCTACTATTACGCCCCAGCAGCACGGCTGCTGTCTTAGGGTTATATTTGACTCCAATCTCTCCTTCGCTCCCCACATTCGTTCACTCGCTTACTCATGTCACCTCCACCTCTGCAAAAACTCTTATCGTCGCTCTTATTCATTCTCACCTGGATTACTGTAATTCTTTACTTATTGGTCTTCCTATTACAAAACTCTCTTCTCTCCAATCTATGGATGCTGCGACCAGGATTATTTTCCTACCCAACCGCTTCACCGATTTCTCTACTCTGTGCCAGTCATTGCACTGGTTGCTCATCTGCTACAGAGTCCAATATTAACTTATCACTCTCACTCACAAAGCCCTCCAGAGATCTGCACCACCCTACATCTCCTCCCTTATCGGTCTATCACCCTACCCTTGCCCTCTGTTCTGCTAATGACCTTAGACTGACATCCTCAATAATTCGAACCTCCCACACCATTCCCCAAGATTTCTCGCTAGCTGCGCAAATTCTCTGGAATGTACTACCAAGAGTTATTCCATTCATTCCCAGCATCCAAACATTTAAGCATGACTTAAAACTGCATTTCTTTAGACTAGCCTATCACCTTACCTCACTCACCTAACTATTCCTTTACAAAATGTTCTTCCAATTCTGGTCCCCTGTATCATCTGGTTGCACACACTCAATGTACATTTTTACACTTTGTATCTGTACTTGTAGAAATTCTGGATGGTGACCGGTTCATGCAGCTGTATTTGAATCCCCCTATTATTATATTGGTGGTTGGACCATATATGACAAGCATTTTTTGCCATTTTCCTTTTGTGCCTCCTCTATTTCCTCATAGACTGTAAGCTTATGAGCAGGGCCCTCACTCCTCTTGGTATCTGAATTTTGTTATTCTGTAATATCTCATATTGTCTGTACATGTCCCCTGTGAATTGTAAAGTGCTGCGGAATATATTTGGTGCTAGACAAATAAAAAATATTATTATTATTAATAATAATAATAATAATAATAATACATAAATTGAGGGACATGACTTAGGGCCCGATTATTCAAAGCTTTTACACCAGAAATCTGGAGCAAGAGCTTTGAAAAGTTGCAAAGTTTTGGTGCAACGTCAAGCTGTGCTAATATTTTGTGATTTTTAGTGTTCTTAGGCCATTTCTGCCCTAGCTCAACAAAGTGGGATGAGCAGGGGTGGAACAGGGGTTCAAATCTCAATATGAATCACTATTTTTGGAATGTACTAGAAGAAAAAGTCTGAGGAGGTCACACTTCATAATGGCTTTAGAAGTTTAGAAAGATCTTGAAGAGTGCAGGTCTCAACAGATCATAACTGATTAGGCGGTAAAAGAAGACCTAAGTGATATTATCCTGGTAGCTCTGAAAACCAAAAACATGAGCCGGACTATAAGTTGGTATACATGCCCTGCATAGAATCATGTTCATACTTTACAAATTTGACAGACAAAACCTAAGATAGAAACAAAATGAGCACAATAAATAAGTAAAAAGTAATGTTACATATAAATAACATAGGGTGCTTAGTTTTTTATAGCAGAGTATGTGTTCATTTTGTTTCTTTCTTAGGTTTTGTCTGTTAAAAGTCTACAGTGTGAACATGCTTCTATGCAGGACGTGTATACCAACTTATACGATGTTTTTGTTTTTTCCTTGGTCTTTTTGTGCTATGCACAAACAGGGGTGTGGTCCTCCTCTCCTTGAGCTGGATATTTCATTTGTGTTGCTTCAAATGGCGGGGTGTTCGTACAGTCGGGCGCCTTCCCTTCTCTACCCCATCTACATTGATGTAGTTTGACGTAAGGTGATATTTTTAATATTTGATTATGGGCCATCTCATTTGGGGTATACCTTGTTGCATTGGGAAGGCTTTACCCTTCTTTTTTAATAAAAAACAGTGTGTACTAAGCACCCTATGTTATTTATATGTACTATTACTTTTTTCTTATTTTTAAAAGCAGGGTATTTGCTCATTTTGTTTCTATCTTGGGTGATCGATGTATGTAAATCAATAGCAGTTTTTTTGTGTCTTCTCTACACCTCTGCATCTCATTAGGGATGTCTTCCACACAAGAAGAATTGACTCTATAGGATAATGTTCTGTTTCATGGGCATTGTGTGGATTACAATGTGGGTCTTCTTTACTGCCGATTTGCATTGTCGTTTTGTCATTTTGTCCATAAGACCATACTCAGTATCAAAGCTTAGACATCATTTCAACTACACCAAAATATTGTAGCAGAGCTTTACATAGTACATATGTTAATCAAGACAATGCATGGTTAATGGGAATGCCAATGCCATCTGTTAAGGCTTTACAAAAGACAACTAAGCTTCTTGTTGAACATGTTTTAAGAAACCTCGTGAAAATGTGACTGTGATGTTTTTCTTCCCAACGTCTTCCGGTAAGTGTCATAGAAGTTGTGAATCAGCCCCCCTAAAATGTCCATCAATCTAGTTTTGTTATCCTGAGTTTTGTATTTTTTTTACCTCTCAACGTTTTGGATGGTAATTAAGTCAGAAAGGGATGGTTAACTATGAAAAATCATGCTAGAACTCATTTTCGGCGAAGGTTTTATTTTCAGGGAAACTGTATTTGGATCATCCATTTTTTCATGCTTATGTAAATTATTAAATAGTTTTAACGTAATACTTAAGAAAATCACCCACATTTATAAACTTCTATGGACCCAAGAGCATCACATCATAAAATAAATATGTAGAGGTCCAATATGCATTTAGAAATCATACATACACTTTCTGAAGCAATGTAATCTTAAGGTCTATTTATACAAGCTGATTTGCAGCACTAAACGATCCCTGATCAGCTAGCAGTTTGCTGATTGGTAGTTGTTTAATAGATTGTTCTCTGTGCATAGGCTGCCATTGTTCTCAGCAGCACATGTCCGGGTTACAGCCTCAGGCGATTTTATTTCTCCATTTGCAGGTTCCTGTTCACCCTTAAATTGTAGGTTTTTTAACCCAAATAGAGCAAATGAAGGCATTAGTTTGATAGGGACCTAACAAAAATGAGGTCGCCTTGGCTCTGGCTGTTGGGCTCACATAATATCTGGCCAATTTTGTGTGCTAAGTATCTAAATTTTTACGTTTTTTCATAGCAGTTTTACGTGTCTATATTCCCATATTTATTGTTACACATATCTTCGCACTGCAGAGTGCAACTGTCTCTCCTTTTTGTTACTATGTTTCATATTCAGTTTGCACCTGTTCATATTACAAAGATAGGATGTGCCATCTGTCTTTTTCTTAGATTACTGGTTACACCAGAGGGCCGAGAACAATGATCTTTTGGCCAAACGAAAAGATGATTTTACCCAATCAACCAGCTTTTCACTCAATCGTGGCGTGATCGACAGCCTGTTTAAACTGCGTGACTTTCGTGAATCAAGCGTTCATAGGAACACTTGTTCTTGTTAATCGTGCTATGTAGCCCTAGACAAAGAGCTATAATCATTGTAATGATTGGATTTGCATCTGTATTTACAGTAGTAACACACTCAAGAGAATTTAGTTTAATAATATTAGATTGGTCACATGAAAAAAACCAAAACTTATATAAGACAGGTTAGGGCTACACAGTGACGTCACGGGACAGTAATTGCAAGTTGCTTCACCAAAAACATCTGTACAACTTGTTTGCAACTTGCTGTCAATTCTGATGTAATTTTGCTGTAACAAATGTTCAAATCACAGATAAGTTGCACCCAAGCGCAGTCTCATGTAAAGTCTATGGCTATTGAGTGACTTGCGACAAAGATCAACATGCTTTAAAATGTTTGCAACTCTGTTTCACAGTTGCTGAAGATTACAGGTCGCAATGCAACACCATAGGGGATTATTAGATATGATGTCACAATGCAACATTGTGGTTTCAGTGGCATACATTATGTAGTGATAATATTTCACTAGCCTTAAAGGGAATCTGTCAGCAGGTCTTTGCTACTTCATCTGAGAGCAGAATGATGTAGGCAAAAAGATCCTGAAACTAACCATGTTTATCGTACATTACTGTGGGCAGCCATTCTGACTTTATTTCAGAATTGAGAGAAGGAGGGCTGGGAGCTGTCCCCGCTCCACCAGGATCTCTATAAGGAGTGTGCTTTGACTGTAAGGTGTCAATCACAGCAGGGGGCATGTCAGTCTACTATACACGAGCAGAGGAGTCAAACCAATGTTAATCACAAAGCAATAAACCCTTTAGTATGAGTAAACAATAACTCTCATACAGATAAGAGAAACACAGATGCTTTCCTTTTTTTAACGGTTGCAGCATGCTGTCCGCAGCTTACACTGCAATATCCTGGTGACAGATTTGCTTTAAACAAGTGAAGAAAATGGTACTGAGATGAAAAATGAGGGTTTCACTGTTGTCCTACTCATCCGTTCTGTTTCAGGTGTTACATGTGTCTTACTTATTTCAGGTCTTCAAACAAAATGTAATATATGGCAAGATAGTGAGTAAAATACACTTTTTTTTTAAAAAAAATATTTTTAAATAATGTCATCATTGCTGATGGTCACATGTCGAGATATCACAACATCACAGCAGCATAAGCAAAGATCCGTGGATGAAACGGGAACCCTTAGCGTGGCATCCGAAAGGTAAGTACATCATTTTCAGTAATTTAAGCCAGTATTAAGTTGATCATGGAATCTAAGTGTTTAAATGGTTTGACTTGAAGATTCCGGCAAATACCACAGAATGTCGGCTGTTGGCTACAGCGGGTGACGGCGTGGGTACAGCTCCTAAAACAACATTTTCCCAAACTTTTACACCATAGTGCCAAAAGTACTTTCCTTTCTCTACAGCAAAACATGTTGTTTTAGAGCTAGAAAAAAAATCTTTCAATGCTACTTTGGGTCCTTGAATAGCACTAGAAAAAGGTTGTTTTTTTCCTTTTACGGCATACCTTAACATACCTAATTATACGTCATTGATTAGCATTTCGGTTGTGCTCATTTTGGAAACCATTATGACAAAATCCTATTATACAAGGAACATTATCGGAGTAATTCCAATATAAAAATCACAATAGCGGCACTTACCCTGCGATAACAATGAAAAAATCCAAACGATTCCAGGTGTCTCCCAAATAGCATTGCTGTCCAAATATTCCCAGAGCAAACATTTTGATAATCATCTCCACAGCGAAAAATGCAAAAATGAAGTCATCAAATCCCTGCAGTAAAGGCAAAAAATCATTTAGAAGGAAATATAAAAATACTATAATAGCTAATAACAACAAATGAACAATCAATACAATAAGGTTATAACAATCACCTGTACATATATATATATATATATATATATATATATATATATCTATATATATATATAATTGTTTTCTTCTGTGATCTCGTAAAAACTGTGAAACATCACTGAGTTGTTTAGAGACCTGTATTTATCAGTGCTTAAAGGGGTTTTCTGCTTTCAGGAAGGTGGACTTCAAATGCTCTAAAATACCTAAAATTGCAAAGAATGTAGTACTCAACCTCCTCAGGTCCAGTACCAGTTCTCTGATACTGCTCTAAATCTTGGTATTTTGATGCAGTGATGATAGGATGTTGACAACACGCCTCGCCGCTGTAGCTAGTCATTGAATCCAGCAGCTGTCCCAAAAAAAAAGAAGGAAGAATGACGGGACGGAGATAGCCAAGACACCAATATGTAAGCAGTGGCTGGGAGCTGGCTCTGGATCCTGGGAGGGCGAGTGACTGTTATGTTTGTTATTTTAGATATGTTAGAGCTTTTAAAGTCCACTTTCATGAAAGTCAAAAACCCCTTTAAGAACTAAAGTTGACATCTATGGACCTTCTTCTTCTGAGAAGCACAGAGCTTAAAAATAACCAAACAATTGTAAAATGAAGTCTACCTTTGCAGAGCCTATATAACTTGAGCTTTGGGAGCTCGGACATGCATATTGGGCAGGCAATGGAAAATCCCCCCAAACAAAAACTAATATTGAAGGCTCAAAGCAATCTGAACCAAGCCTAAGAGGTATGTCTTCTATTACTGTACCAAAGGGCATGTGCAGCATGGTCATATACAGAAGCGTATCTTGAAGCTCATGAACCCTAATGAAAAACCTCCAACAGGGCCCATAGCTATCATGGTTTTTTAATAGAACTGGTCTTGTAATATGTCCCATAGGGACTGTTTGGGCCCCTTTAGGGTCCAGGGCCCAGGTGCAACTGCAACCCAGTGAGGAAGATGACATTTTGTTGGCCCCGGGGCATCTGAAAATGTGAAAAAGCATCTCTTATGTGCCATATGTGCATGTCACTATTCCCATAGTAGATAACCCAGGCTTTATAAAAATAAATCCCATTTTCAAAATGTTTGACCTCTTGTTGCCCATATGGTTCTCAAAAAAAGAAAAAAGTTCTTATTTAACAGTAAAGGCTACTTTACACACTGCGATATCGGTCCCGATATCGCTAGTGTGGGTACCCTCCCCCATCTGTTGCGCGACACGGGCAAATCGCTGCCCGTGCCGCATAACATCGCCCGGACCCGTCACACATACCTGCCCGGCGACATCGCTGTGACCGGCGAACCGCCTCCTTTCTAAGGGGGCGGTCAGTGCGGCGTCACAGCGACGTCACTGAGCGGCCGCCCAATAGAAGCGGAGGGGCGGAGATGAGCGGGACGTAACATCCCGCCCACCTCCTTCCTTCCTCATAGCGGCCGGGAGGCAGGTAAGGAGAGCTTCTTCGTTCCTGCGGCGTCAGACAAAGTGATGTGTGCTGCCGCAGGAGCGACGAACTACATCGTTACTGCTGCAGTAACGATAATTGAGAATGGACCCCCATGTCACCGATGAGCGATTTTGCACGTTTTTGCAACGATACAAAATCGCTCATCGGTGTCACACGCAGCAACATCGCTAATGCGGCCGGATGTGCGTCACAAATTCCGTGACCCCAACGACTCCGCATTAGCGATGTCGCAGCGTGTAAAGCCCCCTTTAGGCATAAGCAGCCTTGGGGAAACATTTAGTGTTTGCATCAGGAGCTTCCTAAGCATAGTACTAAAACACAGTGTAAATTGATCCTTAATAGTGCTGCCACACCTCAAAAGTCTCTATATTGGTCAACAACGACACTTTCAATAAGAGGCATGATACATCAATCCATGACGAGGGCATGTTTTCACTGATATACAGTATAGGAATAAATAGAAAATTGTCATAGTGGCGTAAAATTGAGATGTACCAGTCTCTGCTATAAGGTTTACTGGTAGACTATGTGACCATTATGCTGTATTAGATCTTTCTATATAAATTGTAGATGTTCAGGGTAGTCTGTTTTTTATTTCAAGAAGTGTGAATGTAAATGGCTTTACCACTGTAGGGCTATTTTTCCCAATTCCGATGTCTTGCACATATATATAATTTATTTTCTAGGCTATACACTAAGATAAAATGTGACATTTTATACTAATTACTTATTTATTATGCATTGTTTATATAGCGCCATCGTATTTCCAGCGCTTTACACGTGATCATCACTGTCCCCATTGGGGCTGACAGTCTAAGTTCCCTATGTTTAGGTCTTTGGAGTGTGGATGGAAACCATAAGAAAGCCACGCAGACAAGGGGAGAATATGCAAACCTCTTGCACCCTATATGTTAAAGGGGTTGTCCACTACTAGGACTATCCCTTCTGATTCCACATATTTCCCCCTAGTGAAACAAAAAAGCCAATACTCACCTACGGTGCTGGCGAAGTTCCAGCTTTATCAGAGCTCACATTCCCAAGGATCATGTGACATTGTGACATAACACGAGCCCCGCGTCTAATCACCGCCGGCTTCCTTCTTCCCGCCATTGGACCTAAGAACAATCAACAAGAAGTGAAGCACAGCGCTCACTTCCTGTTGATTAATTAATTTGTACAAATATGGGGAGACAGAATGACTGGACGCACAGCTTGCGTGATGTCACAACGTAACGTGAGCCCCAGAACTGCTGGAACCGCGACAATCGAGGAGGTGAGTATAAATAGTCAAATGGCTATCTAGTTAATTGAAAAAAGACACACTTTCAACATAGCTGGAAAAAAAATTATATAATGATCAGGGGCGGACACAGACAGAAGAGGACCCCGGGGCAAGAACGAAATATTGTCCCTTCTTGGCCGAAAGCTCATCATAAAGCAGTTAATTTTTTACTCAGTGACAATCCACCAGTAATTGTGAAGTTTATTAGCTCTTACCCTTATGTGCCATCTAAGTGATACTCCATTTAGGATGACAGTGGGCCCCAAAACCCGATGGACCCCTGGCAGCTGCTCAGTTTGTAGCAATGGTGCGTCTATCTCTGAAGATGCTGATGTACATGCCCCAGATTATCCTCGCTAGCAGCACAAATATTTCAACTCTTTTTTTTTTTCATTTATGCCAATAATTGTATCTTACAAGATCTTGAAGTGAGGTATTTTTAGAAATTGTAGTCAGTGCTCTTCTACTCCTACTTCAGTGTCCTGAGATGGCATAAGTGTTCTTTGTTGTCTGACTATATACAGATTTGCCTACCCTGTACCCTGCTTACGACTTATGATAATTGATGAACAAAGCGTTCAATATAAGCTCTTTCTTGTCGGTGTGAACATTCCGGCAATCACCCAACAAGCAAGCAAAATGCTCGTTCATTGGTAACTTAATTTTCATGCATAAAATTCATCATTATCGTCAGTACATCGTCCATTCTAAACTATGGTTGTGATGCCTAAAACGAGCTGATCGTAATAGCAACCATTCTCAATCCTGTGAAAACAGACCAGGAGACAGGCGCTGAACAACTCTAATCTGGCTGGAGATGATTACTCACATGATTACTCACATTAGCCAGTTAAATGAACTGAAGAATAGTTATTGATGGGGTTAACTGATATCTGACCCTTGTCGTATATACAATTAGAGGACTATGTGTAGTATTTTATATGTCTTCTTTTGTTAGTTTGCTATAAAGTACAGAGGTGAATATTTTTCTACATATTTTCCACTGTGAATTTTGTTTCCTCACTGAGATCACAATTCATACACTTAACAATTTTTATTTAAAATGTTTTAAGAGTATTTTCAGGATATAAGGTTGACGTATGTGTATGTTACAGACATATCATTCCTTAAAGGGAACCTGTCAGGTGCAATATGCACCCAGAACCACGAGCAGTTCTGGGTGCATATTGCTAATCCCTGCCTAACCATCCCCGTATCTAGTAGCATAGATAAAGAGATCTTTAAAAAAAAGTATTTCTAAAGCTCCTATATGATATGCTAAAGAGGTCAAGGACTAGTCCCCTGGCTGTTAGTTCCCCTGGCTAGTTGGCCCCCTTAGAATGTAAGTACGCCCCTGTGGGCATGCTAACATGCTAATGAATGTGCATCGTCAGAGGTATGGTCGGTCTCATCGTGCCCAACGCTGGATTTTGGCTCAGTGCACATGATCAGAAGTCCCGGACTTACAGTCATGTGCACTATGAAACCGGGTGTACGCGTCCCGGCTTCAAACTAGTGTAGTACGCATGACCGGAAGTCCGGAGGCATTCTGATCGTGCGCACTGAGCCGAAAACCAGCGATAGCAGCAGAGGTGAATGCGACCATGCCTCTGACACTACACATTCATTAGCTTCTTAGCACACACACCGGGGCGTACTTACATGCTAAGGGGGCTAACTAGCCAAGGGAAGTAACGCCCTTGCGACTAGTCCCTGGCCTCATTAGCATATTAGGATCTTTAGAAATTCTTTTTATAAAGATCTCTTTATCTATGCTACTAGATACAGGAACGGTTAGGCTGGGATTAGAAATATGCACCCAGAACTACTCGTGGTTCTGGATGCATATTGCCCCTGACAGGTTCCCTTTAAGTCATTTCTAAATTATCCTGATATGTTTGGCATGAGGTGTTAATGAGTAACCATAATCAATAATATGAAAATAAGAACAGTTCTAATATGTCTTACAAGAGAATTTCGCTTCTTTCTCCTCCTGAGTTGATCTTTCAGTCTCAAAATTCTCAATTTAGAGGTAAAATTTGTCTTTAGTGAATGTAGACCCATCTACTACTGAGATAGGGGATGATGGTTGGTGCTTACAAGGTTCTATGAACAATAGTAACTAGTTTAAGGAGAACTTGCATCAGAATGTCTAGCTCCTCCATAGAATTTTAAAAGCACCAACTTTCATCTTCAATCTCAGTAATGGGGAGCATCTGTATGCAATGAAGATCAATTTTACCCCTGAATTAAGAGTAAAGGCTGCTTTACACGTTGCAATTTCTCGTGCGTTCGCATTTGCCCCCATCGTTTTCTTGCCCATGTCGCACAATGTTGTAACCCACCATCACACGTATTTACCTTCCTAACAACCTCGCTGTGGGTGGCGAACATCCACTTCCTGAAGGGGGAGGGACGTTCGGCATCATACCCACGTCACACAGCGGCCGGCCAATAGAAGCGGAGGGGCAGAGATGAGCGGGACATAAACATCCCGCCCACTTCCTCCCTTCAGCATTGCCGGCGGCCGCAGGTAAGCTGCAGTTCATCATTCCCGGGGTGTCACACGGAGCGATGTGTGCTGCCCCGGGTACAATGAACAACAGGACGTGCGATTTTCAGAAAATGAGCGACGTGTCAACGATGAACGAGAAAGTGAGTATTTCTGCTCGTTCACCGTCGCACGTAGCTGTCGCATGCTACGATATCAGTAACGATGCCGGATGTGCGTCACTTACGACGTGACCCCGCCGACATCTCGTTAGATATATCATAGCGTGTAAAGCCCGCTTTAAAGATCAATCCAAGAGATGAAATAAGCAGATTTTTATGATAATATATTATGAAGTTACTTATTTTCATGTGTATTATTGATTTATGAAATATAAATTAAAAGGATGGTTGCTCTTTAAAAATGAAAATAAATCCATAAGTGTCAACCTGATGTCTTGTCAGATGCCATTCTTCAACTGTCCTTCCCCCTAGACTCCCATGTTAATAAAAGGTATTTCTTAATGTATCCATTTTTCATTTAATTGAATTCCGGTGATTGATGGCTCTGACAGATGCTATCCATCAGCTTCCTTTCACCCATAGGATCACACACATTTTTATTGGATGGTACAAGAATGTATAAATCTATGTTAACAAATTATATAACAACGCATTTCAAGAACATGATGTGAGCTAGTGGGACCTTTGCCATGGACCTAGCAGACACATGGGATGCATCAATGATACATGATTTCTTGATAGTAATGTACATGATGGATGTAGTAGGGTTTTTTATACCCCACCTGTTAATCAATTACACTGAGAACCTGCTGTCCATCCTGTCCCCCTCTACAGGTCCGAGCATTCTTCACTGTCAACCCCTACAGGCTTCAAGGTATTTACTTTGGTATGTTTTTTTTTCCCTTTCTGATCTGTGCTTGGTTTATTTGAGAAACTAAAAATGATTAAAAACACATGTATACAGATTTCTGGAGGTAATAACAGACTGGGTCCATGAATAAATTAACACTCCTTCACAAACTTAGTCATTCCAGTCACATAAAAAATAAAACACACACGATATCCCTGAGCAATGTTGTGCTTACCTGCAGAATTTTGCAGCGCTGGGAATCGCAGGCAACGTCTTCACATGGATGGAACATTCCCAAGGTGACACAGTTCAGGAGGATGACCAGCATGCTGAAGCGTTCAAACCAGGTAGAGGACAGAAAAGTCAAGGAAAACTTACAGCAGCTACTTGGTAAATGTTACGTATTTAATAGTCTTATGATATATTTTTGTGTATCCATGGTCAAGCTGTCAAGAAAGCGGCTGCACATAAACTATTAGTGATCTCTAAAAGCATTAAGGTCATAGTGGTGAGTAACTTTTTAAGAAATCCTGTCTAGTAAACAAGACTAAGTAACACATGACCACATTCTGGTAGACCCAGGCCACCCAGGACATAGAGCTAGACACCATTTCTGTAGCCAAAACAGAGATCTGCTATGTAACAGATGGCCACATTCTGGTGGACCCAGGCCATCCAGGACATAGAACCAGACACCATTTCTGTAGACAGAACAGTGATCTGCTATATAACAGATGGCCCCATTTTGGTAGACCCAGGCCATGCATAGAGCTAGATACCCTTTCTGTAGCCAAAAAAGCGATCTGCTTTTTAACAGTTAGCCACATTCTGGTGGACCTGGTCCTTCCAGGTCATTCAACTGGATAACCTTTCTGTAGCCAGAACTGCGATCTGCTATGTAACAGATGGCCACTTTCTGGTAGACCCAGGCCATCCAGGACATAGAACTGCATACCATTTCTGTAGCCAAAACTATGATCTGCTATGTAACACATGGCCACATTCTGTTGGACCCAAGCCATCCAGGACAGAGCTGGATAACCTTTCCGATGCCAGAACTGTAATCTGTTATGTAACAGGTGCCCACGTTGCAGTGGACCTGGTCCATCAAGGCATTAAGATGTCTAACATAAAAGGAGATGTCCAGGCTTTTTACAGTGAAGACCTATCCTTAAAATACGTCATCAATATCAGATTTTTGGGGGCTCATACACTTATCAGCAATGGCCAAAAATAAACAGTAATGAGAAAAGAACAACACAGTTCTTATAGCTGAGAGCTGCTGCTCATCTTCTATTCATTTTAATAAGAGCTTACCTGCAGCTCCTGAGTAATGCCACTGCACAGTGAAGAGAGCCGTACTGTTCTGCTTTTTTCACTTTTTACATCCTGCCAACGCTAAGGCTGAAAAGAGGTAATTAGTCCGATCGTCACCAATCTGATATTGATGTTCTATCCTAAGGATAGGTTAGCAATATATCGGTACTAAGCCTGGACATCCATTTCAATATGAATGGCCAAGAAATTCAATGCCACTGTACAATTTCTTTAACCTTTGGTTTCCACTTTGGAAAAGTTCTTTTTTTGTTTACAAGGGACCTCTCATGACCCACCTACCCTTGCGATCATCTGTAAAATCCGAGGGGACTTCATAGCAAATGTTCAACCAAAGTATTATAGCAGAAATGGGCTTTCCATATAATACATACATCCTTGGTGTTCCTCAGACGTACATCCTTGGTGTTCCTCAGACGTACATCCTTGGTGTTCCTCAGACGTACATCCTTGGTGTTCCTCAGACGTACATCCTTGGTGTTCCTGACATTGAGTGACTCTTTGTAGTACCTCTACGGGTTATTATTAGAAAAATGTTTATAAAAAAAGACAAACCCTTAACATAATATATAACATTTTTTTCTTGGATGAATTTCTACAGAGACAAATGTGTTTGAGATTACATACTCATTGCGTTGCATACCAACCTCTAAAAACATTCATAACCTTTTTGTAACAGCAGACAAGACCTCACGGTGTGGTTCTGTAATGAATGATAACTGATGAAGGAGCTTTTACGGGATGGACGAATACAACCATGGTAAAAACCTTGAATAATTAAGAACCAGCAGCAGAGAGCCTCTATATTTAGCTAATTTTAGTTTTGGCCTGTCAGTTTCCACATAACTAGTATGTCTAAAAGGAGTTTTCCCCATGAATAAAGTTAATTTTAAAGTTCATTTTAATCAATAGATCTTGGATCGTGTTTAAAAAAAGTGTTCCTGTGCTGAGATAATCTTATATACATGCCCCTGCTATGTACTGTGTAATGGCCGTGTCTGACCGTACAGGGACATGGTCTGATCACATCACATCTCCTGGTCTGAAGAGGAAATAAAAAAGTATACAGACATTAGTGCACAGGGTCATAGATGATTCTTTTTGTGAGGTAAAACAATGTGTAATTTGTCCTGCGGTATTGTGATTAATATTTAATATGTTTTGCCATACAGTAGGGCAGGAGAGAGTTAGCTGTTGGGATTAGCCCACAGTGAGAAGGAGGGGCTAGAATGAAGGGACAATGACTGTTTACTATTGGAGCGTCAAATAGGATCCAGCATGTGACAGAGTCACACCTAAGGTCTGGTTAGTCAACAAGGCCACATGACATGGGTGTCCCTGAAGCAGAGAAGACTGGAGTAAAAGATAGTGAGATCCTGAGTACCAAGAGGTGATCAAGTTGCAAAGTTATCTATAGAGATGGGTCAGAGTACTCACCTGAAGACTAAGTGACAGAGTGGAGATGAGTCCTGATGCAGCATGCCTTGCAACATGGCCATAAGCAGTTTACAACTCTCAAAGGTAATGGGCCTGAATGGAATAGAATGTAATGCGAAGTGGGTGCCCCGAGCAGAAGTTCTATAGGTGTCAGTAAGCTTCAAGCTAAAGTCCAGCTATATTGCCAATACAGCTCCTTTAAAAGGAGAACAGGATGCGGAACCAAAGGAGGGAAAACAATGACTCTCATAAACTATACTGTGATATTGAGCTGGGTGTGGTGGTAAAGCAATCAAGACTAGGAGTAGAAAGACTATTTCTGGAGATACTCTGTGTTGGTGAACAAACGCGCAAGACATTATGAGCCCATTATCTCATGCATATAGTTGTCATCAAATGGCTGTTAAGCAAATAAATGTTTCTAAAGAACTGGTGGTCTCCTTTGGTGACTGGTTAACATATCTCCTGGCCAGTCGAAGTCAATGGCATCATTCTATCTATAAGGACCACAGAAATCCACACACCCAGCCAGGACCCCATCTGACATGTAGCGTGTCAGGGTGTAAGAGAATTACACCTCTGCCATGACTACCGCCCTGTGCCACACTACACTTACACACTGCAGAAGAGAGGACCTCGCTGACTATAAGACCTTACTCTCTACAGGAGAGTGTTGATCCCACTGTAAATAAAGCTTACACACTATAGGAGGGAGAAAGGATCCCAGTGACTCTAAGTGCTTACACTCTACAGGAGAGAGGACCCCACTGTCCATAAGAGCTTACATTCTACAGGAGAGAGGATCCTGCTGACCATAAGAGTTTATGCTCCACAGGGGAGCAAGGACCAAGCTGATTACACTGTGTGCAGAATTATTAGGCAAATGAGTATTTTGATCACATGATACTTTTTATACATGTGTTCCTACTCCAAACTGTATAGGCTTGAGAGCCAACTACCAATTGAGTAAATCAGGTGATGTACATCTCTTTAATGAGGAGGGGTGTGGTGTAATGACATCAACACTCTATATAAGTTGTGCCTAATTATTAGGCAACTTCCTTTCCTTTGGCAAAATGGGTCAGAAGAGAGATTTGACGGGCTCTGAAAAGTCCAAAATTGTGAGATGTCTTGCAGAGAGATGCAGCAGTCTTGAAATTGCCAAACATTTGAAGCATGATCCCCGAACAATCAAGTGTTTCATGGCAAATAGTTAACTGGGTCACAAGAAGCGTGTTGGGAAAAAAAGGCGCAAAATAACTGCCCATGAATTGAGAAAAATCAAGCGTGAAGCTGCCAAGATGCCATTTGCCACCAGTTTGGCCATATTTCAGAGCTGCAACGTTACTGGAGTATCAAAAAGCACAAGGTGTGTCATACTTAGGAACATGGCCAAGGTAAGAAGGCTGAAAAACGACCATCTTTGAACAAGAAACATAAGATAAAATGTCAAGACTGGGCCAAGAAATATCTTAAGACTGATTTTTCAAAGGTTTTATGGACTGATGAAATGAGAGTAACTCTTGATGGGCCAGATGGATGGGCCAGAGGCTGGATCAGTAAAGGGCAGAGAACTCCACTCCGACTCAGATGCCAGCAAGGTGGAGGTGGGGTACTGGTATGGGCGGGTATCATCAAAGATGAACTTGTGGGACCTTTTCGGGTTGAGCATGGAGTGAAGCTCAACTCCCAGACCTACTGCCCATTTCTGGTAGACAACTTCTTCAAGCAGTGGTACAGGAAGAAGTTGGTATCGTTCAAGAAAAACATGATTTTCATGCAGGAAAATGCTCCATCACATGCATCCAACTACTCCACAGAGTGGCTGTCCAGTAAAGGTCTAAAAGATGAAAAAATAATGACATGGCCCCCTTGTTCACCTGATCTGAACCCCATAGAGAACCTGTGGTCCCTCTTAAAAAATATGATGTACAGGG
Organism: Anomaloglossus baeobatrachus; assembly: GCF_048569485.1. NCBI lineage: Eukaryota > Metazoa > Chordata > Amphibia > Anura > Aromobatidae > Anomaloglossus > Anomaloglossus baeobatrachus. The sequence continues at coordinate 306,451,068 of NC_134357.1, read as the reverse complement.
AGGGAAAACAGTACACTTCTTGGAACAGTGTCGGAGGCTGTGGTGGCTGCTGCATGCAATGTTGGTCGTAAACAGATCAAGCAACTGACAGAATCTATGGATGGTAGGCTGTTGAGTGTCATCATAAAGAAAGGTAGCTATATTGGTCACTATTTTTTGGGGGTTTTGTTTTTGCATGTCAGAAATGTTTATTTCTAAATTTTGTGCAGTTATATTGGTTTATCTGGTGAAAATAAACAAGTGAGATGGGAATATATTTGTTTTTTTATTAAGTTGCCTAATAATTCTGCACAGTAATAGTTACCTGCACAAACAGATATCCTCCTAAGATAGCCAAATGTAAAAAAAACCCACTCCAACTTCCAAAAATATTAATCTTTGATATTTGAGTCTTTTGGGTTGATTGAGAACATAGTTGTTGATCAATAATAAAATAAATCCTCTAAAATAGAATTAGCCTAATAATTCAGCACACAGTGTATAAGATCTTACACTCCAGAAAGGGAGAGGCGAAGGGGCACTTTGCACACTACGACATCGCAAGCGATGCCGAGCGCGATAGTCCCTGCCCCCGTCGCAGCAGCTAAATCTTGTGATAGCAGCCGTAGCGAACATTATCGCTACGGCAGATTCACATGGACTCACCTGCCTTGCGACGTTGATCTGGCCGGCGACCTGCCTCCCTATTAAGGGGGCGGGTCGTGCGGCGTCATAGCGATGTCACACGGCAGGCGGCCAATAGAAGCGGAGGGGCGGAGATGAGCGGGACGTAAACATCTCGCCCACCTCTGTCCTTCCGCATAGCCGGCGAGAGCTGCAGGACGCAGGTAGGAGATGTTCCTCACTCCTGCGGCTTCTCACACAGCGATGTGTGCAGCCGCAGGAACGAGGAACAACATCGTACCTGTCGCTGCTGCCAAATAATGGAAATGTCGGACCCTACACCGATGATACGATAACGACGCTTTTGCGCTCGTTAATCATATCAAAAAGGATTTACACACTACGATATCGACTGCGACGCCGGATGTGCGTCACTTTCGATTTGACCCCACCGATATCGCACCTGCGATGTCGTAGTGTGCAAAGCCCGCCTTAGTCTTATGATAAAACTTGTTGAAAAAGCCACATTCGACTTTTAGGATTGCTACTTCCAATAGGTGGCGCTAGAGTTTGTTTCCTTCCTCACTGGAGGGACAATTTGGACACTGATAGGTCTAACGTATTGCAATGCATTATACTAGTACTAAAAGTAATAAAAGTTAAAGTTCAATAGAGGCACTAAATAAAAACAGAAAAGAAAACGTATAAAAATTGTAGAAATAAATAAATAGCAAAAAAGAAAAAAAATTATACCAATAAATATTTTTATGTATGTAAAAACATAAATAAACAAAAAAAATACACATATTTGCTTCCACCGCATCTGGAATTACTCGATCTATAAACCTGTCATACTAGTTAACCCCTTCGATGAACATCATTAAAAAATAAATTAAAAACATGGAAAAAAAACTATGCTTTATCATCATACCACCGAAAAAAGTGGAATAAAACGCGATCCGATCATAAAGTGAAATTTAAATATAAATGGTACAGATGAAATTGTCATCCTGTCCCTCAAAAAACAAGCCACCATACAACTCAGTCAGTGAAGAAATAAAAAAGCTATAGCTCTCAGAATACACTAATGCAAAATAATTATCTTTTCTATAAAACTGATTTTATTGTGTAAAAGAGGCAAAATATTAAAAATTATATAAATGATATAAATGGTGCATCGTTGTAATCGTACTGACCCGAAGAATGAAGCTATATTATCAATTTTTACACACTGTGAACAGCAGAAACTAAACCCCAAAAACAAATTCCTGGATTGCTATTTTTTCGTTCAGTCAGTCTCCCAAAAAAGGAATAGAAAACAATCAAAAAATGTGCATGAAAATTGTACCAATAAAAATGTCAACTCATCCCGCAAAACTCAAGCTCTCAAATCAATCAGCAGAAATGTAGAAAAATTATATCTTCCAAAATATGGCGATGCAAAAACATTTTTTTCCTAAAAAAAAAAAAATTGCATTTTTTTAGTGTGTAATTGTAGCCAAATATAAAAAACTAATATAAATCTGGTATCTCTGTAATCACATCAACCCAAATAATAAAGCTGTATAATCCCTTATACCGTACAATGAGCAACATAAAAAAAATAATAAAACCAATTTTTGACCTGTTGTTGATTTGTTTATTCTGCCTCCCAAAGATCGCAGTAAGGCTCAGCTCACATTTATCGTGCGCTCTACGCTGAGCACTTACATTGGTTTTCCATTTGAATTTTTGAAATACATGATTCAGGCAGAACCCCCCTATAGAAGATTCCTTTAGTAAGGCAGATGGAGTCACTTTGGTCCATGTCTAGCCTATGATTCGGTGGTGTTGGTCCTTTTAAGTGTGCATAAAAGTGTGGTTGCTCACACTTTTTTGCACTTCTGAAGAGAAGGACAACGCTGAACAGAGGCCAGATGGAGTACAGAGTAAAGGGTGCTTTACACGCTGCGATATCGCTAAGGAGATATCGTTGGGGTCACAGTGGTTGTGACGCACATCCGACCTCATTAGCGAGATCGCAGCGTGTGACTCCTCTGAGCGACCGTAAACGATCGCAAAAGAGGGAAAAATCGGTGGTCATGGAGAGGTCGTCCCAAAACAAAAAATCGTTTTCTGCTCAGTAGCGATGTGGTTCGTCGTTTCTGCAGCAGCACACATCGCTGTGTGTGACACCGCAGGAGCGACAACCATCACCTTACCTCCGTCCACCAGAAAAGGAGGAAGAAGGAGGTGGGCAGGATGTCCCGGCCGCTCATCTCCTCCCCTCCTTTTCTATTGGGCGGCGGTTCAGTGACGCTGCTGTGACGTTGCTGTGACGCTGAACGAACCGCCCCCTTAGAAAGGAAGCGGTTCGCTGGTCACAGCAACATCGCAGAGCAGGTATGTGCGCGTGACACTGCCATAGCGATAATGTTAGTCCGGGATCGGTGTTGCAGCCGCAGCCAAGATGTTAGCCCCCCGTGGGTAGGGGCGGTGCGTCCCGGGGCCCGGTTTGGGGAATCTGTAAGCGCTGATGTTGTTGTCGGGGTGCAGGGTGCCGTGCCGCGGTGTAGTGTTGTGCCCGGATGGCACTGGTGTACTCACGATTAATTCACACTCAGAGTCACTGGTAAACCAAAGTTCGGATATGGTCGGTTCCCGCCGCCGGCTGCTGATGTCCCCTGTGGGGTTGATGGTGGCCCCTTTCCTGTGCACCTCTGGTTGTTGTGTTTCGGCTCCCCTGCCTGAGCAGTGGTAGTCCGTTCCCCGGCGTTGAGCTGCCGGAGGAGCCCTCGGTTGCCCGCAGGCGCTGGCCAGTCGGGTGTTTGGCCCTTGGCGGTGGCGCTTACCCGATCTCGGTGGGCTTTTGCCTTCTTTCGGGACCTTGTGTGTTAATGAACCCGTGAGGTCCAGCCAGCAATCAGTCAATTTGCCTAAACTCAGTGGCTTCTAAGCTAGGACGGGGTCTTAGTACCCGGTTTCTGATACTCCGGTACACGGTTGACTCCCAGGTTCAGGATTGGCGGTACTCCTGCAGGCGGCCACCACCATTTGCCTGCCTGAAGTTTTCCAAGGGGCCCAGGCTCCAACCCGGGTCCCTGACAGTTTCTCTACTTTTCACCTCCTGTCACTCTCACTCTCTACCACTCTTCTTCACTGTTTGTACTTCCTGCCTCAGGACAGTAGTCTCCTCGGTGGGCGTGCCTTTCCGCCTGACTCCGCCCACCTGGTGTGCCCTACTGGCCCTGAGGGAGGCATCAGGTCTCCCTTTCGGGTGACGGGTGTGTCCTCACAGGGGGTGGGGGTGTGTGTGTATGTGGTTGGTGTTATTACCTGTGACCCCTGGGGTCAAGGGCGTCACATTTGTTTCTGGAAAACACCCATGGAGTCAAAATCGTCACTACACCTGCAGCTAAATTTGCAGAGAGGTGTAATTTCCAAAATGGGATCAATTGAGGGGGGATTTGTCAGTTTTTTTTTATATTGTCATAAATAAACGTAAATCATATACACTAGAATATAGAATCTACCACTTATATAAAATACAATATGTAACGAAAAAGCAATCTCAGAATCCATGGGAAAGGTTGAAGCGTTCCAGAGTTATTACCTAATAAAGTGACACAAGCTTGGGGCTGATGGGGTTAATAATGAATATATTAATATAACTATGTATATACTTCCAGTTAGTTCCATAATTTAAAGCTTAATGGTTCTTTTCATTTGTAATACAGCAATAGTACACAGTAAAGTAATGAAAATAAGCAGCATTATATAATTTATCAGAGAAATCTGCTTCTTTTCTTCTCATTTTCAATTCATGGATGAATTCAGTATTCAGTGAAGCTAGATTTTTACATTACTGAGATAGGAGGTGATACTTGGGACTAATAAGACATTCTTTTCTTCTGAAATCACTGACGGACAGAGATGGACATAGGGCCCCTATGCACATTAAATGGGCTCTTTGCAGTCCAATAACTCATCCAAATGCACAGTTCCAATGACTTTGGGGGGAGAAATGGGCCCCCTGACCTCTTGGGCCCTTATGCAGCTCCACAGGTTGCACCAATGCTATGTATGTCCGCCCCTGTCTGAAATGATAGGGTAGATGCAAATGTTGAGTCTTTGTAGCAGATGCAGATTTTTCTGCACAAAAACAGTGTTGACAGGAAAAATGATGCATAAAATATGCGTGTTTTTTTTTTTTTTTAGTTTGTTTTTCTATTATTAATTTGAGTGGTGAAAAACACTACAAAAACACTGAAAGAATTGACATGCTGCAGGTTTGAAAAAGCGCTCAACCCCCTGTGTGCACACTGCGGATTTTGCTACAGATTTGCCGCGGATTTGCTGCAGAAAATGTATCTAACATTGCTGCAGTCATTCCTCAGCAAATCCTATGGGTTTTAAAACAATGCTGTGCGCACACTGCGTTTTTTTAAACCCGCGGATTTACCCGTGGCTTTTCCGCTGCGAAATTAAATAGCATATCACTTCTTTTCCGCAGGTATCTGCGTTTTTTGCCATAGATAATGGTAAAAATCTGCAGGGACTAACCTGCGGAAAATCCGCGGCAAACCGAGGCACAACCGCATGCGGATTTCGCTGCGGTTTTGGTGCGGATTTTTACTGCGGGTGCAAGATTCTTCAAGAGGGTCTGGATTTTCCTTAAGAAAAAGGCACTTTCTAGTGTGCACATAGCCTAAGATAGTGGAAAACATTAGCAGCTTGGGCACAAGATTTCAGAAATCTCATTCACTTTGCTGGTACTATAAAGTGTCTCGGATCCTCTGCATTCCCATGGGCGGGTGGTGCGGTCACGTTACCGCATGTGTGCAATTTGTATACGTGTGGTCACATGCTGACTAGTCTCATGCATCTTCTCTTAGGCCCCTTTCACACGTCAGTGATTCTGGGACGTTTGTGCTTTTTTTAAAACGTACCAGAATCACTGACATACGCAGACCCATTATAATGAATGGGTCTGCTCACACGTCAGTGATTTTTCACTGCACGTGTCTCCGTGCGGCGTACCCGCGTGTGCGTGATTGCTGCACGGAGACATGTCCATTTTTTTCTGGCATCACTGATGTTCCACGGACCACGCAGTGGTGTGGTCCGTGGAACACGTGCCAGAAAAAAACATGCTTTTAAAATAAAAAACATTTTAACTCACCCGGCGTCCAGCGATGTCCTCTGCAGCCCGTGCAGCTTGCTGCTTCTGAGCCAGCTCATTATTGTCGCGCATATTCATTATGCATGACACAGCCGACCCGGAAGCAGCTGCTGCGGGGGTCACCGCCGGCCGGATGCTGCACCGCGGGAGCGATCAGCACCATGGACAGCGGGAGCGCGCACAGGTGAGTAGTTTTCTAAGTGCAATCACAGGCCACGGAGAACGGAGCCCGGATTGCTCTTAGACAACCCACGTGTGCTGTGATTCACGGCACACGCAGGGACATGTGCGTGTTTTACACGCCAGTGAAAAACGTCAGTGTTTTTCACTGCCGTGTGAAACGGGCCTTAGTAGAAGAAAAGTCAGGAGTCTAGTCGGCATGTGATCGCATGTCTGCAATTCACATACAAGCATTTACTCGACCGTCCACCCTCATGGGGAATACAAGGGAATCTTGACAGTGTGCGTATCACATAGAATGACTGCAGACTTTTCTTCTGACACTTGACATCCCCTTCAAATACTGACATATTTCTTGCCTACCCTTTAGGCTATGTGCACACTTTCCATTTTCACCTGCGTTTCAGGTGCGTTTAGGATCAGTTTTGAACTGCAGCGTTTTTGTGCCCAAATGCATGCGTTTTGGTTTTCCCTTAAAGACAATGAGAATTCATGATTTCTTGTCCGCACTTTGCGTTTCCAAACGCATCTCAAAATTTGCATAAGTTTGGTCAAAAACCATGCGTTCAGGAAAGGACCTGTCAATTGTTTTTGCCATTTGTGGTGCATTTTGTTAACATTGAAGTCAATGAGAAGTAGCAAAAAGCAAGAAATATCAAAATTCCTGCGTTTTACCTGCTTTTTCATTGCAGAAAACATGCGTTTTGGACTACCAAAACGCATGCTTTTTGAACATCAAAATAATGATTTGATATGTCCCTTTACACACACACATAATCCGACAATTAAATTTAAGAATAATATGCATTTATTGCTATTTTACCGATAAAATGTATATTAAGGCTATGTGCCCACGGGGACAGTGTCCTGTGGATATATCCGCAAGACATTCCGCAGGAGCTCCCAGGAAACTGCACCACAACTTTTGTCTGTTTCCATGCTGCGGAATGTCGTGCGGATATGGTGCGGGCTTTCTGCATTGAGGATACAGAACCATGGCTTCGGCACTGCATCCTCAATGCAGAACAAGTGCTGCAGTGATCGGGGGAGTTCATACTTACCTCCATCATGCAGCACCTCGCTTTCCGGCAGCCGGGTCACTCTCTCAGCGTCTGCAGAAGAAGGTGTGCGGGCCTGAACTAGCTCCGGCTGTCACATGACCGGAGCTCGTGCAGGCTCCGCCCACCTCGTCCTTCCTGACCTGGATTCACCGCGCTCCTGTACACCGGACGGAGAAAATTACTCCGGTGAGGCAGGTAAGTATATGGGACCCTGCGGAGAAATCCGCAACAATAATTGACATGCTGCAGATTTTTCCGCACGGAAATCCACACGATTTGTGGGCACAGCATTTCCCAAATGCCATAGAAATGGCTGGGGAGTAGCTGTGCTGCAGATTTCTGGTAAATCCGCGGCTTTTGCGCGAGAAATCCGCGGCAAAAGCCGCGCATTTTCCGCAGCGTGGGCACATAGCCTTACGCTATCATTTTATTAAATATATCTTTTTCCATTATTTTTCCCATTAACATAGATTTGTCCCTTTTTTTTCTCTTTTTCATTCTGTTTGACTATTTAATCTTTATTTAGCAGTGTCTTGATGTTCAAAACGCACCTGTGGAAACGCATGGAAAAAGCGCTAAAAACGCATCTAAAACGCGGTAAATACGCATGCGTTTTCTGCGCTAAATTTCTGAAAAAGGCAACTTTGGCTAAATCAATTAAGGCTAAAACGTGCGTTTACAACTGCATCTAGGACGACGGAAAGTGCGCACATAGCCTAAGCCTTTCATGACTACTTAGAAGAATACAGGTGAAGGCGAGCTTATGGCCACTTTTCAATTGCTTTAATGACAATCTAAGGGGTACTTTGCACGTTGCGACATCGTTAGCATCGGCTAGCGATGCCAAGCGCGATAGTCCCCGCCCCCGTCGCACATTCGATATCTTGTGATAGCTTCCGTAGCGAACATTATCGCTACGGCAGCTTCACACGCACTTAACTGCCCTGCGACGTCGCTCTGGCCGGCGACCCGCCTCCTTCCTAAGGTGTCCAATAGAAGCAGAGGGGCGGAGATGAGCGGGACGTAAACATCCCGCCCACCTCCTTCCTTCCGCATAGCCGGTGGAGGCAGGTAAGGAGATGTTCCTCGCTCCTGCAGCTTCACACACAGCGATGTGTGCTGCCGCAGGAACGAGGAACAACATCGTATCTCCTATTGGTGCGACTTTATGAAAATGACCGACGCTACACATATCTCCGATTTTCGACGCTTTTGCGATTGTTTATCGGCGCATCTAGGCTTTACACGTTGTGACGTCATTACCGGAGCCGGATGTGCGTCACTTTGACCCCGACGATATCGCAGCATGCAAAGTACCCCTAAGGCCCTGAGCGCACACTGCGGTTTTTGCTGCGGGTTTTGGTGCAGAATTGGTGCAGTTTGTGTTCATAAACTTCATGCAGTCCTTCCCCAGCAAAGCCTATTAGATATCCGAAATGCTGTGCGCACGGTGTTTTTTTCCTTACAGGTTTTGCTGAATTTCTGCAGTAAAAAGAAGCAGCATGTCATTTTTTCTGCATTTTTCACTGTGTTTTGCCATTGCCAATGTTAAAAAACCATAGGGATAAAACCATAGGCAAAAATGCATGCACATTTTTGGTGCTTTTTTTCGCAGGTAGGTGCGTTTTTCTGCCAGAAGGTACATTTTTGCCATGGAGAAACAAATCCGCAGTGTGCGCACAGGGCCTAAATGATACAATTGAGCTCCACATAGAGCGTGATATAGTAGCACATTCTCATTACTTTACATACAGTGATGGAAAAGGTTGTTTTTGAAGCAAAACTGTGCTTAAATCAGCATTAAATATTTCAAAATCTAACATTTTGCTACACAACTGAGCAAATAATCAATGAAATGTGAAACCTGAAATTGAAAGATTAAAAGATGTAGCATTTATAAATTGTATAAACCATGAGGATATTCCCTCCACCCTGCCTAGAATATTCAGACCTAACAAATGAAGCACTGCCCACAAGCACTAGTGTCGCGGGCGGGGAGGGAGCCGTCGCTGCTGCGCTCTCGCTGGCGCTCGGGTCCGGCGCTGCTGCTGCTGCTCGGTGGCTCGAGCGGTGGGCCGGATCCGGGGACTCGAGCGGCGCTCCTCACCCGTGAGTGAAAGGGGTGGTTTGGTTTGGGGATGTGGTCCGTGACGCCACCCACGGTTTGTGGTGAGGTTGGGGCACCACCGCTGCTGTTGACGGGGATCCTGGGAGCGATGGCAGGGAGCAGCTGGGATGTTTCTCTCCCCTCCGTGGGTAGGGGGGTTGGTGGTCCCGGGGCCCGGTGAGGTGTGACGGGGAGGTACGGTTGGTGAGGTGCAGGGTCGTGGGGGCAGCGCGGTGCCGGATGGCACGGTGGTACTCACTCAGCCAAGAACAGATGCAGAGTCTCCGGTAAAACAAACGGCTGGATGGACGGGTCCCGCAGCCGGCTGCTGTGGTTTCTCCCGGACGGTTGGTGGTGGCTGCCTTTACCTGCACCTTTTGTGTAACTTCAGTCCCGATGGCTTCCCACCGGTAACCCGCTCCCCAGTGTGGATATATGCCGGAGGAGCCCTTTTGCCCGCAGGCTCTGGCCCTGGGAATTCTAGCTGTGGCGGTTGCTGTATTTCCCCGTTGCTGCTTGGACAGTTGCCTTCAGTCGGGTCTTGGCTGTTTGGAAACCCCTGGGGTTCCGGTCACTAACGGATTTGACCTATTTAACGGCGACTCCAAGCCTGGTCGGGGTCCGCAGGCCCTGCCGGTTTGTGCTGGCTTCTCTTCGCTCCCCGGTTCGGTACCGGCGGGCCACCGCCCGTCCCCGGTCCTTCGGTTCCGCGTCGATCTGCCTCTCCTGCAGATGGCCACCACCGTCTGCCAACCTTGCTCTTGGTGCCCGGGCCACGTACCCGGACACGGTCAGTTTGCTCCTCTACTACTACTTCACTCCTTACTCCTTCACTTCCCTCACTTCACTGACTTCCTTTCCCGCCTCCAGGACTGTGAACTCCTCAGTGGGTGGGGCCAACCGCCTGGCTCCACCCCACCTGGTGTGGACATCAGCCCCTGGAGGGAGGCAACAAGGATTTGTGTCTGACTGATGTGCCTATCTCGGGGTGTGGGGTGTGTTGTTGCAGTACCTGTGACGACCTGGCTAGTCCAGGGCGCCACACTAGTCCTTATGTTATTCCAGAGTTCTGATAGGGGATTTAGTCTTAGGGGTACTTTGCACGCTGCAACATCGCTAGCCGATGCTAGCGATGCTGAGTGCGATAGTCCCCACCACCATCACACATGCGATATCTTGTGATAGCTGCTGTAGCGAACATTATCGCTATGGCAGCTTCACATGCACTCACCTGCCCTGCGACGTCGCTCTGGCCGGCGACCCGCCTCCTTCCTAAGGGGGCGGGTCGTGCGGTGTCACAGCGACGTTACACGGCAGGCGGCCAATAGAAGCAGAGGGGCGGAGATGAGTGGGACGTAACATCCCGCCCACCTCCTTTCTTCTGCATAGCCGGTGGAGGCAGGTAAGGAGATGTTCCTCGCTCCTGCAGCTTCACACACAGCGATGTGTGCTGCCGCAGGAACGAGGAATAACATCGTATCTCCTCTTGGTGCGACATTATGAAAATGTCCGACACTACACAGATCACCAATTTACGACGCTTTTGCGATTGTTTATCGGCACATCTAGGCTTTACACATTGCGACGTCGTTACCGGCGCCGGATGTGCATCACTTTCGATTTGACCCCGACGATATCACAGTAGCGATGTCGCAACATGCAAAGTACCCCTTAATGTCCCTGATCCATCAAAGCCATTATGTTCTGGTGTAATCACTTTGAAAAGTCAGCACATTCTTGAGCAATGATGAATTGTGCAAAAATGTTGTCGTTTTCTTACTAATTTCACCCATTTCTGCCAAAATGGAGGCAGCTGGGTTGGCACGGGGGCATGATTCCGCCGCTCATCAAATTCATGTCTAGCTGTAATATTTCTTAAATCAGAAATCTTACTCCAGATGCTGACAGGAGTAAGATTTGTGGCGAGGTGCACACCACTTGTCAGAAGCCACTTTCATCAAGATCAGCATGAAAATCACTGGGACCAATGTATTTTTGTTCTGCAGTAGACATTGTATAATCTGATACATATTTTATTAGCTTGTACAAGTGGGCAGTGCGGGAGACCACAGATAAATCAGCCTGCTAGCCCACTTTTTTCTTTCACCCAGTTGTTACCACTTGAACATGTCAGTTGAATGTCTAGAACTAAATACAGTATAACATGATGTTCGGGATTAGCTAAATTCACCAGAATTCTAGCACAATTTGGGTATGAAACTGTCATGCAAAGCATTGCACCCCAATTATTATGGTTTTCAGACACTCATGAAGATCTGAGGCTTTCCCAACAATGGGGTGTGGCCTCATGTACATTTCTGGCATAAACTCAGCCAACTATTAGGTCGGTGTAAGCTTAAAGGGGTATTCCCATCTCCAAGAGCCTACCCCAATATGTAGTAGGTGTAATAATAATATTAGCAAATACCTCCAATTAAAAAAGTGGTATAGTTCTCCTGATATAACCATGTCTCTTACCTCATGCTCAAGGCATTGCAGGACCTTTAGGTGTCCATGGTTATGACTAGAGATGAGTGAACCATTGGAGGTTCAGTTTGGAGGGCACATTTGAACCTTAGGCTAGTTTCACACTTGCATTGAACGGCATCCGTTGCATTGCGTTGTGTAACGGATGCGTTGCATATAGCAACGGATGCAATGGATCGTACAAAACAATGGAATCTGCTTTTTTTTTAACAGTTTTACCGGCGCCAGACTATTGTGAACGATCAGCTGATTGCTCTCAAAAGCCGGCCACCGGGCGATCAGCTGAGCGCACTCAAAAGCCGGCCGCCGGGCGATCAGCTGTGCGCTCTCAAAAGCTGGCCGCCGGGCGATCAGCTGTGCGCTCTCAAAAGCCATCCGGCGGTCGATCAGCTGTGTGCTCTCAAAAGCCGGCTGCCAGGCGATCAGCTGAGCGCTCTCAAAAGCCGGCTGCCGGGCAATCAGCTGAGCGCTCTCACAGAGAAACAAAACAAAGTTTCTGTGATTAAAAAAAAAAAATTGAGCATGCGCAGTGAAAAAATAAAGGATTCCGCCGCTCAAAAAAGTTACATGCTGCATTCCTTCCGCCCGGCAAAAGCAACGCAGCGTTGGCCGGCGGAAGCAACGCAGGTCCATCAGTCGCAATCCGTCGTCCATACAAGTCTATGGGAAGCAGCGGAATCCGTTAATGGATTCCGCTGTTTTCCAACACGGCAGATTGTGACTGAAGGAAAAAAAAACGCAAGTGTGAAACTAGCCTTAGATAAGGTTCGGTTTCTGTCCCTGACTTGATCCGAACCACAATGGAAGTCAGTAATTGAGCAGTTCATGTCTCCACCCACATACAGCCCACTTCTGGCGTTTTTCTTTTTTTTTTTGTGACTGTGCACACTACATCTGATTACGTTGATTTTACCCCCAGTGTGAGCCGTTCACTGCTTGCGGCTCGTACAGGGCTGACCATCACTCATACCCAAGCACAGTGGTGCTCGCACTCATAACTCACTCGAATCTCAAACCCAAACTTTGCTTTTTTGGAAGTCGGATTCCGAACCCAAACTCGGAACATCAAACCTCAGATTCGCTCATCTCTAATGATCACTTACTTGTTAATAACTAACAAACTAACAGTGACTATATAAGTGGTCATAACCGTGATATCTAAGGTCCTGCAATGCCCTGAATATGAGGTAGGTGATGTAGTGAATCAGGAGAACTATACCACATTTATAACTGGAGGTATTTGGCAATATTATTATTTTTACACATACCACATATTAAGATAGGATCTTGGAGACAGGAATACCCCTTTAAAGTTTACTCTTGAGACTGGCGTTTTGCTCATTCATAAGGTGATCATCAGCCTGTTTAGACTGCATGATTATCTTGAAGCGAGCACACATTCACAACAATATCGCAGTGTAAATTGACCTTTACATTAGACATTGTAAAGATACACTAAATATATCATCTAGCATGAGTTGCTTTGAAAAACCTGTGTTTTTTAAGACTGCCTAGTTTAATGGGTTGTGCACTACCTGAAAACCCCCTTTTTAAATGTAATAGTGCCCTTTGTAAAATTAAAACCGATTCTCAACTCTTGCACTGGGGCGTTCTAGTGTACCCAGTTAGGCCATGTCACCCTGTAGCTAATCAGTGGCTGCTGCACTCTTAAGGGTCCTTTACACGCTGCGACATCGCTAGCAGTTGCTAGCGATGTCGAGCGCGATAGCACCGGCCCCCATCGGTTGCACGATATGTGGTGATCGCTGCCGTAGCAAACATTATCGCTACGGCAGCGTCACACTCACATACCTTGTCCGTGACGCCGCTGTGATAGCCGAACAATTGCTCCTTCAAGGGGGAAGTGCGTTGGGCGTCATAGCGACGTCACTGCAGCATCACTGAGCGGCCAGCCAATAGAAGCGGAGGGGCGGAGATGAGCGGGACATAAACATCCCGCCCACCTCCTTCCTTTCGCATTGCCGATGGACGCAGGTAAGGAGATGTTTGTCGCTCCTGCGGTGTCACACATAGCGATGTGTGATGACGCAGGAACGACAAACAACATCGTACCTGTCGCAGCAGCGATATTAAGGAAATGAACGACGTGTCAACGAGCAACTATTTTTCAGGTTTTTGTGCTCATTGATCGTCGCTCATTTTTGTTACACGCTGCGATGTCGGTAATGGTGCCGGATGTGCGTCACTACCGACATGACCCCGACGATATATATCGTTACCATTATCACAGCGTGTAAAGCCCCCTTTAGTTCTTCCACTTGTCCATCAATCGTTGGTGGGAAGTGACAGTGTGGCAACCCAATAGCAGCCACTGATTGACTGCAGCACTCATCTTGCATAATAATGTCACCAAGCCCAAGCAGCCCCAGGGCCGACATAGCTGGAACGGTGCCAGTACTTTTTTATTTTACAAGCTTGACTACATCATTTAAAAATGGATTGTCCAGGTACTGGCTAGCCTCTTTAAGTTAATGCTGTCTAAAAAGGGGGTTTCACCCACAGTATTCCTACAAGTGATATTAATTGTTACAAAATTGCCGCAGGAACGACAAACAACATCGTACCTGCAGCAGCAACGATAATTGGGAATAGGGGGGCATGTCACCAATGAGCGATTTTGAACGTTTTTGTGATGATTCAAAATCGCTCATAGGTGTCACACGCAACGACATCGCTAAAGCGGCCGGATGTGCGTCACAAATTCCATGACCCCAACAAGATCGCTTTAGATATCGTAGCGTGTAAAGCCACCCACCCTAAGTGATAAATATATGATCAGTGTTGTTTTGACCACTGGGGCACTCATTGAGTAGTAGAACAGCTTTCCCATGTTCCCCATGTCAATTGAGCGGCAGGCACATGTGTGACCGCTGCTCTGTTTAATATCTGCTGTCTTTGGTCACTGGTTATATATATCTATCACTCCCTTACACCCATAGGGAACTGAACTGTGTTCATGCATGGACACTAGCCCTCCATCCAAACTTTGCAAAAGATCAAGAGGTCAAATCTGCACTAATCATATAATTATCAACTATCCTGTGGATAGGTTCTAATTGTCATTCATGGGACTCCTCTAATCCAAATATTTACAGCAAATTGTCGTCAATAATGATTCTTTTGGCGACATCCATAAGGAATAACGTTCTAATATATTCTCACTCCGCCGACTACAAATTTGTCTAATATTTCACTCATCGTCCCTCAATAACTATATGAAGACACTTTTTGTTATATAGATCATGGTAAAGTCATAAAAGTATCTGATACTATTGTTTTTATACTAAGATGATATTTCATACCTGACAGTACTGTATATTGTTAGGTATGCTATTTACATACCCATCTGTATAGTATATCTTATACCGATATACAACTGATTGACATACATTTCCAAAATAGTGTTATTGTATCTGTAAACGGAGCACAATGTAAACAATTAAGAAGTGGCAGTATTTGGCCAAGCACCATAGACTTTTTAAATCGCTGATACATAGGGTAGCAAAAAGTTGGATCCTCCCGAGATCTTATATTGATATTCTCTTCTAAAGAGAGACCATCCATATTGTGATCCCCAAAAAATTTCTTATAGATATACATAATTAATTTCGGAGAATAACGTAGCTCAGTGGAGTACTTTTACCAGCAGGAGACCAAGCATCAGTTATGGGGCCCAATAGTTGGGCCCCTCACCCCCACCCAGAATCTCGATATGAACAGCATCTACATGCACAGGATGATGTATAGATGGTGAAACAGGGAGTCTTTAGCTCAATGCTCCACTATTCAACTTGTACATCTGTCAGCAGTTGGAACTGTATCGCTAGATTGCCCCTGCTGCACCGAGCCTTAAGCGGGCTTTACACGCTACTATATATCTAACGAGATGTCGGCGGGGTCACGTCGTAAGTGACGCACATCCGGCCTCGTTAGTTATATCGTAGCGTGTGATAGCTATGAACGAGCAGAAATACTCACCTTCTCGTTCATCGTTGACACGTTGCTCACTTTCTAAAAATCGAACGTCCAGTTGTTCATTGTTCCCGAGGCAGCACACATCGCTCCGTGTGACACCCTGGAAACAATGAACTGCAGCTTACCTGCGGCCACCGGCAATGCTGAAGGGAGGAGGTGGGCGGGATGTTTACGTCCCGCTCATCCTCGCTCCGCCGAACGTCCCTCCCCCTTCAGGAAATGGATGTTTGCTGCCTACAGCGAGGTCGTTTGGAAGGTAAGTACGTGTGACGGGGGGTTACAGCACTGTGCGACACGGGCAAGAAATTGCCCGTGCCGCACAAACAATGGGGGCGGGTGCGATCGCACGATTAATTGTAACGTGTAAAGCAGGCTTTAGTCCACACACAGCATAGACCACAGCAGCGCATCAGGTGAATGGGGCCAGGTGAGTCATTTTTTTATTTTTTTTTCAATTTTGTCAACCAGTACTTTTTTTTTTAGCTATTTTACTATATAATTGTGTGGGAGAATTAACTTTGAAAGTATCATACTGTGTGTGAGGGCACCATATTGTATGGAAGGGCATCATAGTGATGGTGGCCATGAAAAGGGAATAATAATTGATCATAACACTAAGGGGCATCAGCAGAAAGAAGATTTCTGTATGCATGTGTGGCGCCCCTGAGGCTGTTGGTCACCACAGGTTACTGCAACTCACTTAAGGCGCAGAATCCATCCCAGGTATGGAAAGGTTAATGTCTGGTATGTCTCACTTAAACCACACAGTCAGAGAATGAGTCAGCAATTTCCTTATATAACACATACAGCAGGTGGCTTCTCACTAATTAGAGCAGAGGTGATCACCATGACAACTGGAAAATCCCTAGCTTGGTGACTCATCCAGAGGGGGGAGCACAGGGAAATACAGGAGCAGAGACAGAATTTCTCTTCAGATCAGTCTGGAACACAGAACAACACGGTTGAAGGAGAGAGTGCTACTCGGGGAACTTCTCCTGCTAGAACCGGTCAGACCGGGGGCAGGCTGGAGACACTGGGAGGAGAAGGAGTCCAGTACCGATAGATCTTGTGGGATGGAGGAGTTCAACACAGTTGCTGGGGAGATGCAGCTACTTCCACAGGACTGGCACTGTCGGGATACAGAATCCTAGGGCAGGAATACTTCACGTTGTCTACCAACTCTGCAAGCGTCGCGGGGAACGGCTAGAACAGTCACCAGACCCGTCCCACAAGTCTGCAGCCAAATAGCATATAGGATCCGGGGTTGAGGAACGGCCCCACAACGGAACCGCGCTATCAGCATACAGAACGGGACACTTTACTAACAAGGGAGTCCCCAAGGTGCTTTATGCCACGGGGATCAACACAGCGCATCTTAGAGAAGGAGAAACCCACAGAGACTGCCATACCTGACCTAACTTATGACCTACCTGGGGTCGACCGGAGCTTCATCACGGCAGAGACCAGTACCTGGGGTGCGGTGTTGAACCAGTAAGACCTGGAACTGCACCTATTGACTCTGACTCTGATTTTGGTCGCCCTGCGCTGCGGTGCTCCCGGAGACTACCGTGGCCCCCCGCCATCCTCCTGGGACCCGCTCCACCTGTGGGGAGTGATACCATCCTGGCTGCACCAGATATCTGCCCCGGTGAGAGACCCTACAGCAACGGCTGCCTACCTGGCCGCACACCACAGGTGGCGTCATGATCATCCTAATAGACTTTCCTAACCGTCACCCACATCCTCCATCTCCAACTACCACCCTCATCCTCCATTCCTGCCTCCCGTCCGCCGCCATCTTTCCCTTCCTGTATGCCTCGGGGCTACGGAACTGGGCCAAGCCACCCCGTGATGACGCAGAGGATCTGCACTCCCGGCCCGGAATGGGCAATTCGTACTTTTGCTATATGGCCCCATGATTTTTATGCATGCCCCTGACATACCTAATTATTTTATGAGGTCCACTAGACCAAAACACCCATGTTCACTACATCCTTGATTTGCTAAAGTAAATCCCTTTTTAGAAAAAGCATGGTTAATAATAATTAGCTGTCTGAATTCTATCTCCATATTTGTTGTCAGGAATCACCTACATGTTCTTGCTGGTGCTCCATATAAAGATAGAGTGTTCCAGGTAAATGGTGTCTTGCGAGAAGAGGTAAAACAGATTAGAGCCACAGATCAGATGTTTCCAGCTCAATAATACCCGAGTGACATGCTGACATTAATTCTGGAGTGAGATCCATTTATACTCATGTTTTTACAATGTGGTGCGGGGTATACAAGCCAAAATCATCTGTAGCCTTTAATTAAACTCACATGCTCCAGTGCATTGACTACAAATTACAATACAAAGGGATGTAGCAACAAACATTACATTTTAGTTTTATAATAGGTGACGGGCGTACAGTGACTGAATGCCCTTTATCGGGGTATACCTTCAGCTTATACCTCTGGCTATTCTCCCTCGTTATGCACCAAATGTAGTCCAAAAACAATGCATTTGTACATATGGCAGCTTTCCAACTGCAGAATATAGGAATGACTTGTTAAGGCAGTAAAGGCGTCTTTCGACTAATACAAGGCTGAACAAAGTTTATGCCTCCAACCTCTTATACCTTCTGTTAATTTCGGATATATGAAGTTGGATGTTTTATATCAGCAGAGGCTATTTGCCTAAATTCTTATGAGATGAGAACATGTGGTTTAGGTTTGTACACTGTTATGTAAGGAGAGAGATGTCGTCCTTCTGTGATCACTATAAGGGGATGTGGGAGTGTTGTCCTGCTGTGACATTGGAGGAGTGGGGTGGTTCCTATTGTGATTACTGTGTGAGTGGAGAGGCTGTACCAACTGTATAAAGAAAGGGGAGTTCCTGCTGTAACTACTGTATAATCAGAGGGGACTACAACAACTGTGTGAGATGAGGGGACTGAGAGGAAGTCTTGCGGTGACCACTGTGTACGGGACGTTGGCCAGTAAAGGATGTGGGAACTGTTGTGACTTCACTAATTTGGTGAGCGGTTAGGGTAAATCAGAGGGGTCCTTTTACTACTTGGCAGAACTGCTGTGAACACTAGGTAAAAGAGTTGAGAGGATTAATCTATGGAGGAGGATTGAGTTTGAGTGAAATTTCCTTAAATTCTTGGTTTTGGGCAAATATGAACCTTCTGAGATTCGATTTGTGGTTCGCAAAAAAGGGGGAAAAAATAGGCACAATTTTCCACACTGCTGAAGCATCACAGACTGGGCTAAAGTCTTTTTGCGTGGTCACACAGGCTTCTTCATAATGCCTTAACGCAATGACATCTTCCAGATTATTATACTTTGCACAGGGGTGGTATCTGGGTCGTCACAGATCAGTGATTTCCAGTGACCCACAGAGTCACTTTTCATCTCTAGACTCACGGGGTAAGTCTCTCCTGCAGAGTGTAAGCTCTTATGGTCAGCGGGGTCCTCCCTACCATCTTTCCTGTAGAATGTAAGCTCTAATGCTCAGTAGGGTCCTTTCTCTTTGTCTCTTTCTCCTGATGAGTGTAAGATTTTATGATTAGTGGAGTCCTCTCTCTGTTTCTCTCCTGTACAGTATAACCTTTTATGATTGGTGGGGTCCTCTCTGTCTCCTGTAAAGTGTAAGCGCTTACAGTCAGTGAGGTTCTATCTCCTCTCCACCATGTATATAACAAGCTATCCGATGTTGAGATCTGTGAATCAAACTTCTGGTAAAAATTCAGCAAAGCTGGCAAATTCAAATTTCAAAAGATCTGCTCATCTCCACTAAGGGTGGCTTTACACGCTGTGACATCGCTAGCCAATGCTAGCGATGGTGAGTGTGATAGCACCCGCCCCTATTGCTGTGCCGATATATGAATATCGCTGCCGTAGCGAACATTATCGCTACGGCAGCGTCACACGTACTTACCTGCTCGGCAACGTCGCTGTGACTGGCGAACCGCCTCCTTTCTAAGGGGGCGGTTTGCTCGGCGTCACAACGACGTCTCTAAGCGTCCGCCCAATCAAAGCGGAGGGGCGGAGATGAGCGGGACGAACATGCCGCCCACCTTCTTCCTTCCTCATTGCTGGCGTGTGGCAGGTAAGGAGAGGTTCCTCGTTCCTGCGGCGTCACCCTTAGCGATGTGTGCTGCCGCTGGGACGAGGATTAACTTCGCCCAAGCGACAGCAGCGATAATTGGGAGAGGATCCCCATGTCAACGAGGAGCGATTTTGGATGTTTTTGCAACGATCCAAAATCGCTCCTAGGAGTCACACACAACGAGATCGCTACAGCGGCCGGATGTGTGTCACAAAATCCGTGACCCCAACGAGATCGCTGTAGCGATCTCGTAGCGTGTAAAGCCCACTTTAGACTGGAGTGGGGTCTTCTATAGTGCATTTGATGCATACAATGACTTGAAAAAGTATTCATACGCAGTAAACCTTTCAACATTCTTTCACATCTAGAGGATGAAATGTTTGCAGATTTAGGTCTGGACTTTGACTGGGCCATTTAAACTCAAGTCCTTTCCAGCCTCTAACAGGCTTTTCTCCAGGATTGCCTGTGTTTAGCTCCATCCATCTTCCCATAAACTCTGACCAGCTTCTCTTTCCCTGCAGAAGAAAAGCCTCCCCACAATATGATGCTGCCACCATCATGTTATACAGTGGTGATGGTGTTTTCAAGGTGATGTGCAGTGTTAGTTTTCCGCCACATGTAGTATTTAGCCCAAAAGGATCTACTTTGATCTTATCTGACCACAGCACCTTCTTTAACATATTGAATGAGTCCCTTGCATGGCATTCTACAAACTGCAAATGGAACTTCTGATGACTTGCATTCAAAAATGGCTTTTTCCTTTCCACTCTTCCACAAAGGCTAGACTAATAGCTGCAATGTGGATATATTCTCCTATCTGAGTTGTGATCCTCTGCAGCTCCTCCAGAAAGACCATGGGCCTCTTAGCTGTTTCTCTAATTAGTGCTCCCCTTCTTTGGCATGTTAAATTAGGTGGACGGCCATGTCTTGGCCGGTTTGCAGTTGTGCCATACTCCATCAATTTTTGGATTGTGGATTGAACAGTGCGCCACGAGCTGTTCAGTGCTTGAACTATTTTTTATAACCTAACCCTGCTTTACTCTTTGTCATAACGTTATCCCTGACCTGTCTGGTGTGTTCTTTGATGTTATTGATTCTGTTTAATCCCTGATGTTCTCCAACAAAGCTCTGATTTGTTCACACAACAGCTGTAGTTATACTGAGAATAAATTACACACAGATGAACTCAATTTACTAATTAGGTGACTTCTGTAGGCAATTAGTCACTCGGGATTTTATTTAGGGGTATCAGACAAAGGCTATGTTCAAATTCTCTTCCTGAGATCCTGACTGATTTCTTTTGACTTTCCCATGATGCTACACAAAGAAACAGTGTGTTTCAGGTGTGCATTAAAATACATCCACAGGTGTGTCTCTAATTAACTCAGATGTTGCCAATAAACCTATCAGAAGCTTCCAAAGACATGACATCATCATATGGGCTGTCCCATATTGTTTAAAGGCATAGTACTCTTAGCGTATGTAAACTTTTCACTTTGCAGAAAGTAATAAAAATGCTTTAAAACATTCTCTTTCTCTCATTATTCTGTTATTTGGCAAATATAAATAATTTTGGTTCCTAATTGACCTAAAATGGGAAAGGTTTATTCTGATTTCATGTCGGATAGTGAGAAAAACCTGCATATGTGTCTCTTTAGTTAGTGTATGTAAACTTCTGGTTTCAACGCTATATCACATAAAATCCCAATAAGATACTTTTAAGTTTGTGGGTTTAATGTGAAAAGTTAACAAGATATGAATACTTTTTTAAGTCACTGTTTGTTGTGCAATGCACAGAAATTGCATCTTAAGGCCACTTTACACACAGAGATAAATCTGCGGCAGATCTGTGGTTGCAGTGAAATTGTGGACAATCAGTGCCAGGTTTGTGGCTGTGTACAAATAGAACAATATGTCCATGGTTTCACTGCAACCACAGATCTGCCAAAGATTTATCTCTGTGTGTGACGGTGCCTTTAGGTTATGTTGACTAGTGATGAGCGAGTACTAAAAAGCTCGGGTGCTCGAAGCTCGGGCCGAGCCTCCCAAGATACTCGTGTACTCGGGCCGAGCAACGAGCCCAATGTTATCCTATGGGAGACCCGAGTATTTTTGTGAAATGACCCCCCGGCAGCATGGAGAAACCCTAAAAATGTCACAAAAGTCTCAGACGAGTGCTCAAATGACATGGCAACAGCATGGGGAAGACCCCTTGAAGCATTTATCACTGAAAAGTCACAGCTGTGAACAATTTTGTCCGCGTTTTACGCCATTTTTACGGACTCACCAGAAAACCTTCCAAAATGACCCCAAAATGATTTTTCATGGCGGAAATGTTAAGGGCACATACCCAATAGTGAGATAGAGCTGGTGTATGTTACTTTTTGAGATTAATACATGAAAGATTTTACGTGAAAACATTGTGTGGCACTCCGATGTCCCTGAGAAGAGACGTACATGAAGGCCTCTTGAGTCTAATGTGCCCATTTTGAGGAAGTGAGTCTTTGTAGTATTTTCCTTTGCCAGGGCAGTCCAAAATTGTGAGGTTCACCAATGCCCCTGCATACAGACGTGCATGAGGGCCTGTAAACCTGAAGTGTCCATTGTCAGGAAGTGGGTGTATTATAGTATGGCCCTTAGGCAGGGCAGCCAAAAATTGGGAGGCTCCACATTGTCCCTGGATAGAGACGTGCATGATGGCCTGTAAACCTGAAGTGCCCATTGTAAGGAAGTGGGTCTATTGTAGTATAGCCCTTAGGCAGGGCAGCCAAAAATTGGGAGGCTCCACATTGTCCCTGGATAGAGACGTGCATGATGGCCTGTAAACCTGAAGTGCCCATTGTAAGGAAGTGGGTCTATTGTAGTATAGCCCTTAGGCAGGGCAGCCAAAAATTGGGAGGCTCCACATTGTCCCTGGATAGAGACGTGCATGATGGCCTGTAAACCTGAAGTGCCCATTGTAAGGAAGTGGGTCTATTGTAGTATAGCCCTTAGGCAGGGCAGCCAAAAATTGGGAGGCTCCACATTGTCCCTGGATAGAGACGTGCATGATGGCCTGTAAACCTGAAGTGCCCATTGTAAGGAAGTGGGTCTATTTTAGTATAGCCCTTTGCCAGGGCAGCCAAAAATTGGGAGGCTCCACGTTGTCCCTGGATAGAGACGTGCATGATGGCCTGTAAACCTGAAGTGCCCATTGTAAGGAAGTGGGTCTATTGTAGTATAGCCCTTAGGCAGGGCAGCCAAAAATTGGGAGGCTCCACGTTGTCCCTGGGTAGAGACGTGCATGAGGGCCTCAAAACATTAAGTGTCCATTGTCAGGAAGTGGGTGTATTATAGTATAGCCCTTAGGCAGGGCAGCCAAAAATTGGGAGGCTCCACATTGTCCCTGGGTAGAGACGTGCATGAGGGCCTCAAAACATTGTTCCCATTGCAAAGGAGCGGGTCTCCTGTCGTTGTAATGTCCATTCTGCAAAGAATGGGCGAAAAAATTTACCACTGGGGGTATACCTGAAACAAAGGCCTAAGTATTGCAATTTGTAACGGTCATCATCATGGTGGCGCATGAGGAGAAGGAGGAGCAGTCCAGCGATTATCCAAAGTCCAGAAGTGTGTACCCATGGGTGAGTGGAGGTACATGGCAAACTTTAAATTCCGCTCTCATTTGCTGGTGGTGTGGTGAAGTCTGGCCCAATCCAACCCTTGTTCATCTTGATCAGAGTCAGCCTGTCAGCATTTTCAGTTGACAGGCGGGTGCGTTTATCTGTAATGATTCCATCTGCGGCACTAAAAACACGCTCTGACAAAACGCTAGCAGCAGGGCAGGCCAGGACTTCCAAGGCGTAGAGAGCCAATTCATGCCACGTGTCCAGCTTGGATACCCAATAATTGTAAGGCACAGAGGAATGTCGGAGTACAGTTGTTCGATCTGCAAGGTACTCCTTCAGCATCTGGGCAAACTTAGGATTTCTTGTGGCACTACCCCGCACCTCAGGGGCTGTGGTACGTGAGGGGCTGAGAAAACTGTCCCACATCTTAAAGACTGTTCCCCTACCTCTGGCGGATTGGACTTGTGCCTCTCTCGGCTGTACGCCTCGGTTGTCCACTGATTCCTGACCTATGCCGCTAGCGTTTTGTGAGGGGAATGCTTTGCCTACTTCCGTGACTATGGCCTTCCGGAACTGCTGCATTTTGGTTGACCTCTCCTCCACGGGAATAAGAGACAAAAAGTTCTCCTTGTAGCGTGGGTCTAACAGTGTTACCAACCAGTAATGATTGTCGGCCAAGATGTTCTTAACGCGAGGGTCACGAGACAGGCAGCTTACCATAAAGTCAGCCATGTGCGCCAGACTCTTAACAGCCAGGACTTCAGTAGCCTGACCAACAAGATGACTGAACATGCTGTCCTCCTCCTCCTCCTCATCTACCCTGTCCTCTGGCCAGCCACGCTGAACCGAGGATATGACTGGTGTGCATGTCATATCCTCAATTTGGCCGGAGAGTTGCTCCATGTCTTCATCCTCCTCCTCGTCATAGTCCTCCACTGCACGTTGTGATGAGACGAGGCTGGGCTGTGTGTTATCACCCACACCCACTACTGTTTCTTGCTGCAACTCATCGCGCTCCGCCTGCAATGCATCATGTTTGTTTTTCAGCAGAGACCGTTTTAGAAGGCAGAGTAGCGGTATGGTGACGCTAATAATGACGTCATCACCACTCACCATCTTGGTGGAGTCCTCAAAGTTTTGGAGGATGGTACATAGGTCTGACATCCATCTCCACTCCTCAGGTGTTATGTGTGGAGTTTGACCCATTTCCCGACGGCTTAGGTGATGCAGGTACTCAACAACTGCCCTCTTCTGCTCACATATCCTGACCAACATGTGCAGAGTTGAATTCCAACGCGTGGGGACATCACACACCAGTCTGTGAGCCGGAAGATGCAAACTGCGCTGAAAGCCGGCAAGGCCGGCTGAAGCAGTAGGTGACTTTCGAAAATGTGCAGACAGGCGGCGAACTTTTACCAGCAGATCAGACAGCTCTGGGTATGACTTTAGAAACCGCTGAACCACGAGGTTGAGCACATGGGCCACGCATGGAACATGTGTCAGCTGGCCTCGCCTCAAAGCCGCCACCAGGTTCCGGCCATTGTCACACACGACCTTTCCTGGCTTTAGGTTCAAAGGTGTGAGCCAGTGATCTGCCTGCTGTTTCAGAGCTGTCCACAGCTCTTCTGCATTGTGGGGTTTGTCACCTATGCAGATTAGCTTCAGCACAGCCTGTTGCCGCTTCGCCGAGGCAGTGCTGCAGTGCTTCCAGCTTGTGACTGGTGTGGAGGGTACAGTGGATGAGGATGCGCAGGAGGAGGAGGAGGCTGAAGAGCATGACATTCCGGAGCTGTAGAGTGTGGGTGAAACACTGACTGAGGTAGGGCCTGCAAACCTTGGTGTGGGAAGGACGTGTTCCGTCCCTCGCTCAGACTGGGTCCCAGCTTCCACAATATTAACCCAGTGTGCCGTCAACGAGATGTAGCAGCCTTGCCCACAAGCACTTGTCCACGTGTCTGTGGTTAGGTGGACCTTGGGTGAAACAGCGTTGTTCAGGGCACGTGTGATGTTTTGTGACACGTGGTTATGCAACGCGGGGACGGCACACCGGGAGAAATAGTGGTGGCTGGGGACCGAGTAACGTGGGACAGCTGCCGCCATCAGGTCACGGAATGCTTCTGTCTCCACCAGCCTAAAAGGCAACATTTCCAGCGCAAGCAGTCGCGAAATGTTAGCATTTAGAACTGTGGCATGTGGGGTGTTGGCAGTGTATTTGCGCCTGCGTTCAAAGGTTTGCTGAATGGATAACTGAACGCTGCGCTGGGACAAGGACGTGCTTGATGATGGTGTTCTTTCTGCGTAGGCAACTGCAGGTGCAGGAGTGGAGGAGGCTTGTTCGCAGGCAGCATGGACAGGGGATTGGCTCGCATGCACAACCAGCGAAGACGTAGCAGTGACATCAGCAAGCACTGCTCCTCGACTCTGTTGTACTTCCCACAAAGTCGGGTGCTTGGCTGACATGTGCCTGATCTTGCTGGTGGTGGTCAGGCTGCTAGTTTTGGTACCCCTGCTGATGCTGGCACGGCAGGTGTTGCAAATGGCCTTTTTTGAATCATCTGGATCCAACTTAAAAAACTGCCAGACTCGGGAAGACCTAACATTTGTACAGGCACCTTGTGTCGTCGTGTTGTTCCGGGGAACGGTTGCCTGACTTCTGCCTGGGGCCACCACCCTGCTTCTTACTGCCTGTTGTGATGCTACGCCTCCCTCCCCCTGTGCACTGCTGTCCTCGCTCTGCATATCCTCCTGCCAGGTTGGGTCAGTTACTGGATCATCCACCACGTCGTCTTCCTCTTCCGCACCCTGCTCCTCCTCCTGACTTCCTGACAATTGTGTCTCATCATCGTCCACCACTTGTTGAGACACGTTGCCAACTTCGTGAGAACGTGGCTGCTCAAATATTTGGCCATCTGTACAGACGATCTCCTCATGACCCACTTCAATATGAGCTGGCGAGAGGCCAGAATGTGTGAATGGAAACGTGAACAGCTCTTCCGAGTGTCCAAGTGTGGGATCATTAATGTCCGAGGAGGACGTGTACTCAGCCTGGTGGTAGGAAGGAGGATCAGGTTCAGAAATGTGCGGTGCAGTATCACGGCTACTGACACTTGACCGTGTGGAAGACAGAGTGTTTGTGGTGGTGCCAATCTGACTGGAAGCATTATCTGCTATCCAACTAACAACCTGTTGACACTGGTCTTGGTTCAAGAGCGGTGTACTGCTGCGGTCCCCAAGAATTTGGGACAGGACGTGCGAGCGACTAGATGTGGCCCTTTGTTGTGGCGAAATTAGAGCTTGCCCACGACCTCGGCCTCTGCCTGCACCACCATCACGTCCACTTCCTTGTTCCTTGCCAATGCCCTTGCGCATTTTGCAATGCTGTGCACTGCTGACGTGTATATTCACTACTTGTGCGTTATATCAAAGTTTGTGGAAATTGCACACAAGTGCACCTGTACGCTGCCACCAACAGGCACACACGTGCGGTTTTAAAAACCAAGCACGGACGCAATAAGAACCTAACAGGTTTTTTTGGGGAGCGACAATTACAGACAAGTCAGACACTATCTGGACTGTTTTACACTGTGTACACCAGCCCCAGATATGATGAAGGCTGGTATACGGTCACCACTACCCTGCCTGCCTGCCTGCCTGTATACTGGTACAATAGTCCTGACAAGGACTCTTCTGGTCACTAGCCTGTATTCAGACCTGGCTATACCCTGCCTGTATATAGCAACAATAGTCCTGAGAAGGACTCTGCTACTGTACTCCGACCTGGCTATACCCTGCCTGCCTGTATACAACTAGAATAGTCCTGAGAAGGACTTTTGGTCACACTGTTTGCAGCCCTGCAACTGAAAAAGCTATAAAGGGCCGCAAAGCTTTCCCTGAATCAGCGACACTCTCCCTGCACTGACTGTCTGGATAGCTGTGAGCAGAGCACAGCGCGCCGGCCGGTATAAAGGCTCGGTCACGCTGTGCAGGCCGGCCAATCACTGCAATTCCACAACTAACAGGGCTGTGGCATTGCAGTGGTCTGCCAGCCAATCCCTGCATGAGGGCTGGCTCTCAAAAGAGCGCCAACATGCAGAAATGAAGACCACGAGTACAGCACGAGTATCGCGAGATTACTCGGTCCCCGCCGAGCAGCCCGAGTACAGCGATACTCGTGCGAGTACCGAGTAGTTACAAGCATGCTCGCTCATCACTAATGTTGACCCATCATTACCCCATCATTGCAATATGTCTTTGCTGTCTCCTTCACCCGGCTATGACTTTTCATGTCTCATCTCCCTGGCTCTGATTAGGGTTGTCTTGCCTCTGTATATTGAATAACTAAAACCCCCCCACATTTCTTCAAGAAGAATTCCATTTAGGTATCATACAATGTAAAAAATGATGTTGTAGGTGTAGTTTTCATCTGCTTAAATAGTTACTTG
This sequence comes from Anomaloglossus baeobatrachus, assembly GCF_048569485.1. NCBI lineage: Eukaryota > Metazoa > Chordata > Amphibia > Anura > Aromobatidae > Anomaloglossus > Anomaloglossus baeobatrachus. Next base: position 306,423,333 of record NC_134357.1, on the reverse strand, counting down.
CTAACGTCTTTTCTATTCCCTATACATAAATAATATACCGAAAAACAATCAGCACAACCTGCCGGACCTTAAACCAACCTGCTGATAAAAGTTGGAAATTCCCTTTAAAGGTTCATGATGCCAAATTCTCAGATTCTGCAATGTAACATTTTCGGCAATAATACCGGAATATATACTATATAAACAACTTGGCAGTAACTATTGAAAACTATTTAATGCCTCCAATGTGTAACTTTTCTATAGACAGCCTGGTTATAATAATCTTTTTCAGCACACTAGCAAAAAAAGGTAAAATATAATATATCAAGACTACGATTATTTACCAAGACTACAATAAATTGAGACAGAAACTAAAATAAGCAAAATATTAACCTGGTGGCTTTGAAAATGTTAACTACCTCTGAATCAGTATTGATGTGTTTTTTTTATTCCTTTCACTCTTTTATTTCTTTTCTTCTGTTTTCTGGCAAAGTAACTGAGTGGTTTCCCAGATGTATTTAATACGAATAAAGCAGACGAAAAATAAATATGGAAACTAAACCCCACAGGACCCTTTTGTGTGCAGACTGGATAGGTCTTGAGACACATGGAGGAGGGAGTGTACCTTTTCTAGCCATACAAATTTGTCTTCGAGGTTATGCAACAGGCTGCTAGTCATGCAAGGCCAACCTCGCAGGACAAAGGATAGAGGAGGTGCATGGTTTGGAAACAATTTTCACTTGGCTCCGACTTTGAGCTCAGATTTCGTGAGGATTTGATCAAGGCTGTATTGCTCATGTCTGTGAGGCTAGCATGCTAATCGTTTTAAAGTGACACGTAACTCTAAATTATATGTTCAACGGTCAAGGAATGGACACCTAGTGGGTTACTTTAATTAACTAACTACCTTGTGTGAAGGAACATATGGATCAATTATGGACAACATGTGAAATCATGTAACAACTCTATGAGAAGACATTACTAGCCAAAACGGCTAGACCTCAAAAGATAAGGCAGTAACTTTATTGTACACCTCTTACAATAGAAAATGATCAATAAAGGACACTTAAAGGGGTTTTCCCACAAACAAAGTTCATTGTAATCAATAGATCTTGGAATAATAATAAGTTCCACAATTGGATGTGTTAAAAAAATGTTCTTGTGCTGAGATAATCTTATAAATATGTCCCTGCTGTGTACTGTGTAATGGCTGTGTCTGACCGTACAGGGACATGGTCTGATCATACCACATCTCCTAGGTCGGGGAGGAAGCAAACGAGTATACAGACATTACAGCACAGGTAAAAAACTTCCCTGCCTGTTTAAAAATATTGATCTAACTCACGGAGAACATTTTTTTTTACCTCACAGAAATAATCAGATGCTGTCCAGTCTGTATACACTTTTTTTGCTTCCTCACCTGGCCTGGAGCTATGTTAAAAATCTGACTTGCACATCCAAACAGAATAAGACAAATGTGAACAGGTGCAAGACTAGAATTTAATATAATAAAAAAATAGTTGCACACTGAAATGCTATAACATGTAAACATTGAATATAGGAATTTGGAATTGCATTACTGCTATTGAAACTATGTTTAAAAAATGATATACTTAGTGCACAAATTGACCTATTCATGAGAGCCCAACAGCCAGTGACAAGGCATTTTTCTTTGTTGAGACGCTAACCTAATATGCTTCTACCCTGGCTAAAAGCCTGCAATTTCCTGCGCAGGTAGCAAAGAGATACGCTCTGTTGGGCTCTCGAGAATAGGCCAATTTGAGCTCTAAGTATCTGATTTTTTTAAACATCGTTTCAAAAGCAGTTATGCAGTTCCAAATTCCTATATTTAATGTTTGCCTGTTATAGTATTTCAGAGTGCTGATGAATTTTACTATTATCATTTTTATTATTATTATTATTATTATATTGAATTCTAGTCTTGCACCTGTTCACACTTGTCTTCTTCTTCTGTTTGACGGTGCTGATCAGTTTGTTAACAATTGTAGATTCCTTTTCAAGGGAATCTAACTTTATAATAGTAAGAAGACAATGTGTACCGTATTTTTTGGATTATAATACGCACTTTTCCTCCCAAAAATTTAGGACGAAAATGAGGGGTGTGTCTTATAATCTGAATGCACCTTAATAGGAGGTAGTGGAGAGGGTTCGCAGGAGGCGGGGCGATGCTGGGGTATGCAAAGTGCTTTGCTGGTGCCCACGGGGTGCTGTGCTGGGACCTGTGGGGCGCTGTGCTACGGTGTTGTGCTGCGAGTGGTGAGGCAGGAGCATCCTCAAAATGTTGGTGGTGTGGGCTTCAAATAATGGTGACCGGAGGTGACGCGTGTGCTGATGGAGCTCTTGGCTTAAGATGTCATCTGTGCACTTGCCACCTCTGGCCCATTGATCTCCTAGCAGCGGACTTAAGGAAAATAGCGCCTAGAGGTGGTGCATGTGTCGCGGGCGGAGGAGGGAACGCTGCGCTCTCCAACTGCTCGGGTCCGGCTGCCGCTGCTCAGCGGCTGCTGCTGCTCGGTGGCTCGAGCGATGGGCCGGATCCCGGGGACTCAAGCGGCGCTCCTCGCCCGTGAGTGAAAAGGGGGATTGGTTTTGGGGATTTATTGTCCGTGACGCCACCCACGGTTGTGGTGATTGTGTGGACACCACCGCTGCTCTGTATGGGGATCCCGAGAGCGGTGACAGGGAGCAGCTTTGTTGTTATTTCTCCCCTCCGTGGGTAGGGGATTGATTGTCCCGGGGCCCAGTGATGGGGTACGGATGGATGGCAGGCCGGGTGAGGGGCCTGGTGAGGTGCAGGGTCGCGGGGGCAGTGCTGTGCCGTACGGCACGGTGGTACTCACTCAGCCTGAGACGTTGACACAGTTCTCGGTAAAACACACGGCTGGAAAGACGGTTCCCACGGACGGCTGCTGTTGATTTTCCCCGGTAGTTAACGGTGACTGTCTCTTTCCCTGCACCTAGTACTTCTGTTGGTTGCGATGGGTTCCCACCGGTAACCCGCTCCCCGACTTGGATATGGGCCGGAGGAGCCCCTCTTTGCCCGCAGGCGCTGGCCCTGAGAAACTGGTGCCTTGGCGGTGGCGGTGTCTCTCTCATATGGTTGGACTGTTGCCTTCAATCGGGACTTAGTTGTTTAGAGACCCGGGGGTCCCCTTCACTGACGGATTTGGCAAATTCACGGCGACTCCTAGCCTTGCCGGGATCCGAAAGGCCCCTGCCAATGGTGCTGGCTTCTCCTTGTGTACCTGTCCGGTACCGCCGGGCCACCACCCGTCCACGGTCCTCACGGCAACTCCGATAGGCCACTCCTGCATCCTGCAGACGGTCACCGCCGTCTGCTAACCTTGCGGTCTCAGTCCGGGGCACACACCCGGACTCACTTCAGGCTGCTCTTTTACCACTTTCCTAGCTTCACTCTAACTCCTTTCTCTTCCTCCTCCAAAACTTAACTGCCAGTTTTCCCTCCTCCAGGACTGTGAACTCTTTGGTGGGTGGAGACCAACCACCTGGCTCCACCCCCTGGTGTGGACATCAGCCCCTGGGGAAGGCAACAAGGATTTCTGGTCTAGCTTAGGTGTACCTAACCGGGGTGTAGGGTGTGGTGATGTCATTACCTGTGACCCCTGGCTGGTCCAGGGCATCACATTCCCCCTTAGCAAAATGCAGACCGTCCGCGGGCTGCCCGTCCAACACCGGTTTTATTTTTCTTTTTTTTTTTTAAACTGTAAAAGATAAAAAACACATACAAGTATATTAACATCATCCCACAACGGGAGGCACTTTCCTTAAACGTTGCAAACGGTAAACGGTTACGGCTTCCGCTCTCACCCACCCAAGTAACCTGGCCCTGATGCTGCCCCTAAGAAAACAGGCAGCATCCCTTGACCCCAGTCCTGCACCAAGTTACCCGAGCGGGATCTGTCCTTTCCAGGGGACCCACGTCCATGGGGGGCCCCTGGAACCCCCAGAGGGTAGCCACCGGTTCAGGTGGTGGCTGGGCCCCAGCCTGTTCCACTGCGGGCCCTCCCTCCAATCTGCCTCTCCGGAGGCGGCAACGGTGGAAGCTGCAACAACATTATTATTTACATCCCACAAGTTTGTGGTTGCCCTGCAAGTTCACGGGCTTGTCCGTAAGGAGTCCCTTACGCAACTTCAGACGGTCCCCACGGGGACAACGGTGCCGGCAACAACCGGTTCAATCAGCAGGCTAATCAGGTTAACTTCGGTTAATCATTTTCATTTTCAAAAACTCTCAAAACTGCACACTGGTGGTCCCAACGGGGACGGTGACAACGGTGCTCCGCTGCCCTACTCAGAGTCCTCGGCATCACTTTGGGGAAGGGGCGCGGTGCTCACACGGGCCTCCTGGCTGCCTCTCAGCTTCGCATCCAGCGCAAACCACCCCCTCTCCCCGCAGTGCCGGGTGTATTGTACAAGGTCCCCTGGCATCAGGTTGCGGCCTGGGTGTTCTTCTGGCAGGTGAGCATTCACATCCCGCCAGGCTATGAACACTTCGGCCTCCAGGCCCGGTTCATAAATGAATCCATAGCCCCGGCGGACATCAAACCGACTCACCTGCCCCTCGTACAGCGGGCCCCGGACACGAAAAGTTGCCTGATGGAGATTCTCTTTTTACCGGATTGCACGGGCCACCAACTCCGCCTTCTTCCTTTCCCTCTCCTCCTCCTCGATTTCCAGGCCCAACGGTACTGGCTCCCTGTCCCAGTACGGCGCTGCTGCGAGCTCCGGCGCACGGGTCGGGCCCCGCGAGACCTGTTGGACACTGCCCACTGTTAGTGAGCTGGGCGGCAGGTCCCGCGGTGACTTGGCCTTGGACGCCGCCTTGCAGCGGCAACCCGGCGCAACCTCAGCCGAGGTGTGGGGGATGGGCACAGGGGCTTTCCTCTGCTGGGCCTTCTGCACGGAGCGGGCTATCAGCTCCGGCTCGGGGAACTTCTCGGGGGACGCCTCCGGTTCCGGCTTCGGAGCTTTCCAAGGGAGCACCTCCGGTCGACCACAGGCTCCGGCTACAGGTCGGCCCGCCGGGGCGGGCATGCTGGGTATCTCTACCGGTTGCGGTGGCAGCGGGACGGGTGGCGAGGGAGGCAGCAGGGTGAGAGGGTTTAGACCGGGTCCCGCAGCCGCGATGACCGGCCCTTCAAGGGCATCGGGGCGTGGGTCACTCACCCTCCCTTCTGCAGCTTCCTCCTCGCGTCTCCGCACGGCCGCTATGACCTCCGCCATGTCGGTCTCCCACTCCTCCATGAGGAGCTGCATTTTGACCTGCAGCCTCTGGTAGAGCTGCGCGGTCCGGATCTCCACCCACGCCGCGGTTCCAGGCGCGGGGGCTATGGTGCTTCGGGACGGCATCCACATGTTGCTGGTGGCCTCTCCCAGGAACAAGATGGCTGCAGAGTCCTGGCGTCCCTGCTTTTATAGCCGCGGCTACATGCGACCAGTCGCCATTTCGTCCCCCTTAGCCTCTTTTCGACTCCTCCTCTATCGGGGCGGGGTTTTGGCCTTCGCGCCTCCACTACTCGAGGAGACGCTCGAGCGGGAACTTTTCGCGCCAAAGATGGCGGCTTCTGAAATTTTCTGGCCGGACACCTCCGGCGGTAACAAGGCGCACCTCTACCAGACGGCAGAGCGGTAAGATCCTGTTCGTGACGCCAAGTTGTCGCGGGCGGAGGAGGGGACGCTGCGCTCTCCCACTGCTCGGGTCCGGCTGCCGCTGCTCTGCGGCTGCTGCTGCTCGGTGGCTCGAGCGATGGGCCGGATCCCGGGGACTCGACCGGCGCTCCTCGCCCGTGAGTGAAAAGGGGGATTGGTTTTGGGGATTTATTGTCCGTGACACCACCCACGGTTGTGGTGATTGTGTGGACACCACCGCTGCTCTGTATGGGGATCCCGAGAGCGGTGACAGGGAGCAGCTTTGTTGTTATTTCTCCCCTCCGTGGGTAGGGGATTGATTGTCCCGGGGCCCAGTGATGGGGTAGGGATGGATGGCAGGCCGGGTGAGGGGCCTGGTGAGGTGCAGGGTCGCGGGGGCAGCGCTGTGCCATTCGGCACGGTGGTACTCACTCAGCCTGAGACGTTGACACAGTTCTCGGTAAAACACACGGCTGGAAAGACGGTTCCCACGGACGGCTGCTGTTGATTTTCCCCGGTAGTTAACGGTGACTGTCTCTTTCCCTGCACCTAGTACTTCTGTTGGTTGCGATGGGTTCCCACCGGTAACCCGCTCCCCGACTTGGATATGGGCCGGAGGAGCCCCTCTTTGCCCGCAGGCGCTGGCCCTGAGAAACTGGTGCCTTGGCGGTGGCGGTGTCTCTCTCATACGGTTGGACTATTACCTTCAATCGGGACTTAGTTGTTTAGAGACCCGGGGGTCCCCTTCACTGACGGATTTGGCAAATTCATGGCGACTCCTAGCCTTGCTGGGATTCGAAAGGCCCCTGCCAATGGTGCTGGCTTCTCCTTGTGTACCGGTCCGGTACCGCCGGGCCACCACCCGTCCACGGTCCTCACGGCAACTCCGATAGGCCACTCCTGCAGACGGTCACCGCCGTCTGCTAACCTTGCTGTCTCAGTCCGGGGCACACACCCGGACTCACTTCAGGCTGCTCTCTTACCACTTTCCTAGCTTCACTCTAACTCCTTTCTCTTCCTCCTCCAAAACTTAACTGCCAGTTTTCCCTCCTCCAGGACTGTGAACTCCTTGGTGGGTGGAGACCAACCACCTGGCTCCACCCCCTGGTGTGGACATCAGCCCCTGGGGAAGGCAACAAGGATTTCTGGTCTAGCTTAGGTGTACCTAACCGGGGTGTAGGGTGTGGTGATGTCATTACCTGTGACCCCTGGCTGGTCCAGGGTGTCACACATGCGCAGATGAGATCTCGGCTTGTCATTGAGCAGATAGCTCAATATGCGCACGCGATGAATCAGGACAACATTTCTTTGAAGCTCGCACTACCGATAGTTTTTGGAAGTTGCCTACCTCACAGCATCTGGGACACCCGCCGGCCACACCGGCCGCAGCATCGACTTGCTTCACTACCATCCCTGCCTCCTGTGACCCGGCTCCACCACTACTGCAATCACCCTCCCCAGAAAGACACCACCGGATTGTAAGACCGATCCCCTTTTTTTCCTCTAAATTTGGGGTGCGTCTTATAAACCAAAAAAAAATGGTATATAATATCCTACAAATATAAGGTAAGATAGATAGATAGATAGATAGATAGATGGATAGCTAGATAAAGGGTTATATATATTATAGATAAATAGATAGATAGATAGATAGAGGGATAGATAGATAGAGGGATAGATAGATAGATAGATAGATAGATAGAGGGATAGATAGACAGATAGATAGATAGAGGGATAGATAGATAGATAGATAGATAGATAGATAGATAGACAGATAGATAGATAGATACAGGGATAGATAGATAGATAGATAGATAGAGGGATAGATAGATAGAGGGATAGATAGACAGATAGATAGAGGGATAGAGGAATAGATAGATAGATAGAGGGATAGCTAGATAGATAGCTAGCTAGACAGACAGACAGACAGACAGACAGACAGATAGATGGATAGATAGAGGGATAGATAGATAGATAGAGGGATAGAGGGATAGAGGGATAGATAGATAGATAGATAGATGGATAGAGGGATAGATAGCTAGATAGCTAGCTAGGACAGACAGACAGACAGACAGACAGACAGACAGATAGATAGATAGATAGATAGATAGATAATGCACTGTCTCATATATATATAGCAACACTTATATAACATTCCCAAAAATTAAAAGATAATTTTACTCTATGGGAGAAAACTATACAACACAACAGCAAACTAAAACTGAATTACATATGACTTTCATATCAAACCCCTTCTAGAAAAAATATAAAACCAAAGCCTAAATTGTTTCGGCTGCTGCAAAAATACCTCATAAAAGTCTGCTGTGAAACTTAACCCTTAAAGGCACACTAACACAGATGGGACTGGCTGTACTGGAATAGTGAAACCCAATCCTTCTATGACACATCCTCCTGCAGAGAAGGGCATAGTAGCTGTATGCACATATCCAGCCAGGACTCACACAAGTGCTGTAAAATAAAAGCTTAACACATGACGGATATGTATCCCGCTCTCACTATTGGGGAGTTACCCTGTGCCTTGCAGATCGACTTATTTCGGAGTAATTCAATGCATGCATCCATGAACATTAACAATCATCTCCAATAGAAATTGTATCTAATTTCAGACAACATATTATAGCTCTCTTCAAAAAAGCCATTGTCCTATTCAACTGGCTACATTTAATGTAGATTATTCATTGACCTAGTTATATGATCAGTTTATATAACCAATATGGAAGCCTCATGGATGGCTTCAAACATAAGCATATGATATTTGAGCAAATAAAAATAGCATCATGGGGAAAACATCCCTGAACTTTGGATGTCAGGGACTGTAAACTCCAGCGGTGCATGTAACCATTCATTTAGATTAAATTGTTTTACAGGCTGAAATACTTACAATTTTATTTTATTTTATTATGCACGCTACCACCGCTGAAACATGGGGTAAGCAGATGTGGCAGCGTCTATGGCACCACCAAAGTCCTCATAGAAAGTGGACCTGACTCCAGATTTAACAATACAAACTCAATACACTATCAAATAGCTCTTGTAGATCTGATGAGGCCAATGTACTTAGGGGTACTTCTCACATAGCGAGATCGCTGCTGAGTCACGTTTTTTGTGACCTCATCAGCGATCTCGTTGTGTGTGACACTAAGCAGCGACCTGGCCCCTGCTGTGAAATCGCTGCTCGATGTACACACTGCTGGTTCATTTTTTGGACGTTGCTCTCCCGCTGATAAGCACACATCGCTGTGTGTGACAGCGAGAGAGCAATAACTGAATGTGCAGGGAGCAGGAGCCGGCGTCTGGCAGCTGCGGTAAGCTGTAACCAAGGTAAATATCGGGTAACCAAGCGAAGCCCTTTGTTTATATTTGATATTACTTTGAAAACTCCATGTCACCATGTTTATATAATCTCTAAATTTAAATCAGCCTTTTGAGAGTACAGCTAAAGCTGACACGGATTTTCAAAGTAACACACCAGTTTCATCAAGTCTAAAGGCCACTTTACACGCTGCAATATCGGTACCGATATCGCTAGCGTGGGTACCCGCCCCATCGGTTGTGCGACACGGGCAAATCGCTGCTCGCGGCGCACAGCATTGCCCAGACCCGTCACACTACTTACCTGCCTAGTTTCTAAGGGGGCGGTCCGTGCGGCATCACAGTGATGTCACTAAGCGGCCGCCCAATGGAAGCGGAGGGGCGGAGATGAGAGGGCCGAACACCCCGCCCACCTTCTTCCTTTCGCATTATGGGCAGGACACAGGTAAGGTGAGGTTCCTCATTCCTGCGGTGTCATACGGAGCGATGTGTGCTGCCGCAGGAACGACGAACTACATCGTTACTGCAGCAGCAACGATAATTGAGAATGGACCCCCATGTCACCGATGAGCGATTTTGCGACGATTCAAAATTGCTCATAGGTGTCACACGCAACAACATCGCTAAAGCGACCGGATGTGCGTCACAAATTCCGTGACCCCAACAAGATTGCTTTAGTGATGTCGTAGCGTGTAAAGTGGCCTTAAGAGATCTACTTAATAATGCATCCGGGTTGTATTGCAAAATTTGGTGACAGGTCTGCTTTATATTCTAAAAAACGCTGTAGTTTGAAATAATGTTGACTTGTTTTGAAGAAAGTTTTTAATATGATAGTAGGGGATCTGGGTCTCCTGAGACCCCCCTCCAGTACTTTAGAGGAAGAAGTAGAAGAGCAGAAGCGCAAACATAGCTTTATTCAGACATATAGGTCTCCATTCATCAAAGAATGTTATAAAATCTTCCGCCAACTGGGCCAACTTTTTGAACAATGGGCGGAATTTCATGGGAAGGGGGTAAGGCTGAGTGCACCAGGCAAATTAATAGTAATGTACCCCACTAGTACAACAGAAATGTACTGCGGTCCTCATAACGGCAGCTGAAAAATGCACCAAATTCATTAAGAGGTGCATATGAATGTGGTGCATCTGACTGCAGTGCACAGTTAAAGGGAACCTGTCAGGTACATTATGCACCCAGGACCACGAGCAGTACTGGGTGCATATTGCTAATCTCCACCTAACCGTCCCAGTATACACTAGCATAGATAAAGAGATCTTTAGAAAAGTATTTCTAAAGATCTTTAATCTTGTGCTGAGGCCAGAGACTAGTCGCAATGGCGTTTGGCTAGTCGGCCCCCTTAGCATGTTAGCACACCTCTGTGAACGTACTAATATGCTAATGAATGTGCAGTGTCAAAGGTATGGTTGCTCTCACCTCTCTGCTGCCACCTCGGTTGACGCTGGATTTCGGCTCAATACACATGATCATAAGTCCCGGGCTTCCAGTCATGTGCACTCTGAAGCCAGGTGTACATGTCCCGGTTTCAAACTGGTGCAGTGCCCATGACCAGAAGTCCGGGGACATTCTGATCGTGCACACTGAGCCAAAAACCAGCAGTGGCAGCAGAGGTGAGAGTGACCATGCTTCTGACACTGCTCACAGGGGTGTGCTAACATGCTAAGGGGGCCGACTAGCCAAGGGAACTAACGCCCTTCTGAGTAGTCGCTGGCCTCATCAGCATATTATAAAGGATCATTAGTAATGCTTTTTCTAAAGATCCCTTTATCTATGCAACTGTAGACTGGGACTGCTAGGCAGGGATTAGCAATATCCACCCATAACTGCTTGTTGATCTTGGTGCATATTGCACCTGACAGGTTCACTTTAATCAAAACTGTCATACATGTGTGCACTGAGCCCACACACATCTATGTTGGCACTCTGGACCTGGCCAAACACTGATAAACCTTCAGTTACAAAAGCTTTTTTTATACTACTCTTTTCCCTATCAATTTTTTAAACAGCTGCTCAGATGCAATGTCTAGTGCCTGAGGCCCAATACGCACATGCAATGGGGGATAAGGGAAATAAGGAATATATGTTATACAGTAATTAAGAAGACAAAAACTACTGAGGGGGGATGATCAGAGAAAAAATAAAATAAAAAAGTAAATCCCAAAAAACAGTCTCATTCAGATATGTAGATGGGTGCTGGAAACACCACTGTACATACATGGAAGGGTGTTGCCGCATGCATGTTCAGTCGTCAATGGGCATCTTACTACAAGCAATTTAGCAGTCTGCTGTCACTGCCATGTAACAAATACAACGATGAAATTCAGGGACAATTTTGGAACCTCGTCACCAACTCTGAAAATTCTGCATAAAAAAGATTGCTGCGTGCCAGCTATGACAGTATGTATCCTTGCATTGAAGAGCATCCCCGTCATCACTATATTTAAGTACATCAGCAATTGGTCTGTTTTCAGGCCACAATTGATCCCCGCATGTGTGAGATTATATCACTGATAGCCAGCGTGACCTTATTCTATTGATCCAAAGTTGTGTGACCCATCTAGGAATTAGGTTATTACCATTGCCTCTCTGGCCCCCCTGATGACCTTGTATGCTCCTGCCAACTTTAGATACCACTGTACTTTAGAGAGTGGCAGACAAATTTACTGTACTTTTATGTCTTCTATGGCTTTTTATATGATAATTGTGGCAGATTTACATTAGTCTAAATTCTCTGGATTCATAAACCCATTCTTATATACCTTACTAGTGAATTCTAAGGTAATGGAGGTTCCCTGTTCATGATCATCCCATATTACCCAGAGTGGATCGTTGTTATTGAGAATCCTTATCACTTGGAGGACCTGTCCTGTCCTGCTTTAAACAAAGTGGTTAGGGTGAGTCAATTTAGAAGACCAACGACCACATCAGTAATCTGTGGCTGCTGAACAGGAAGCCTGTGAACCCCCTCTTACTTGACAGCATCCACCTAGAGCGATGTCATCTTTGTAGCATGATGTACACATGATGTTGTGTAATAGGTGGGCAGTGCCCCATGATGTAAATATGCTATTTTATGTATTTATTGTCGTTATTATAAATAGATGTGTGAATATTTAAGTGTTTTATCAAAGAATACTTTTAAGATGTAGCAGAGCTAGGATTGTTCAACAGGTTACCAAAGGTTGTATTCAGAAGTTGGGTTAGCTGAACCCTGTGGTAACCTCTGGAGGTCCAGAGCATATGACTGTCCCTGGCAGACTTGCCCGTCTAGAGAGCCATCAGGGTCCAGAAGCGGACGAAAGTGTGTGGTATTAGGTGAAAGGAGGCACAGACCCTGGAGTATTGAGGATGTGGTCCAAGATAGAAGGGGACAGCACAAAGAGTAGTACCCCACAGAGAGAGGAAGGATGGCAATGTCTGTGTGAAGAATGAAAGTAAACATTTCTCATTGGCTAAGTGAACTCTGTTGTCACGTGTCTTATTACATTGAGGACCAGCAGCAGGGGTGATGGAATCCGGCGTGAAGCAGCAAGTAAGTGTCATGCACCTTGCCCAAAGTGAGTTCCGGACACAGTCTCTATGGCGAAGGAGAGTGGCACCCGTACGGCCTACGGCCAGCATTTTCCTTCTGTTACACCAGACTGGCTAATCAAAAGAAAAGCTATGGATACTACCAGGTAAGAGGAGGCTTCCGACTAGCAACAACAGATTGCTGACATGTCTGCTCAACTGGGTACTTCGATGCATCCTTAACCTACAACCTATTTATATTCATGGACTTCGTGTAATGATTCGTTTTAATCTCTTTATTAATGACGTTGTAAGTGGGATTAAGAGTAAAGTATCAGTCTTTGCTGATGACACCAAACTATGTAGGATATTAAAAACTGACCTTGACATTACAAAACAATCTGGATAAGATGACTGAATAGGAAAATGCTTGGCAAATGAGACTTAATGTTGATAAATGTAAAGTAATGCACCTAGGACGGAGTAATCCTATAGCTGCATATACATTAAATGGAAGTAAACTCCGGTCTACAGAACAGGAGAAGGACTTGGTTATTCTGGTTACAAGTAAGCTGAGCAGCAGCACTCAATGTCAGGCAGCAGCACTCAATGTCAGGCAGCAGCTGCTAAAGCAAACAAGATTTTAGGGTGTATAAAAGAGAGATTAGATCCCATGATCCCAACGTATTGCTACCCCTCTATAAATCACTCTGTAAAGGTCATATCTAGAATATGTGATCCGGTTTTGGGCTCCACATTTTAAAAAGGACATTCAGATGTTAGATTTGGTGCAAAGGTGGGCAACTAGACTACTACAAGGAATGGAAGGCCTCCCATATGATGACAGGTTGAAAAAGTTACATATGTTTAGCTTAGAAAAAAGACATCTCAGAGGAGATCTCATTTATATGTATAAATACATGTGTGGTCAATATAAAGGACTGGCACATGACTTATTCCTTTCAAAGACAATACTAACGACCGGGGAACGCACTGCGAGTGGCAGAAAAGCGATTCCGGCAGATAAATAGGAAATGATTCTTTACAGTTAGAGCAATCAGACTGTGGAATGCCCTACCATAAGAGCTAGTGATGGCAGACACTATAACAACTTTTAAAAAAGGGCCTCAGTACACATAATATAGATAATTTAGTGACAAAATATGTATAATTGGCAGAGAAAAGTTTAACTTGATGGACCTATCTCTTATTTCAACCCATGTAACTATGTAACTCCTACCTGTGGTAGTTCTGCAGGGAAATAAAACACTTATGCCAAATTATCCACCCTATTACAGCTGATCAGTGCAAGACTGAGGAGAGGGGTAGGAATTGTCCAAAGTGGAGAACCACTGTATGCGAGTTAATTATTGCTACACACAAGTTCAGTATTGCACTTATATTTTTCGGTACCTCTGTATATTGATGCATTTTCCCACTTTTTTTTCTTAAATTTACAATCCGTTTTCTGCCATGTGGTAATAATTCCTAATCAGTTTCTTTAGGTGCCAAAATTGTAAAAAATTGGATAGATTAGTGAGAAACGTCCATTTGAGTATTCTACTGGTTTTGTTTTTATTCATAAAATACAAGAGTCTTGAAGGGTTATTCCTATTTTACCAATTGCTTGTGTGGCACCCTAGTGGTCCGGTTGTCACAGTAGGGTTGCCCTCCTCACAGGGGGTAATGTTATGCCTGGAAGCAAGAAGGGGTCCCCAATGCTAGGTAGCACCAGCAGTCAACACTTTCTTGACTGCAGACCAGAAGGGGGAGCTCAAGAGTCCGGTTTAAGGGGAGTTTCCCTATACATTGTGGCCTGGGGGAGGGGTCAGAAACAGGGAATAGCAGAGCAGAATCAAGCAGACAGTCTCTGGAGAAGAGCCTGGGGAGCGGAGCAGTGACAGAGCTCACCCTAGAGCAGAGCGCTAGGAACAGGACGCCGGAGTCCTTGGTTGTCCGGGTACTGAAGGCCCGACAGCTGAATCTAGAGGGCAGGAGACTGCATGTCATCTGGCTACACCAGATGCCCAGCGGCACAGCAGCAAATTAGAGCCTGGAGCCACTACCAGAGGAGCAGCACCGTCAAAGGCTTGCGCCGCCTCACATACGAGTGAGAAACTGTAGCAACACCAGGAAGAGAGCAGCAGCATAGCTTTAATCAGCAGGGACCTACACAAGACAGCGCAGAAAGAAGGCCTCCAAACCCACCTGTCTAGGTAGAATTACTTCCAGGCTGCCCGGATCTCCGTTACCATCCGAACCAGTTTCCCTGGCATGCCACAGTCACTACCAAGTAAAAAGATAAAGGAAACTACATTCCCTGTGTCGTCCAGTTATTGGCTGCGTCTTTGGTACTGCACCCCAGCGTTAATTCCTCCATCATAGACTATAACGGTTGCTCTAGGGCCCTGTGGGTAGCTATATCATCATTGCTGCATCACCATCTGCCCCAGCGGTCCCATCCAGCAGCGTCGGCCATACATTGCCGAATACCACAGGTGACGTCACGACTTATCCCCTGTAAATATCCCTCATTTAAATGACACAGCCAGGGTCACTTAGTCGGACCCTGCCGACGTGACTTCCCAACAGAACCGGCCCGGTTCCGAGTGCCCAACGGTCCTGGTGGACGTGTCACTTACCTATCAAGTAGATATGTAATAATTTGCCAATCACTGCTGGTATCCCCATCAATGCAAAGAACAGAATTCTGGAGTCTCCTGCTTGACTGGTGAATTGCACTAATCACGCTCTATGGAACCATCAATAGTGAATAGGTAATAACTTGCTATGATGGGAATAACAATTTGATAGAAAAAAGCTGGAAGCAAATTATTTTTTTGTTTTACAATGCCCATACAGAACATTGTGGAAGAAATAACCAAAGGGGACATCATAGAGAATCATACTAAAAAAGAGGTCACATGCATAGAGATGAAATTCCTTTTCAAATTGCCATATAATTGCTCCACGCATGAACCTAATATTCAGCTAAATCGAAGGGATGAAATCATGTCTTTTTAAAGCAGGAAAAGGTTTCTTGATCTCACGGGAGAGGATGAGATCGCATTCCATTTTTAACTTTAAGGGCCCAATTAATCAAAGTTTTTATGGTATAAAAAACTTTGAAAAGTCATAACGTTTTGGCGCAATGCTAGGGTGCAATAAAATGTTGTGACTTTTGGCATTCTCATGTTCTCATTTTTGCTGGACCAAGGAGTGGCAAACCCTGCTGGTCAAATTCATGACAAGTGTTTGTATGCCACATATCTTACTCCAAAAACTGAACCAGAAGAACGATGTGGTTATCTCTGCACCACTGTGGAATGATGAAATAGGCAATGCTCCGGATGTGGATGAAGGTGGTTTATTTCAATGCGTTTCAAAGTGATCCTCACTTCTTCCTCAGGAAAGGCACCAGGTACTCTGAGGAAGAAGTGAGGACCACCTTGAAATGCGTTGAAATAAATCACCTTTCATCCACATCCACTGCATTGGGTATGTCATCGTTCCATGGCAGCACAGAGACAACCACATCGTTCTTCTGATTCCATTATTGGGTCTTCTACAGCTTCGGGGCTTGTGGCTTTTGCAGCAGCTGTTTTACAGGCTCTGTTCAGGGTGGTGTTAGACACAACCACACAAGGTGAGCCAACACTTCACTTGTTTACTATTCAGGTAAGACCCTATTGCGCTGGTTTTGTCCACAGTTTGTCTCACAAATCTTATTCCAGTCCCCTTAATGAATCAGGAGCATCTGAATGCAGCATGCCCTCTCATGAAAACCGCTAATAAACAATTTACATGGGGTGGGTTCATATGTTACTCCACATTGTTTTTTGTTTTGTTTTTTTTTACAGCAGTCTCCTGATTGAAAAATGCATCATTTTGTTGCAATTTTTGTAAATTAAAGCAAAAGGGGTACAATTTTGAAAGAATTTTCCAAAATTGCAGTATAAGCAAAGATATTTTTGTCACAATTTTGGAAAACTGCAACAAAAAACTGCACCCACTTTCTTCTTTTCAAACTTCTTTCTTCATTTTGATACCATAGTGTTTTGCGGTTTTCAGCTTTTCCCTCGGGCGTCATGGCGGCGTCAGACTTAGTTTATGCTGCAGAATCTGACATACATCACTTATTTGCACAGCCTATTATGGATGTCGGCTGGCTCTAGCTTCATTGCTCTCCAGTACAGCAGGAGTTAATTCCTGCTTGCTTGTGATCATCTGCTGGGAGCTCAGGATGCTGATCACCAGCTGCCCTCACCCTTTATAAGGCTCTGGATGCTGGGGCTGTGCCAGATATAGCTTTGCTTCCTGGTTCCTGCTGTTATCCTGTTATGTGGTGATCTACAAGTTGCGGTTTTGCGTGGTGTGTCAGACTTCCAGTTGTGCGTTAATTCCCTACCCCTTTTGTTTTACTCCCCAGTTTCCATACTGTCTCCCCTTCGTGTTTAAGTGCAATGTGTCCGAGTTTTTGTATACCCTTGCCTGTGCCTATTTGTGGGGTTCAGGTTACAGGGTTTCTTGTCCGCTCCCAGCATGGGGGAGAGTAGTATCAGGGCTTGGACAGGAGACAGGGTCATGCTGGGTATTCAAACCTGGCTACCATCGAGCCTACCTTGCGAGATAAGGGACAGCGCAGGGGCCCAAGCCTTAGGGTCAGTTTAGGAGTCCCTTTCCATCTATATACACCCTGTGACACATAGATGACGCATCATTCATACCATTGACTGTATTATTTTCATTTTTTTACTTTTTTGTTAACTCATTGACATTTTTATATATATATATATATATATCAATCAATTTTAATATGAGACCACCCATACTGCTTATTGAAAGGCACCATGCCAATATCTAAAGGGTCAAGGAGCAACGCCAAGTAACATATCTGGCACATTAAGGTGAAATGATCTGAATGAATGAATGAATGAAAGACAGCTGAAAATGAGCAGTGATTATGGAACAAGATCTACAATATGTATGTAGCAGATTGTGTCAGCACAGGAATTTGTATCCTTGGCATTGTGCACCAAAAAGCTGTTTATTAGCTGTTCAATGAGGAACAGATAATGCCAAAACATCTTGACTTCATCCAAAGGAGAGCTAAAATGGAATAGAAAATTAGCTTTTGACATAAAGTCTGACCCTGTCCTTCAGCTTACAATACAACTTTTCTTTTTATTTTGGCATATTCAGAAGCGGTTGATTTAAAGAAATCCTTTTAACAATGACCCAGGGGTTTAATTAATATTTATTTTTCTATTTACTGTAAGATGTTGAGCTCAAATTAGAAATAATACCTGATTGTATAACATCCGACCCCAAGGAAAACTGCTACAATTTTCAGGCATTATGGTTTTCTAAATTTGCTGTAATTCAATTTCCAAGTAGAGAAAGGGATCAAGACAAAGGGAGTGGGTCACTGTGTGTTTATTCTAAGCCAAATGGACAGGATACATAACAGATTTCTATGGCTATACTTGTGAAAAAGAATATACAGTGGTGTACATAAGAAAGAGGGGGCTTGGAGGCAAATGTTAAAGGTGTGCCTCATTATGGGGCTTCTTTTTTGCTATCCAACATCAATGTGGATTGGATGAACCAATACTGCCCCCTTCTCACCAAGAGCCCCCTACCCGCTGCATGGTTGGCCTCAATAATACATACTGAAAGTATAAAAACAAAACACATGTAAGTATAAATCCATATATCCATTTAATTTCTATATTGGGTTGGTGCAGTGTAGTGATTTAAAAATCTGTTATTTTTCCCTATGTGAATGTGCCCACACGGGTTACAGATGGGCAATCCTTAGAATTCAGATGTCCATACAAATCAGTCAGGGATTGGACTGGAATGCAATGACTGGTCGATAGTCTCCCAATCTGAACGTAATGTCTTCATATATTTCTATGAAGATCTCATGCTTGGGTCGGGAACCCAGGGCCAATACACGTGCATTGAAGTCCGATCTCTAACTGGTTTATACGGACATCTGAATGTACCCTTAAACTAGTGGGGGAACCAATGTAATGATCAATAAGGCCACTCTTCTGACTTCTAATGAAGCAAAAAATGCTGTTTAAGACCAGTCTCTCACATCTCCAGTTATGGTGTCAATTTGGCGTTATCGCACTCCATACTATTAAAGCTGAAGCCTAGATCTGGTTAGAATTT
Source organism: Anomaloglossus baeobatrachus (assembly GCF_048569485.1). NCBI lineage: Eukaryota > Metazoa > Chordata > Amphibia > Anura > Aromobatidae > Anomaloglossus > Anomaloglossus baeobatrachus. The sequence goes on along the minus strand of NC_134357.1, from coordinate 306,404,640 downwards.
TTCCCACGCTATTTTACATACACAGTTACATAGGTTGAAAAGAAACCTAGGTCCATCTAGTTCGACCTTCCTCCACCAATTATTGTGTGACTGCTTTGGTCATCGTCTAAGGGGTTGCCGAAGATAGCAGAGTAAAGCGGTCATTCAGAACATGAACTGTAAACCTTCAATCTCGAATTGGGTCAAGTGTAAATAAACACACAAATGAAAAACAAGAGGTTTATTTCGTACATTTTCAGCCTTTATTTTGCAGTTGTAGTGTATTTTTATTATACACTACAACTGCAAAATTAAAGCTGAAAATGTAAGAAATAAACCTTTATAGGTATAATAAGAGGAATCAATGCAAAACTGCACCTGATAAGGCATGTCGTGAGTTTAACAAAACCCTTAAATGTGTGGTATTGAAAAACATAATGGAAGCAGCATCTATCTCATATTTACTGAACTGCTGTGAAAACTGCGGCCAAAAAATGCTACGTACACAATCATCGCCAAACAAAGACTGTCCTCCCAGCGCAGTTCAGTGACCATTGGCAAACACAAAATGGATAAACTCGATGAGTGATGAGCCTTAGTCTGTCCTAAATCATGTTAGTGGGACACAATCAACACAAATCGCATGAGTGCTTGTGTAATGTAGCAGGGAATATGGGCAGACTTACAGAGGAAACACAGACACAGGCCGTGTCTCTCTTGAAGCTCTTTAATTCGGTGGTCAAGGGTGATGTCTTGGTGATGACATTAATAGGTTCCCCTTGTGACTCTGTAGACAGCATATCTTGGGGAATAAAGATTATGTGTCAAGGAGAAGAAGCAGCTTAGTTCTAAGCTCACATGTTTTCTTATTTCTCTTAAGCTCTGAGTTGTATTGAGCCATAAAATACCATGTGGCTATGGGCCCATGATATATTTCCAAATACCTCTGATTTCGCTCAACGACATAGTGAGGGTGAACCCAAATATGTATATCATAAATGGGGGCTCACTGTTTGTGGCGTCTAACAATAGACAAAGTGAAAATACAAAACTTGACGAAACAAAGAATTACATGGTCACCTACTGATTTCATTGGATACTCAATATTACAACATTTGCCCTATAATGCCACTGTGGGGGGAAATTGTACATATCCATTGATGTTCCTGGCAATACCTTCTTACGTATAGTTGGGGGTTTCTGCATCCAGATACCCTCAACTCAACATTAGTGCAGCAATCACTGTTGCAAGCCCCCTTGCATGTGTGAAGTCATATGTATGCAGGTATGCGATTTATATAGTTGGGGGGTCACATGATGAATAGTCTTATCACTCTTCTCTAAATCGAAAAGATTTAAGAGAAATGCAGGAGTCTAGTCGGCACATGACTGCAAGTATCTAAATCTCATTTAAGCGGTCACTTGATCGCCCACCCAAATGGGGAATACAGGGTTAATCATAACGGTGTGTACATTGTACACTGTCATGATTTGGCAGTCTGTAGTCACATAGAGTGTCTGGAGGCTTTTCTTCTGACACTGGACAATGCATGTAAAGAGCTTATTAAACTAAGATTCCTTTTTTTCTTGTGGTGATGATGAGCTGAGGCATCTGGATACAGATCCCCCAACTATCAGTAGTTATGGCCAGTGACATTAGCAGGTATGTTTAACACATTGTTTTATCCTAGGAGTTGCTTTTCTACATGACAACGAAGAGCACATGTTGCTCGGGCTACTGTGAGCAGCCTGCGTAGCCTAAACATGCTAACATGGCCTGTAGCATCTCCAGATATGTCTCCCATCAAGTACACTACAGACCAAACGTTTGGACACACCTTCTCATTCAAAGAGTTTTCTTTATTTTCAGGACTCTGAAAATTGTAGATTCACATTGAAGGCATCAAAACTATGAATTACCACATGTGGAATGAAAAACAACTGAAAATATGTCTTATATTCTAGGTTCTTCAAAGTAGCCACCTTTTGCTTTAATTACTGCTTTGCACACTCTTGGCATTCTCTTGATTAGCTTCAAGAGGTAGTTATCGGAAATGGTCTTCCAACAGTCTTGAAGGAGTTCCCAGAGATGCTTAGCACTTGTTGGCCCTTTTGCCTTCACTCTGTGGTCCAGCTCACCCCAAACCATCTCGATTGGGTTCAGGTCTGGTGGAAGCCAGGTCATCTGGTGTAGCACACCATGACTCTCCTTCTTAGTCAAATAGCCCTTACACAGCCTGGAGGTGTGTTTGGGGTCATTGTCCTGTTGAAAAATAAATGATGGTTCAACTAAACACAAACTGGATGAAATAGCATGCCGCTGCAAGATGCTTTGGTAGCCATGCTGGTTCAGTATGCCTTCAATTTTGAATAAATCCAGAACAGTGTCACCAGCAAAGCACCCTCACACCATCACATCTCCTCCTCCATGCTTCACGGTGGGAACCAGGCATGTAGAGTCCATCCGTTCACCTTTTCTGCGTCGCACAAAGACACGGTGGTTGGATCCAAAGATCTCAAATTTGGACTCATCAGACCAAAGCAGAGATTTCCACTGGTCTAATGTCCATTCCTTGTGTTCTTTAGCCCAAACAAGTCTCTTCCGCTTGTTGCCTGTCCTTAGCAGTGGTTTCCTAGCAGCTATTTTACCATGAATGCCTGCTGCACAAAGTCTCCTCTTAACAGTTGTTCTAGAGATGTGTCTGCTGCTAGACCTCTGTGTGGCATTGACCTGGTCTCTAATCTGAGCTGCTGTTAACCTGCGATTTTTGAGGCTGGTGACTCGGATAAACCTATCCTCCGCAGCAGAGGTGGCTCTTGGTCTTCTTTTCCTGGCGCGGTCCTCATGTGAGCCAGTTTCTTTGTAGCATTTGATGTTTTTTGCCACTGCACTTAGGGACACTTTCAAAGTTTTCCCAATTTTTCGGACTGACTGACCTTCATTTCTTAAAGTAATAATGGCCACTCGTTTTTCTTTACTTAGCTGCTTCTTTCTTGCCATAATACAAATTCTAACAGTTTATTCAGTAGGACTATCAGCTGTGTATCCACCAGACTGCTGCACAACACAACTGATGGTCCCAACCCCATTTATAAGGCAAGAAGTCCCACTTATTAAACCTGACAGGGCACACCTGTGAAGTGAAAACCATTTCCGGTGACTACCTCTTGAAGCTAATCAAGAGAATGCCAAGAGTGTGCAAAGTAGTAATCAAAGCAAAAGGTGGCTACTTTGAAGAACCTAGAATATAAGACATATTTTCAGTTGTTTTTCATTCCACATGTGGTAATTCATAGTTTTGATGCCTTCAATGTGAATCTACAATTTTCAGAGTCATGAAAATAAAGAAAACTCTTTGAATGAGAAGGTGTGTCCAAACGTTTGGTCTGTACTGTACATCTGAGATGTCATTGGCCAGCAACTGCGAAAGGAGCTGCCAGGAGAGGATCTTGATGATTTGCTCAAGTGCATTCAGCTGGGCAGATAATTACTGAGAGAACTGTTAATAACCTCAAGGTGTGTAAGTGTAGGTAATTCTGCATGTTGCGCTCATACTTGATACTTAATAAATTTAGATGTTTTAAAAATCGTTTCCAATTTTTTATCATTTGCATGTCTTTAACAAGTCTATCCATCCACTGGGTTTCAAACTTATGTGACTTTCCCCTCTTCTCTCTTGGTTATTCAATTTCATTGTTGAGAATTGTATTTAAACTTGGAGCAAAAACTTTCTTCAAGTAACTACCGTTCAACAAAAAGCATATGGCAAATGGCCTTGATTGCTCATGCTATGAAACCAGGTGAGTAAAGATAATGACCAGATTTAACACTATGGGTGATAAAAAAAATACATTTTCGATTGGATATTTTCTTAATGCCTGAGAAGACTTGTGCAGAGGATGGAAAAAACTACATCAAATTCTGGAGGAAAAACCTGCTCCAATAAGCAAATAAACTGCAAGAAGATTCATTTTTATTTCTATAGTAAAACAATAAAGACTATAAAGATAAAAATATTTTCCCACCTCAGGCATTTAGAACACACCAACCTATAAATCACTGATCTCATGAAGACAGTCCCGTTTTTTAATAAAATCCAGGCCAGCATTTCATGTCTGGTGTCCCTAGCCCCTGATAATCTGTTATCCTTAGATAAACCATGTCTTGCCAGAAAATACCCAACAGCTTGGAAAGGAAATGTGACAATTCAAATGCTTTGCTTCCTCTATGATGTCATTAGGGGTAGAGATAAGCAAACCTGGGGTTCGAGGTTTGGTTTCGAACACAAGACTACAAAAAAACAGAGTTCGGGTTCGAAGTTCAAGTGAGTTACGAGTGCAACCACCCCAACGAGCAGTGCTGTGCTTGGGCTTAAGTGATGCTTAGCCCTGTGCGAGCCGCGTGCAGTGTTTGATCGGCTCACACTGGGGGTAACATCAGCGTGATTAGATATACAGACGCACAAATAAAGAGAAAATTGAAAAATCTTGCCCACCCTCTATCGGAAGTGTTCTGCTTATGGCTGGCTGTATGTGGGGGGAGACACAAAATGCCCAATTACTGAGTTCCATTGAGTTTCGGTTCAAGTCAGGGTCACAAACTGAACTTTATCTAAGGTTCTACTGTACCCTCTGAACCGAACTTAAAAAGGTTCGCTCAGCACTAAGTGGGGGTATCCCCATCTCATGAAGTGTTGACATCAAAATGGGTGTGCAATCGTTTAATGATTTTTCACCAATCATGGGAATAAAGGGGATACAATGCTAGTGTAGTGTCGCATCATTTTCTCATTTTTCCCCTCACAGCTGTACTCACATCCATCCGGTTGTGCCACAAACTACAGATGACCACATTCAATTCATTGACTCTGTTACCTGTGTAATTCTGGTTACCAAGGGCTACAGGGGAAAAATAGTTAAGATGGGGTTGTCCAGTTAAAACAGGGTTTCGTGTATGTGAAAGATAGGTGACAACTTGATGATTAGTGGGGGTCTCATCACTGATTGGCAGATGGGAAATTTTACCGCTGACAGGGGAACTCTTATCCATGTTACAAAATTGAGCAAGCAGATAAAATACCCAACCGCCTCTCCATTCCAGCCCTATGGGCCTGCTGGAAAAAAACTGAGCGCAGCATTCAGCAGCCCTATAAGCAAGGAATGGAGTGCAGGTCACTGGTTACTTTTCTGCTAATTGATGTGGGTCCCAATGGTAGGACCTGATCAACAAGTTATCACATATCTTTTAAATAGACAATTTATTTTCATGGACAAGCCCATTAATTTTCAAAACTGGTCATAAGGTGAAGGCATATCCAAGTTAAACCTGAAAATACCTGTGTGGGGAATATTGTGAGGCTATTGTGAGGAATATCACATTCATATATGTCAGTCAACAGCCCCTTTTCATTTGCACCCTCCTGCCCTGCAGCAATGAGTAATAATCACCCAGATATAATCAGCAAATGGTAGGTGACAAATCCAATTAAGACTAAGGGCGGCTTTGCACGTTGCGACATTGCACGTGCGATGTCGATGGGGTCAAATCGAAAGTGACGCACATCCGGCGTCGCAGTCGATATCGCAACGTGTAAAACCTTTTTGATACGATGAACGAGTGCAAAAGCGTCGTTATCGTATCATCGCTGCAGCCTCCGACATTTCCATAATGCCGGTGCAGCGACAGGTGCGATGTTGTTCCTCGCTCCTGCGGCAACACACATCGCTGTGTGTAAAGCCGCAGGAGGGAGGAACTTCACCTTACCTGCCACCGGCTGCAATGAGAAGGACGGAGGTGGGCGGGATGTTTACATCCTGCTCATCTCCGGCCATCCACTTCAATTGGCCGCCTGCCGTGTGACGTCGCTGTGACGCCGCACGACCCGCCCCCTTAGGAAGGAGGCGGGTCGCCGGCCAGAGGGACGTCTCGCACGGCAGGTATGTGCGTGTGAAACTGCCGTAGCGATAATAATCACTACGGCAGCTTTCACTAGATATTGCATGTGCGACGGGGGCGGGACTATTGCTGCAGCATCGGTAACACATTGTTACCGATGTCGCAGCGTGCAAAGCCCGCCTAAGGCTGGGTTCACACATAGCGACAGCGACAACGACGTCGCTGTTACGTCACCATTTTCTGTGACGTAACAGCGACCTTGTAAGTCGCTGTTATGATCGCTGCTTAGCTGTCAAACACAGCGACGCAGCAGCGATCATAACGTCACTACATGTGCAGAGAGCAGGGAGCCACGCACACTGCTTAGCACTGGCTCCTTGCTCTCCTAGCTACAGTACACATCGGGTTAATTAACCCGATGTGTACTGCAGCTACATGTGCAGAGAGCAGGGAGCCGCGCACACTGCTTAGTGCTGGCTCCTTGCTCTCCTAGCTACAGTACACATCGGGTTAATTAACCCGATGTGTACTGCAGCTACATGTGCAGAGAGCAGGGAGCCGCGCACACTGCTTAGCGCTGGCTCCTTGCTCTCCTAGCTACAGTACACATCGGGTTAATTACTTGATGTGTACTGCAGCTACATGTGCAGAGAGCAGGGAGCCGGCACTGGCAGCGAGAGCGGCGGAGGCTGGTAACGAAGGTAAATATCGGGTAACCAGGGAAAGGGCTTCCCTTGGTTACCTGATGTTTATCTTGGTTACAGCTTACCGCAGCTGCCAGATGCCGGCTCCTGCTCCCTTCATTTCGTCGCTCTCTCGCTGTCACACACAGCGATGTGTGCGTCACAGCGGGAGAGCGCCTTTGTACAAAACGAACCAGGGCTGTGTGTAACGAGCAGCGATCTCACAGCAGGGGCCAGATCGCTGCTCAGTGTCACACACAGCGTGATCGCTAATGAGGTCACTGTTGCGTCACCAAAACCGTGACGTAGCAGCGATTTCGGTAGCGATCTCGCTATGTGTGAAGCACCCCTAAGGAAGAAGCTGTACCCTGAGGAAAACCCTCTGCCGACAAGGTAATTCAGCTAGGGAAGGGGCGGGCAACTACAAGATTCAGGACAAGCTTCAAATACATTCCGTAGTCAGTATGGCTCCGGGGTAAAAGTTACAATATTGGGAAGTACTTTGCGCCAACAAATTAGGCAGGCATATTTCCGGCTTCCTGACAGCAAGATGCACGTCACACAATATTCCTTAAACTGTAGGACATGTGTATCAGTCTATAATTAATTACCCGCCGAGAGAAGGCAACAGACACCTCGTGTTTCCTATGCATAGATAGATGAAATCATAACTAAAAATATGATGGTCATATCTTCCGCGCGGAACACTCAGAGGCGGATATATGGGGAAAACTGGCAATTCAATTTCGTTTCGTCATGGATTGACAAGTCCATCGCCGAGCGGAGGGACGTTTGCTTGACCCCCCGGTTCGTTTCATGGCATGTTGGTGGCAGCAGTGGGATACCTGCGGGATCCTTCTTGGCTGTTCATCACAACCTGGTTACTCAAAGTTCCCAAACAATTACCCAGAGTTCTGGATAGGAAATATCAAAGTGTCACATTTGCAAAGCAGGTAAACACCTATGCATTGAGGCTGGCCAAGGGGTTGAATAGTTTTGCATGCATTCATAACTGTCAGGAATGTACATTACTTTACATTACTTCATAGACTAATTATATCCATTATGATTCAATATTTCATGTAATACTGTATAACAAAAAAGCATGCAACTGTTTCCTATGCAAAATGTATACAACAATTATCAGATGATACAACCCCCCAATGAGCGCAACAAAAGTGCGTTTTCTCTTAATTTTCCTCATTATCACTCATTATGGATTTCCACAGGAGAATTAATTGAGTTTGAAGCACATATGAATTTTTCCAAAGAATGACTTTCCGTGTAAGGTCTTTAGTAATGCAGATAAAAGCATATGAAAGTATGTAAAACACAGAGGGAAAACAATATTTGGAAGGTTTCCATGGGTACCAGAGGCCTTTGTTACTAAGTGAAGTTCACAGGTTTCCATGGTTACAAGAAATATGTGTCAGCAGGCGGTACTTACTGGTTACTATGGTAATGAAAGCAGATTTCTCTCAGAGAACTGTTACATGCAGAAATAATGCATCCTGAGCAGAGGTGTCACTGTACAATCTCATTACTAGATTACATATTTTACAATCTCACAAACTGAATTAAGCGCGGGTACGACAGTCAGCTCCATTATGTGCCGCGGAGGATTCCTTTGGGCTCACTGCAGACTTGCTGACTTGCTGCTTTTAACATGGTTATAGATGAAGTTGAAAGAGAACAGACCTTCGACTTCAAACTTTTATCCACTTGTCTGGATCTGTGTCTCTGTGTCCACTATATACGGGGTAATAATGGCAGCAGGCAGTGAGGGGTTAAATGGCGGAGCACTGCATTAATGTAATTCAAGGTGACGTGCCTCAGCTGATACAGAACCTCCTTTTTTGTAAAAAAAAAAATCAGCTTCCCGTAACCATTTATTGTATCAGTACCTATCGTTGATTTTCACAGCATGACTGCTGACATGACACCATCTAGGTTTAGTGTTTTATTATTATTATTATGATGTTTTGCAGCAGCTGAGGCACATCACTGTCTGTATACATCAATCCCTACAGGCAGAAAAGTTGGAATTACTGCCTGATGGCGACTAATATCTAAATGCCACACTCTGTGTAGTAATAAAATGTAACTCGGTTATCAGTCCTGGTCTGGTTATCTCTGCGTTTTGCTATCCACAAAGTTTTCGGATGCTGTGTCTAAATAAAAAACAAAACACTCTTCGTCCCCCGGAAGTGATCTCTTGATGGCTGGCTGTACGTGGATAGAGAGCCGAACTGCCCAATTAGTGACTTCCATTGGGGTTCAGGTCAAGTCCGTGTCCAGAGCTGAACTTTATCTAAAGTCCAGACCCCAAAGTCCACGGGTCCGCCCATCTCTAATTGCATGTGTTGTAGTGTAATTTCAGTCCACAATATCACTGTCGCTAAAAGGTAACAGAATTATTGACAGGTTCTAAAACCTCATCCTATTGAAGCACACCTCTTGTTCAGCGCTCAATGAGTTGGCTTTTAGATAGATCATAGGAGGTGTATGCCTACAGTACAGACTATAGATCATGCTGAAAAATACAATAACTATGAGTATTGACTTGGTAAGTGTTGTTCAAACATCTTGAACTGGTTTATCATAATAATTAGAATAGCTATTGTCAATTAAAGAGGATGTCCGGCCTTAAGCTAGAAGTATGCAGTCACTCTCTCACTGTGTGACAGCAGACTTGTGAATCCTCACATCGCGAGCAATGTGAGGATTCTACGGTGCTGGAGCCAGGAGCAGGCAGTCATATCTGTGGGATTTGCATACTTCCAGCCACATTCCAACTAGACTTTTTAGCCTCACTCAATACAATTGCATTGAGCTCAACTATCACGTTTCCCCGAAAATAAGACACTGTCTTATATTATTTTTTGCCCTGAAAAATGTGCTAGGCTTATTTTCGGGGTAGGGCTTATTTTGGGGGAAACAAGGCAAACACCCCACAGGAGAACTATACTTACCAGACCCCAGACATCTGCGTCGGTCCCAGGTCCTCCTGCAATCCACAGTGGGCGATCCCAGAAGGTCCTTGTGTGCTCCCCAGCGGTCCTAACCTGCTTCCAATGTGCATGTGTGCTTTCCAACACAGGTCCTTTCATTCCACAGTAGCCCGTTCGGAGTTTGGTGAGTATGATTGTGGGGTCTGTGTTTTCTCTTTTGAGGGTGTCTGCTTTTTTTATGAAGTGTCCTGCAGTATTCTTTAACTTTTTAACTGCATGGATACTTCATTATTTAACCACAACTGCTCATATTTAAGCCTTATGCGGGCTTCACACGAGACGAGCTATCGCGCGATGCATCGTCGGGGTCATGATTTTCGTGACGCACATCCGGCATCGCTTGCGACGTCGTTTTGTGTGACACCTCCGAGCGACGCAGAATTGCTCACAAATCGTGAGTCATGTACTCGTCGCTTATTTTTAAAAAATTGTTTATTTTTAATGGCGCCGGTTGTTCATCGTACCCGGGGCAGCACACATCGCTCCGTGTGACACCCCGGGAACGATGAACACAGCTTACCTGTGTCCCGCAGCTCCCGCCGTTAATGTGGAAGGAAGGAGGTGGGCGGGATGTTTACGTCCCACTCATCTTCGCCACTCCGCTTCTATTGGCCGGCCGCTGTGTGACGTCGCTGTGACGCCGAACGTCCCTCCCCCTTCAGGAAGTGGATGTTCGCCATCCACAGCGACGTCGCTCAGCAGGTAAGTATGTGTGACTGGGGTTTAACGACTTTGTGCGCCACGGGCAATTAATTGCCCGTGATGCACAAACGACGGGGGCGGGTACGACCGCTCGTGCAATCGCACGATAGATCGTACCGTGTGAAGCCTGCATTACTCTGAAAAGGCCGGATATTCCTGCTAGGGTTATTTTGGGGTAGAGCTTATTTTCAGTGAAACAAGGTAGTTGGCATGTGACCGCATGCATGCAAATCACATACTTGCAGTGTGACTGAAAAGCCCCTTTAAGGTTAATGATTCAGAGTATTATGAAATTTGCGTATTAGCTGCTTTCAGGCAAAATGATTGTAATCAGCAACTGAAGAACCTCTTCTTAAAGGGAGAACTACGTCAATCAGTCAGAGGTCGCTGCGCAGAAGGAACTTCATATCAATGTTTGTATGTGAGTGTGTGTAGATATAACAATAACATTGTATGTTGCTAAAAGATATTAAATAAGAAGAATGTGGCCAGTGAATTTGGAACTAGCTTTCTATGAAGAGTTAACACGTTTTCTCCGTACGAAGTCCCTAGAAACTAATATGAGACCATTAGAATCTCCAGCTCTTTGAAGTGTGGGGAGAAATGAGCTGAAATGTAATGTTCTCCTGCAATGCCGCGTCTAAGTAGTTCAAAAAGAAAATTACAAGAGGTAAAATGGAAAAGAAAATGTTTCCTTGGCACATGACATCACAATTTTGTTCATTATCGGATAATCCAGTTCTGCTCTTCCCCATAAGCATGTTTACTCCATGGATCTCTTCTTTATCATTTAACCTCCTACTCTAATCTACCACCTCACGCTTTCCTTAGTCAAGCCCCCAACCCCCTCCAAGATCCTTGCATTTCTCTCCCATCCCTGTTCATGTAACTGTCTCTTTACAGCTGTGTGTGGGTGGCTGAAAATTATTTTTCTCTACTTATACTACTAAACCCAGTGATCACAATTTCTTAAATTGCCAAGCTGCAATTTAAAATCATTTTATGTGAATAAATGGGAACACATGGGAAAGCAACAGAAAAAAAAATCACCTTTAGAATGTTTTCTATTATGTAATCACGCCTCCAGGTTTTTTTTCCTTTTTTCACGGACCCGTTGCCCTGATAAATTGTTCCTTTCCATCAGCCATTTGCTTATTTAGGAATTATTTTTGTGCCCTTCGATTGGTCATAATGCCACCCCACTTAATGCATATGACATAGTGATAGCTTAGTACGCACTGATGAAAAAACCCATAAAAAAAATAAATAAAATATATATATATATATATATACATATATTTATATACATATATATACACATATATTTATATACATATAAATATATATATATTTTTATATATATATATATATATATATATATATATATATATATGTGCACACACATACGTGTGTATGAATATATATAGTCAAAACTGCATAACTAGACAAAGTGCTTCAACAAAGCTTGAAGCTTGTATCTATGGCAACACCTAATAATGGTATAAAAGGCACCAAGAGACATGAAAACAGCTTCCAGATACAAGAAATCACAATATTAAAAGTAATCACACTGAAGTAGCATTTTAACTTGTCTAACATCAGGAACATTTCCTTTGGGAGACAATGGGAAATTTTCAAGCACTGGGTTTAATAAGTATAATAGAGGTGGAAAGTCAAATTATTGGCCATTTTTTGCATTATCCATCTGAAATTACTATAAAATCATAAATGTATTAAAAATACCTTTGTCTGAGGAGTACAGATGATGGCAAAATGAAATTCTCATTGTTAGGCCTCATTCAGACATCAATTTTATTTAAGCATGAGAAAAATGGACCAAGCTTCATCAGTTATTTTCATCAGAGCGTCAGCAGGTTTTTTTCACTGATGGAGAGAAAAAAACAGTTTCTCCACCTTCCCCTATCAGTCAATGAAAAGCAGACTGCACACGGATGTCACAGGAACAAGTGCTATCCATGAAATAAATACATAACACTCACAGGTGAAAATCTGATATCTGTGTGACTGACCTCTTATGTACATGGGGATGGCCCTATAGAATATCACAGGTATGAGTGCGGTGAAGCCCATGGACTCATTCAGACTTTTGATATTCTCATATGAGTGCTATCTGTGAAAGCTACAATAAGGGCTCATTCAGACGTCCGATATTCCGGTACAATATTCTGTGGTTTTCACAGACAGCACTCCGACCTGTGATAGTCTATGGAGCCATCACATAGGGACTTATACAGATGTTCGATATTCTTGTACGAGTGCTATCTGTGGTTTTCACAGACAGCGCTCATAGCTGTGATAATGTATGGAGTATCGGATAAGGACTCAATCAGACATCTGATATTCTCACACAAGTGCTACGGGTGAAAACCAGAGATAAGGACTCATTCAGACGTCCAATATTCTCGTACGAGTGCTATCTGCGGCTCTCACGGAGAGCACTCATACCAGTGATAGTCTATGAAGCCATCAGATAAAGGCTCATTTAGACGTCCAATATTCTTGTATGAGTACTAGATCAGATAAGAGCTCATTCAGACGGCCGATATTCTCATACTAGTGCTATTTGTGGATTACACTGACAGCACTCATGCCTGTGATAGTCTATGGAGTCATCGGATAAGGACTCATTCAGACGTCATATATTCTCATACTAGTGTTATCTGTGGTTTTCACGGACAGCACTCATACCTGTGATAGGCTATGGAGCCATTGGATAAGGACTAATTCATACATTTAATATTCTCATAGCACATCTGTGGTTTTCACGGTCAGCACTCATACCCGTGATAGTCTATGGAGCATCGGATAAGGGTTTATTCAGATGTCCGATATTCTCATACGAGTGCTATCTGTGGCTCACAAGGACAGCACTCATACCTATGATAGTTTATGGAGCCGTCGGATAAGGACTCATACAGATGTTCAAAATTCTTGTAAGAGTGGTATCTGTAGTTGTCATGGACAGCGCTCATACCTGTGATAGTCTATGGAGCATCGGATAAGGACTAATACAGATGTTCAATATTCTTGTAAGAGTAGTATCTGTAGTTGTCATGGACAGCACTCATACCTGTGATAGTCTATGGAGCATCGGATAAGGACTAATACAGATGTTCAATATTCTTGTAAGAGTGGTATCTGTGGTTGTCATGGACAGCGCTCATCCCTGTGATAGTCTATGGAGCATCAGATAAGGACTAATACAGATGTTCAATATTCTTGTAAGAGTGGTATCTGTGGTTGTCATGGACAGCGCTCATCCCTGTGATAGTCTATGGAGCATCAGATAAGGACTAATACAGATGTTCAATATTCTTGTAAGAGTGGTATCTGTGGTTGTCATGGACAGCGCTCATCCCTGTGATAGTCTATGGAGCATCAGATAAGGACTAATACAGATGTTCAATATTCTTGTAAGAGTGGTATCTGTGGTTGTCATGGACAGCGCTCATCCCTGTGATAGTATGATGCTCCAGATTTGATAGTCTACAGGGAGCACTAGTTTTGGGAAAGTCTCAGGAGGAGAGCTCCATTTTAAGGGATTTTCCAATCATAATAACTCAAGAATGAATTATGTCAGTACCTAAAAGTGACACTAATCTTCTATTTTTTCTCCTTAATTATCTTGCCTACAATTCAGCTTAGATTTAGTTTGCCAGAGCTTGTGGTTTGTGACAACTTTTAGGTAAAAGGAGATATTGGGATGTGAACAGGTGGAGAAAGCTAGGACCTATCGGCCATTGATATACTTGGATACATGGCCATCACTAATAAAATGAGAGGCTTTACTGTGTACGGCCAGGGAAGCTGATGACACAATCAGTTGTTTCCAGAGGCTTGAGAATATAAAGTGCTTAGTGGAAAAATCTTTATATTGACCCTGGAAGTATGGTTAGTAATTAGTTTACCTCTAAGGTGTATTAGCGAATAAACCATCATTCTTTAATGTAACTCTCAATTCCCTAATTAATAAACTTGATCTCTCCTAGATTAAATTAGACCCAACGTGACAGGTGGATTTTGTACAGACAAAAGAAAGGACAGTATCAGAAGAGCACTGGCATAGATTTGTTGACATATCCTGGGAGGGTTGAAATCACCTGGAGGTAAATTGGAAGCAGTGCAAAGAATGTAAGAGTGATAGTCAATGGTACTTTATTAATTGGCTCTTATTTCTGCTACTAAAGCAGTTGTTTCTTTTCTACAGTGATCATATCGTACTGGGATAACTGTTCAGTAGAGAGAAGTTTACTTAACTGAGTAAATAAAGCGATAAACCCCACATGGAACGGGCCATTTTTGCTTTTCAGGGCCACAATATCATTCTGCATTATTTTTCTTGTGTAGCTTATGTCACGTGGGGGAGTATTTGGCTGCAGGGAAGGAACAGAAGTGAAGTATTTGGCTGGAGAGAAGGGAAAGTGAAGTATTTGGCTGTAATGAAGGGACAGCAGTGAAGTGTTTGGTTGTAATGAAGGGACAGTAGTGAAATATTTGACTGGAGTGAAGGGACAGCGGTGAAGTATTTGGTTGTAATGAAGGGACAGCAGTGAAGTATTTGGCTGTAATGAAGGGACAGCAGTGAAGTATTTGGCTGTAATGAAGGGACCGCAGTGAAGTATTTGGCTGTAGAGAAGGGACAGCAGTGAAGTATTTGGCTGTAATGAAGGGACAGCAGTGAAGTATTTGGTTGTAATGAAGGGACCGCAGTGAAGTATTTGGCTGTAATGAAGGGACCGCAGTGAAGTATTTGGCTGTAATGAAGGGACATCAGTGAAGTATTTGGCTGTAATGAAGGGACCGCAGTGTAATATTTGGCTGGAGTGAAGGGACAGCAGTGAAGTATTTGGCTGGAGTGAAGGGACAGCAGTGAAGTATTTGGCTGGATTGAAGGGACAGCAGTGAAGTATTTGGCTGGATTGAAGGGACAGCAGTGAAGTATTTGGCTGGATTGAAGGGACAGCAGTGAAGTATTTGGCTGGAGTGAAGGGACAGCAGTGAAGAATTTGGCTGTAGTGAAGGCACAGCAGTGGAGTATTTGGCTGGAGTGAAGGGACAGCAGTGAAGTATTTGGCTGGAGTGAAGGGACAGCAGTGAAGAATTTGGCTGTAGTGAAGGCACAGCAGTGGAGTATTTGGCTGGAGTGAAGGGACAGCAGTGAAGAATTTGGCTGTAGTGAAGGCACAGCAGTGGAGTATTTGGCTGGAGTGAAGGGACAGCAGTGGAGTATTTGGCTGGAGTGAAGGGACAGCAGTGAAGAATTTGGCTGAAGTGAAGGGACAACAGTGAAGAATTTGGCTGTAGTGAAGGGACAGCAGTGAAGTATTTGGCTGGAGTGAAGGGACAGCAGTGAAGAATTTGGCTGTAGTGAAGGCACAGCAGTGGAGTATTTGGCTGGAGTGAAGGGACAGCAGTGAAGTATTTGGCTGGATTGAAGGGACAGCAGTGAAGTATTTGGCTGGAGTGAAGGGACAGCAGTGAAGAATTTGGCTGTAGTGAAGGCACAGCAGTGGAGTATTTGGCTGGAGTGAAGGGACAGCAGTGAAGAATTTGGCTGTAGTGAAGGCACAGCAGTGGAGTATTTGGCTGGAGTGAAGGGACAGCAGTGAAGAATTTGGCTGAAGTGAAGGGACAACAGTGAAGAATTTGGCTGTAGTGAAGGGACAGCAGTGAAGTATTTGGCTGTAATGAAGGGACCGCAGTGAAGTATTTGGCTGTAGAGAAGGGACAGCAGTGAAGTATTTGGCTGTAATGAAGGGACAGCAGTGAAGTATTTGGTTGTAATGAAGGGACCGCAGTGAAGTATTTGGCTGTAATGAAGGGACCGCAGTGAAGTATTTGGCTGTAATGAAGGGACATCAGTGAAGTATTTGGCTGTAATGAAGGGACCGCAGTGTAATATTTGGCTGGAGTGAAGGGACAGCAGTGAAGTATTTGGCTGGATTGAAGGGACAGCATTGAAGAATTTGGCTGGAGTGAAGGGACAGCAGTGAAGTATTTGGCTGGATTGAAGGGACAGCAGTGAAGTATTTGGCTGGATTGAAGGGACAGCAGTGAAGTATTTGGCTGGAGTGAAGGGACAGCAGTGAAGAATTTGGCTGTAGTGAAGGCACAGCAGTGGAGTATTTGGCTGGAGTGAAGGGACAGCAGTGAAGTATTTGGCTGGAGTGAAGGGACAGCAGTGAAGAATTTGGCTGTAGTGAAGGCACAGCAGTGGAGTATTTGGCTGGAGTGAAGGGACAGCAGTGAAGAATTTGGCTGTAGTGAAGGCACAGCAGTGGAGTATTTGGCTGGAGTGAAGGGACAGCAGTGGAGTATTTGGCTGGAGTGAAGGGACAGCAGTGAAGAATTTGGCTGAAGTGAAGGGACAACAGTGAAGAATTTGGCTGTAGTGAAGGGACAGCAGTGAAGTATTTGGCTGGAGTGAAGGGACAGCAGTGAAGTATTTGGCTGGAGTGAAGGGACAGCAGTGAAGAATTTGGCTGTAGTGAAGGCACAGCAGTGGAGTATTTGGCTGGAGTGAAGGGACAGCAGTGAAGTATTTGGCTGGATTGAAGGGACAGCAGTGAAGAATTTGGCTGTAGTGAAGGCACAGCAGTGGAGTATTTGGCTGGAGTGAAGGGACAGCAGTGAAGAATTTGGCTGTAGTGAAGGCACAGCAGTGGAGTATTTGGCTGGAGTGAAGGGACAGCAGTGGAGTATTTGGCTGGAGTGAAGGGACAGCAGTGAAGAATTTGGCTGAAGTGAAGGGACAACAGTGAAGAATTTGGCTGTAGTGAAGGCACAGCAGTGGAGTATTTGGCTGGAGTGAAGGGACAGCAGTGAAGTATTTGGCTGGAGTGAAGGGACAGCAGTGAAGAATTTGGCTGTAGTGAAGGCACAGCAGTGGAGTATTTGGCTGGAGTGAAGGGACAGCAGTGAAGAATTTGGCTGTAGTGAAGGCACAGCAGTGGAGTATTTGGCTGGAGTGAAGGGACAGCAGTGGAGTATTTGGCTGGAGTGAAGGGACAGCAGTGAAGAATTTGGCTGAAGTGAAGGGACAACAGTGAAGAATTTGGCTGTAGTGAAGGGACAGCAGTGAAGTATTTGGCTGGAGTGAAGGGACAGCAGTGAAGTATTTGGCTGGAGTGAAGGGACAGCAGTGAAGAATTTGGCTGTAGTGAAGGCACAGCAGTGGAGTATTTGGCTGGAGTGAAGGGACAGCAGTGAAGTATTTTGCTGGATTGAAGGGACAGCAGTGAAGTATTTGGCTGGAGTGAAGGGACAGCAGTGAAGAATTTGGCTGTAGTGAAGGCACAGC
Source organism: Anomaloglossus baeobatrachus (assembly GCF_048569485.1). Taxonomy (NCBI): domain Eukaryota; kingdom Metazoa; phylum Chordata; class Amphibia; order Anura; family Aromobatidae; genus Anomaloglossus; species Anomaloglossus baeobatrachus. Next base: position 306,387,048 of record NC_134357.1, on the reverse strand, counting down.
AGTGGAGTATTTGGCTGGAGTGAAGGGACAGCAGTGAAGAATTTGGCTGTAGTGAAGGCACAGCAGTGGAGTATTTGGCTGGAGTGAAGGGACAGCAGTGGAGTATTTGGCTGGAGTGAAGGGACAGCAGTGAAGAATTTGGCTGAAGTGAAGGGACAACAGTGAAGAATTTGGCTGTAGTGAAGGGACAGCAGTGAAGTATTTGGCTGTAATGAAGGGACCGCAGTGAAGTATTTGGCTGTAGAGAAGGGACAGCAGTGAAGTATTTGGCTGTAATGAAGGGACAGCAGTGAAGTATTTGGTTGTAATGAAGGGACCGCAGTGAAGTATTTGGCTGTAATGAAGGGACAGCAGTGAAGTGTTTGGTTGTAATGAAGGGACAGTAGTGAAATATTTGGCTGGAGTGAAGGGACAGCAGTGAAGTATTTGGTTGTAATGAAGGGACAGCAGTGAAGTATTTGGTTGTAATGAAGGGACCGCAGTGAAGTATTTGGCTGTAATGAAGGGACATCAGTGAAGTATTTGGCTGTAATGAAGGGACAGCAGTGAAGTATTTGGCTGTAATGAAGGGACCGCAGTGAAGTATTTGGCTGTAGAGAAGGGACAGCAGTGAAGTATTTGGCTGTAATGAAGGGACAGCAGTGAAGTATTTGGTTGTAATGAAGGGACCGCAGTGAAGTATTTGGCTGTAATGAAGGGACCGCAGTGAAGTATTTGGCTGTAATGAAGGGACATCAGTGAAGTATTTGGCTGTAATGAAGGGACCGCAGTGTAATATTTGGCTGGAGTGAAGGGACAGCAGTGAAGTATTTGGCTGGATTGAAGGGACAGCATTGAAGAATTTGGCTGGAGTGAAGGGACAGCAGTGAAGTATTTGGCTGGATTGAAGGGACAGCAGTGAAGTATTTGGCTGGATTGAAGGGACAGCAGTGAAGTATTTGGCTGGAGTGAAGGGACAGCAGTGAAGAATTTGGCTGTAGTGAAGGCACAGCAGTGGAGTATTTGGCTGGAGTGAAGGGACAGCAGTGAAGTATTTGGCTGGAGTGAAGGGACAGCAGTGAAGAATTTGGCTGTAGTGAAGGCACAGCAGTGGAGTATTTGGCTGGAGTGAAGGGACAGCAGTGAAGAATTTGGCTGTAGTGAAGGCACAGCAGTGGAGTATTTGGCTGGAGTGAAGGGACAGCAGTGGAGTATTTGGCTGGAGTGAAGGGACAGCAGTGAAGAATTTGGCTGAAGTGAAGGGACAACAGTGAAGAATTTGGCTGTAGTGAAGGGACAGCAGTGAAGTATTTGGCTGGAGTGAAGGGACAGCAGTGAAGTATTTGGCTGGAGTGAAGGGACAGCAGTGAAGAATTTGGCTGTAGTGAAGGCACAGCAGTGGAGTATTTGGCTGGAGTGAAGGGACAGCAGTGAAGTATTTGGCTGGATTGAAGGGACAGCAGTGAAGTATTTGGCTGGAGTGAAGGGACAGCAGTGAAGAATTTGGCTGTAGTGAAGGCACAGCAGTGGAGTATTTGGCTGGAGTGAAGGGACAGCAGTGAAGAATTTGGCTGTAGTGAAGGCACAGCAGTGGAGTATTTGGCTGGAGTGAAGGGACAGCAGTGGAGTATTTGGCTGGAGTGAAGGGACAGCAGTGAAGAATTTGGCTGAAGTGAAGGGACAACAGTGAAGAATTTGGCTGTAGTGAAGGGACAGCAGTGAAGTATTTGGCTGTAATGAAGGGACCGCAGTGAAGTATTTGGCTGTAGAGAAGGGACAGCAGTGAAGTATTTGGCTGTAATGAAGGGACAGCAGTGAAGTATTTGGTTGTAATGAAGGGACCGCAGTGAAGTATTTGGCTGTAATGAAGGGACAGCAGTGAAGTGTTTGGTTGTAATGAAGGGACAGTAGTGAAATATTTGGCTGGAGTGAAGGGACAGCAGTGAAGTATTTGGTTGTAATGAAGGGACAGCAGTGAAGTATTTGGTTGTAATGAAGGGACCGCAGTGAAGTATTTGGCTGTAATGAAGGGACATCAGTGAAGTATTTGGCTGTAATGAAGGGACAGCAGTGAAGTATTTGGCTGTAATGAAGGGACCGCAGTGAAGTATTTGACTGTAGAGAAGGGACAGCAGTGAAGTATTTGGCTGTAATGAAGGGACAGCAGTGAAGTATTTGGTTGTAATGAAGGGACCGCAGTGAAGTATTTGGCTGTAATGAAGGGACCGCAGTGAAGTATTTGGCTGTAATGAAGGGACATCAGTGAAGTATTTGGCTGTCATGAAGGGACCGCAGTGTCATATTTGGCTGGAGTGAAGGGACAGCAGTGAAGTATTTGGCTGGATTGAAGGGACAGCATTGAAGAATTTGGCTGGAGTGAAGGGACAGCAGTGAAGTATTTGGCTGGATTGAAGGGACAGCAGTGAAGTATTTGGCTGGAGTGAAGGGACAGCAGTGAAGAATTTGGCTGTAGAGAAGGCACAGCAGTGGAGTATTTGGCTGGAGTGAAGGGACAGCAGTGAAGTATTTGGCTGGAGTGAAGGGACAGCAGTGAAGAATTTGGCTGTAGTGAAGGCACAGCAGTGGAGTATTTGGCTGGAGTGAAGGGACAGCAGTGAAGAATTTGGCTGTAGTGAAGGCACAGCAGTGGAGTATTTGGCTGGAGTGAAGGGACAGCAGTGGAGTATTTGGCTGCAGTGAAGGGACAGCAGTGAAGAATTTGGCTGAAGTGAAGGGACAACAGTGAAGAATTTGGCTGTAGTGAAGGGACAGCAGTGAAGTATTTGGCTGGAGTGAAGGGACAGCAGTGAAGTATTTGGCTGGAGTGAAGGGACAGCAGTGAAGAATTTGGCTGTAGTGAAGGCACAGCAGTGGAGTATTTGGCTGGAGTGAAGGGACAGCAGTGAAGTATTTGGCTGGATTGAAGGGACAGCAGTGAAGTATTTGGCTGGAGTGAAGGGACAGCAGTGAAGAATTTGGCTGTAGTGAAGGCACAGCAGTGGAGTATTTGGCTGGAGTGAAGGGACAGCAGTGAAGAATTTGGCTGTAGTGAAGGCACAGCAGTGGAGTATTTGGCTGGAGTGAAGGGACAGCAGTGGAGTATTTGGCTGGAGTGAAGGGACAGCAGTGAAGAATTTGGCTGAAGTGAAGGGACAACAGTGAAGAATTTGGCTGTAGTGAAGGGACAGCAGTGAAGTATTTGGCTGTAATGAAGGGACCGCAGTGAAGTATTTGGCTGTAGAGAAGGGACAGCAGTGAAGTATTTGGCTGTAATGAAGGGACAGCAGTGAAGTATTTGGTTGTAATGAAGGGACCGCAGTGAAGTATTTGGCTGTAATGAAGGGACCGCAGTGAAGTATTTGGCTGTAATGAAGGGACATCAGTGAAGTATTTGGCTGTAATGAAGGGACCGCAGTGTAATATTTGGCTGGAGTGAAGGGACAGCAGTGAAGTATTTGGCTGGATTGAAGGGACAGCATTGAAGAATTTGGCTGGAGTGAAGGGACAGCAGTGAAGTATTTGGCTGGATTGAAGGGACAGCAGTGAAGTATTTGGCTGGATTGAAGGGACAGCAGTGAAGTATTTGGCTGGAGTGAAGGGACAGCAGTGAAGAATTTGGCTGTAGTGAAGGCACAGCAGTGGAGTATTTGGCTGGAGTGAAGGGACAGCAGTGAAGTATTTGGCTGGAGTGAAGGGACAGCAGTGAAGAATTTGGCTGTAGTGAAGGCACAGCAGTGGAGTATTTGGCTGGAGTGAAGGGACAGCAGTGAAGAATTTGGCTGTAGTGAAGGCACAGCAGTGGAGTATTTGGCTGGAGTGAAGGGACAGCAGTGGAGTATTTGGCTGGAGTGAAGGGACAGCAGTGAAGAATTTGGCTGAAGTGAAGGGACAACAGTGAAGAATTTGGCTGTAGTGAAGGGACAGCAGTGAAGTATTTGGCTGGAGTGAAGGGACAGCAGTGAAGTATTTGGCTGGAGTGAAGGGAAAGCAGTGAAGAATTTGGCTGTAGTGAAGGCACAGCAGTGGAGTATTTGGCTGGAGTGAAGGGACAGCAGTGAAGTATTTGGCTGGATTGAAGGGACAGCAGTGAAGTATTTGGCTGGAGTGAAGGGACAGCAGTGAAGAATTTGGCTGTAGTGAAGGCACAGCAGTGGAGTATTTGGCTGGAGTGAAGGGACAGCAGTGAAGAATTTGGCTGTAGTGAAGGCACAGCAGTGGAGTATTTGGCTGGAGTGAAGGGACAGCAGTGGAGTATTTGGCTGGAGTGAAGGGACAGCAGTGAAGAATTTGGCTGAAGTGAAGGGACAACAGTGAAGAATTTGGCTGTAGTGAAGGGACAGCAGTGAAGTATTTGGCTGGAGTGAAGGGACAGCAGTGAAGTATTTGGCTGGAGTGAAGGGACAGCAGTGAAGGGTTTGGCTGGAGTGAAGGGACAGCAGTGAAGTATTTGGCTGGAGTGAAGGGACAGCAGTGAAGTATTTGGCTGAAGTGAAGGGACAGCAGTGAAGTATTTGACTGGAGTGAAGGGACAGCAGTGAAGTATTTGGCTGGAGTGAAGGGACAGCAGTGAAGAATTTGGCTGTAGTGAAGGCACAGCAGTGGAGTATTTGGCTGGAGTGAAGGGACAGCAGTGAAGTATTTGGCTGGATTGAAGGGACAGCAGTGAAGTATTTGGCTGGAGTGAAGGGACAGCAGTGAAGAATTTGGCTGTAGTGAAGGCACAGCAGTGGAGTATTTGGCTGGAGTGAAGGGACAGCAGTGAAGAATTTGGCTGTAGTGAAGGCACAGCAGTGGAGTATTTGGCTGGAGTGAAGGGACAGCAGTGGAGTATTTGGCTGGAGTGAAGGGACAGCAGTGAAGAATTTGGCTGAAGTGAAGGGACAACAGTGAAGAATTTGGCTGTAGTAAAGGGACAGCAGTGAAGTATTTGGCTGGAGTGAAGGGACAGCAGTGAAGTATTTGGCTGGAGTGAAGGGACAGCAGTGAAGTGTTTGGCTGGAGTGAAGGGACAGCAGTGAAGTATTTGGCTGGAGTGAAGGGACAGCAGTGAAGTATTTGGCTGAAGTGAAGGGACAGCAGTGAAGTATTTGCCTGGAGTGAAGGGACAGCAGTGAAGTATTTGGCTGGAGTGAAGGGACAGCAGTGAAGAATTTGGCTGTAGTGAAGGCACAGCAGTGGAGTATTTGGCTGGAGTGAAGGGACAGCAGTGAAGTATTTGGCTGGTTTGAAGGGACAGCAGTGAAGTATTTGGCTGGAGTGAAGGGACAGCAGTGAAGAATTTGGCTGTAGTGAAGGCACAGCAGTGGAGTATTTGGCTGGAGTGAAGGGACAGCAGTGAAGAATTTGGCTGTAGTGAAGGCACAGCAGTGGAGTATTTGGCTGGAGTGAAGGGACAGCAGTGGAGTATTTGGCTGGAGTGAAGGGACAGCAGTGAAGAATTTGGCTGAAGTGAAGGGACAACAGTGATGAATTTGGCTGTAGTGAAGGGACAGCAGTGAAGTATTTGGCTGTAATGAAGGGACCGCAGTGAAGTATTTGGCTGTAATGAAGGGACATCAGTGAAGTATTTGGCTGTAATGAAGGGACCGCAGTGTAATATTTGGCTGGAGTGAAGGGACAGCAGTGAAGTATTTGGCTGGATTGAAGGGACAGCATTCAAGAATTTGGCTGGAGTGAAGGGACAGCAGTGAAGTATTTGGCTGGATTGAAGGGACAGCAGTGAAGTATTTGGCTGGATTGAAGGGACAGCAGTGAAGTATTTGGCTGGAGTGAAGGGACAGCAGTGAAGAATTTGGCTGTAGTGAAGGCACAGCAGTGGAGTATTTGGCTGGAGTGAAGGGACAGCAGTGAAGAATTTGGCTGTAGTGAAGGCACAGCAGTGGAGTATTTGGCTGGAGTGAAGGGACAGCAGTGGAGTATTTGGCTGCAGTGAAGGGACAGCAGTGAAGAATTTGGCTGAAGTGAAGGGACAACAGTGAAGAATTTGGCTGTAGTGAAGGGACAGCAGTGAAGTATTTGGCTGGAGTGAAGGGACAGCAGTGAAGTATTTGGCTGGAGTGAAGGGACAGCAGTGAAGAATTTGGCTGTAGTGAAGGCACAGCAGTGGAGTATTTGGCTGGAGTGAAGGGACAGCAGTGAAGTATTTGGCTGGATTGAAGGGACAGCAGTGAAGTATTTGGCTGGAGTGAAGGGACAGCAGTGAAGAATTTGGCTGTAGTGAAGGCACAGCAGTGGAGTATTTGGCTGGAGTGAAGGGACAGCAGTGAAGAATTTGGCTGTAGTGAAGGCACAGCAGTGGAGTATTTGGCTGGAGTGAAGGGACAGCAGTGGAGTATTTGGCTGGAGTGAAGGGACAGCAGTGAAGAATTTGGCTGAAGTGAAGGGACAACAGTGAAGAATTTGGCTGTAGTGAAGGGACAGCAGTGAAGTATTTGGCTGTAATGAAGGGACCGCAGTGAAGTATTTGGCTGTAGAGAAGGGACAGCAGTGAAGTATTTGGCTGTAATGAAGGGACAGCAGTGAAGTATTTGGTTGTAATGAAGGGACCGCAGTGAAGTATTTGGCTGTAATGAAGGGACCGCAGTGAAGTATTTGGCTGTAATGAAGGGACATCAGTGAAGTATTTGGCTGTAATGAAGGGACCGCAGTGTAATATTTGGCTGGAGTGAAGGGACAGCAGTGAAGTATTTGGCTGGATTGAAGGGACAGCATTGAAGAATTTGGCTGGAGTGAAGGGACAGCAGTGAAGTATTTGGCTGGATTGAAGGGACAGCAGTGAAGTATTTGGCTGGATTGAAGGGACAGCAGTGAAGTATTTGGCTGGAGTGAAGGGACAGCAGTGAAGAATTTGGCTGTAGTGAAGGCACAGCAGTGGAGTATTTGGCTGGAGTGAAGGGACAGCAGTGAAGTATTTGGCTGGAGTGAAGGGACAGCAGTGAAGAATTTGACTGTAGTGAAGGCACAGCAGTGGAGTATTTGGCTGGAGTGAAGGGACAGCAGTGAAGAATTTGGCTGTAGTGAAGGCACAGCAGTGGAGTATTTGGCTGGAGTGAAGGGACAGCAGTGGAGTATTTGGTTGGAGTGAAGGGACAGCAGTGAAGAATTTGGCTGAAGTGAAGGGACAACAGTGAAGAATTTGGCTGTAGTGAAGGGACAGCAGTGAAGTATTTGGCTGGAGTGAAGGGACAGCAGTGAAGTATTTGGCTGGAGTGAAGGGACAGCAGTGAAGAATTTGGCTGTAGTGAAGGCACAGCAGTGGAGTATTTGGCTGGAGTGAAGGGACAGCAGTGAAGTATTTGGCTGGATTGAAGGGACAGCAGTGAAGTATTTGGCTGGAGTGAAGGGACAGCAGTGAAGAATTTGGCTGTAGTGAAGGCACAGCAGTGGAGTATTTGGCTGGAGTGAAGGGACAGCAGTGAAGAATTTGGCTGTAGTGAAGGCACAGCAGTGGAGTATTTGGCTGGAGTGAAGGGACAGCAGTGGAGTATTTGGCTGGAGTGAAGGGACAGCAGTGAAGAATTTGGCTGAAGTGAAGGGACAACAGTGAAGAATTTGGCTGTAGTGAAGGGACAGCAGTGAAGTATTTGGCTGGAGTGAAGGGACAGCAGTGAAGTATTTGGCTGGAGTGAAGGGACAGCAGTGAAGGGTTTGGCTGGAGTGAAGGGACAGCAGTGAAGTATTTGGCTGGAGTGAAGGGACAGCAGTGAAGTATTTGGCTGAAGTGAAGGGACAGCAGTGAAGTATTTGGCTGGAGTGAAGGGACAGCAGTGAAGTATTTGGCTGGAGTGAAGGGACAGCAGTGAAGAATTTGGCTGTAGTGAAGGCACAGCAGTGGAGTATTTGGCTGGAGTGAAGGGACAGCAGTGAAGTATTTGGCTGGATTGAAGGGACAGCAGTGAAGTATTTGGCTGGAGTGAAGGGACAGCAGTGAAGAATTTGGCTGTAGTGAAGGCACAGCAGTGGAGTATTTGGCTGGAGTGAAGGGACAGCAGTGAAGAATTTGGCTGTAGTGAAGGCACAGCAGTGGAGTATTTGGCTGGAGTGAAGGGACAGCAGTGGAGTATTTGGCTGGAGTGAAGGGACAGCAGTGAAGAATTTGGCTGAAGTGAAGGGACAACAGTGAAGAATTTGGCTGTAGTGAAGGGACAGCAGTGAAGTATTTGGCTGGAGTGAAGGGACAGCAGTGAAGTATTTGGCTGGAGTGAAGGGACAGCAGTGAAGTGTTTGGCTGGAGTGAAGGGACAGCAGTGAAGTATTTGGCTGGAGTGAAGGGACAGCAGTGAAGTATTTGGCTGAAGTGAAGGGACAGCAGTGAAGTATTTGCCTGGAGTGAAGGGACAGCAGTGAAGTATTTGGCTGGAGTGAAGGGACAGCAGTGAAGAATTTGGCTGTAGTGAAGGCACAGCAGTGGAGTATTTGGCTGGAGTGAAGGGACAGCAGTGAAGTATTTGGCTGGTTTGAAGGGACAGCAGTGAAGTATTTGGCTGGAGTGAAGGGACAGCAGTGAAGAATTTGGCTGTAGTGAAGGCACAGCAGTGGAGTATTTGGCTGGAGTGAAGGGACAGCAGTGAAGAATTTGGCTGTAGTGAAGGCACAGCAGTGGAGTATTTGGCTGGAGTGAAGGGACAGCAGTGGAGTATTTGGCTGGAGTGAAGGGACAGCAGTGAAGAATTTGGCTGAAGTGAAGGGACAACAGTGAAGAATTTGGCTGTAGTGAAGGGACAGCAGTGAAGTATTTGGCTGGAGTGAAGGGACAGCAGTGAAGTATTTGGCTGGAGTGAAGGGACAGCAGTGAAGTGTTTGGCTGGAGTGAAGGGACAGCAGTGAAGTATTTGGCTGGAGTGAAGGGACAGCAGTGGAATATTTGGCTGGAGTGAAGGGACAGCAGTGAAGAATTTGGCTGAAGTGAAGGGACAACAGTGAAGAATTTGGCTGTAGTGAAGGGACAGCAGTGAAGTATTTGGCTGGAGTGAAGGGACAGCAGTGAAGTATTTGGCTGGAGTGAAGGGACCGCAGTGAAGAATTTGGCTGAAGTGAAGGGACAGCAGTGAAGAATTTGGCTGTAGTGAAGGGACAGCAGTGAAGTATTTGGCTGGAGTGAAGGGACAGCAGAGAAGAATTTGGCTGAAGTGAAGGGACAGCAGTGAAGAATTTGGCTGTAGTGAAGGGACAGCAGTGAAGTATTTGGCTGGAGTGAAGGGACAGCAGTGAAGTATTTGGCTGGAGTGAAGGGACAGCAGTGAAGTATTTGGCTGGATTGAAGGGACAGCAGTGAAGAATTTGGCTGTAGTGAAGGGACAGCAGAGAAATATTTGACTTCAGTGAAAAAACAGCAGTGAAGAATTTGGATGGAGGGAAGGGATAGCAATGAAGTATCTGGTTGGAGTGAAGGGACAGTAGTAAAGTATTTGGCTGGAGTGAAGGGACAGCAGTGAAATATTTGGCTGGAGTGAAGGGACAGTGTACCGCCCCATGCTCGGCAGCCGAGCCGCTCGGGTCCAGACCTTCAGTGGGAGGCTCGGGGGTCCTGCGGTCACGTCAATCAAAAAGGGGTTTGCGGTTTGGGGACGTAGGTGTACAACCGGAGCCGTGTTAAGTTCATGACGCCAGCAACGGGATGTGGTGAAGGTGGACACCACCGCTGCAGTTACGGGGCACTCGGGGGAGATGTTGCGCAGCAAGTTGTTAACTCCTCCGTGGGCAGGGATGGTGGCCCCGGGACCCGTTGGGAGAGTGTTTGGTGGTGCAGGGAGATGGGCGACCGGAGGGTGCTGTTGTACTCACTATTAGTAAACACACGAGTCTCTGGTAAACCAAGGTGATGGTGGTCAGTGCCCGCAGCCAGCTGCAGTCTGGTCCCCCACCCGGCTGGTGGTCTTTGTCTTTCTCCTGCACCTGTTTGTGATGGTGGACTACCTGTGCTTGCCACTTCAGGAGTCCGCTCCCGGCTTGTGGTTACCTGAGGACCCCTTTTGCCCGCAGACACTGGCCCGTGGCATCTCTGTGCCATGGCGGTGGCTTTCTATCCCCCTCGTTGGGCTGTTGCCTTCAGTCGGGACTTTTGGTGGGACAGGACCTCTAGTCCTGGCCGCAATCAGTTAATTAGCTAGCCCCCAGTAGCTTCTGGACCTAGCTTCAGGGTCTGAGTACCCCCCTTTGTTGTCTGGTTTCCGAGTCAGTTCCCCGGGTCAGTACCGGCGGGCCACTACCCTGTCCCGGTCCATCACGGTTCCACTGAGCCGTCTTCCCGGCTCCTGCAGACCGCCGTCTGCCTCCTAGCCAGCAGTACCAGGGCTCCTACCCTGGCACCGGTTCAGTTTGGGTCTTTCCTCTGCTGGAGCTGCACACAGCTCCAGCCCACACACCTCTCCACTTGACATCTAAACATGAACTCTAGAACAGAACTACTCACTGAACTTTCCCGCCCCAGGCTGTCTGAGACTCCTAGGTGGGCGTCTTCCAACCGCCTGGCTCTGCCCCCTGGTGTGTCCATCAAGCACTGAGGGAGGTGACTAGGGTTTTATGTGTTTGGCTGCTGTTACCTGTTAGGGAACGGTGTAATGCGGGGCCCTATCTGTGACTACCTGGCCCGGCCAGGGCGTCACAACAGCAGTGAAGAATTTGGCTGGAGTGAAGAAACAGCAGTGAAGACTTCACTCCATCCAGGACAGTGGAGAGTAGGCAATTGGACTAGACAGGTTAGGAAGCCCCTTTAGGAAAGTAGTTTTTCTCACCAAATTGACTTCCATCCTGAAGAGCGCGCACTGCCACTGTGTTGAAGTCCTGATCATTACCATGAGGTTAAGGAGGATATTAATAGTGATACTGAAAATGTTTTGTCAAGTGATAGAGGCCAAGGATTCTTTTCTTGCACTCTGGTGTACTACTGTGTGGAGGTGTAGATAATAAAGCTTATTCTGCACACTTTTTGACCTAATCCATTACAGTGGATTAAAATCCTTTGTGTGCTAGCCATTTACCCTAGGTCATGGCGGTTCCCAGAGTTCACAGTGTCAGTGACTGTGCAATTGTCGCGGGTGGAGGAGGGGACGCCGCGCTCTCCCACTGCTCGGGTCTGGCTGCCGCGGCTGCTGCGGCCTGCTGCTGCTGGGTGGCTCGAGCGATGGGCCGGATCCCGGGGACTCTAGCGACGCTCCTCGCCCGTGAGTGAAAGGGGGTTTTTGGGTGTGGGGATTGGTTATTGTCCGTGATGCCACCCACGGTTGTGGTGATTTGTTGACACCACCGCTGCTCTGTATGGGGATCCCGGGAGGGATGGTATGGAGCAGCCAGTTGTTGTGTTGCCCCTCCGTGGGTAAGGGGTTGGTGATCCCGGGGCCCAGTGATGAGGTGGGAGATGCAGGGCTTGGTGGGCGCAGGGACGCGGGGGCAGCGCTGTGCCTTGCGGCACTGTGGTACTCACTCAGCCTGAGACGTTGACACAGTTTTCGGTAAAACACACGGCTGGAAAGACGGTTCCCACGGACGGCTGCACTTGCTTTCCCCAGTAGGTGACGGTGACGGTCCCTCTGTCCTGCACCTAAGTTGATGATGGTTGCGATGGGTTCCCACCGGTAACCCGCTCCCCGACTTGGATATGGGCCGGAGGAGCCCTACTTTGCCCGCAGGCGCTGGCCCTGAGAAACTGGTGCCCTGGCGGTGGCGCTGTCTCTCTGTAACGGTCGGACTGTTGTCTTCAATCGGGACTTGGTTGTTTGGAGACAGACGTCCCCTTCACTGACGGATTTGGCAAATTATGGCGACTCCTAGCCTTGCCGGGATCCAAAAGGCCCCTGCCCTGGTGCTGACTGTTCTTCGTATACTGCTCCAGACTGCCGGCCAACTACCCGTCCGCGGTCCTTCCAGCAACCTCCGAGCAGTCACCCCTGCGGACTATCACCGCCGTCTGCTGACCTTGCTGTCACAGTCAGGGGCACACACCCGGACCAACTTCAGGCTTTACTACTCCCACTTTTCTGTCACTTCAGCTTTTCTCGTTAGCTCCACTACTACTTCACTTCCGTCTACTTTCACTTCCCTAACTGAACTGCCTGGTTCCTCCCGCCTCCAGGGCTGTGAACTCCTCGGTGGGCGGAGCCAACCGCCTGGCCCACCCCCTGGTGTGAACATCAGCCCCTGGAGGAAGGCAACAAGGATTTTGGTAGCTTGGGTGTTCCTAACTGGGGTGTAGGGTGTGGTGGTGTGATGACCTGTGACCCCTGGCTTGCCCAGGGCGTCACACAATCACATTTATGTAATAAAATGTCAACTATCTGAGGCTATTTATGCACTAAATATGCAATGCAATAAACCTGAATTTGTCATCAAACGTCATAATGCAAGCTGCATACTGTATATTAATAAACAGATCTGTTAGATCTGCTGAAGCTGGTGTACTTATTTTGAAAAATCCAAGTGTGAATTACTGTATAATCCGCTTATAAAAATGTTCATTTAATATAAGCCATTCTCGCATGGATTTTTAAAGTAAGCACACCGTCATCAGTTCTAAGAGATCTGTTTAATAATGTATTCGCCTTGTACTGTGAAATCTGGTTTAAGTCAAGGTGTGAGGACAGCATGAATTATTGCCAGTTGAGCATATGCAGTAAGTATAATCATTGTTGCTGCATTAACCTTATATAGTACGGTAGATAACTGTGCACATCACTGTCACTCAGAGGGCAGATAAGGCCAGCATTTTTAAAAGATTGCTGTCATTCAATTCATGCTGCCTAAACAATGGGCACATCAGAGTCTGACCGCATGATTACAAAACAGATATGTTTTTCGATTAAACGCTCTGGCATTTCAGAGAAGACTAAATGCCGCTTTTCACGCTACGATATCGCTAAAGCCATCTCGTTGGGGTCATGGAATTTGTGATGCATATTCGGCCGCTTTAACGATATCGTAGCATGTGACACCTGTGAGCAATTTTGAATCGTCGAAAAAGCGTGCAAAATCGCTCATCGGTGACATGCCCCCCTATTCCCAATTATCGTTGCTGCTGCTTGTACGATGTAGTTCGTCATTCCTGCGGCAGCACACATCGCTATGTGTGACACCGCAGGAACGAGGAACCTCACCTTACCTGTGGCCGCCGGCAATGTGGAAAAAAGGAGGCATCTCCGCCCCTCCGCTTTTATTGAGCGCCCGCACAGTAACGTCGCTGTGACACCGAACGAACCGCCCCCTTAGAAAGGAGGCGGTTCGCCGGGCACGACGACGTCGCAAGGCAGGTAAGTAATGTGACGGGTCTGAGCGATGTTGTGCGCCACGGGTAGCGATTTGCCCGTGTCGCACAGCTGATGGGGGCAGGTACGCACGCTAGCGATATCGGTAACAATATTGCAGCATGTAAAGCAGCCTAGTGTAAAGCAGGGGAGCACAACAATTTTTGGTCCAAGGGCTGCATTGCCATACTGAACAAATCCAAAGGGCGAGAAAAAAAAGTAAAACGGTATTTACATGGATACATCACCAGAACCAAGTTTTGAGTATTTGAGGAATATTTAGAGAAATTCTGCTCCAAAAAATAAGTGTGAACATAAATTAACTTACACTGAGTTTTTGGAACAGATACTGAGCAGAATTTACTCAAATGCTGTCACGGGTGTGTCGCGTCTGGCAGAGAACTTTGTGGTATCTGGGATTAGAACATCACAGCGATTAGCAGGTCATAGGTCCTCTTCAACATGAGTGGAACAGATTTATTATCTTTTGATGTTGAAGGGGTTGAAATCCTTTCTGACCCTGCTGAGATTCCATATAGCTCCAATCTTAGCTACTGCACCTTGCCGCCACTCCCTTTTATTATTTAAACTCACTCCTTATGCTCCCATGTGCCAGTTATAGTTCATCTATGCTGAACTCCCTGGAAAAGTTGCCTTGTAGAAGATGTGCAGTTCCATTTGTTGTTTTATTCCCACTTGTTTGTCTCTCTCCCAGTGTTGTCTTATTGCAGTAGTAAGACTAATGTCTTGCTGCTCAGCTCACTAGTCAGGGCTAGCCCAAAGTAAACCAGGGCTTAAGCACGTAATCCCGCAAGGGTGAGGGGAGACTAAAGGGAGTGCAGGGTTCAGCCTCAGGTGAGTGTTTAGGGGTCACCCCTACCCCCTCTACCTATTATCAGGGCCCCATTTTTCCCTTTTTCCCCGGTTTCTTCCCTTCTTTTTCACAATACGATGGACTTTTCTTCACCTTGTTTTGATAAACGCTCTTCATAATGTCAGAACTCTAAATTTTGAAGATTTTTAAGTTTTAGCACATTTTGGATGGTTACATGTATACAATAATAATAATAATATTTATTTCTACCATGCTGGTCCCCTGAATAAACAATTGATGTGCTTCCTGCGCAAAATATCCCCCCCACATACACTGCCCTTTTCCAAAATATCCCTCCACACTACCCTTTTCGAAAATATCTGCTCACAGTGCCCATGTTACGGGGGGCTGTCTGATAATAACCTAAAGGAGTATCAGACAGTCAGGGTCCACCGTGCAAAGACTTTGCTGCAGACTATGGCAGAGTGCAATACCTCTGTTAACTCACAGAAGGATATAATAAGTAAGTAAAGCAATTCCTCCCTTACTTGGAGGGTGTGTGGAATGATCTCTGTTAATAATCACAGAGACAAAGGCAATGTGTGCGAAATGGCACCTACCTAGGTCCGCTCTTCTAGTGGTGCAAAAGAGACGAACAGCAGCGTAAGCCGCACAAAGCTCCTACCTGCGTTCGCTCCACTAGTGTGCGAGGACACGAACCACTAGATATGGCACCTGCCTAGGTCCGCTCTTCTAGTGGTGCAAAAGAGACGAACAGCAGCGTAAGCCGCACAAAGCTCCTACCTCTGTTCGCTCCCCTAGTGTGCGAGGATACGAACAACTGCCAGACGCAGCATAAGGAACGTTACCCTAGCAGCAACGTCCACCTACGAGTCGAATCACAAGGCCCAGCCAGACCTTGTGCCTCAGGCACCTGCCTATGTCCGCTCCCCTAAGAGGTAAGGATACGGACAGCGGTAAGGTATAAGAACGCTACCCTGCCGGTAGCGTTCACCTAGCATAGACAGAGGAATGCCTAGAGGAACGCGCACAGAGCGTCTACTCTTATGCATGAACCAAGAGGACTGAGGGCCATGCGGCGTGTGTCAGGGTCTTATATAGACTCTGTGCCTCATCCAAGATGGAGGACACCAGAGCCAATCCGCTGCCAGAACGACAGGAGTGACATCATGCTGGCCTATCACCGAGCAAGGCGTCACAAGCACATGACCAGCGACCAATCGGCATAGAAGGTGTCAGAGAAATGTGACCTCGTGTCAGCGATGATGTCACCCGCACATGTGCAATGGCTCCAAGATAGGACTTAGTCTCCGGCGCTCGCACATGTGCAGTAGCAAGAAATCTGGACTTAGTCTCCAGCGCTCGCACATGTGCAGTAGCAAGAAATCTGGACTTAGTCTCCAGCGCTCGCACATGTGCAGTAGCAAGAAATCTGGACATAGTCTCCAGTGCTCGCAGCAACCGTAACAGTACCTCCCCCTCAAGGGCCCCCCTCCCGGCGACGCAGGTAATCGGCAACTAAGTCGGGAGCATGGACAGCCTCCTCAGGCTCCCAAGAGCGATGTTCCGGGCGATAGCCCTCCCAATCTATCAAGAAGAACCTGTGCCCTCTAACCATCTTAGAACCAACTATGGCTCGTACCTCATAGCTAGAGCGAGAGGAATCAGAGGCAGGAGAGTGCACTTCACGAGCGTGAGGTAAAATAGCCGGCTTTAGCAGTGAGA
Organism: Anomaloglossus baeobatrachus; assembly: GCF_048569485.1. Classification (NCBI taxonomy): domain Eukaryota; kingdom Metazoa; phylum Chordata; class Amphibia; order Anura; family Aromobatidae; genus Anomaloglossus; species Anomaloglossus baeobatrachus. The sequence continues at coordinate 306,371,274 of NC_134357.1, read as the reverse complement.
CATGGAATTTGTCATGAATCCTAAGATGGACAGGTAACTTCAATTGGTAGACTACAGGATTTACCTGTCGAAGAACCTCATAAGGACCCAGGAAGCGAGGAGCAAATTTGACAGAGCTCACTCTAAGTCTCACGTGTTTTGCAGAGAGCCACACAAAGTCCCCTGGAGAAAAGACAGGAGCCGGGCGACGAAACCGATCGGACACCGTCTTCATACGGTCCTTAGCTGCTTGGATCGACTCTTGAGTCCGATGAAAAACCTCTCTGGCATTTGTTGCCCAGTCGGCCACAAGAGGAGGAGGTGCCGCAGCGGGAAATGGTACCGGTACCCTAGGGTGTTGCCCATTATTGAGTACGAACGGTGTCTGCCCAGTGGCCTCAGCCAGCGAATTGTTAAGGGCAAATTCTGCCCAGGGTAGGAGGGAGGACCAGTTATCGTGGTTCTCAGCAACAAAGTGTCGAAGGTATATAATCATAGATTGATTGGTATGCTCAACCAAACCATTGGTCTCCGGATGGTATGCCGAAGAGAGATTCAACTCAATTTGCAGAAGGCTACAAAGATCTCGCCAGAAACGGGAAGCAAATTGCGGGCCTCTATCACAAATGATACGATCTGGCATCCCGTGAAGCCTAAAGACATGCTTGATGAATAGTTTGGCTAGTACCCTGGAAGATGGGATTCTCGATAATGGTACGAGATGAACCATCCGGGAGAAATGGTCCGTAATGACCCACACAAATCTATGTCCCTGAGAACATGGAAGATCACCCACAAAGTCCATGCCTACCACCTCCCATGGTCTATATGGCACCGGTAAAGGATGCAAGAGCCCAGCCGGTCTCTGCCGTAATGGACGGTTGCGAGCACACGAGTAGCAGGAACCAACATATCTCTTGACGTGGCTGGCTAAGTGTGGCCACCAATACCACCTCTCCAGTAACTCTCGTGTCCGCCTAATACCAAAATGCCCACCCACCTTTGAGGTGTGGGCCCATGACAGTATATCATTCTGTCGATCAGGCGGAACAAAGGTCTTGCCCGGTGGGATTTGGTCTAACGTCACAGGGGAGAGCGTATGAAAAACCCTGGAGGGAAGGATAAGACGAGGTTCGTCAATCTCTTCCTGGGTAGAAAGCATAGAGCGAGACAGGGCGTCTGCCTTGTTATTCTTACTCCCAGACAGATAGTTGATGGAGAAGTGAAAGCAGGAGAAAAACAAGGACCAGCGGGCTTGGCGAGGATTCAGACGCTGAGCGGTTTGTAAGTACGTCAGATTCTTATGGTCTGTATAGACCTGGAAAGGATGTTTCGCTCCTTCCAGCAAGTGACGCCACTCCTCCAAGGCTAATCTCAAGGCGAGCAGTTCCCTATCCCCAATGGTATAGTTTCTCTCTGCCGGTGAAAAGGTTTTAGCAAAGAAGAAACACGGCCTTTTTCTACCTGCACCGTTCTTTTGGTACAAGACCGCACCAGCACCCACTGAAGAGGCATCAACCTCTAAGAGGAAGGGCTTACTCTCATCGGGTCTTTGAAGAACGGGAGCAGTTGAAAAGTGTCTTTTTACTGCCTCGAAAGCCTGAGATGTCTCAGTAGACCAGGCTTTGGGATTAGCACCTTTCTTAGTCAAGGCCACCAAAGGGGCCACCAAAGTAGAAAAATGGGGTATGAACTGCCTGTAATAATTTATGAATCCTAAGAAGCGTTGCACCGCCTTCAAGGAATGAGGTTCGGACCACTGCAGGACAGCAGAGAGCTTCGCAGGATCCATAGCCAGGCCCTCTTGTGAGATAATGTAACCCAAAAAAGGCAATGAGGACTGCTCGAATACACATTTCTCGAGTTTAGCAAACAATGAGTGCTCCCTTAAACGGGAAAGGACACGAACGACATCCTGACGATGAGTCTCCAGATCAGGAGAAAAAATCAGGATGTCGTCCAGATACACCACTACTGAGGATAACAGTAAATCCCTGAACACATCGTTTACGAAGTCCTGAAATACTGCGGGTGCATTACATAACCCAAAAGGCATGATGAGGTATTCATAGTGACCGTCTCGGGTGTTAAAAGCGGTCTTCCATTCGTCACCCTTTCGAATTCGTACCAAGTTATACACACCCCGCAGATCCAACTTCGTAAAAACTTGAGCTCCTCTCAGTCTGTCAAAGAGCTCCGAAATTAAAGGTAATGGGTATTTGTTCTTTATTGTGATTGCGTTGAGACCCCTGTAATCTATGCAGGGACGCAAATCACCCTCTTTCTTCCGAACAAAGAAAAACCCAGCTCCCGCGGGAGAGACAGACTTACAAATGAACCCCTTCTCTAAACTTTCTCTTATATAGGTCGACATGGCCTCCGACTCAGGTATCGACAGGGGGTAAACTCTGCCTTTAGGTGGAACCGAACCTGGGATAAGGTCTATGGCACAGTCATACAGCCTATGGGGTGGAAGAACCTCAGCACCCTGTTTGGAGAACACGTCAGCGAAATCCAAATAGGGTGTAGGTATGGGAGAGAGATCAGTTGATGCAACCGCAACGACCTTAGGTGGTAAGGGACGACATCTGGACTGACATTTCGAACCCCAACTAATAATGCTGTCGGACTCCCAGTCAATGTGAGGAGCATGAGTCCGAAGCCATGGAAGACCCAGAAGAACGTCGTCTATACCCTCAGGCAAAACAAGAAAAGAAATCTCCTCTATGTGACCCTGAGACAGGGAAAGGCGCAAGGGAACTGTCCTCAATGTAATGGAGTCAGACAACATAGTTCCATTAACAACACGGACAGGAATAGGCGCCTCTAACATGATATAGGGAATATTGTGTCCCTTTACAAATCCTGAGGACACAAAAATCCCGTCAGCGCCGGAATCCACAAAAGCCATAATAGGCCATGTATTCTCAGATAACGAGAGCTGACCTGAGATACAACACTTAGAGGGTGCAGAAGACGTCTCTAGTAACCCCCCTCTAATGGTTACTAGGCCAGGGAGTTTCCCTGACGACTAGGACACTTGTTGGCATAGTGCCCAGCCTGATGACATACGTAACATATAGGAGGACCAGACTTGCGTAGTCTGGAGGACGTATGACCTAACTCCATAGGAGTGGGAGATGTTTCAGATGCTGAGGAAGATGGTAGTGGACCCTCAACAACTGGAATAGCCCGATGCTTAGGGCGTGAGGAAGAGACCTCGAGTCTACGTTCCTTATGGCGTACATCGATCCTCGTTGCTACTGTGATCAAGTCCTCCAGAGAAGCAGGGACCTCACGAGTAGCAAGAGCATCCTTGACATAGCCTGCCAACCCTCTCCAGAAGATAGGAATCAACACCTTCTCTGGCCAATCTAGTTCTGCCACCAGAGTTCTAAAAGCAATGGCATAAGAACTAGTGGATAACGAACCCTGAGATAGATCTAACAGTCTCAGGGCCGCATCATGGGTAACCTGCGGACCCATGAATACCGCCTTAAGAGCATCAAGAAAGTCTTGATGTCTCAGAGTAACCACATCAGAGCGCTCCCATAGGGGAGTCGCCCATTCTAAGGCTTTGTCCTGAAGTAAGGAGATGATAAAGCCTACTCTGGACCTCTCCGTAGAGAAGTGAGAAGAGTTGACCTCTAGGTGTATCTGACACTGACTAATGAAACCACGACATGATCTGGCATCGCCAGAATCTCTGTTTGGCAGAGCAAGTCGAGGATCATGTGCAGCTGTCACCATGGTCTGAGGTTTATCCTCTATACTCTTGAGCCGTGACTCAAGTACTTGTATGTAACGGTGTAACTGCTGATATTCTGCCATAACTGCCAGACCCTTGGCTCAGTCCTAATGTTACGGGGGGCTGTCTGATAATAACTAGTGATGAGCGAGTATGCTTGTTACTACTCGGTACTCGCACGAGTATCACTGTACTCGGGCTACTCGGCGGGTACCGAGTAATTTTGCAATACTCGTGCTGTACTCGTGGTCTTCATCCCTGCATGTTGGCGCTCTTTTGAGAGCCAGCCCTCATGCAGGGATTGGCTGGCAGACCACTGCAATGCCACAGCCCTGTTAGTTGTGGAATTGCAGTGATTGGCCGGCCTGCACAGCATGACCGAGCCTTTATACCGGCCGGCGCGCTGTGCTCTGTACACAGCCATCTCATATTCCCTGCTTTCCACGCCCACAGGCGCCTATGATTGGTTGCAGTGAGAAACGCCCCCACGCTGAGTGACAGGTGTCACACTGCACCCAATCACAGCAGCCGGTGGGCGGGTCTATACTGTGCAGTAAAATAAATAAATAAATAATTAAAAAAAACGGCGTGCGGTCCCCCCAATTTTAATACCAGCCAGATAAAGCCATACAGCTGAAGGCTGGTATTCTCAGGATGGGGAGCTCCACGTTATGGGGAGCCCCCCACCCTAACAATATCAGTCAGCAGCTGCCCAGAATTGCCGCATACATTATATGCGACAGTTCTGGGGCTGTACCCGGCTCTTCCCGATTTACCCTAGTGCGTTGGCAAATCGGGGTAATAAGGAGTTAATGGCAGCCCATAGCTGCCACTAAATCCTAGATTAATCATGTCAGGCGTCTCCCCGAGATTCCTTCCATGATTAATCTGTAAATTACAGTAAATAAACACACACACCCGAAAAATCCTTTATTAGAAATAAAAAACACTAACAAAGTCCCTCATTACCAATTTATTAACCCCGACAAACCCTCCATGTCCGGCGTACTGCACGGACTCCGGCGTCGCGTCCAGCTCTGCTGCATGGAAGTGACAGGAGCTGCAGAAGACACCGCCGCTCCGGTCACCTCCACGCAGCTAATGAAGGGAATAGCGCGATCAGCTGCTGTCAGTCAGGTAACTCACGGCCACCGCTGGATCCAGCGGTGCCGCGATTAACCTCAGTGACAGCAGCTGATCGCTATACTCACCTCAGTTCGTGCATGGAGCTGACTGGAGCGGCGGTGAGTAGCGCGATCAGCTGAGCTGTCACTGAGGTTACCCGCGGCCACCGCTGCATCCACCGCTGGATCCAGGTAACCTCAGTGACAGCTCAGCTGATCGCTATACTCATCTCATTAGCTGCGTGGAGGTGACCAGAGCGGCGGTGTATTCTGCAGCTCCTGTCACTTCCATGCAGCAGAGCTGGACGCGACGCTGGAGTCCGTGGATTACGCCGGACATGGAGGGTTTGTCGGGGTTAATAAATTGGTAATGAGGGACTTTGTTAGTGTTTTTTATTTCTAATAAAGGATTTTTCGGGTGTGTGTGTTTTTTAACTGTAATTTACAGATTAATCATGGAAGGAATCTCGGGGAGACACCTGACATGATTAATCTAGGATTTAGTGGCAGCTATGGGCTGCCATTAACTCCTTATTACCCCGATTTGCCAACGCACTAGGGTAAATCGGGAAGAGCCGGGTACAGCCCCAGAACTGTCGCATCTAATGTATGCGGCAATTCTGGGCGGCTGCTGACTGATATTGTTAGGGTGGGGGGCTCTCCATAACGTGGAGCTCCCCATCCTGAGAATACCAGTCTTCAGCCGTATGGCTTTATCTGGCTGGTATTAAAATTGGGGGGACCGCACGCCGTTTTTTTTAATTATTTAATTATTTATTTCACTGCACAGTATACACACACCGGCTGCTGTGATTGGGTGCAGTGAGACAGCTGTCACTCAGTGTGGGGGCGTGTCTCACTGCAACCAATCATAGGCGCCGAAAAGCAGGAAAGCAGGGAATAGGAGATTGATTAATGAGCGGCCGGCTTTTTCAAAAGAGGAAAAGCCACCGGAGTTTGAACAGCTGTGCAGCGCCGCGGCAGTGATCGGGGAACGGTAAGTAAGAGAGAGGGGGGGAACTGACCGACAGACTGTGAGAGGGGGACAGGCAAGACAGAGAGAGACAGACCAACGGACTGAGGTAGATAGAATAAAAAAAAAAAAATGACCGACATCGCTAGTAAAAAGCACAAAACGTGCGTTTTGGACATCGGAGTGCCACACAATGTTTTCATGTAAAATCTTTCATGTATTAATCTCAAAAAGTAACATACACCAGCTCTATCTCACTATTGGGTATGTGCCCTTAACATTTCCGCCATGAAAATTCATTTTGGTGTCATTTTGGAAGGTTTTCTGGTGAGTCCGTAAAAATGGCATAAAACTTGGACAAAATTGTTCACAGCTGTGACTTTTGAGTGATAAATGCTTCAAGGGGTCTTCCCCATGCTGATGCCATGTCATTTGAGCACTCTTCTGAGACTTTTGTGACATTTTTAGGGTTTCTACATGCTGCCGGGGGGTCATTTCACAAAAATACTCGGGTCTCCCATAGGATAACATTGGGCTCGGTGCTCGGGCCGAGTACACGAGTATCTTGGGAGGCTCGGCCCGAGCTTCGAGCACTCGAGCTTTTTAGTACTCGCTCATCACTAATAATAACCTAAAGGAGTATCAGACAGTCAGGGTCCACCGTGCAAAGACTTTGCTGCAGACTATGGCAGAGTGCAATACCTTTGTTAACTCACAGAAGGATATAATAAGTAAGTAAAGCAATTCCTCCCTTACTTGGAGGGTGTGTGGAATGATCTCTGTTAATAATCACAGAGACAAAGGCAATGTGTGCGAAATGGCACCTACCTAGGTCCGCTCTTCTAGTGGTGCAAAAGAGACGAACAGCAGCGTAAGCCGCACAAAGCTCCTACCTGCGTTCGCTCCACTAGTGTGCGAGGACACGAACCACTAGATATGGCACCTGCCTAGGTCCGCTCTTCTAGTGGTGCAAAAGAGACGAACAGCAGCGTAAGCCGCACAAAGCTCCTACCTCTGTTCGCTCCCCTAGTGTGCGAGGATACGAACAACTGCCAGACGCAGCATAAGGAACGTTACCCTAGCGGCAACGTCCACCTACAAGTCGAATCACAAGGCCCAGCCAGACCTTGTGCCTCAGGCACCTGCCTATGTCCGCTCCCCTAAGAGGTAAGGATACGGACAGCGGTAAGGTATAAGAACGCTACCCTGCCGGTAGCGCTCACCTAGCATAGACAGAGGAATGCCTAGAGGAACGCGCACAGAGCGTCTACTCTTATGCATGAACCAAGAGGATTGAGCGCCATGCGGCGTGTGTCAGGGTCTTATATAGACTCTGTGCCTCATCCAAGATGGAGGACACCAGAGCCAATCCGCTGCCAGAACGACAGGAGTGACGTCATGCTGGCCTATCACCGAGCAAGGCGTCACAAGCACATGACCAGCGACCAATCGGCATAGAAGGTGTCAGAGACATGTGACCTCGTGTCAGCGATGATGTCGCCCGCACATGTGCAATGGCTCCAAGATAGGACTTAGTCTCCGGCGGTCGCACATGTGCAGTAGCAAGAAATCTGGACTTAGTCTCCAGCGCTCGCACATGTGCAGTAGCAAGAAATCTGGACTTAGTCTCCAGCGCTCGCACATGTGCAGTAGCAAGAAATCTGGACTTAGTCTCCAGCGCTCACACATGTGCAGTAGCAAGAAATCTGGACTTAGTCTCCAGCGCTCGCACATGTGCAGTAGCAAGAAATCTGGACTTAGTCTCCAGCGCTCGCACATGTGCAGTAGCAAGAAATCTGGACTTAGTCTCCAGCGCTCGCACATGTGCAGTAGCAAGAAATCTGGACATAGTCTCCAGTGCTCGCAGCAACCGTAACAGCCCTTCTCCAAAATATCCCCCTACTGCTCCTGTGCAAGATATCCCCAACACTGCCTCTCTCCAAAGTACTCCCCCCCCACACTGTCCCTCTGCAAAATATTATCTCCTCCCAGACACGCACACTGCCTCTCAGAATAAAGCACCCCTCCCCACTAGGAAAACTTTCACAATTGTCCCTCTATTATGTGCCCTCACAGTCACATTAAACCCTCCCCCCTTATTCACAATAATAAGGTATTTAAAGGGAGCCTGTCAAATGTAAAAAAGCTTTTAACCTGCAGATATGGGGTTAATCTGCTGGTTAATAGCATTTCAAACCTACCCAGCACTTGCATATCAAGCCCCGCTGCAGGGAGGAAAAGAAGTTTAATCCTCCCAATAGTGTTTGGGTTTCATGGGGTGGCGTCGGTGCAGGTTCAGTCACCACTCTGTGTATCGAAAGCGTTGTAACTGTGCTCCCAGCAGAGACTGACAACGACTCTGCATTAGACCCAGCTGTCAGTCAGTGTGGGGGACGTGGTAACAGCCGCCACTCTCGATACACAGAGCAACGACTGAATCTGCGCTGGTGCTTCGCATATTACTGAAACCTGAACGCTGCTGGGAGGATTAAAGTTCTTTTCCTCCTGTCAGCAGGGATTGATGTGCAGGTTTCAAACGCTATTAACCTGCAGATTAACCCCATATTTGTAAGTTAATAACATGTTTACAAGAGGACAGGTTCCCTTTAATCTTTGGCTCCTGGATCGAGCACTTACTATTGCCTGTGCCATCGCCGCTGCCTTTACAGCGTTTTGGTGCTGATGTGGCAGCAAGAGCGTGATAAGTTCACAGAGTTGTGACCTTGTAATGGGATCAACAATTCAGACTGCATCATTAATGTAGAAATGGATTTGAATACTGTTTCAGCAATTGCCCACAAGGGGGCAGTGTCAGACTGTGCAATCACAAACACAGAGGTGGGAAATCCCCTACTGCAGCTTGTGTGTGAAAACCAGGAAGAAAAAAAAGTGCGGGAAGGTTGTTCAGCTCCAGAGCTCAGCCAGAGGAGAGCTGCGTGTGGTCTCCCTGAACAGAGGGCTCTTTTGCCACCGGAGTCTTGGAGAAATCACTCTGGGTGCGATGCTCTGCAGTCCGGTTAGATCCTTGGTGAAAACAAAGTCCTGCAGACCGGGAATGGCAGAAACCACTTCCACAGGGTGATTTCTCTAAGACTCCGGTGGCAGGACTTTGTTTTCACCAAGGATCTAACCGGACTGCAGAGCATCGCACCCAGAGTGATTTCTCCAAGACTCCGGTGGCAAAAGAGCCCTCTGTTCAGGGAGACCACACGCAGCTCTCCTCTGGCTGAGCTCTGGAGCTGAACAACCTTACCGCACTTTTTTTTCTTCCTGGTTTTCACACACAAGCTGCAGTAGGGGATTTCCCACCTCTGTGTTTGTGATTGCACAGTCTGACACTGCCCCCTTGTGGGCAATTGCTGAAACAGTATTCAAATCCATTTCTACATTAATGATGCAGTCTGAATTGTTGATCCCATTACAACCTCATCACGTTGCTGCACACCAGGGATGGCTCCTCCTCTGCTCTGTGCACTTCTACCCCATTCCTGGTGCTACAGTGTTCAAATGTACAAATATAGGAAGGAAAGAGTGGCATACTCTCTACTCTCCGCGGGCCGCAACAAACCATGTGAAGGGCTGCATGCAATCCATAGACCATATGTTTTGCAGACCTGGTGTAAAGATCCTGTCTTGGACCAAAGGTAGAGACAAGACTTTTGTGGAACAGCCCCTGACAGGCTTTTACAGGCTTTTTTTTTTTGCACTGCTCCAAGTGATTGACAGGTCCCTTCCACGCGTGTACTTCCCGAGATCCCTGACAATCACCTAGAATTTTGCAAGGAGAAGACTCTTCTATTTTATGTGAAAAATCAGAGTGTTTCAAAGGAAAACATACCTGGCTGTATTCGAGCAACCAGGCTTTTATCCATGCTGCCCGGGGTTTGGACAGCATCAATCAACAGAGAGGTTCCCTAAAGGTAATCAATAACTTATTGTTAAGTAATGAGCTTAAAATGAATTGAGCGTTAGATCAGGGATTTCAAATGCTCCCTTTTTCCCCAATTGCACAAACAATAAATACCAATTTTTTGTGTTTGTGAGTTAAGTTCAATTGTTTTGGTGTTTCTCATATAAAAACTCATATATCGCTTGGTAGAATAGATCTGACATCGCCTTAGCAACCATAGTCACCTGTCACACACTACGACCATTTGCACAGGAGCAGCCCTTGTCACTTGCAAGCACTTGCACGTTCAATAATGTTATTATGTTGCTAATCTACCAGGTTACACATGTTCGATAGTTGGAACAACGAGCACTTTTTACATTTAGGGATAGTGGGATATTATCAATCGTCACTACGCAGTTGATTTGATTTTGATTATTGTACATGGGTTGTAATAGATGAGGACCTTCTAGCAGGCAGAATCACTACTGTAATTATCTTTGGCCATTAAATTGGAAGCCTGGGTTACAGTGAAGGCTGAGAAATCATGAGGACCCTGAGGTTATGGGGACATGCGCAGAAGATGGAGCCCTGTTTGAAGCTATCGGCGGAGTGAATTACAGTCTGTGCAACTGACTGGACTTTATATTTACTTGGGTTAACACCAATAAATAAGTAATGCATGCCAAGTACGTGTATTCAGGCCGTATAACACACCACACTCTGAAATAATACCTAATAAGTGCTGGACCAGGAGATACGCGCTTACATGTCAAGAAAATAAATGTCCATAAATGCCTATATACCAGCAGCAAAACCAGCTTAATGCAGAGACCATTATTATATTGTAACTAAATATATTGTTTAACTTATTAACTGATTATACTGATTAACTTATTAACTGATTTTACTAGACATAAACATATATATATATATATATATATATATATATATATATATATATATATGTGTCGCCCTGGGCAAGCCAGGGGACACAGGTCACACACCACCACACCCCACACTCCAGGTAGGCACATCACAGCTAACCAGAAATCCTTGTTGCCTTCCTCCAGGAGTCTGATGATGCACACCAGGGGGTGGGCCAGGCGGTTGGCTCCGCCCACCGAGGAGCTCACAACTCTGGAGGCAGGAAGAAACCAGGCAGATGAGTCTAGGAGGAGGAAGTGGAAGGAGTAACAACAGAGATTAGCCCAGGCAGGGCAAGAGTGAAGTTGAGCTAAGTGGAGGAGTTAAGAAAGTGAAAGTGAAAGTAGTAAAGGAGGAAAGCAAGTGAAGTGACAGAAGAGGAAGAAAGCCTGAAGGGTCCAGCTTTGTGAGGGCCAGATCAGCAAGGTCAGCAACGGCGGTGACTGTCTGGAGGGGGACCGTTTGGAAGTTCCTGGAAGGACCCCGTTGGCTGTGTGCCCGGTGGTCTGGAGCAGTGTTCCGAAGGACAGTCAGCACCAGGGCAGGGGCCTCTCGGACCCCGGCAAGGCTAGGAGTCGCCAGATTTGCCAAATCCGTCAGTGACGGGGACGCAGATCCCCCAACAACCAAGTCCCGATTGAAGGCAACAGCCCAACCTGAAGTGGAGAGACACCGCCACCGCCACGGCACCAGTTTCTCAGGGCCAGCGCCTGCGGGCAAAGTGTAGAGCTCCTCCGGCCCAGATTGCAGCCAGGGAGCGGGTAACCGGAGGGAATCCACCGCTACCACAAGTCAAACAAAGGTGCAAGGAAGAGGGACATCACCGTCACCTACCGGGAGTGCAGGTGCAGCCGTCTGTGGGACCGTCCTACCAGCCGTTTGGTTTACCGTACAAACTGTGTCCACGTCTCAGGCTGAGTGAGTACCACAGTGCCGCAAGGCACAGCGCTGCCCCCGCGTCCCTGCGCCCACCAGGCCCTACACTTTACATCTCTTCACTGGGCCCCGGGATCACCAACCCCTACCCACGGAGGGGCAACACAACACCTGGCTGCTCCGCATCACCATCCCCGGGACCCCCATACTGAGCAGCGGTGGTGCAATCACCACAACCGTGGGTGGCGTCACGAACTATAACAATCCCCCACACCCAACAATCCCCCTTTTCACTCACGGGCGAGGAGCGTCGCTCGAGAAACCCCGGGATCCGGCCCACAGCTCGAGCCACCAGGAGCAGCTGCCGAACCCGAGCAGAAGGGGTGAGCGCGGTGTGCTGACACCCTCCTCCCCGCCCGCGACAACTTGGCGTCACGAACAGGATCTTACCGCTCTGCCGTCTGGTGGAGGTGCGCCTTGTTACCGCCGGAGGTATCCGGCAGAAAAATTTCAGAAGCCGCCATCTTTGGCGCGAAAAGTTCCCGCTCGAGCGTCTTCTCGAGCAGTAGAGGCGCGAAGGCCAAAACCCCGCCCCGAGAGAGGAGGGGCCGGAAAGAGCTAAGGGGGACGCGATGGCGGCTGGACGCATGTAGCTGCGGCTATAAAAGCAGGGACGCCAGGACCTTGCAAGAATACCGTTCCTGGAAGCAAACAGAAAAGCCATCATGTGGATGCCGTCCCGCGACACCGTAGCCCCCGCGCCTGGAACCGCGGCGTGGGTGGAGATCCGGACCGCGCAGCTCTACCAACGGCTGCAGGTGAAGATGCAGCTCCTCATGGAGGAGTGGGAGGCCGACATGGCGGACGTTGTAGCCACCGTGCGGAGACGCGAGGAGGAAGCGGAGAAAGGGAGGGTGAGTGACCCACGTCCCGATGCCCTTGCAGGGCCGGTCATCGCGGCTGTGGGGCCCGGTCCAAGCCCTCTCCCCCCGTTGCCTCCCTCGCCACCCGTCCCGGAGGCCGTGACCCCGCCACTAGGCCTGCTACCACCGCAACCGGTAGCAGTACCCAGCGTACCCGCCCAGGCGGGCCGACCTGTAGCCGGAGTCCGCGGCACACCAGAGGTGTTACCGTGGAAGACGCCGAAAGTAGAACCGGAGGTATCCCTTGAGAAACACCCCGAGCCGGAGCCGATGACCCGTTCCGAGCCGAAGGCCCGGCAGCGGAAAGCCCCTATGCCCATCCCCCACACCTCGGCTGAGGTGGCGCCGGGTTGTTGCTGCAAGGCAGCGCCCAAGGCCATGACACCGCGGGATACGCCGCCCACCTTCCTGACAGTGGGTAACGTGTTGGATGTCCCGCGGGGCCCGACCCGTGCGCCGGCGCTGGCAGCAGCGCCGTACTGGGATAGGGAGCCGGTACCGCTGGGCCTGGAGATCGAGGAGAGGGAGCGGAAGAAGGCCGAACTGGTGGCCAGAGCGATCCGGGAGAAGGAGCACTTCTGGCGGGCGACCTCCCGTGCCCGAGGACCGTTGTACGTGGGGCAGGTGAGGCGGTTTGATGTCCGCCGGGGCTACGGGTTCATCTACGAGCCGACATGGCGGACGTTGTAGCCACCGTGCGGAGACGCGAGGAGGAAGCGGAGAAAGGGAGGGTGAGTGACCCACGTCCCGATGCCCTTGCAGGGCCGGTCATCGCGGCTGTGGGGCCCGGTCCAAGCCCTCTCCCCCCGTTGCCTCCCTCGCCACCCGTCCCGGAGGCCGTGACCCCGCCACTAGGCCTGCTACCACCGCAACCGGTAGCAGTACCCAGGAGTTAAGAAAGTGAAAGTGAAAGTAGTAAAGGAGGAAAGCAAGTGAAGTGACAGAAGAGGAAGAAAGCCTGAAGGGTCCAGCTTTGTGAGGGCCAGATCAGCAAGGTCAGCAACGGCGGTGACTGTCTGGAGGGGGACCGTTTGGAAGTTCCTGGAAGGACCCCGTTGGCTGTGTGCCCGGTGGTCTGGAGCAGTGTTCCGAAGGACAGTCAGCACCAGGGCAGGGGCCTCTCGGACCCCGGCAAGGCTAGGAGTCGCCAGATTTGCCAAATCCGTCAGTGACGGGGACGCAGATCCCCCAACAACCAAGTCCCGATTGAAGGCAACAGCCCAACCTGAAGTGGAGAGACACCGCCACCGCCACGGCACCAGTTTCTCAGGGCCAGCGCCTGCGGGCAAAGTGTAGAGCTCCTCCGGCCCAGATTGCAGCCAGGGAGCGGGTAACCGGAGGGAATCCACCGCTACCACAAGTCAAACAAAGGTGCAAGGAAGAGGGACATCACCGTCACCTACCGGGAGTGCAGGTGCAGCCGTCTGTGGGACCGTCCTACCAGCCGTTTGGTTTACCGTACAAACTGTGTCCACGTCTCAGGCTGAGTGAGTACCACAGTGCCGCAAGGCACAGCGCTGCCCCCGCGTCCCTGCGCCCACCAGGCCCTACACTTTACATCTCTTCACTGGGCCCCGGGATCACCAACCCCTACCCACGGAGGGGCAACACAACACCTGGCTGCTCCGCATCACCATCCCCGGGACCCCCATACTGAGCAGCGGTGGTGCAATCACCACAACCGTGGGTGGCGTCACGAACTATAACAATCCCCCACACCCAACAATCCCCCTTTTCACTCACGGGCGAGGAGCGTCGCTCGAGAAACCCCGGGATCCGGCCCACAGCTCGAGCCACCAGGAGCAGCTGCCGAACCCGAGCAGAAGGGGTGAGCGCGGTGTGCTGACACCCTCCTCCCCGCCCGCGACAACTTGGCGTCACGAACAGGATCTTACCGCTCTGCCGTCTGGTGGAGGTGCGCCTTGTTACCGCCGGAGGTATCCGGCAGAAAAATTTCAGAAGCCGCCATCTTTGGCGCGAAAAGTTCCCGCTCGAGCGTCTTCTCGAGCAGTAGAGGCGCGAAGGCCAAAACCCCGCCCCGAGAGAGGAGGGGCCGGAAAGAGCTAAGGGGGACGCGATGGCGGCTGGACGCATGTAGCTGCGGCTATAAAAGCAGGGACGCCAGGACCTTGCAAGAATACCGTTCCTGGAAGCAAACAGAAAAGCCATCATGTGGATGCCGTCCCGCGACACCGTAGCCCCCGCGCCTGGAACCGCGGCGTGGGTGGAGATCCGGACCGCGCAGCTCTACCAACGGCTGCAGGTGAAGATGCAGCTCCTCATGGAGGAGTGGGAGGCCGACATGGCGGACGTTGTAGCCACCGTGCGGAGACGCGAGGAGGAAGCGGAGAAAGGGAGGGTGAGTGACCCACGTCCCGATGCCCTTGCAGGGCCGGTCATCGCGGCTGTGGGGCCCGGTCCAAGCCCTCTCCCCCCGTTGCCTCCCTCGCCACCCGTCCCGGAGGCCGTGACCCCGCCACTAGGCCTGCTACCACCGCAACCGGTAGCAGTACCCAGCGTACCCGCCCAGGCGGGCCGACCTGTAGCCGGAGTCCGCGGCACACCAGAGGTGTTACCGTGGAAGACGCCGAAAGTAGAACCGGAGGTATCCCTTGAGAAACACCCCGAGCCGGAGCCGATGACCCGTTCCGAGCCGAAGGCCCGGCAGCGGAAAGCCCCTATGCCCATCCCCCACACCTCGGCTGAGGTGGCGCCGGGTTGTTGCTGCAAGGCAGCGCCCAAGGCCATGACACCGCGGGATACGCCGCCCACCTTCCTGACAGTGGGTAACGTGTTGGATGTCCCGCGGGGCCCGACCCGTGCGCCGGCGCTGGCAGCAGCGCCGTACTGGGATAGGGAGCCGGTACCGCTGGGCCTGGAGATCGAGGAGAGGGAGCGGAAGAAGGCCGAACTGGTGGCCAGAGCGATCCGGGAGAAGGAGCACTTCTGGCGGGCGACCTCCCGTGCCCGAGGACCGTTGTACGTGGGGCAGGTGAGGCGGTTTGATGTCCGCCGGGGCTACGGGTTCATCTACGAGCCGGGCTTGGAGGCCGAAGTTTTTGTAGCCCGGCGGGATGTGAACGCCCACCTGCCCGAGGAGCATCCCGGCCGCAATCTGATGCCGGGAGACATAGTACAATACGCCCGGTTCTTTGGGGAGCGGGGGTGGTTCGCGCTGGACGCTACACTGAAGGGCAGCCCGGAGGCCCGAGCGAGCGCCGCGCCCCCTCCCTTGGAAGGAGCACTGGAGCCTGGAGGACCGGAGTAGGGCCGTGGGTGCCCGTAGCAGCAGTCCCCGTTGGGACCACCAGTGAGTTCAAGTTTGTTTAAAAGTTTGAAAAAGAATGATAAGAAAATGATGAAAAATGATTACCGAACAGTAACCAGATTTGCTTTGTGATTAGAACCGGCAGGAGCTGGCACCGTTGTCCCCGTGGGGACCGTTAAAGTTTATTTGCATGGGAACTATCCATGGACAAGCCCGTGAACTTGCAGGGCACCACAAACGTTAAGTGGCTTGTAAATATGTTGGGTACCGTTACCGTTTCCGCTATACCGTCTCCGGAGAGGCAGGTTGGAGGGAGGGCCCTGAGCAGAGCAGGCTAGGGCCCAGCCACCAAAGGAACCGGTGGCCACCCTCTGGAGGGGAAGGACAGATCCCGCTCGGGTAACGTGTGCTGGACTGTGGGTCAAGGGGTGCTGCCTGGGTTTTAGGGGCAGCATCAGGGCCAGGTTGCTTGGGTGGGAGAGAGCGGAAACCGTGACCGTATACCGTTGCAACGTTTAAGTAAATGTGCCTCCCGT
Organism: Anomaloglossus baeobatrachus; assembly: GCF_048569485.1. Taxonomy (NCBI): domain Eukaryota; kingdom Metazoa; phylum Chordata; class Amphibia; order Anura; family Aromobatidae; genus Anomaloglossus; species Anomaloglossus baeobatrachus. The sequence continues at coordinate 306,355,031 of NC_134357.1, read as the reverse complement.
CTTGGGAAGAGTTTTTGATTAAAAATGTATTTATGTTTGCTTAACCCTGTTACCCCTTTTACAGAAAAATAAAACCGGTGTAGGACGGCAGCCCGCGGACGGTCTGCATTTTGCTAAGGGGGAATGTGTCGCCCTGGGCAAGCCAGGGGACACAGGCCACACACCACCACACCCCACACTCCAGGTAGGCACATCACAGCTAACCAGAAATCCTTGTTGCCTTCCTCCAGGAGTCTGATGATGCACACCAGGGGGTGGGCCAGGCGGTTGGCTCCGCCCACCGAGGATCTCACAACTCTGGAGGCAGGAAGAAACCAGGCAGATGAGTCTAGGAGGAGGAAGTGGAAGGAGTAACAACAGAGATTAGCCCAGGCAGGGCAAGAGTGAAGTTGAGCTAAGTGGAGGAGTTAAGAAAGTGAAAGTGAAAGTAGTAAAGGAGGAAAGCAAGTGAAGTGACAGAAGAGGAAGAAAGCCTGAAGGGTCCAGCTTTGCGAGGGCCAGATCAGCAAGGTCAGCAACGGCGGTGACTGTCTGGAGGGGGACCGTTTGGAAGTTCCTGGAAGGACCCCGTTGGCTGTGTGCCCGGTGGTCTGGAGCAGTGTTCCGAAGGACAGTCAGCACCAGGGCAGGGGCCTCTCGGACCCCGGCAAGGCTAGGAGTCGCCAAATTTGCCAAATCCGTCAGTGTCGGGGACGCAGATCCCCCAACAACCAAGTCCCGATTGAAGGCAACAGCCCAACCTGAAGCGGAGAGACACCGCCACCGCCACGGCACCAGTTTCTCAGGGCCAGCGCCTGAGGGCAAAGTGTAGAGCTCCTCCGGCCCAGATTGCAGCCGGGGAGCGGGTAACCGGAGGGAATCCACCGCTACCACAAGTCAAACAAAGGTGCAAGGAAGAGGGACATCACCGTCACCTACCGGGAGTGCAGGTGCAGCCGTCTGTGGGACCGTCCTACCAGCCGTTTGGTTTACCGTACAAACTGTGTCCACGTCTCAGGCTGAGTGAGTACCACAGTGCCGCAAGGCACAGCGCTGCCCCCGCGTCCCTGCACCCACCAGGCCCTACACTTTACATCTCTTCACTGGGCCCCGGGATCACCAACCCCTACCCACGGAGGGGCAACACAACACCTGGCTGCTCCGCATCACCATCCCCGGGACCCCCATACTGAGCAGCGGTGGTGCAATCACCACAACCGTGGGTGGCGTCACGAACTATAACAATCCCCCACATCCAACAATCCCCCTTTTCACTCACGGGCGAGGAGCGTCGCTCGAGAAACCCCGGGATCCGGCCCACAGCTCGAGCCACCAGGAGCAGCTGCCGGACCCAAGCAGAAGGGGTGAGCGCGGTGTGCTGACACCCTCCTCCCCGCCCGCGACATATATATATATATATATATATATACAGTGCCTACAAGTAGTATTCAACCCCCTGCAGATTTAGCAGGTTTGATAAGATGCAAATAAGTTAGAGCCTGCAAACTTCAAACAAGAGCAGGATTTATTAACAGATGCATAAATCGTACAAACCAACAAGTTATGTTGCTCAGTTAAATTTTAATAAATTTTCAACATAAAAGTGTGGGTCAATTATTATTCAACCCCTAGGTTTAATATTTTGTGGAATAACCCTTGTTTGCAATTACAGCTAATAATCGTCTTTTATAAGACCTGATCAGGCCGGCACAGGTCTCTGGAGTTATCTTGGCCCACTCCTCCATGCAGATCTTCTCAAAGTTATCTAGGTTCTTTGGGTGTCTCATGTGGACTTTAATCTTGAGCTCCTTCCACAAGTTTTCAATTGGGTTAAGGTCAGGAGACTGACTAGGCCACTGCAACACCTTGATTTTTTCCCTCTTGAACCAGGCCTTGGTTTTCTTGGCTGTGTGCTTTGGGTCGTTGTCTTGTTGGAAGATGAAATGACGACCCATCTTAAGATCCTTGATGGAGGAGCGGAGGTTCTTGGCCAAAATCTCCAGGTAGGCCGTGCTATCCATCTTCCCATGGATGCGGACCAGATGGCCAGGCCCCTTGGCTGAGAAACAGCCCCACAGCATGATGCTGCCACCACCATGCTTGACTGTAGGGATGGTATTCTTGGGGTCGTATGCAGTGCCATCCAGTCTCCAAACGTCACGTGTGTGGTTGGCACCAAAGATCTCGATCTTGGTCTCATCAGACCAGAGAACCTTGAACCAGTCTGTCTCAGAGTCCTCCAAGTGATCATGAGCAAACTGTAGATGAGCCTTGACATGACGCTTTGAAAGTAAAGGTACCTTACGGGCTCGTCTGGAACGGAGACCATTGCGGTGGAATACGTTACTTATGGTATTGACTGAAACCAATGTCCCCACTGCCATGAGATCTTCCCGGAGCTCCTTCCTTGTTGTCCTTGGGTTAGCCTTGACTCTTCGGACAAGCCTGGCCTCGGCACGGGTGGAAATGTTCAAAGGCTGTCCAGGCCGTGGAAGGCTAACAGTAGTTCCATAAGCCTTCCACTTCCGGATGATGCTCCCAACAGTGGAGACAGGTAGGCCCAACTCCTTGGAAAGGGTTTTGTACCCCTTGCCAGCCTTGTGACCCTCCACGATCTTGTCTCTGATGGCCTTGGAATGCTCCTTTGTCTTTCCCATGTTGACCAAGTATGAGTGCTGTTCACAAGTTTGGGGAGGGTCTTAATTAGTCAGAAAAGGCTGGAAAAAGAGATAATTAATCCAAACATGTGAAGCTCATTGTTCTTTGTGCCTGAAATACTTCTTAATACTTTAGGGGAACCAAACAGAATTCTTGTGGTTTGAGGGGTTGAATAATAAATGACCCTCTGAATAAACTTTTCACAATTTAAAAAAAAAATAAAAAAAGAAATAACATTCTTTTTTGCTGCAGAGCATTTCACACTTCCAGGCTGATCTACAGTCCAAGTGTCACAATGCCAAGTTAATTCCGAATGTGTAAACCTGCTAAATCTGCAGGGGGTTGAATACTACTTGTAGGCACTGTATATATATATATTGTGCTTTCCAAAAATAGCATTTTGGCTCCAAAAGATGTGCTAGGGCATATTTTCAGGGGATGTCATATTGTTTTGCTCTCTTTGATGAAGGCTCCTTTGATCAGGTCATTTTTGCGCATCATAGTAACATCTAGTAACTTGAATTAGGGCTTGGGCAGCCTATTCAGGATATGTAACTTTTATTGCTGTATGTGTCACGATCTCCCCGCCAGCGGATCTAGGAAGGTGGCAAGCGTCCGGCAGTGTATAGTGGACCTACTGGATCACAGGTGGAAACCCGGACCAACACTTTTATATAGGGAGGGGCTTTACTAAGCGCCCGTTGCGAGGTGGGAGCCAGATGCCACTCCCAGGGCAGGCAACAGGGACTGTGGCAGCTGAGCGGGCTAGGGCGCCAGCAGGACTAGGGGAACAGAAACTCAGAGCAAAGTCCTGTAGAGGAACGGGCAGAGTAAGCACCAGTAGACATCAGACACAAGACATCAGGAATAGGACCTCAGGCATGGGTCCTCAGGCACAGGTTATGGACATCGGGTCAGGCTCCAGACATCCGGCAGAGGTCATCAGACACCGGATATCGGGCACAGCAGGGCAGCACAGGAACAATAAGCATGGACCACAGCAGGGTGGTGTGGGCACACCAGGCGTGGACCTCAGCAGAGTGATGTCAGCACAGCGGGTACTTCCAGACTTCAGGTAACATATAAATATGACTTTATTCACGGGCTATAACAGGACTACGGGTACATCACACAGCAGGCTATCAGGAAACACAGTAGGGCTTCGGGTACATCACATGGCAGGATATCAGGGTACAGCACACGGAAGGATATCAGGGTACAGCACACGGCAAGATATCGGGGTACATCACACGACAGGATATCAGAGTACATCACATGACAGGAACGCAAGTACAGGACACATGACTAGGCTGGAGTCCAGGGGAAATGCCAGTAACTGGATATGCCGGTCCCTGAATACACAGGTACCTGAGCTTGCTGGGACAATGGTTAACCGGACTACAGGCAGGATACCAGACTCAGACAGGTGACCGGACTCAGGGAGTATGCTGGACTCAGGAACAGAAGACACCAGCCCTTCAGGACAAACACATACAAAGACACATAATGCTCTGTCCCTCCTATCAGAGGGAGGAGCCTTCAATAGCTGGTGTCTCCCAGCAATAGGTTGGAGATACCTTAGCAAGGTGCGCACATCGCCCTATAAAAGATGAGGACGTGTGCGCGTGCCCCCTAGGCTGAAGAGCAGGAATCCCCACACAACATGTGCAGAGTCTGCAGCCTAGGTGGGAGCAGAGCCAACCATCATCCACCGTGAACAACAGCCGGGGACTGCACTTATACACTGACGGCAGAGAAGAGGGAAGCAGGTACACTGCACAAAGTACAGAGGGACGCCGGCATCCCTAGTATGGTGGCGTGACAGCATGTTGCCTCATTTTGCTGCTGTAAGCTGTAAACCCTGGAAAATTTATTGTTGCGTGCCGGCTGTTAAAGCACAATGAATATTCACCCCTTCTCCCAACAATAATCCCATCCACCCAAAATGAATATTCACGCACCCCTCTGCACCTGCAACAGTAATTGAGTGCAGTTAGACTGCCGTATTACTCGTCCGAGGATCACATTGAAATTACCGGACTGGCTGTTTTTTCCCCTGACCTGAGGGTGACTACATTTATTTTTATACCTGTCACTCTCAGTTCAGGAGATAATTTGGCAAATCCAAGGATTATCGTGCGATCTTTGGGTGTGTGATTCGGCATTCTGACTGCACCTGATCACTGATTCCGGCACAGAGGGGTGCGTGAATATTAATTTTGTATTATCAACTAGTCACATCCCTATTAGAAACATGCTCTTTCCATAGAAGGGAAATGAGGAAACCCGGATGGATCTAATCTGCATGTGACCGCAAATATGCAAATTGCATACAAGTGGTCACTTTATTGCCCTCTTTCAACAGCAACACTGGGAAATTGTGATGTAGCACACTGTCACAATTCAGCAGTTGGTAGTCACCTAGAGTGGCTGAAGTCTCTTTTCCCAAACTTGGACAACCTGTTGAAACCCATTGTGAGCATGAGGGAAAAATTCTTCTCTGGAAGATGGATTGGTAAAATGGACCTTTAAGCCAAGGAATTTCACTTGTTTAAATACAGTATGTTATCAGCAAATTTATGTACTTTTTCTTCAATTGATAGCTTGGCTTTAACTAGGACTTAATGAGCAAGTAAACTTTTTTTCTTCTTAATTTTCTTAAATTCATTGCAAAGTTATGTTTGTAATGTACATAATTACCATATTGTGCTTCTTTCTCTCCCAAACACTATGCATATTTCCAATTCACAAACCTTTATAAGCTGCTTTTAATTGCTGGTTAGCCAAGTGCTATACACTATTGACAAATTAATTTCTCTATCTAATTAACAGACTGTCGAGCAGAGTAGAATTCCATAACATTTACTGCTTGTTAATAAAATGCAGATCTTGCTGAGCAGCAGCTAAAAAGAGCTTCTAAAGGAGCATGAAAGCATAAGTAGCATAAGGGTTGAGATAGCAGGAATGAAGCTAATGTAACAAAGTAATGTAAATTTTCATTGCTGTTTTCTTATTTTCAATTTCTAATATAAATGTACAACACTTTTACTAAAAAATAATCTACATTTTATTACATTTCTCCAATTGTCAACAGCAATCTGCATAAGTGTTGAGAGATTCCAAGCCCCCTAGATGTTTTTATCCTAGACGCGACATCATTGGGAGCAACAGAAAGTGAATGGATACAAATCAAGGTTGCCAACTATTCGGAAATTCTTGTAAAATCTGTACAAATGGAGCAATTTTTACAGTCACCATAAAAAAAAAATATTAATGCATTTGTGATTTTTCTTGAAGCTGGAGAATTTGGCAGAGAATATTTTGATTGTGATCATGATTTTACAGTTCACAGCAAAAACTATTAAACTATTATCAATACATTGATATTCTATACTGTATATAGGTATAATCTTAATGATTCTTTATGGTTTTCTAATGTGCCTCTGGAAAATGTTGGAAGTCCAGGATTTTGGGGTCCAGGAAAAATCAAGTTGGCAACCCTGCTTCCCAAACTTCCCAACCTAAACTGCTAACAGTAATAATTAAAAAATATACCTGTCATTTCTTTTCACTATTTGCTTTTTCGGATATTTGTGGAGCTCTCCATAAATGACCAAAAAAAAGCCTTGTGGTGTTCTAGATCCTTTCCGGAGACTCCCCAGGTGCAGATCTTGTCTTCCCTGTCTAGTGAGTCACAAAGTGGTTTTTAAGATATATAAAATGTGCTCAGTTGTAAGGAACAATCTAAAAGGAATCTGTCAGTAGGATCACCACTCCTAAGCTGTCTACATGGGCATGCAGGTCATAGAAAGTTGAATAATATGTGATAGATGTCTTATTTCAGAGAAATCCACATATTTCTTGATATTTACATGAGCTTTTAAGATGTATTGGCCAAAGACAGATATCTCTGAGAGACTTCCTTCATAGCTTATTGTAAATGAAAGGGGGCATTAACAGTGACGTTCTCCGGACCTCACTGCAGAGATGTGTGATTATGTAACGAGGTATCGTGGGTGAGGTCTGCCTCTCCTGTACCCGGGCATGCTGTGTGAAAGAGGAGGACCTGGCTGGGTGTCTGGACTTGATGCTGATGACTTTTGCTGACCAGGACCAGATGTTAACCGGTTCATCGAGAGACCACCAGTTCTTTAAAAATAAGTTTTTCTCAACAGACGTTTGATGATAACTGTGTGCATAAGATAATGGGCACATGTCTTCTCATACGTTTCATTAACACAGAGCATCTCGAGACACACTCTCTTCACTTCCTATGCTTCACCTGCTCCAACCTCCACTAGTCTCGTCTGTCCCACCACAGCCCAGCCAAGCACCAAAGTACAGTCCCTGAAACCCATATCTGCCTCCTGCGATTCCACACCTTTTCCCTCTTAAAGGGATAACTTGCCACTGTGGCCAGACATAGCTTGCTGACGCTTAGGGATCTACTGTCTGGGGCACTTACTTTGTCACACATTCTGCTCTATAGTGACTCGTCACCTATAAGAGTTGTAAACTCCACCAGGCCACACCGCTAGGCATCTTCTTTTAGGACTCAACTTCAATTGGTCCCTTAGTCCTTCAGTCACTCCTGTGACCGGTCTCCACCTGAATACTCTGTCCGCAGTCTACACTCACTGGGATTCTTGCTATCTCGGCACTATCTCTCTATTAAGGGACACCAATATCATGTGGTTTGCCACCTAACCAGACCTAAAGGCCCCGTCACACTAAGCAACATCGCTAGCAACATCGCTGCTAACGAACAACTTTTGTGACGTTGCTAGCGATGTTGCTGTGTGTGACATCCAGCAACAACCTGGCCCCTGCTGTGAGGTCGTTGGTTGTTGCTGAATGTCCTGGGCCATTTTTTAGTTGTTGCTGTCCCGCTGTGCAGGACAGATCGCTGTGTGTGACAGCGAGACAGCAACAACTAAATGTGCAGGCAGCAGGAGCCGGCTTCTGCGGAGGCTGGTAACAAATGTAAACATCGGGTAACCAAGAAGCCCTGTCCTTGGTTACCCGATATTTACCTTTGTTACCAGCCTCCGCCGCTCTCACTGTCAGTGCCGGCTCCTGCTCTGTGCACATGTAGCTGCAGGACACATCGGGTTAATTAACCCGATGTGTGCTGTAGCTAGGAGAGCAGGGAGCCAGCGCTAAGCATTGTGCGCTGCTCCCTGCTCTGTGCACATTTAGCTGCAGCACACATCGGGTAATTAACCCGATGTGTGCTGTAACTAGGAGAGCAGGGAGCCAGCGCTCAGTGTGCGCTGCTCCCTGCTCTCTGCACGTGTAGCTGCGTGCACTGGTAACCAAGGTAAATATCGGGTTGGTTACCCGATATTTACCTTAGTTACCAAGCGCAGCATCTTCCACGCGGCGCTGAGGTCTGGTCACTGGTTGCTGGTGAGCTCACCAGCAACTTGTGTAGCGACGCTCCAGCGATCCCTGCCAGGTCAGGTTGCTGGTGGGATCGCTGGAGCGTCGCAGTGTGACATCTCACCAGCAACCTCCTAACAACTTACCAGCGATCCCTATCGTTGTTGGGATCGCTGGTAAGTTGCTTAGTGTGACTGGACCTTTAGATGGACCCTATCTGAACTTCAGATAGGAAACTGTTCTTTGTCCCTGCACTAGCCCCTCCCATTCTGGGTGAGTCCCAAACATTAACTCTTTCTTACCCTAATCACTGCCTCTTGCTGGGCAGAACACAGCTCCATTTCAGTACAGTGCAAAACATTACAAAGCATCACAACACAATTCACATTGTACATTACAACACTATGACGCATGGCATAATACACATTACATTTTACATTATAACAATAAAACTGATGTCTTCAAGTGGGATGGGCAGTATGACTGTGAGAATACAATATATTTTTCTATATGCCTTTTTACTGTGATAATACAATATATATATATATATATATATATATATATATATATATATATATATATATATATATATATATATATATATATTTCTATACACTTTTCTATAACCAAGCTTTCTTTTGTATATGAGTAACAAGATGGAGCCTGCAGCTGATGTCTAATATAAGGGAACAGAATGAAGAAATTGATAATGACTGGCTACAGCTGCGCAAGTTTAGATCCATGACTGAGGTGCTACATGACAATGGCCCCGCGAGCAATGGAAGGGCTAGAGGGGAAATCCCAAACATGGACATAAATATTATTATGATATGCTTTCTGCATGTGCTTCTAAAATAGCCAATGGCTTACTGCTAGGAATTTTGCTAAGAGATTAACCCACTATTGCGCTATAAAAAGGCTTGTAACAATAAAGCATGTGTAGTGTGCACCTGCTCTTACTGATAGAGGAGTTTATACTAGCTATCTTTGTATGGTCTGAATTCCTTTTGCTGGCACCCAGTAACTTTTAATTTGAGATTCAGCAGACATTTACTGGAAGAAGGAGATTTCCCGAAACTGTGGAATTATCCTTATCATTTCCATCTCCTTACAATTACAACACAACACGGTACAGCAAAGCTGAACTTTGTCTTATTACAAACGCATCTTTAGCTGCAATTATCATTGTGGATATATGGCACTTCTGTCCTGATAGTTGGTGCTCGGATAGAGTCAAACCCCGTAATCAATTAAGAAGAGAATCCGGCACTCAAGGTTTGTAGATTAAATATTTTTTTATTTTAACAGGCGTGATATGACAATGTGACAATCAAACAAATAATGTTTCGGTCACGGATGACCTTCTTCAGATCAGTTCACACAAGCTGCTTGTATTTGTAAGATGCTCCTGTGGTATATGCTGTTAATATTCTGCCTCAAAGGTCCTCTGTAGCATGTACATTCTTTTGTCACACAAAATATCACACCTGTTAAAATAAAAAATTATTTCACTTCATCTAAAACCTTGAGCGCCAGATTCGCATCTTTAGCTGCAGTTCTCTCAAAGTGTTGTCAACTCTGCTGTATTGCCTTTCCCCCCACACTGGCTGTTGGTGAGAAGAAAGCTGAAGAAGTGTTAGATGTTATCAAGCACAGCTCTGCAGCAAAGCTGACAGCACTGTGAGAGAAGAGCTGGCACTGTAGAATATTTGTAAGGAGACCAAGTTCAGCTCTGCTGTACAGTATTAATTACAATCACACACAGAACTCTGCAGTGAGAGCAGACTGTCAGTCATTGTATGCTTCACACTAGTAACACCTCCTTTCCTTTAAAGTAAGCTGTAGATGAATATTCTCAGGGAGATCTGTGTCCAGCTCCTAAATCTTAACAGCTCATTTACTTATAAGAAAAGCATAGATTTCTCTGAAAAGACAATGCATTGTAGATATCAAAGTATCATTATATTCAACTCTCTATGACCTACAGGTTTAGGAAAGTTTATCCTAATAACTGATTCCCGCAACACTCTTAAGGCCCCGTTACACACAACAATATTGCTAACGAGACATCGTTGGGGTCACGGAATTCGTAAAGCACATCCGGCCTCGTTAGCGACGTCGTTGCGTGTGACATCTACGAGCGACCGCTAACAATCAAAAATACTCACCTAATCGCTGATCGTTGACACGTCGTTCATTTCCAAAATATCATTGCTGGTGCTGGACACAGGTTGTTCGTCGTTCCTGAGGCAGCACACATCGCTACGTGTGACACCCCGGGAACGACGAACAACAACGTACCTGTGCCCTGCCGACAACAAGGTAGGCGTGTCATTAATGTGTCTGGTCTCCGCTCCTCCGCTTATATTGGCGGGCTGCTGTGTGACGTCGCTGTGACGGTGCACAAACCTCCCCCTTAAAAAAGAGGTTGTTCGCCGCCCACATCGACGTCGCTAGGAAGGTAAGTATGTGTAACGCGTCCTAGTGATATTGTGCGCCACGGGCAGCGATTTGCCCGTGATGCACAAACGACGGGGGCGGGTGCTTTCACGAGCGACATCACTACCGATGTCGCTGGGTGTAAAGCAGCCTTTACTCTTGGCTAAAATTAAAAAATAAAAATCCTCCAAAAAGCCTTTAATAAAGGGTTGTTTTGATGAATCACTCCATTACATATTCCTTTATCCTCAACGTCAGGCAGGAGTTTTTCTCTTTAACCCTACTTACAGTTATTATCCTGCTTCAGATTTGAGATTACATCTGACCTGTATTGCGTAGCATTGTCACACTCAGATATAGCTGAGATTGTTATGGGTCTCAGCCTGTAGTTTCTTGAGTTGTGATACAAATGTTGGACTGTCCTCCTCCAGTCTGGCTAATAGATGCTATTGAGAGCCACCTCCTGTAATTCTAGCTGTACTTCTGCCAGTTGACATTCCAGTAGGCGCAGTCTGTTCCTTCTGTAATTATTCAGTAACATTCTGCTTAAATACCACCTCCAGAGTTTTCTGCAGACCTGTATCTGGTGAGGTAAGATATTAAGACAATTCCCATGATGTTTTCATTCCACTAGATAAGAACGTCTGTGGTTAGCTGAATTGTCTGATTTTAGCCTCTGCACCACCTTATTGATTTTGCAGCTACTGATCTTCTAGTTTGCTTATAGGTCATCTTCCCAGCAAATGTTTTTTTTTACAGAAGACTCCAGTAGAAACAATAACATCAAGAGAATCTAAAACTTTGTAAATGGTACACATCCCTCCAATTTTTAATCAATAGCTCTCCATTGTACTGTTCTTCTAAGCTCTAAATGTGAGTACAGTCCTACCTCCCGGCTATTGTTGAGTGACTTAACTGTCCTTACATGACCCTGCTCCCATGTGACATCAGTGTTTTATTAGACCTTTTAAATTGACTAATCTTTAAAGGGGTTGTCCAATCTTTTTGATAAAACTCTGCAGTCACTTTTTGCGACTGCAGACTCCTGATACGTACAGCATCCTGATACATACCACACACTGTCAGGATTCTGTTAAGGTAGAGAGCGAGGCCGAGCACATCAAGTCAGAATGTGGTCAACAGTATGTAAATCACATACTTGTGGTCTCCTGACCACCCGCTCTTGGCCTCAACACCTGAGAATTCTGAAGGCATGGCTGCAGACGTGCATCAAAGCACCAGACAACCGCTTTATCCATTCTTAAAAATGACCAATCATGAAAAATTAGTTTGAGGCCTCTTTCACACGTCCATGTGTCCGGTACATGTGAGGTCCATTTTCATACGTACCGGAGACACGGACACAAGTAGAAACATTAAAATCAGTGTGTCTGTATGGAGCATACGCGTGTCTGTGTGCTCCACACATAGACATGTCCATTTTCTTCCGGCAGCACAGGTGTCACACGGACCACATGGCTGCACACTGAAGTGTTCTGTGTGACATCAGTGTGACACGTACCAGGGAAAACCACGTTTCTGTCAAATAAAATGATTTTCTATACTCACCTGTCTCCAGCACTGCTGTCTGCCACTGCTTCTAACCCCCACTCATTATGCTCATTGCAAATTTACTGCACCGAGGACCGGAAGCAGCAGCAGCATCTGACACGGCAGGACCAAGTACAGGTAAGTATAGAAGTTCAGGCTGTCCGTGTGCTATGCGGATGTCACACGGATAGCACACTAATAGCACACGCTGAACACACACAGAGACACACGCACACACATGCGCACCTGTCGCGGGCGGAGGAGGGGACGCCGCGCTCTCCCACTGCTCGGGTCCGGCTGCCGCGACTGCTGCGGCCTGCTGCTGCTCGGTGGCTCGAGCGATGGGCCGGATCCCGGGGACTCTAGCGGCACTCCTCGCCCGTGAGTGAAAGGGGTTTTCGGTGTGGGGATTGTTTATTGTCCGTGACGCCACCCACGGTTGTGGTGATTGAGTGTACACCACCGCTGCTCTGGCTGGGGGATCCCGGGAGTGATGGTATGGAGCAGCCAGTTGTTGTGTTGCCCCTCCGTGGGTAGGGGTTGGTGATCCCGGGGCCCAGTGATGGAGTTGGGATGGTGGACAGGCGGGCTAGGGGCCTGTGGAGGTGCAGGGGCGCAGGGGCTGCGCTGTGCCGCATGGCACGGAGGTACTCACTCAGCCAGTAAACACGACACAGTTCTCGGTAAACAAACGGCTGGTTGGACGGGTCCCTCAGACGGTTACGTTGCCGATGTCCCCTGCAGTTGACGGTGACGGTCTCTTCCCTGCACCTATGTGTTGTTGTTTGGTAGCGATGGGTTCCCACCGGTAACCTGCTCCCCAGCTTAGATATAAACCAGAGGAGCTCCACTCTTGCCCGCAGGCGCTGGCCCTGGGAAACTGGTGCCTTGGCGGTGGCGATGTCTCCCCTTAACGGTTGGACTGTTGCCTTCAAACGGGACTTGGTTGTTAGGAGACAGTCGTCCCCTTCACTGACGGATTTGGCAATTTATGGCGACTCCTAGCCTTGCCAGGATCCGAAAGGTCCCTGCCCTGGTGCTGACTAATCTTCGTATACCGCTCCGTTACCGCCGGGTCACCAACCGTCCACGGTCCTTTCGGCAACCTCCAATCAGTCTCGCCTGCAGACGGTCACCGCCGTCTGCCAACCTTGCTGTCTCAGTCCGGGGCACACACCCGGACCAAATTCAGGCTTCTTGCTGTCACTTTCTCTGGCTCCTTTACCACTTCCTTCCCTTCACTGTTTACTCCTTCACTTCCCTAGCTTAACTGCCTGGTTTTCCCGCCTCCAGAGCTGTGAACTCCTCGGTGGGTGGAGCCAACCGCCTGGCCCACCCCCTGGTGTGGACACCAGCTCCTGGAGGAAGGCAACAAGGATTTTAGTTTTGACCTTGTGTGTACCTGCAGGGAATGTGGGGTGTGTGTGGTGTTGTGACCTGTGACCCCTGGCTTGCCCAGGGCGTCACATTCCCCCTTAGCAAAACGCAGACCGTCCTCGGGCTGCCCGTCCAACACCGGTTTTATTTTCCTTTTTGTTTTCTGTGAAAATAGAAAAACGGTAAACATAATACAACTTATGACATCATCCCACATCGGGAGGTTCGGTACTTAAACGTTGCAAACATTTTAACGGTTGCGGCTCCGCTCTCTCCCACCCAAGTAACCTGGCCCTGATGCTGCCCCTAAAACCCAGGCAGCACCCCTTGACCCCAGTCCAGCACAAGTTACCCAAGCGGGATCTGTCCTTCCCCTCCAGAGGGTAGCCACCGGTTCCTGTGGTGGCTGGGCCCCAGCCGGCTCTACTGCGGGCCCTCCCTCCAACCTGCCTCTCCGGAGGCGGTAACGGTAGCGGCAACAAACAGATTTTTTATTTACATCCCACTAACGTTTGTGGTTGCCCTGCAAGTTCACGGCTTGTCCATAAGGAGTCCCTTATGCAACTTTTTAAACGGTCCCCACGGGGACAACGGTGCCGGCAACGGCCGGTTTTCTCAATCACGGTAGGACAATCAGGTGACTTTCACGGTAATCATCTTGCTTATCATCATTTTTCTTCAAAACTTTTCAAACTGTTCCAAACAAACACACTCAAACTTCAGTCCCAACGGGGACGGTGCAACGGTGCTCCGCTGCCCTACTCAGAGTCCTCAGCTAAGGTGACTCCATCCCCCTCCACCAGCATATCCAGCATGCACTGACATGCCTGCTGTGATAGGGGCACCCGGTACCCATTTCCACCGGTACGCGGGGTATGGAAAACCACGGGGTCTCCTACATAGCGGGAACGCTCACTTGCCTCCTCAAGCTCAGCAGCGGACCCGGGGCTGGAGCCGGAGTCATCATCTCTTGTTCCTGCGTCAGGCGGATTACCGCCAGCTGCCGCAGCCTCCTGGCCTCCAGCATCCAGCACTTCAGACCCTTCTGCGGTAGCACGGAGCAGCAGATTAGGCGAGCTTACACTGAGGTGCCCCATAAGTAACGGCAAGGGTGATGCATAGGCCGAGACTAGGCCGGGCCCCTCAGCCGCAGCGGCCGGTCCTGGGAGGACATAGGGACGTGGGTCACCAGTCGACTCTGCTACATCTATTTCCCCTCCGTACATCGGGGAAGTTCTAATCAGCATCTCCACCTCGTTGGTCCACTGCTCCATCATCCGGAAGATCTGATCCTGCTGACGCTGGTGGAATTGCATCACCCGGGCCTTCATCCAGGCCACGGTCCCAGGCTCAGGGTCTGGCACAGTCACTGCCGGGACTTCTGGTACCATGCTGTTAAGGGGCCGCGGTCCTAGCGGTTCCCCCTGGTGCACTTCAGGGCCGTCCCGGACGTCTGCAGCCGGCTGGTCCGCCGAAGCGGCTGGGCAGGGTATCGCTACCGGTTGGGCAGGTAGCGGGCCTAATGGCGGAGCGGCAGCAGCTATCACGGGTAGCGGGGAGAGAGGCAGGGTGAGCGGAAGCCGGCCGAGCCCCTCAGCTCCAACGGCCGATCCCTCAGGAATACAGGGGCGTGGGTCTCTTACCCGCTCCTCCAAATCCTCTTCCACCTCGCGTCTCCACATAGCAGCCACCACGTCCACCATGTCGGTCTCCCACTCCTCCAGGAGGAGTTGCATGTGGGCCTGCAGACGATTACTCAGCGGGATGGTCCGGTCCCTCAACCACGTCGCCGTGCCGGGCGCAGGAGTCTCGCTGTTATTAGCTGGATCGGACATTTCGGCAGTCGTGCTTTCCAGGAACAGGGTGACTGCAGAGTCCTGGCGTCCCTGCTTTTATAGCTGAGTTCACATGCAGCCAGCTGCCATCGCGTCCCCATTAGCTTCTTTCCGGCCCCTCCTCTATCGGGGCGGGGTTTTGGTCTTCGCGCCTCTGCTACTCGAGAAGACGCTCGAGCGGGAACTCTTCGCGCCAAAGATGGCGGCTTCTGAATTGTTCTGGCCGGACACCTCCGGCGGTAACAAGGCGCACCTCTACCAGACGGCAGAGCGGTAAGATCCTGTTCGTGACGCCAAGTTGTCGCGGGCGGAGGAGGGGACGCCGCGCTCTCCCACTGCTCGGGTCCGGCTGCCGCGGCTGCTGCGGCCTGCTGCTCCTCGGTGCCTCGAGCGATGGGCCGGATCCCGGGGACTCTAGCGGTGCTCCTCGCCCATGAGTGAAAGGGGTTTTGGGTGTGGGGATTGTTTATTGTCCGTGACGCCACCCACGGTTGTGGTGATTGAGTGTACACCACCGCTGCTCTGGCTGGGGGATCCCGGGAGTGGTGGTATGGAGCAGCCAGTTGATGTGTTGCCCCTCCGTGGGTAGGGGTTGGTGATCCTGGGGCCCAGTGATGGAGTTGGGATGGTGGACAGGCGGGCTAGGGGCCTGTGGAGGTGCAGGGGCGCAGGGGCTGCGCTGTGCCGCACGGCACGGAGGTACTCACTCAGCCAGTAAACACGACACAGTTCTCGGTAAACAAACGGCTGGTTGGACGGGTCCCTCAGACGGTTACGTTGCCGATGTCCCCTGCAGTTGACGGTGACGGTCTCTTCCCTGCACCTATGTGTTGTTGTTTGGTAGCGATGGGTTCCCACCGGCAACCCGCTCCCCAGCTTAGATATGAACCGGAGGAGCTCCACTCTTGCCCGCAGGCGCTGGCCCTGGGAAACTGGTGCCTTGGCGGTGGCGATGTCTCCCCTTAACGGTTGGACTGTTGCCTTCAAACGGGACTTGGTTGTTAGGAGACAGTCGTCCCCTTCACTGACGGATTTGGCAAATTATGGCGACTCCTAGCCTTGCCGGGATCCGAAAGGCCCCTGCCCTGGTGCTGACTAATCTTCGTATACCGCTCCGGTACCGCCGGGTCACCACCCGTCCACGGTCCTTTCGGCAACCTCCAATCAGTCTCGACTGCAGACGGTCACCGCCGTCTGCCAACCTTGCTGTCTCAGTCCGGGGCACACACCCGGACCAACTTCAGGCTTCTTGCTGTCACTTTCTCTGGCTCCTTTACCACTTCCTTCCCTTCACTGTTTACTCCTTCACTTCCCTAGCTTAACTGCCTGGTTTTCCCGCCTCCAGAGCTGTGAACTCCTCGGTGGGTGGAGCCAACCGCCTGGCCCACCCCCTGGTGTGAACACTAGCTCCTGGAGGAAGGCAACAAGGATTTTAGTTTTGACCTTGTGTGTACCTGCAGGGAATGTGGGGTGCGTGTGGTGTTGTGACCTGTGACCCCTGGCTTGCCCAGGGCGTCACACACCTATACCATGGACCGTGCAAAAAGTGTGTGTTTTGCACGGACATGTGAAAGAGGCCTTAGTCGGTACTTTCCATTACATAACAGAGTTTTTGCCCAAAACTATACATTGTGTCATCCTTCTATCATTGCTCCTTTAAAATGAACCTGTCAGGTGCAATATACACCTAGAACTACAAGCAGTGCCAGGGGAAGCGCACTGAGCCTAAACCCGGTATCTGAGACGGTGACAATGGACACAGGAACGCGCGTGCATGCCGATGACGTTGGGCAATGGGCATTGAATAGCATGTTAGAGAGCATGCTACCATTCTAAGAGGGTGGAATGAGAGCAGGAACTAACGCCCTTGCGATTAGTCGCCGGCATCATTAGCATATCATAAAGGATCTTTAGAAATAAATTTTCTAAAGATCCCTTTATCTATACTACTAGATACAGGGATAGTTAGGTAGGGATTAGCAATATACAGCCAGAACGGCTCGTGGTTCTGAGTGAATATTGCACCTGACAGGCTCCCTTTAAATCTGTGAATACATTAACAACTGGGTGTTACTATTTCCAGCCCATCAGGTGTGTGACTATACAGTTTGACACTTTCAACAGGGATTGTACTTGCTAAAGACTGCCTTGATAACAATGCAATAGCTCTAAGAAAGGATGTTCATGTTATAGTATTATATGGGGAATGCAAATGTTTATGAACAGTCTTGCAAGTAGAGTTGACAGGTCCTTTTTAAAGACACAGCATACTCCTATGGAATGTCTTCTTGTTTTCTGAGGGCTGCGAACAGCTGAAAAATGTCACTTACTATTATGGTATATTATCCACATTGCATAATACCAATAAGAAACTCTCCTTTGTTACCGTCAACTTTTAAAATATATTTTTCTTTACTATGTTTTAGTAGAATGCAGTATGAGATACATTATCAAGTCATTTCTGTATCTATGCCTAGTAAGACCACTTAATTTTGCCTTATAATAATATTCACACATAACAGGCCATCTCATAACAATGCAAGCCCCAATGGCTGGATATACTCTACATCATATGGACAGGTGTTCAGTCTTAAGGGGTTAAACAGATCATATTCATTCTGTGGTGAACTGTACTTGCAATAGTACTGGAGATAAAAGAAACTGTGATATATCTTATCAGAGAAATCACTTTCCTTCCCCACATATCTGACACTCCTTATCCCTCCCCCCTCCTGATAAACTTGTCATCCACAATAAAAAAAAAACAAAACAAAACAAAAAAAACAGATTGCTCAGACAATACGGGCTGCAGGTGTCATGTGACACATCTTTTTATAGTCTATGGACAGGACAGCAGTGGAGTTGCTGTGAGGAGCAGGGAGAGGAAATAAGCTGAGGAAGACATAGATATAATGTAGTGAACTTTTTATCAAGTCTTTTACTTCACCCCAGAGGTGATTCACATCCAAGCAACATATGGCAGTGCTATATTATTTCCTTCATTTTGCTGCAGCTTGTCTCAGTATGCTCAAACATTAATGAACATCAGGAATCCCTGTGTGCTGTGTATGGCAGATATCACTTCACTTTGTCTCCTTCCCCAGCTCCTAGTATATTGCAAATCAGAGATACAAGTGCATCTCAATAAATTAGAATATCATCAAAAAGTTAATTTATTTCAGTAATTCAATATAAAAAGGAAATGCACATCTTATATAGAGTGATTACAGAGTAATATATTTCAAGTGTTTATTTCTGATAATCTTGATGATTATGGCTTACAGCCAATGAAAATCCAAAAGTCATTATCTCAGAAAATTAGAATAATTACCCCAAACACCTGCAAAGGCTTCCTAAGTGTTTAAAATGGTGCCTTAGTCTGGTTCAGTAGACTACACAATAATGCGGAAGACTGCTGACTTAACAGATGTCCAGAAGGAAGTCGTTGACACACTCCACAAGGAGGGTAAGCCACAAAAGGTCATTGCTAAAGAAGCTGGCTGTTCACGAAGTTCTATATCCAAGCATTTAACATATTAATGGAATGTTGAGTGGAAGGGAAAAGTGTGGTAGAAAAATGTGTACAAGCAACTAGGATAGCCATAATAGGATTGTTAAGAAAAGGCCATTCAAAAATTTGGGGGAGATTCACAAGGAGTGGACTGCTGCTGGAGTCAGACTTCAAAAGGCACCACACACAAACGTGTCCAGGACATGGGCTACAAGTGTTTCATTCCCTGTGTCAAACCACTCATGACCAATACACAATGCCAGACGCGGCTTACCTGAGCCAAGGAGAAAAAGAACTGGACTGTTGCTCATTGGTCCAAGGTGTTGTTTTCAGATTAAAGTAAATGTTGAAATTCATTTGGAAATCAAGATCCCAGACTCTGGAGGAAGAGTGGAGAGGCCACAATCCAAGCTGCTTGAGGTCCAGTGTGAAGTTTCCCCAATCAGTGATGGTTTGTGGAGCCATGTCATCTGCTGGTGTAGGTCCACCGTGTTTTATCAAGAT
Source organism: Anomaloglossus baeobatrachus (assembly GCF_048569485.1). NCBI lineage: Eukaryota > Metazoa > Chordata > Amphibia > Anura > Aromobatidae > Anomaloglossus > Anomaloglossus baeobatrachus. Next base: position 306,335,795 of record NC_134357.1, on the reverse strand, counting down.
CATAGTCAGCGCAGCTGTCTACCAAGACATTTTAGAGCACTTTATGCTTCCCTCTGCTGACAAGCTTTTTGGAGATGGAAATTTCATTTTCCAGCAGGACTTGGCACCTGTCCACACTGCCAAGAGTACCAATACCTGGTTTAATAACCACAGTATCACTGTGCTTGATTGGCCAGCACACTCACCTAACCTAAACCGCTTAGAGAACCTATGGGGTATTGTCAAGAGGAAAATGAAACACCAGATCCAACAATGCAGACAAGCTGAAGGCAGCTATCAAAGCAACCATAACACCTCAGCAGTGCCACAGGCTGATCGCCTCCATGCCACGCCGCATTGATGCAGTAATTCATACAAAAAGAGCCCCGACCAAGTATTGAGTGCATTTACTGTACAGACTTTTCAGTAGGCGACAACATTTCTGGGTTTAAAATATTTTTTCAGTTGGTCTTACATAATATTCTAATTTTCTGCGATAATGACTTTTTCATTGGCTGTAAGCCATAATCATCAACATTAACAGAAAAAATACCTGAAATAGATCACTCTGTGTGTAATAACTATATATAATATATGAGTTTCCCTTATTCTAATTTATTGAGATGCACTTGTAGATCATGCAGAGAGGAAAAGTGGTGATATGTCCTGAAATAGTGCTATTCTTCATGCACACACACAGGTTATTCTAAAAAGTTAATTTAAAGCACACTTTCCCTATAAATATGTACCAATTTATATCAGTTAAGGTTTGGTCATTTTATGTACATCTGACCACATTAATTTTTTGGATTTAGTTTTATTGCTAATTTGTTGTTTTGTTATCTCTGGGGTTATTGTAGATGGATTGAAAATGTAATGCAAAGTGAAGTCAATTTGTCATCAGTTTAGAACATGCAGAAAGAAAAAATATAAACTTATGGTAAATGTAAAGGCACGCACACTGTGCAGTCATTTTTGTTATTGTAGTAAACGGAACTGATCGAGCCAAGTCCTCTGTGGTTGGCATCCTTTCGTAAGGGGTAGTCTATGTATTTTACCTAATGTGCTGAGAACATGATTTTGTGGCACTTACTAATATATAAGCATTACAGGTTTAGCACAAATCTCACCTTTTGGGAAACATCACCTGCTTGTTCCTCCACCATAATTTTTCTTATAATCTGGACCATAACAAGTGCCCAAAAGTACTGGTCTAACCTGTATTTTGTACTGGTCTACCCTGTACTTTTCTAATAGCTGGCCGATTTATACATCATGGAGGCAAAAACCGTGGGCAATTGCAGCCAGTTACATATTTCTATTAAATACACTGCCCTCTAAAGTATATTTTTTCTGAAACATCTGAGTATTTAAAAATATATATACAGACCTGTACAAAATTGTCAGTACCCTTATAGTAAAGTAAGAAAAACTCACCATGGTCGATGAAATATCTTGAAAGAGATAAAAGTAGGGTAATTTGACATTGTTTTTAAATTGTAGTTCAACTCAAAAAAAAATAATAAAAATTACTTAAACATGAAGGTATCCCTAGAAAAGATTGGATGAGAGAAATTATTACAGGAAAGGGACCCAGGATGAAGGACATTATTACAGGAAGAGGCCCAGGATGAGAGAGATTATTACAGGAAAGGGGCCCAGGATGAAGGACATTATTACAGGAAGAGGCCCAGGATGAGAGAGATTATTACAGGAAAGGGGCCCAGGATGAAGGACATTATTACAGGAAGAGGCCCAGGATGAGAGAGATTATTACAGGAAAGGGGCCCAGGATGAAGGACATTATTACAGGAAGAGGCCCAGGATGAGAGAGATTATTACAGGAAAGGGACCCAGGATGAAGGACATTATTACAGGAAGAGGCCCAGGATGAGAGAGATTATTACAGGAAAGGGGCCCAGGATGAAGGACATTATTACAGGAAGAGGCCCAGGATGAGAGAGATTATTACAGGGATATTATTACAGGAAGAGGCCCAGGATGAGAGAGATTATTACAGGAAAGGGGCCCAGGGTGAAGGACATTATTACAGGAAGAGGCCCAGGATGAGAGAGATTATTACAGGAAAGGGGCCCAGGATGAAGGACATTATTACAGGAAGAGGCCCAGGATGAGAGAGATTATTACAGGAAAGGGGCCCAGGATGAAGGACATTATTACAGGAAGAGGCCCAGGATGAGAGAGATTATTACAGGAAAGGGGCCCAGGATGAAGGACATTATTACAGGAAGAGGCCCAGGATGAGAGAGATTATTACAGGAAAGGGGCCCAGGATGAAGGACATTATTACAGGAAGAGGCCCAGGATGAGAGAGATTATTACAGGAAAGGGACCCAGGATGAAGGACATTATTACAGGAAGAGGCCCAGGATGAGAGAGATTATTACAGGAAAGGGGCCCAGGATGAAGGACATTATTACAGGAAGAGGCCCAGGATGAGAGAGATTATTACAGGAAAGGGGCCCAGGATGAAGGACATTATTACAGGAAGAGGCCCAGGATGAGAGAGATTATTACAGGAAAGGGGCCCAGGATGAAGGACATTATTACAGGAAGAGGCCCAGGATGAGAGAGATTATTACAGGGATATTATTACAGGAAGAGGCCCAGGATGAGAGAGATTATTACAGGAAAGGGGCCCAGGGTGAAGGACATTATTACAGGAAGAGGCCCAGGATGAGAGAGATTATTACAGGAAAGGGGCCCAGGATGAAGGACATTATTACAGGAAGAGGCCCAGGATGAGAGAGATTATTACAAGAAAGGGGTTGAGGATGAAGGACATTATTATACAAAGGGCCTAGGATGAGAGAGATTATTACAGGAAGGGGGCCCAAGATGAAGGACATTATTGATGAATGGGGCCAAGATGGGGGACATTGTTACAGAAAGGGCCCAGGATGGGGGACATTATTAAATAAAGGGGCCTAGAATGAGGGACATTATTAAAGACACGGGTCTAGGATGGAGGAGATTACTACAGGAAGGGGAACAGGATGGAGGAATTATTAAATGAATGGGCCAGAATGGCGGACATTAACAAATAAAGGGGCCAGGATGGGAGGCATTATTACAGGAAGGGGGCTCAGCATAGAGGACATTATTGCAGGAAGTGCCGAGGATGGAAGACAATGTTAAATAAAGAGGCCAGGATAGGGGAATTATTAAAGAAATGGTCTAGGATGTGGACATTATTAAATAAAGGGGCCAAGATGCGTAACATTATTTCAGAAATGGGGGCACAGGATGAAGGAGATTTTTACAGGAAAGGCCTAGGATGGAAGACAATGTTAAAAAAAGAAGCCAGGATGGGGGATGTTATTACAGGATGGGGTCCAGGATGGAGACCATTCTTACAGAAAGGAGCACAGGATTGGGAATAGGTCAGGGGCCAGAATGGGTGACATAATTACTGTATGGCAGAATAAGGAACATAGATTTTTACTTTATGGTGGCAAGTGGACATAATTACTATAAGGTCCATTTAGTGGACATTATTACTTCTGCAATATATTTTACTTTTGGGGATATTGTTTTCCATGGGGGGAACAAAACGGAGGTCCTGTTACCATGCGTGATGTTACCAGGTCTCTTATTTTCTTAATCTGGCGCAGTATGGAAGTCAAGGAACAAGTGGGGAAGCTATAGATATCTGTGGGTTACTTTCGGCAGAGATGAGTTCTGTCTGTTTGAAGTCATAGTAATCTTTACCACATGAACAAGAAAACTGAAGATGAATGACTTTAATTAGAGACATCACTGGGAAGTCACTGTATCGCCTGAACAATGACACTATACACTATATACTATCTACAGAGCTCTTTTGTATAATGTCACTGGTGGTGTTATTTTTTCACTATATGGTGGTAATATGCAACATGTTTATGGTGTGGTGGTATCTGTGCCATGTACTGTATATCATTCCTGTCATTATTTGGTGGTAATATGTGATCTAGTCATAGTGTGACTGTATTCATCCCTTGTATGTGATAATGTTAGGTCACTATGTGGTGGTAGCATGGTCTGGTCACAGTGTAGCTGTATTTGTCCCTTGTATGTGGCTTAATTGGTATATTGGTCTTGGTATAGTGGTATAGTGGTTTGGGGTGTGCATGGAGGTCTCTTGTACTATCTGAAATCAAGGGGAAGAATCTTTATTCCCATAACAGATTAAATACTTGGAAATTTAACCCCTCTCTGTCCTGTGACATACTTTTACACAGTGGCAAACATGCATTTACGGAGGTTTTCTGGGGAAAACAAGTTATCACCTACGCATAGTGTAATAACTTACTGATTGGTGGGATCTGATTTCTGGGATCCACACTGATCCCCATTAGAATAGAACAGCATGTTCAACTTGATCAACACCAATCCTGTAGCTCCTGTGGATAGGTGATAACTTGTTTTCACCAAAGAACCCCTTTAATGCAAACTACCATAATTTTACAGTATATAACAGTTAAAGCATGCACATAGTAGATGTGCAGCAGCCACCTGTATATTACGGTTGACGCTCCACTAGAACAGGGATAATGCCTAACAGGTATTTGCATATAACTGTAGTATGAGCCCCTAGAGTCATTTTCTTCTGAGGTACTGGTCACTACAGTCTGAGCCTGCTAAGGTGAGTCCATTAGCATTACATGTCTCTACAAACTTGTAATCAGTTTGTTTACTTGAAGGGTGAAAAGTAGAGATCCGCCAACCCGCAGATGTTTGGGTTCAGGGGGTCAGGCAGAACTTTAGAAAAAATCTGGTTCGGGACCAGACTTGAACCCCATATAAGACTAAGGGACCCGAACTTGCGTGCTTTAAAGTTATGTTAGTAAGGGCTAGGGGGCTGCAAAAGGAAGAAAACATAACTGATCACTGTGGTGTCAGGGACACACTGATGGAGTGGCAGCTGTGAGAGCGGTGAAGTCACTGAATTCACCTGAGTTCACAGCTGGCGGTTCCCATGGTACCTCAGTGTGACCTGTGGTGAACTCATTGAATTCAGTAACCTCAGGTGAAGTCATTGAACTCAATGCCAGATTAACGGATTAAACATCCCGCCCACCTCCTTCCTTCCGCATTGTGGGCCGGGAGCCGCAGGACGTAGGTAAGATCTGTTCATCGTTCCCGGGGTGTCACACACTGCGATGTGTGCTACCACGGGAACGTTGAACAATCTGACAATGGGCAATTCTAGAGAAAGGTACGATGTGTATGCGATTAACGTTTTAACGTTCAATCGCAATCGCACGTACCTGTCACACACTGCAATGTACTTTACAATGCCGGATGTGCGTCACTTACGACGTGACCCCGCCGACACATTGTAAGATACATTGCAGCGTGTAAAGCGGGCTTAATAACCCAAAAACACACAGCTAAAAACATCCAAGAATGACAAAGCTTTGGACTATTCTGAAGTGGCCTTCTATGAGCCCTGATCTAAATCCTATTAAACATCTGTGGAAAGAAGTGGAATATGTAGTCTGGAGAAGGCACCCTTCAAACCTGACAGAGCTGGTGCAGATAGACATTACAGCTTTATCTGATTCCAGTCTATATACAAGATGAGAGCGGTGATGTCAGGCAAGGCAGTATAGTGTAATGTAATTGTGGCCTTAACCTCTGGTATAATATTTGAGATTATGATGTGATTACTATTCACTTATGATAATTAACTAATATTTTACAAGAAGTATTAAAATAGTAATTAAAAAAGATGTTTTACAAAACAAGTTTTACAAGAGAAGTGTTGTTATTCAAGATATTGTTAAAGAGGATGTCCAGTAGGTACACATCGGTCCTTGGTCCAGGTGTGGCTCTCTGCTGCTGGTGTGGTCACAATAGCGGTGACGACACATCAACAACGCAATCACCATTCTAACCAATCACTGAGCTCAGTGTCCCATGCCATCATCCTCAGCACAAGCACTGAGCTCAGGGACTGGGTAAATGTTACGGTTACTGCGAGCACTGGAGACTATGTCCAGATTTCTTGCTACTGCACATGTGCGAGCGCTGGAGACTAAGTACAGATTTCTTGCTACTGCACATGTGCGAGCGCTGGAGACTAAGTCCAGATTCCTTGCTACTGCACATGTGCGAGCGCTGGAGACTAAGTCCAGATTTCTTGCTACTGCACATGTGCGAGCGCCGGAGACTAAGTCCAATCTTGGAGCCATTGCACATGTGCGGGTGACATCATCGCTGACATGAGGTCATATGTCTCTGACACCTTCTATGCCGATTGGTCGCTGGTCATGTGCTTGTGACGTCTTGCTCGGTGATAGGCCAGCATGACGTCACTCCTGTCGTTCTGGCAGCGGATTGGCTCTGGTGTCCTCCATCTTGGATGAGGCACAGAGTCTATATAAGACCCTGACACACGCCGCATGGTGCTCAGTCCTCTTGGTTCATGCATATGAGTAGACGCTCTGTGCGCGTTCCTCTAGGCATTCCTCTGTCTATGCTAGGTGAGCGCTACCGGCAGGGTAGCGTTCTTATACCTTACAGCTTCGGCTGCTGTCCGTATCCTTACCTCTTAGGGGAGCGGACATAGGCAGGTGCCTGAGGCACATGGTCTGGCTGGGCCTTGTGATTCTACTCGTAGGTGGACGTTGCCGCTAGGGTAATGTTCCTTATACTGCGTCTGGCAGTTGTTCGTATCCTCGCACACTAGGGGAGCGAACAGAGGTAGGAGCTTTGTGCGGCTTACGCTGCTGTTCGTCTCTTTTGCACCACTAGAAGAGCGGACCTAGGCAGGTGCCATATCTAGTGGTTCGTTTCCTCGCACACTAGTGGAGCGAACACAGGTAGGAGCTTTGTGCGGCTTACGCTGCTGTTCGTCTCTTTTGCACCACTAGAAGAGCGGACCTAGGTAGGTGCCATTTCGCACACATTGCCTTTGTCTCTGTGATTATTAACAGAGATCATTGCACACACCCTCCAAGTAAGGGAGGAATTGCTTTACTTACTTATTATATCCTTCTGTGAGTTAACAGAGGTATTGCACTCTGCCATAGTCTGCAGCAAAGTCTTTGCACGGTGGACCCTGACTGTCTGATACTCCTTTCGGTTATTATCAGACAGCCCCCCGTAACATTAGGACTGAGCCAAGTTTCTGGCAGTTATGGCAGAATATCAGCAGTTACACCGTTACATACAAGTACTTGAGTCACGGCTCAAGAGTATAGAGGATAAACCTCAGACCATGGTGACATCTGCACATGATCCTCGACTTGCTCTGCCAAACAGATATTCTGGCGATGCCAGATCATGTCGTGGTTTCATTAGTCAGTGTCAGATACACCTAGAGGTCAACTCTTCTCGCTTCTCTACGGAGAGGTCCAGAGTAGGCTTTATCATCTCCTTACTTCAGGACAAAGCCTTAGAATGGGCGACTCCCCTATGGGAGCGCTCTGATGTGGTTACTCTGAGACATCAAGACTTTCTTGATGCTCTTAAGGCGGTATTCATGGGTCCGCAGGTTACCCATGATGCGGCCCTGAGACTGTTAGATCTATCTCAGGGTTCGTTATCCACTAGTTCTTATGCCATTGCTTTTAGAACTCTGGTGGCAGAACTAGATTGGCCAGAGAAGGTGTTGATTCCTATCTTCTGGAGAGGGTTGGCAGGCTATGTCAAGGATGCCCTTGCTACTCGTGAGGTCCCTGCTTCTCTGGAGGACTTGATCACAGTAGCAACGAGGATCGATGTACGCCATAAGGAACGTAGACTCGAGGTCTCTTCCTCACGCCCTAAGCATCGGGCTATTCCAGTTGTTGAGGGTCCACTACCATCTTCCTCAGCATCTGAAACATCTCCCACTCCTATGGAGTTAGGTCATACGTTCTCCAGACTACGCAAGTCTGGTCCTCCTATATGTTACGTATGTCGTCAGGCTGGGCACTATGCCAACAAGTGTCCTAGTCGTCAGGGAAACTCCCTGGCCTAGTAACCATTAGAGGGGGGTTACTAGAGACGTCTTCTGCACCCTCTAAGTGTTGTATCCCAGGTCAGCTCTCGTTATCTGAGAATACATGGCCTATTATGGCTTTTGTGGATTCCGGAGCTGACGGGATTTTTGTGTCCTCAGGATTTGTAAAGGGACACAATATTCCCTCTATCATGTTAGAGGCGCCTATTCCTGTCCGTGTTGTTAATGGAACTATGTTGTCTGACTCCATTACATTGAGGACAGTTCCCTTGCGCCTTTCCCTGTCTCAGGGTCACATAGAGGAGATATCTTTTCTTGTTTTGCCTGAGGGTATAGACGACGTCCTTCTGGGTCTTCCATGGCTTCGGACTCATGCTCCTCACATTGACTGGGAGTCTGACAGCATTATTAGTTGGGGTTCGAAATGTCAGTCCCGATGTCTTCCCTTACCACCTAAGGTCGTTGCGGTTGCATCAACTGATCTCTCTCCCATACCTACACCCTATTTGGATTTCGCTGACGTGTTCTCCAAACAGGGTGCTGAGGTTCTTCCACCCCATAGGCCGTATGACTGTGCCATAGACCTTATCCCAGGTTCGGTTCCACCTAAAGGCAGGGTTTACCCCCTGTCGATACCTGAGTCGGAGGCCATGTCGACCTATATAAGAGAGAGTTTAGAGAAGGGGTTCATTCGTAAGTCTGTCTCTCCCGCGGGAGCTGGGTTTTTCTTTGTTCGGAAGAAAGAGGGTGATTTGCGTCCCTGCATAGATTACAGGGGTCTCAACGCAATCACAATAAAGAACAAATACCCATTACCTTTAATTTTCGGAGCTGTTTGACAGACTGAGAGGAGCTCAAGTTTTTACGAAGTTGGATCTGCGGGGTGCGTATAACTTGGTACGAATTCGAAAGGGTGACGAATGGAAGACCGCTTTTAACACCCGAGACGGTCACTATGAATACCTCGTCATGCCTTTTGGGTTATGCAATGCACCCGCAGTATTTCAGGACTTCGTAAACGATGTGTTCAGGGATTTACTGTTATCCTCAGTAGTGGTGTATCTGGACGACATCCTGATTTTTTCTCCTGATCTGGAGACTCATCGTCAGGATGTCGTTCGTGTCCTTTCCCGTTTAAGGGAGCACTCATTGTTTGCTAAACTCGAGAAATGTGTATTCGAGCAGTCCTCATTGCCTTTTTTGGGTTACATTATCTCACAAGAGGGTCTGGCTATGGATCCTGCGAAGCTCTCTGCTGTCCTGCAATGGTCCGAACCTCATTCCTTGAAGGCGGTGCAACGCTTCTTAGGATTCATAAATTATTACAGGCAGTTCATACCCCATTTTTCTACTTTGGTGGCCCCTTTGGTGGCCTTGACTAAGAAAGGTGCTAATCCCAAAGCCTGGTCTACTGAGACATCTCAGGCTTTTGAGGCAGTAAAAAGACACTTTTCAACTGCTCCCGTTCTTCAAAGACCCGATGAGAATAAGCCCTTCCTCTTAGAGGATGATGCCTCTTCAGTGGGTGCTGGTGCGGTCTTGTATCAAAAGAACGGTGCAGGTAGAAAAAGGCCGTGTTTCTTCTTTGCTAAAACCTTTTCACCGGCAGAGAGAAACTATACCATTGGGGATAGGGAACTGCTCGCCTTGAGATTAGCCTTGGAGGAGTGGCGTCACTTGCTGGAAGGAGCGAAACATCCTTTCCAGGTCTATACAGACCATAAGAATCTGACGTACTTACAAACCGCTCAGCGTCTGAATCCTCGCCAAGCCCGCTGGTCCTTGTTTTTCTCCTGCTTTCACTTCTCCATCAACTATCTGTCTGGGAGTAAGAATAACAAGGCAGACGCCCTGTCTCGCTCTATGCTTTCTACCCAGGAAGAGATTGACGAACCTCGTCTTATCCTTCCCTCCAGGGTTTTTCATACGCTCTCCCCTGTGACGTTAGACCAAATCCCACCGGGCAAGACCTTTGTTCCGCCTGATCGACAGAATGATATACTGTCATGGGCCCACACCTCAAAGGTGGGTGGGCATTTTGGTATTAGGCGGACACGAGAGTTACTGGAGAGGTGGTATTGGTGGCCACACTTAGCCAGCCACGTCAAGAGATATGTCGGTTCCTGCTACTCGTGTGCTCGCAACCGTCCATTACGGCAGAGACCGGCTGGGCTCTTGCATCCTTTACCAGTGCCAGATAGACCATGGGAGGTGGTAGGCATGGACTTTGTGGGTGATCTTCCATGTTCACAGGGACATAGATTTGTGTGGGTCATTACGGACCATTTCTCCCGGATGGTTCATCTCGTACCGTTATCGAGAATCCCATCTTCCAGGGTACTAGCCAAACTATTCCTCAAGCATGTCTTTAGGCTTCACGGGATGCCAGATCGTATCATTTGTGATAGAGGCCCGCAATTTACTTCCCGTTTCTGGCGAGATCTTTGTAGCCTTCTGCAAATTGAGTTGAATCTGTCTTCGGCATACCATCCGGAGACTAATGGTTTGGTTGAACGTACCAATCAATCTATGATTATATACCTTCGACACTTTGTTGCTGAGAACCACGATAACTGGTCCTCCCTCCTACCCTGGGCAGAATTTGCCCTTAACAATTCACTGGCTGAGGCCACTGGGCAGACACCGTTCGTACTCAATAATGGGCAACACCCTAGGGTACCGGTACCGTTTCCCGCTGCTGCACCTCCTCCTCTTGTGGCCGACTGGGCAACTAATGCCAGAGAGGTTTGGGATCGGACTCAAGAGTCGATCCAAGCAGCTAAGGACCGTATGAAGACGGTGTCCGATCGGTTTCGTCGCCCGGCTCCTGTCTTTTCTCCAGGGGACTTTGTGTGGCTCTCTGCAAAACACGTGAGACTTAGAGTGAGCTCTGTCAAATTTGCTCCTCGCTTCCTGGGTCCTTATGAGGTTCTTCGACAGGTAAATCCTGTAGTCTATCAATTGAAGTTACCTGTCCATCTTAGGATCCATGACAAATTCCATGTCTCACTGCTAAAGCCGGCTATTTTACCTCACGCTCGTGAAGTGCACTCTCCTGCCTCTGATTCCTCTCGCTCTAGCTATGAGGTACGAGCCATAGTTGGTTCTAAGATGGTTAGAGGGCGCAGGTTCTTCTTGATAGATTGGGAGGGCTATGGCCCGGAACATCGCTCTTGGGAGCCTGAGGAGGCTGTCCATGCTCCCGACTTAGTTGCCGATTACCTGCGTCGCCGGGAGGGGGGCCCTTGAGGGGGAGGTACTGTTACGGTTACTGCGAGCACTGGAGACTATGTCCAGATTTCTTGCTACTGCACATGTGCGAGCGCTGGAGACTAAGTACAGATTTCTTGCTACTGCACATGTGCGAGCGCTGGAGACTAAGTCCAGATTCCTTGCTATTGCACATGTGCGAGCGCTGGAGACTAAGTCCAGATTTCTTGCTACTGCACATGTGCGAGCGCCGGAGACTAAGTCCAATCTTGGAGCCATTGCACATGTGCGGGTGACATCATCGCTGACACGAGGTCACATGTCTCTGACACCTTCTATGCCGATTGGTCGCTGGTCATGTGCTTGTGACGTCTTGCTCGGTGATAGGCCAGCATGACGTCACTCCTGTCGTTCTGGCAGCGGATTGGCTCTGGTGTCCTCCATCTTGGATGAGGCACAGAGTCTATATAAGACCCTGACACACGCCGCATGGTGCTCAGTCCTCTTGGTTCATGCATATGAGTAGACGCTCTGTGCGCGTTCATCTAGGCATTCCTCTGTCTATGCTAGGTGAGCGCTACTGGCAGGGTAGCGTTCTTATACCTTACAGCTTCGGCTGCTGTCCGTATCCTTACCTCTTAGGGGAGCGGACATAGGCAGGTGCCTGAGGCACATGGTCTGGCTGGGCCTTGTGATTCTACTCGTAGGTGGACGTTGCCGCTAGGGTAACGTTCCTTATACTGCGTCTGGCAGTTGTTCGTATCCTCGCACACTAGGGGAGCGAACAGAGGTAGGAGCTTTGTGCGGCTTACGCTGCTGTTCGTCTCTTTTGCACCACTAGAAGAGCGGACCTAGGCAGGTGCCATATCTAGTGGTTCGTGTCCTCGCACACTAGTGGAGCGAACGCAGGTAGGAGCTTTGTGCGGCTTACGCTGCTGTTCGTCTCTTTTGCACCACTAGAAGAGCGGACCTAGGTAGGTGCCATTTCGCACACATTGCCTTTGTCTCTGTGATTAACAGAGATCATTCCACACACCCTCCAAGTAAGGGAAGAATTGCTTTACCTACTTATTATATCCTTCTGTGAGTTAACAGAGGTATTGCACTCTGCCATAGTCTGCAGCAGAGTCTTTGCACGGTGGACCCTGACTGTCTGATACTCCTTTAAGTTATTATCAGACAGCCCCTCGTAACAGTCCCATGCCATCATCCTCAGCACAAGCACTGAGCTCAGGGACTGGGTAGAATTGTGACACGTTAATGTGACGTCAATGCTGTACTGAAAACAAAAAGACCGGACCGGCACCGAGGAGCTGGTGCTAGACCCAAGGAAGAGTTTGTTATTTTATGTACAACTGTCTTTGTTGCCCACTTCCCTGAAAGTAGAAAATTCCTGTAATGTGGCTCACTTTGGACAGGCTCCTTCCATATAAATGTAATATACTGTAGGGTGGTCACACGTCATAGTAATATAGAGTAAACCATATTACAAAGAGTACATTTCTCTCTCTCCATCAGGAAGCCAAACACACGAGTGTCAGTAAATCCTCGTTTTATTCTCCAGTGTAACATTCGAGTATGCAGACAATTTCTTTAATGATTACAACTGATTTTCATCACAGGGGTCCCCGCAAACAGCAATTTAGTGAAGGTTTTCGCAGTGCTAATGTCTATTTGTGGAGCTGTGCTGTATAGTTAAAAGGTATCGACACCTTTAGTGGCAATTTTTTCTTTTTTACTTAAAGGAATCTGTTACCAGGTTTGGCCAACTAATCTGAGAGCAGCCTAATGGAAAGACAGAGACCCTGATTCCAGTGGTGTTTAACTTACTGGGCTGCTTGCTGTAGTTTTGATAAAATCACTGTTTAATCAGTAGTAGTTTATCATTAGAGGACTACTTGGCGTGCTGCCAGGTAGTCCAGCATATTCATGAGCTCTGTATAACTGCAGAGAAAACATTCATTTTATGAAAATGACAGCAAGCTGCCTAGTAAGTGACACATCATTAGAATCAGGGTCTCTGTCTCTACATTATACTGCTCTAAGATGGGGGAGCAAAAACCTGGTGACAGATTCCCTTTAAAGAGGTTGTCCACTACATTAACATTGATGGTCTATCGTTAGGATAGGTCATCAATGTCTGATCACCCAGGGTCCGGCACCCAACACACCCACCAATTAGCTGTCCTCAGTGCTGGCAGCGGCTGGAAATGCTCAGTTCCGGAGCTGCCTCATCTTCTGATAGTGTTAATGCCTGGGTACTGCACATAATCCTCCTATTGAATTGAATGGGATGTGCAGTGCCCGGCCACGGCCACTATCAGTTGACAGGGCAGCTCCGAATTGAGCATTTCTGGCAGCCCGCTACCGCCGCCGGCACAGAGAACAGCTGATTGGGTCTGACACACAGCTGATCAAACATTGATGACCTATCGTAAGGATAGGTCGTCAATGTAAAAGTTGTGGACAACCTCTTGAATTTTTGTCTGAAAAATATTTTTATCATAATTGAGTTTGCTTAAAATTTGGCAGTGTTTGCCTTCTCTCTCCTCTGTGTTACACTTTATGCAGAACGAGTTAACTGAGAATCTATCAGAGAGCTTTTTGTGACAGGAGAGTTTATAACTCTTATCTCCCTTCTTCTGAGCCCCTGCTGACGATTGATGACCATAAAGTTTATCTCCACATTCATATGAAGGTACACCTAAAATGGTATCAGAACCGTAATATGAAATGTATTTCCTTATCTTGTCACCTAAAACGTAGCTTTAGCGATGCCGCTTATTTCATAAAGGATGCGCAGCGACTTGAGCAGAACCCCTTGAGAATTCTACATTGAGACACAAATTGGTATGTCCACGAAATCTAGCTCCAATATCCATAATCCTTACTTGAGTCAATGAAATAATTAGGATAATTTGTTTTAGATTGAGAGCTATAATTACTGGTTAACCTTACTGAATGATATTCTTAATATTTGAGTTTGCTAGCTGAATTTTTAATTAATCTCCAACGGTTTAATTGTGGGTTTTTGAACATCATTAGGCCGGGAACGTCAAAATTGTAAGAGCTGATGGTTAAGCCTTAAAGTGTACCTGTCAAGTAGATAGCGAGAAATGGAAAATCAATGTCCCAAGCATGAAGTGAAGGGAAAGATTGGTGATACCCTTTTCAAAACCAGTTCACTAAAATGGAACTCAAGCCGGCAGCATCTGAAGATATCTTTAAAGAAGTATTCTCATCTTATTAATGGCGTACCCACAGGATATGCCACACTAGATTAGGAAGGTAACAGAAATAATGACATTTTCATTACATTGTTTCTATCTGTTCCTTACAAATCATTCTTGATGCCTAAAGGTAGTAACCCAAAGATAAAGAGAGGCAGTGTTTTTGATAAATAAATGTATTCACGATCAGCAAACTAATGACTGTGCCGTCCCCTCATGTGATCTGCTACACTGTCGCTGAGTGGATACGATTCGTCATACTAAATGTCGCACCTTACCATAGGACATACCTAAAGTGGGCTTTACAACATCGCTAACGAGATCTTGTTGGGGTCACGGAATTCGTGACGCACATCCGGTCTCGTTAGCGACGTTGTTGCATGTGAAACGCAGGAACGATCGTTAAACGATCACAATTACTCACCTAATCGTTGATCGTTGACCGGTCGTTCTAATCCCGATTATAGTTGCTGTTGCAGGACGCAGGTTGTTCGTCGTTCCTGCAGCAGCACACATCGCTATGTGTGAAACCGCAGGAACGAGGAACATCACCGTACCTGTGGTCGTCCGCAATGAGGAAGGAAGGAGGTGGGTGGAATGTTATGGCCGCTCATCTCCGCCCCTCTGCTTCTATTGGGCGGCCACTTAGTGACGCCGCTGTGACGCCGAACGAACCGCCCCCTTAGAAAGGAAGCGGTTCGCCGGCCACAGCGACGTCGCTAGGAAGGTAAGTATGTGTGATGGGTGTTAGCGATGTTGTGCGCCACGGGCAGCGATTTGCCCGTGACTCACAACCGATGGGGGCGGGTGCTATCGCTCGCCACATCGCTAGCGATGTCGCAACGTGTAAAGCCCATTTAAGGTTTATATATATAAAATAAGAAAAACCTGTTTCCTACTAACTAAATCTTCCATTGTGGTGCACATGGTCAATGGCACTAATTTTCGGACTCTGATTTGAATAGGGGGGCAATATTTAATAAGTTTCTGTTAGTGTTTCTGTGCCACATTTGCACAGTGATACTAATACTTATACCAGCTAAGTCCGCAAATTGTGGATGTGATTGAACCCGCGTGCTAGTGTGCAGGAATTGCCTGTTCTTGACATGCAGGAGCCTGGTCTGTACAATACCGGTAACACCCGGGTAGCGCATGTTGTCATTTTTATCACACTGTCCATCAATCTGCATGAAAAATGCTTGTGTGGACTGGTACATATGAATCGGACTGTGTGGTTTCTGTAGAACACAGAGACGGGAAACTGACCGAATATTCGCTCATCTGAACACGCCCTTATGCACATACACATACTGACAGATCTGCTGTACATACATACTCAGCTCTGTTGCATACATACACACATTGACATCTCTGCCACATACAGTAGAGATCTCGACTTACTTGGCGATATCTGAGGTAGTTGCAAGAGGCGATATAAATAAAACTTACAGGCTGCATTATTAAAACACCATAAAGCAAGCACTTCAGAGATAGTCCAGTATAGAAGGCCTAGCATGGAGATTTCACCCAGGAGGCCTTCTTACCTGCACACACAGACACCTAATGACATACTTGGACTTTCTTATGTCCACCATACCATTCTTTGGGGTGGTGCTATGTCGGACAAAACAAAAATGTGTTTCATATGTCATGAATGGGTCAAAATATAGCACCAACCCAACAATGTTTCTTTCTTGTACCTTACTGAAGTTTTTTGCCTCTCCTTTTGCCCTGTTGGAAATCCAGCTTTACATAGCTAAATGAGTGGTCCTATTCTAGTCTGCTAAAGCTAAATTTTCCAGCAGTGCACTGCTTCTCTTCAGTGCTGCAGGTCCCTACCTCTGCTCTAATCTGTGCCTGCTGAGGGATATAGATAAATTAAAATGTTGGTAATTTTTATTTATAAGGATGAGGTTAGCAGTAATAGTTTTGAATATAGAGACTGTGACGCACTATATGATCAATATTAATTACTATGTACAAACTCCACATTTTATTGGTCGTTCACGACTGTGAGCCCTCGTGGGCAGGGTCCTCGCTCCTCCTGTACCAGTCTGTACCTTGTTTTGTTTATGATTATTGTACTTGACCCTACTATGTGTACCCCTTTTCACGTGTAAAGAGCCATGGAATAAATGGCGCTATAATAATAAATAATAATAATAATAATCATGCTATCCCCTGCATGCATAGCACACCTGAGCATAGAGTAGCTAACCTGTGCTACAACACAACTGTCAGAGCAGCAAGTAGGATGCTGTGAAAGTCGGGGGGGATGATTTACTACCCAGCTGTCAGATGTCTTATTAAACAGGATCATTAAGTTCATCCAAGCATGATCAACTAAAGGGGGCTTTACACGCTACGACATCGCTAATGCGAACTCGTTGGGGTCACGGAATTGGTGACGCACATCCGGCCGCATTAGCGATGCCGTTGCGTGTGAAACCGATGAGCGATTTTGCATAGTTGCTAAAACTTGCAAAATCGCTCATCGGTGACATGGGGGTCCATTCTCAAAAATCATTACTGCAGCAGTAACGAGGTTGTTCCTCGTTCCTGCGGCAGCACACATCGCTCCGTGTGACACCGCAGGAACGAGGAACCTCTCCTTACCTGCCTCCCGGTCGCTTTGCGGAAGTAAGGAGGTGGGCGGGATGTTACGGCCCGCTCAGCTCCGCCCCTCCGCTGCTATTGGGCGGCCGCTCAGTGACGTCGCTGTGACGCTGCACGGACCGCCCCCTTAGAAAGGAGGCGGTTCGCCGGTCACAGCGACATCGCCGAGCAGGTATGTGTGACGGGTCTGGGCAATGTTGTGCAGCACGGGCAGCGATTTTCCCGTGTCGCGCAACAGATGGGGGCTGGTACCCACACTAGCGATATCGGGACCGATATCGCAGTGTGTAAAGTCCGCTTAACAGTAGAACTAGTGAAAAATGGATCCAGTAGCAACGAAGGGTAAAAGGAGCGAGAGCCCTGGGGGGCATCATTAGAGAGAGTGTGGGGTGGTGATAACTGCACATCAGTTCAAATTTAAAAATTAGTTGTATTGGAACATGAATAATTCTGGACGTACAATAAACTGAAATCACATTATCATTTTCAAAATAACCCTTCAATGAATTTTAATGTTATTATAGAACAAGAATTGACTGTAATGCGGGCTTCACACGGTACGATCTATGCACGAGCGATCGTACCCGCCCCCGTCATTTGTGCGTCACGGGCAATTAGTTGCCCGTGTCGCACAAAGTCGTTAAAACGCCGTCACACGTACTTACCTACTGAGCGACCTCGCTGTGGGTGGCGAACATCCACTTCCTGAAGGGAGAGGGACGTTCGGCGTCACAGCGACGTCACACAGCGGCCGGCCAATAGAAGCGGAGGGGCGGAGATGAGCAGGACGTAAACATCCTGCCCACCTCCTTCCTTCCGCATTGCTGGCCGGGAGCCGCGGGACGCAGGTAAGCTGTATTCATCGTCCCCGGGGTGTCACACGGAGCGATGTGTGCTGCCCCGGGTACAATGAACAACCGGCGCAAAGTAGAATAAATGATTTTTTAAAAATGAGCGACCTGTACACGATTTGTGATTCGTAACCGATTTGCGATCGTTTACAGATGCTCATAGGTGTCATACGGGACAACGTTGCAAGCAATGCCGGATGTGCATCACGAAAACCGTGACCCCAACGACATATCGCATGATAGATCGTCTGTGACGCTTGCATAAGCATTACATTGTTTATATAACTTGTTAAGAAGGTTTCTGAGTTTTAAAACAGCTCAGAAAACGTTAAAGCTGCCACCACCATGTCTCATGGGATGGTATTTTCAAGCTAATGTGCAGTGTTACTTTTACACCTCACTTAGCGGTTTACATTTAGCCCAAAAAGTTCTATTTTGGTCTCTTCTGACCAGAGTACCTCTTCCATATGCCATGTAGGGGACACAGCTATCACATGGAAGAAGGTCTTTTGGTCAGATGAAACCAAAGCAGAACTTTTTGGAATAAATGCAAAATGCTATCATCCTAAAAAAACCAAACACCATTCCAACCATCAAACATGGGGATGGCAGCATCATGTTGTTGAGATGCTTTACTTCAGACTTGACAGGGAAGCTGGTCAGAGTTGATGGGAAGATGAAAGGAGCAAAATACAGGGTAATCCTGGAAGAATTGACTTGAGAGGAGGGATTGCAAAAGACTTGAGATTGTGACGTAGGTTCATCTTCCAGCAGGACAATGACCCTAAACATACTGACAGAGCTACACAGGAATGGTCTACATGAAAGCATATTCATGTGTATGAATGGATCAGCCACAGTCCAGACCTAAATCCCATTGAGAGTCTGGGGTAAGACTAGAAAATTGCTGTTACAGACACCACCATCCAATATCACTGAGCTACAGCTATTTTGCAAAGAAAAATGGGCAATAATTTCAGCCTCTAGATGTGCAAACTTGATAGAGATGTACCCTAAACACATGCAACAGTATTTGTATAGAAAAGTGCTTCTACAAAAGTATTGACTCAGGAGGCTGAATACAAACGCACGTCACAATTTTCAGATTTATATTTTTAAAATATTTAAAAATATGTTTAATTTTCTTTACACTTTACAAATACGTGCAACTTAATGTTGGTATAGTACATAAAGTCCCAATAAAATATATTTGTTTGTCGGTATAATATGAAAATAATGTGAAAAAGTTCACAGGGTATGAATACTTTTCAAGGCACCGTATGTAACCCAGCAATGCTGACATTGATCCAGGCTGGCTAATTAAAACAAGAGCTGCAGATTAGGCAGTTCTCCTACTACCGTGTTGTGGCCGCACACCACTGTCATGGCCAACGGATTGGGAAGTGTGAATATATTTGCACCTACTCTCTTCATAACTATACCTTCATCCCAGAGCAGCTCTAATTGATAGTGGTTCTACTGGAAGCCTCATAGCAGCAATACCTGAAATTACTTTGACTGGTCCTAATTTGAAGCACTCCTGTCGACCATTAAAAAGAATAGCCATGTTAAAGGCTGCTTTCCTTTCTGTCCTTATAGAGGGGGTTCGGATTAGAGCAGATGGATAGAGGATGTTGTGGCGAGATAATTAAATCATAGAAAGCAGATGATGGAACAAAAATATCTGATCCATAAAGTATTTGTGTATAAATGTAGTGGTTAATCCAAATATGATTGGAACATTTAGGGTTCTGGAGTGACAATTACATTTTTAGGCACCCATCCATTTACAGACTTTTCGGCTCTCCATTCTCTATTTCACTGAACGCTTTGTTTTTGAAGTAATCCCTTTTGTACTTATTAGGCAGGAAAAGTGGTCTTTTGTATGATCTTTGGGTTCCCTCCAAAACAATGGAACTGCAAATGGCAAGTGCCGTGAACCGTTTAGACATCCTGTGAGTAGTCTTGTACATGAAACAAAAAATACGAGGGGCCCAAATCTTGCATTGATCATCCACTTCACATCCAAAATAAAGTTCAGAGTGCTTATTTTAGTAATGGTGTAAAGTTTCTGGGATTTAAAGGTCAGCTCAATCCAGGCGTAGCCGAAGGAATGGGGGGTGATAAAGACAGTTCAGCAGCATTGGTAAGAATAACTCTTCGGAACGTCATTCTTCAGATCAACAGACTGGGATTTCTTAATCCGACAAGAACAGAAAGGTTTTTTTGTAGTTTCTTTTAAGGAAAATGGTAAAAAGTAAAAATTCATTACTGTTAAATATCCAGCATCCTAATATTTCTTCTCTGTATTAACTCAGAAAGCATCTAGTCCTTAAAGACACAACACTGGAATTAATTACATCTGAGTTTAGATGTTTGGTACGTGATCATAGCCTTTTTCTATGGCAGACAAGCAGGGGTGAGGATGGAGAGTAAAATTTAGGGTTACAAATAAATGTTAAAGAAATTTAGCTATGAAGAAGGATAAGATTGTATATGGATGATGGATGTATTCCTCTTTAGTGATGATCGAGCAATACTATGCTTGGATGCTCAGATGGGGGCAACCTGAATACCTGAGTATAATGGAATTCAATGAGGAACTCTTCCCATACTCGAGTCACTCATTGACTTCTATTATAGTAGCGTTGCGCCCATATGAGCATCCAACTGTTCTTAATAAATACTGAGCACCCGAGCATGGTAGTGGCCGCTCATCACTAGTACCGAGCCCCTGAGTATGGTAGTGCTCGCTGATCACTAGTATCGAGAACCAGAGCATGGTAGTGCTCGCTCTTCACTAGTACCGAGCACCCGAGCAAAGTAGTGCTCGCTCATCACTAGTACTGAGAACCCAAGCATGGTAGTGCTCGCTCGTCACTAGTACCAAGCACCCAAGCATGGCACTGCTCGCTCATCACTAGTATCGAGCACCCAAACATGGTAGCACTCGCTCATCACTAGTACCGAGCACCCGAGCATGGTAGTGCTCACTCATCACTAGTACCGAGCACCCGAGCATAGTAGTGCTCGCTCATCACTAGTCCCAAGCACCCAAGCATGGTAGTGCTCGCTCATCACTAGTACCAAGCACCCGAGCATGGTAGTGCTCACTCATCACTAGTCTCAAGCACCCGAGTATGGCAGTGCTCGCTCATCACTACTACCGAGCACCCGAGCATGGTAGTGCTTGCTCATCACTAGTACCAAGCATCCGAGCATGGTAGTGCTCACTCATCACTAGCCCCAAGCACCCGAGCATGGTAGTGCTCACTCATCACTAGTACCAAGCACCCGAGCATGGTAGTGCTCGCTCATCACTAGTACCAAGCACCCGAGCATGGTACTGCTCGCTCATCACTAGTACCAAGCACCCGAGCATGGTACTGCTCGCTCATCACTAGTCCCAAGCACCCGAGCATGGTAGTGCTCACTCATCACTATTACATTTTAATGCTTTGTATGATTATTATGTGCTGAAATAAATAAATAAAAACAGCCAGGTGGAAGTGGTTTTCTTGGAAGTTTTTTAAGCATCAACAATATAATTATCATTGTATAGGGGTTATCTAAACAAAACCAAACCCTACTTTTAAGTGGCCTCTGGACTCTCAATCCCTCTCTGGCATTCAGCTGTTAGTGGCTTGTCTGAACAGACATTAATAGCATTATATGGCAGCCATTCAAATGAATCTGTGTACGTATAATGCATGGACAAAAAACATAAAGATGGATCCTGAACGGGAGGGCAGAAGTGCAGAAGACACCCCTCCATGATATTAATGTGCCCTAATACAGCAGATGGACAGGGATTGCTTTCCACAATAAACACAAAGCAGTAACAAGAACCATTCTGTTACATCAATTGTTCATGAGCTTTTCATCCTCTGACTACATTACAATTGTCCATAGGGTGACTTCATTTTTCCGTTAACAATATACAGTAGTTAATTATGGTCTTTTTTTGCCGGAAACTAATTTATCAAAACGTTGTTAGAGTATATTATATTGCCAATAAGAGTGGCTTTGGACGCTATTGCTAATAAAACATGCTTAGTAATTAGTATAGTAATTACAAAAACAAAATTGGCTTGCAAATAAAGTAAAAATGAGGGCAATATTGAGCGTATCATCATCTGTGTTTCCAGATCCTAACACGCAGGATTCATGCTGTCTTTCTTAATAATATTGTTCCTTACAAGTCTACAAACAATTAATCAATGCTGAAGATAGACTGATAATATCCCATTCAAGGGCATTCAAAACTGTACAAGGTTTAGACTTCGATGTACTTTCTCCTGGTATCTCTCTAGTATTACCTACATATGGCTACTCTGTAAGACAACCTCCTTGGGAGCATTTTCCAGCACTTACTGTACATCAAAAGTACCAATAGGTCCCCATTCACTAAATGAAGGCCAAATAAGTTTACGTTTGGCACACCTTAAGTTGGTCTTAAGCCTGCTTTACACGCTGCAATATATCTTACAATGTGTCGGCGGGGTCACGTCGTAAGTGACGCACATCCGGCATTGTAAGTACATTGCAGTATGTGACAGGTACGTGCAATTGTGATTGAATGGTAAAACGTTCATCGCATACACATCGTACCTCTCTCTAGAATTGCACGTCAGATTGTTCATCGTACCCGGGGCAGCACACATTGCAGTGTGTGACACCCCGGGAACGATGAACAGATCTTACCTGCGTCCTGTGGCTCCCGGCCCACAATGCGGAAGGAAGGAGGTGGGTGGGATGTTTACATCCCGCTCAGCTTCGCCCCTCCGCTTCTATTGGCCGGCTGCTGCGTGACGTCGATGCGACGCCGAACGTTCCTCCCACTCCAGGAAGTGAACGTTCACCGCCCACATCGAGGTCGTATGGACGGGTAAGTACGTGTGACGGGGGTTAATCGTTTGTGCGGCACGTTCAACAAATTGAAGGTGCCACACATATGATGAGGGCGTTGCAAATCGCATGTGAAATCGTATGCGAAATTGCAACGTGTAAAACAGGCTTTAGAGATGAGGATCTTTTGAAATTCAAATGTGCTATCTTTGTCAAATTCTCCCCAAAAATTCAATTTTCAGAAAATACATTTGTATGAATCTGAGGTGAGAGAGAGCGAGAGTGTACCCATAAGATCTTACATACTCAAAGACAGTGTTTCTCAACTCCAGTCCTCAAGACCCACCAACAGATCATGTTTTCAAGATTTCTTCAGTATTGCACGGGTGATCAGTTTTCAGGATTTCCTTAACATTACACAGGGAGTAATTCCATCACGTGCCATACTAATACTAAAAAAAACCCTGAAAACCTGATCTGTTGGTGAGTCTTTAAGGACTGGAGTTGAGAAACTCTGCTCTAAGAGAAAGTGAGAACATCACTGACCACAAGAGCTTTCACTCTAGAGAAGATAGGCCCTCACTGATCATAAGAGCTTACACACTACAGAAGAGAGGATGGAACAGAGTAAGGACCCTGATTGCCATAAGAGATTACACTTTATAGCCAAAAAAGAGAATCCTGCAGACCATCAGAGTTCACACACTACAAAAGAAAAAAACTTACCCAGTGACTCTGGAGATGGAAACAACTCTGTCATACAAACTGTGCTCTATGAGGAACCGCTAACCTGTGATGACCCAGGTACTGACCACCATTGTACAAGGTATGATAACCAGGTAGATGTCATAGCTGCAATTATGGGGAAGCCTGTGTGGCAAAGAATAATAATGTTATACTGCTCTAATGTGTCAGCAGTGTGGGAAATGGTGTCGGATAATTATTTTTTTGTTCGAATTCTTGTGAATTTCAGAAAATTTGGCTCAAGCTCAATCCTTCGACGATAAATCCACTCATTTATACTTGGTATATCTTTTTTTATGGTGTTGTAAGCATGTACTGCACTATTCTATATTGTGGTATACAGTAAAAAATAAAACATGTCACTCGGTATAAGGTACAATGGAATCCTATAACCTACAGATGCCACTCTATGCCTGCTATATAGAAGTTATATACTTTGGAGATAAAGTGTGTGAAATAAATATTGGACACGTCACCAATTTTCTAAGTACCATAAATATATTTATCAAGGAGCTATTGACATGAATTTCTCACCAGATGTTGATAACAACCCATCCAATCCCCACAGACAAAGAAATAAAACGATATATGTCCATACATTAGGTTATGTGTAATAATGAGAAATGACAAACATGAAGAAAGGGATGTGCAAAAAGTCATGGAAAGTCATGACCCCAGTTGAAATCTATCAGTAATTAGAAAGCAATTATGAAACTAAGTGAAAAATAACAGCTGGTTAAATTGATGGCCTAGAAAAAAGTGTCTAATTACCAAGGTGCCACACAACAAACATCTCATGATGGTTAAAACTAGCGAGCTGTCTCAAGACTTTTACAACCTTATTATTGCAAACATACAGATGGCATTGGTTAAAGTAGAATTTCTAAACCACTGATGGCTGCAGTGAGCAATAACCAGGCGTTCTCCACATGATTTCAGGAAGAGTAAAAAAAATGTATCAGAAGAGTTGACCAAGTGGCAAAAGCCACCTGTGGTGAGCTACAGAATTAGCAGGTACAATTGCTTCAAAGAAATCAATAAGTAATGCATTCAATCTCCATGGTCTGTATGAACACTCACCAAGCAGAACCAATTCTGGTCAGAAAGCATATTCAAGCGTGCTTAAAGTTTCCTCAGCAACATTTAGACAAGCCAGTGAAATACTCGGAGCATATAGTTTGGAGAAATGAGACCAAGATTTAACTCATTGGATGCTATAATACACACCATGTTTGGAGGTTAAAAGGCACTGCATGTACCCGCAAAAAAACACCATGCCAAAGTTGAAGTTTGGAGGTGGGAATAGCATGGTGTTGGGATGTTTTTCAGCATAGCAAACATCATATGATTGAAGGAAGGATGAATGGACAAAATATACTGAGACATTCTTGATATAAGTCTGCTGCCATCTACCACGATGATGAAGATGAAACGAGGGTGGAAATTTCAGCAAAACAATGATGTTATACACACAGCCAAGGAAACTCTCAATAGGTTTCAGAGAAAGAAAATAAAGATGTTAGCATGGCCTAGCCAAACACCAGACCTAAACACAATAGACAATTTATGGAATTAACCCGGTTAGTTTTCTACCAGCCATTAAAGTGTAATGTTTTTAATCAAATTAACAAATACATTTTTTTATTTTTTATAAGAAAAACATTTTTTTTGTCCACTTGGATTCACTGGAAATTTTGAAACTGCTTCACTATTTGCTTCTGGAAGGGCATCCAGCGTGCTCTGTGCGGCTCCACAAGACATAGACGCTACATGAGGGATGTCTACAATCGATAAGCTGGCCTTTTTTCTTTTTCTTAATCTGAATAAATGTTTAGTAATTTGCCAATAGCATTATTTTGTAATATCCACATCTGGCAGGGGAGTAATAATCGCAGTCGCAGTAAGGATTTTGGGTTGCAATGCAGTGCTCAGTCTCAAAAAGCTCGGTTTGTGGCCAGGTCATGGGTTTTCCAGCAGAACAATAACTCCCGAACATACATTAAGAAGCACATAGAAATGGATGGAAACAAAGCGCTGGAGAGTTCTGAAGTGGCCAACAATGAGTCTGGATCTAAATCCCATTGAACACTTGTGGAGAGATCTTAAAATTGTTGTTGGGAGAAGGTGTCTTCACATATAAGAGACCTGGAGAAGCTTGCAGAAGAAGAGTGTTCCTAAATTTTAGTTGAGAGGTTTAAGAAGCTTGTTGATGTTATAGGAAGGGATTGCAGTTGTTTATTTCAAAGTGTGTGCAACCACATATTAAGTTGAGGGTGCCAACAACTTTGTCTAGCCAATTTTTTGAGATCTGTGTGAAATTCTGTCCAATTTGCCTTTTCTTTTCCTCTTTTTTTGTGTTCTTCCAATACACACAGAAGAAATAAACATGTGTAGGACCAAATATGTGTATTTGCAATAATTTTCTGGGTGAAATACTTCATTTTCTATAACAATTTCAAGGATGCCAACACTTTTGGTCATGCCTGTATATAGTAAGTTAGGGGACAGATATTTTAGGATGGGGATATATATATATACCAGTAAGGGAAATATATACTAGGATGGGGGATATTTATATCAGGATGTGTCCAGGTGTATATACCCCCTATATATACCTGGATAACACATTCTCTCTGCATTATGGCCTCCTGTAACTGGATGAGGATTGTATTATAATATGCATAGTATTTTAATATAAATGCATTGTATTCCATAACATTCATAGATTTTTAGCCATATTGGCTGTCCCTGATTTCTTTGTAGGTTATATAATATAGCACATATGAGGATATTTATATACAGAGGACTCATATAGGTTGCATATACGTGGAAGGAGCCTACTAAGAATGTGGGAAGATTAGTACAGGATGGGGAACATTATTACATAATGGGGGGTGAATGCAACACGTATGTATTTAAAGGATTAAGAACGCTACTACGGCCCATCCATCTGACCATGCAGAAGAGTCCAAATCCAGATCTTGTACGGGGCCCATCGGACTCTAGTTACGCCACTGACAACTGGCTTTATATATAAAAAGCTTGGAGATTAACATTTCTACAACATTCAGTGATCACCTAGGGCAGTCCACCTAAAAGACAAAGTTTACAGGGCAAATCTTTCTTTTGACCTTGTGGATGCCCCGTTTTGTTCTTAAAGCAATTAGTTGATGTTCAATGTAATAAACATACGGCATAGTAATTTCAAGCTGTTTAATGTTCAATTAAATATACTTCACACTGTGAAAAGTGCGTTTTTTTTTTACTATCATCACGGACTCAATATTTTAATACTGAATCATTATAAGGATAAGCTAAATTCAGATTGTTTATTGTCTGCGATTCAAAAATGTAACTCCCTAATGAAGGAACTGTGGCATTCTATAAATATATAGATATTTAATTATTTATAGATCATATTTATGCTTACACGACAGCACAAAATGATGAATTACTAAATTTTAAACAAGATTCATGTCATATTCATAAGTGCACAAAATATTAAAAGGGTATTCCAAGGTCAAACAATAATCGGATCTTCTATAGAAATTAATAGAACATATACGACTACCATTCCAATTCATGGTGGTGATGGATGGGGCTCAGAGCCCTATATTTTAATGCGGGTCCCATAAGTATACCATAACTCTGATATGGGAATACTGCTTTAAAGAGAATCTGCCATCAGATTCAGGCTGCCTGTACCACGGGTAGCATGAATCAGACACTCAAAGCTTTATTGGAGTTAAAAGTATGAGTTGGCGTTTCAGAGTAAACATACATTTAAGATTCAGCTTAGGACTATGGATCCTATTCATGAAAGCTATCATGCCAGAATTCTGAAAACCTGAAATCGCAAACCTGAAGTAGGGACAAAATGTTTCAACTTTTGACATTTTCAAACAGCTTCTCCCAGCTCTCTAGCAATGGACATAGCTGGGGCAGGATTTGGTCATGTCATCACAGCTTGTCTAATATATGACAAGCTGTGGCATTCTGTATGCCAGATATCCCACTCCAGTTCATGACGGGAGTAAGATTTCTGGCATAGCGCATTGAGGTGCATGCAAATTGTCAAACACTCCAAATTCATGAAGGGGTGCACACTAGTGATGAGCAAGCACTATCTTGCTCGGGTGCACAGTACTTGAAACGAGTAGTTGGTGCTCAGATTTCTGCCAGGAGATGCAGGTCTCATTGAACTGAATGACTTCACCTGAGGTGAGGCCTCTGAATTCAATGAGGTCACCTTGTCACCGTGGCAATCTCCAGCTGTGACTGCAGATAAACAGAGTGACATCACTGCTCACTGCTGTGGCTCAGTCAGTCTCTGCCTGAAGCCCTCAGTGGGTGGTTATGTTATCTAATGTGCCCGTGCACTGCAACCTCTATATGTAGCAGAGCTGGGATCGTTGTGGGACCTCGTGTGGATTACGGCAGAACTGGGTGTTTGGGGGTTAATAAATTAAAGAAAGAGGGTGGCTTTTTTGTATTTTAAATTAAATAAAGTATTTTTTCAATGTTTGTGTTTATTTCTTTTCACTTACAGTATTAGTAATGGGGACTGTCTCATAGATGCCTTCCATTACTAATCTAGGGCTTAGTGGCAGCTGTGAGCTATGTAAGTGGCAGAATGAGCTTGGTAAAGGGATTGTCACATCTAATGGATGTGGCAAGGCTGAAGGGGGAAACCCGATAACCCAATGCTGTTTTTTTCAATTATTTATTTAAGTACTTTTTAAAAAAGTTGCATAGGGTCCCTCTTATTTTGATACACAGCCATAAATAACAAGCACACAGCTGGGGTTTGCAGCCCATAGCCATATGCTTTATCTGAGCTGGGTATCACAATTAGGGGGGACCCTACTTATATATTTATTTTTACACTTTAGGGACGCAGACGGCATGTGTGATTCCAAACAATCACAGACGCTGTCACACAGGGTGGAGGTGTGGTCTGACTGCAACCAATCACACACCAGTACTGACGGTGGGCAGGGGAAGCAATGAATATGTATGAGGGTTAATAGCAGATCCGGAAGTAGTGTTATTGCCAAGTGGGAGACTTGGCAAGTATAATGCTCCTACTTTTTTCCTGTTCTTTCTTTTTCCTTTTTTTTAAATTACCTGGGTGGCCAAATCTGGACAGTTACAGTACATGGGGTTCCATGAGAACTCCATGTTGGGTGTCCATGCACAGATACTAGGTATCCGGTACTGACTCCGAACTTGCACCCATCACTAATAGTAATATATAGTAATAGTATAGTAATATATGATTACTGGAGGCTTAATTGCTGGAACACTAGGCCCGGATTGGCAATCTGCTTCACCTGCAGCGTTAAGGCTACTTTCACACATCCGGTTTGAGCACTGCGGCTCAATCCGGCTGTGAAACCTAAGCAACGGATGCGGCGAAAACACCGCATCCTTTGCATAAGTTTTTACATGCGGCAGCCGGATGCATTTTTTCCGCATCGCGCCGCATCCGGCGTCCATAGGCATGCATTGAAAAATGCGCCGCAGTGGCCAGATGAGGCACGATGCGGTTTTTTTGCCGGACAAAAAACGTTGCAAGATACGTTGCCTCCGGCCGCCGCTTTAATTAATTTTGCCACATCCGTAAAAAAACGGATGCAACGCAAAGCCATCAGGCACAATCCGGTAACAATGCAAATCTATGGGGATTAAACGGATGCGGTACCGCATCCGTTTTACCCGTTTTTTTCCGGATTGTGCCTGATGGAAAAAACCTGATGTGTGAAAGTAGCCTAACACAAATAGTGGGTTACCAGCCCTTTCACTATACTTGTTAGATGCAGCATGTGCGCTTCCATTAGGACTCCGCATTGAGTGAGTTTACATGCACGCTACAATCAGGAAGCCTTAGCGTCCAAGCTCACATACACTCTACGATCAGGACATTAGGGGGGCAGCATCTCAGGGTGAGATGGAATAGGCTATGTAGTGTATATACACTAGCTTCAGCTTTTCTCATGTAGTGTATATACACTTGCCTTAGCATCTCCTGATTAGTGTATATACACTAGTCCTAGGGTCTCCTATGTGGTGTATATACACAGGCCCCAGTGTTTCTGATGTATACACCATCCCAAGCATCTCCTATGTTGTGTATATACACCGATCCCAGGGTCTCTTTTGTGGTTTACATACACCAACTACAGGGTCTCTTTTGTGGTGTTTATACACCAGTCCCAGCATCTCCTATGTGGTGTATATATACTTACCTCAGCGTGATGTATATACATTGGCCCCAGCATTGTTTATGTGATGTTTATAGACCAACCACAACGTCTTCTATGTGATGTATATATACCAGCCCCAATGTCTCTTATGTGAGGTATACAGCATAATAAAGTATAGTGTAGACGTACGTATACAGTATATAATAAGGTGCTGTGTGTATAGTATATAGTGTGGACTCTGTATATATACACTGCACAGTCCCACTTCTCCTATCCTGTATACTGGGTGTAATTTTCAACATATGTATTATTTTGTATATACGTTATACAATGCATGGCTCCACATTTTATTTCTTGCTGAAGGAGAGGTTGCATTGGACTCTGTGAGGGTCAGTATTAGTGGGTATATTCTTTTTTATATTTGCAATCCTATGAGCAGGTAAAAATTAATCCTGAACAACCAGTTTAAAGATAGTAGGTCAAATTTGGAAGTTGTCCACTATCAGTGGGATAAATGATAACTTACGATCGGTGGAGATCTGACAGCTGGGATCCACACAATCCTGAGAACCAAGGCTCTGAAAAGACATGCGTGAATGGAGCAGTGATCAATCATGGGCACTGCAGTTCCATTCACGTTGAGGGGCATGACCAGGTAAAGCAAAATTTGCGGAAACTTGCATTTTGGTGTCACGTGTGAACATTATCCTAACCCCTTGTAAATATATCCCCTTTACAAAAAGGGCCCAGGGCACGAAACCGGGCAATGGCAACCGAAGTGACATTGCCCAGATATACATTGCCCGGGATCGAGTACCCCATAACCCTGGGCACGACATAAACTTATCCTGATGTTTCATCGGATTAAAGAAATTACTTTTAGGAACAGACAGGGGAACAGATGTTAGCTAACTTCTCATGTGAAACTTTAGAAAAGTGTCCTGACATATCATGTCTCAGTTATACAATGACGCAAATAACAAGAACAGAGGAGCTGACATCTCTCAGAACAATAGTTTACGGGGGATGAGTCAACATTATGTCATAACTACTTGTGTGTAACAAACTATATTTCATGTGTCACATTAAAATAAGACACATTAACAGCACAGAACCGGTAACTGAAAGTGAAGGCACGCTAATGGGCACGGAATATACTTGGACGTTGACAGAATTCCGCACTAGACTACTAAGATGCCACTACTGAGAGTCAGTCTGCCATACTTTACAGTAGTTGCAGTCATTTGAGTACAACATTGTCACGGCAGATTCATCATTTTCAGACTAGGCTATGCTCACAATACATAGTAAAATGCAATTTAGCTCTTCTGACATCCTGTTTTTTCTTAATACGTACAGTATATTCCGAAAGAAATAGTTCTGGAGCACCTTTCCTTAGAACTGTGCATCGTGCCGTTCTTCTGTTATTTTTCCTGGAAATGTATGAAAAAACTACTAACTGGGTGTTACTGTTCCCTGAGCACTGATTAGATATGGTAATACTCAGTTGTCAATATATTCATACATATTTATATTGGAAGACTGGTAGAATGCAGAGTTCTAGGGAAATATTGTCCACAATTGAAAGACAGAACAAACTACCAATATAGAGATGTTTTTACAAGTTTACAGGGAGACTTGCCAACCTATCTCTTTTCAGTTTCAGTTTGAATGATATGATTAAATCTCCATACAAGATCACTGACTACAGGAGGAGGCATATTGAATGGTAAGAAATGAGATGGCGGTAAGACCCATGTGTTGATGTGTTTGGTAAAGGCGTTTTTCCATTTTCATGAATGTGGACTCTAAACGTTCTAAAATACCTAAAATAATAACAAACAGATCTGGTGTTCTACTTTTTCAGTTCTAGCACCATTTCCCCAATACTGCTAAGGGCTTGGTATTCTAGCTGCATTGTCATCTCGACAGTCATTAGAAACCAGCATTATCGTTGGTAAGAATAGATTCGCACGTCCCATTCCCAATGTAAAGGTCTGTGGCCACTGGATTTGGAGAGGGGGAACTGCCTCTACACCAGCAGCTTATATTTTCATTACCCCGCTTGGCAGGACATCCTATATTGGTCAAGCCGCAATAATAACATTAGCCCAGGCCAGCTAATCAAAAGAAGAGCCTCAGACACCATCTTATAAGAAGCGGTACTCCCTCTCCTATTCCAGAGGCCACAAACCACTGTTGTCCCCAATGCAATGGGATGTGCTTAAAACTCTAATATGTGTGCTTGCAAGGTCCATTTTCTCCTCAATTTTCCTTGGGCTTCTAGAAAAATGTCTGGTTTATGAACACATGATTATTTTTTCCTTGGCATCCACAATGGATACTGTGTCACACCAGTTCAGTGTGACACCATATATGCTTGTTTTTGCTGAATTGGGACGATCTGGAAATTGTCGAGTAAAATAGTCTTGTATATTCTATGAATGAGCCTGTACGCTCATAGGCATCCACTGTTACAAATCTTTGTTGAATTGAAAAAGGCATGCTGTACACTCACACACAACACTACTGCTCTTTTTAACTACCATCACTGAACCACCAGGAATGACATGATGGGCTTCATTTGTTTGGGACAACAAAGACAATTTTACTGTAAGATATTTAATAACGAGAGGCAATGGCGTCCACAGGGGCATGCTAACATGCTAAGAGGGTGGAAAGAGCTCCCTTGCAACTAGTCCCTATGCTCATTAACATATCATAAAGGATCTTTAGAAAGACTTTTTCTAAAGATCTCTTTATCTATGCAAGTATAGCCTGAGACAGTTAGGCAGGGATTAGCAATATGGACCCAGAACTGCTTGTGTTTCTGGGTGGATATTGCACAGGTTTCCTTTAATAGATTTCATTCTTTTACGTTTAACGTTTATTATGAAAAAGGTCTTAGATTTATATAAATTTGTGACCAAAACTGTAATGTTCGTGCGATGTAACATAACTTCCAATTTAATGTTCTGAACGCACAAGTGATAATCCAAGGCAGACAGAAGGCAATTTACATGGGAAAAACCTCCCAAAATTAGCTGGATTACAGTTACGCATAGGTGTTAATGTAGCAGAAGAACATAAGCACCCATTAAGAAAACTAGAAGATTTCCTTTCCAGAATGAAAAAGTGTGATAAAGACTATTTCTTACACATTGTTACTTTATCATGTCACACTACAGTTTTGGGAGAATCATTTTTGAAGGGATAGTCCTGGTTATTTTTCCCCCTACATTCTGCTCCTGCATAAAGTGAGACTACAGACAGATTTTCAGGATTAGTGAAATGGATGTACTAGGGAAATTCATTATACCAAGGCAGTAGATTTGCTGCAAATCGATTTGCCGGGCCCAGTCCAGTGGCTATGTAAGTAGTCTGTGGCCGATGGATGGGATTCTTGAGAACCGCCTCATACCTCCGTACCTCTTCTGCTGGTTAGCCAGCCTGGGGCAACATCATTATTGTTCAATAGTCAAGAGAAGAGCTGCGTATTCCGGGAGGTAACAGACAATTCTCAGGCTTTCGTCCATAAGTCGGAGATTACTGAGGTGACCGCTGGACCAGGTCCTGGGAACTGATTTACACAAATGCTACTAGCAAGTTAATACTTTCACTTTGGTCTCTCAACTGTAAGTTTACAAGATGCTCTGTACACCACGAGGCTGGTTTATCTAACAGTTTTCACTACAATTCTGCCATAAAACAGTTTCCAATTTATGTGCAATCTATAGTTTCTAACATCTTAAATTTTTACACCAGTTCTTGCCAGGTCCACTCACTTGGGGCATGGCAGGTGAAAAATATGCTAAATTTGATGAGGCACAAGCCTCCTAATAAATTTGGTGCATCTTCATCAGTGCACTGAACCAAAAACTGGGGCAAAAAATGATACTCCCCTCTTTTAACACTAAGGCTCTGTTCACACATTGCTTTTCTGCAGCATTTATTTAATGAGTTTTATGCAAATTAAAAGCTGCTTTTTACAGTACCAGCAAAAGCTATGGGATATCAGACTGCTTTTTTTTCTGACTCCAATGGAAAATTTCAGCATTTTTGACAGAAGCAGCATTTCAATTCTTTCAGGATTTTTAAAACTAATCACAGACATGTAAGGACAGTTAGTACATCCAAACATAATTATAGTTTTATACAAATCAACTATCCCTATATAAGGAAATATAAATAAAATCTACTCCGAAATCCATTTAATACAAGTCGTGTATAGACACGCAAGGAGACTAATTCACAAATATGTGTAAACTTTATTAATTATCTTAAGCCACTGGTGTATGATCTACCATCATATATCCATGATACCATGGATGTTTTGACTAAAACAGAGAGACTCCACATTGACCAAGATATGTTGCTTGTTACGGCTGATGTGGAGTCCCTCTACACATGTATTGCTCACCAAGATGACTTGCCTATTCCTTGAGGACACTCTTTGGAGTGGCCCTATTCGTGGACTTATCATTGAATTGTTGAAATTTATTTTGACACACAATGTGTTTTTGTTTAAAGATAGATTCTTCCTGCAGAGATGTGGCAACCCCATGGCCGCAGCATGTGCACCTTCCTACGCCAATTTATTTCTTGGCATGTGGGAACGCAGACTATCTCCCAATTTTTGAAACATGTGGTACTTTGTTTGAGATATATTGATGATGTGCTGCTCCTGTGGCAGGGTGCCAGGTCCGAATTGGAAGAATTTCTGAAAGAAATTAACCAGAACAATTTAAATATCAAACTCACAAATTGTGTGCACCAAAAACGGATTGAGTTTTTGGATATATGTTTTGAGGTGGCTGATGATGTGGTGCTCCAGACAGATATTCATAGGTAGGACACCTCTGTGAATTCAATGTTGCATGCATTGTCAGCCCACACAAGGTCTATGATTAGGGCTGTTCTGACCGGACAGTTCTTGAGAGCGAAGCATACCTCGAGGGAGCAACTACTTTTCCAATCAAATCCCCCTAAAACTAAGGAGAACGAGGTTAGATTTATTTCAACATTCAATTTCCGGTGGACCAGGCACTGGTCTGACTTGAAGACAGACACTTGCTTGGTTAAAAATATCTCTGATTTTCCTTTGATGACACCTCATAGAGCTAGAAACCTTAAGGATATTTTGGTGGAAAGCCACTATGTGGCTATAAATAATATAAATATAAATAATCTCGTCCTTATGGGGGGGATGAGAGAAAGGGGAGGTTGTTTCCCTTGTAGGGATTGCTTGGCCTGTGGTGAGAAAAATATAATTCGTGATATTAGGCTTTAGTTCCACTGATGGCAAAAGACATTTTAAGATCCTTAAACACATCTGCTTTAGCAGTGCATATGTTATATACTTTGCTACTTGTCATTGCCAGAAGGTGTACATTGGGCTGATGTCAAGGCAGCTCAGGAGTAGGACTAGAGAACATGTCCGTGACATTATTAATGCTAAACACACTATCGATCTTTCTTCTCTCAAAACCATTTCAAGACACTTAAAAGCATTCCACAATTGCAACCCTTCGGGATTGAAAATGAAAGGTATTGATATCCTGCACTGTGTCATCAGGGGCGGTGACCTAAAATAACAACTAGCCCAGTTGGAATGCCGTTGGATTGTTACCCTGGGGAATATGGCCCCTGTGGGGTTAAATGAAAACCTAAGTTTTTTACCTTTTTGTGAACTAGGGAGGTGGCAATTTTGGTCATTACCTGTTGACTTTATGTCAGTATTGCATTATGGGGCTTGGTGGTTTGGTAATCACTTAATTTCACTATTGATCCATGGAGTGGAGGTGTTGATGGTATATATCACCTTTAATAACCCATATGACTAATAGGGGTTGGTGGTTCTGGTTGTAACCCAGTTTCTTTATATGTAGGATTGGGTTACACATATAATTCAGTATGTTATGTATCCTTTTGTTTTCTTTTCATCCTTTACTGTGACTCTCTTTTTAATTTGTGTCTTGTCTTATTTGTTTTGATTTTAATGTTGATACGCTACATGGTATATCCCTGTATCGCCAATATATCCGTCAGGATTAATGACTCCGATCAAATTCCTAATGGACGAGGTCGCGCCGAACACCACTTGTAGGTATTGTTTCATGCTGTGATGAATTTATTTCTTCATATAATTGAACTCTGGATTGAACATGACTGTATTCAGTGGCGAGTCAGCGGTTGGGTTCCTACCTGCAGCACTCCTGCACACATCAGCTGTTAGCCAGGACTTCCCATGGAACACCAGAGGTAAGACTGCGGTTGAACAGAAGCTGTATATCTTCCTACCCCGCAGTGCTCCTGCACACAACAGCTGATCACCTGGAAATTACATTGAACATCGATGCGAAGCTGAGAAGCACCACCTGATTGTCTTCCCTATTGGAGTTGAACTTCGACAACGAGATTGAGATTGAGATTTTTGCTCCATTTTAGTTGATTTCTTCATGCATTTAAAACAGAAAACAGAATGAAGTACCCCAAACCGTATTATGTGGTTAGTGAATGCTGGGGGAGGGCAAAGGAGTACGTTTGTAAGGTGACGCTTCATCAATAGCTGCAGTGCAGGATGTGATGCCAGTGTGCAAAAATAATTTTGGCAAATTATCTGGGGGACACTTAGATATAGTTGTAAACACTAATCCACCCTTTTTATAAATGCCATCAAATATACTGCTAAGTCCGGAGACAGGCACAATGCAATAGTTCTCTTTTGTTCATTAACCAAATTGTTATCTGAAGTAGTTAACCCATCAGCACCACTACTGGAAAACTCCTATATAATGTGTTATGGTTAGTATTTTATACTTTGTTTTGATTATCATTTAGGCAATTTATATATCTTTGATAACTTTGTGTTTTGTATTAGGTTTGTGTTATTAAAAAAAAATAGTAAAGTATTTGGCTTTGTTTAAAGGGAACCAACCAGCATGATTTTCATATATAAAGTAAAGCCAGTGCTATACTCATGCTAGGATGCTGAATGTAACCATACCTTTTGTTCTGAGAATGTATGTTTTATTTTAGAAATATGTGCAAGTAAAGTTCCAGGAATGAACTGCTATTTGATTGATAGGTGCAACAGGAAAGGAATATGTGGGTCGGGTCTTGCTATCTATTCCCGCCCCTTATATGCAAAAGTTAGACATATATATATATATATATTTATTTACATATGAAAGTCGCATTAATGTACAGTAATATCCAACTCTGGAGCATTAAACCATGGCCTGAAATGTCTTCGGCCAGCTGCCAGCAACGGATTTTGATGATTTACGTACCCAAACATATTCAGCGTGGGAGAACATTCTTCAGATAGATATTAATAACCTCATTTATAGCAGCCAAGGTTTATAATTTTGTAAATTATGGGATTTCTGCTTGTTGCACTCATACTCAATACCGAATAACCTGAGATGTTTTGAAAATGTTTCTATTTTATCATCATTTACATATCATTAACATGTCTATCCATCATGGGATTTCTTTAATCCCACAACTTTTCCTTTGCAATTTAAATATTGAGGAGGCTATTACTTTTCTGTCCAAACAGTTCAGTTATGTAACATGCGCCTAAGAATTTGATAATGGCTGAAATTATGAATAGACTTAAGTAGGGGATAGACATGATCCATGGATCTCTCCAATTACTAGTCAAGGTCAGAAAGGCATCTTTTCCACGTTATGGCAATTAGGCCTATGCTATTCAAGTTTGTTTTTTTGTCTTTGAATATAATTGGGATTTGTAAGTATAAAAAGTTGCACTTCATTGACTTAGATCCTTTTTCAGCCCTCTAATTTATATATTTGATGTCTCTCGTTTTCTTTCTTACGAGAGGTTCTTTTAGCTTTTCTGCTTGTGCTTTAAAACCTGCTTGCTAATGACTTTGCTAACTGCTCATATGAAATTGACCTTTTAATGTGAGGTGGGTGGTAACTATTAAAATACAGCAGTTGCCATAACTTTACAAAATAATTTCATTACTAACGCCTCACCACGCAGATATCCAAGTAATCTAACCTCTTATTACCAAAATGCCAAAATGATATGTAAACTTGAGGGGAATTCTAGTGCCACAGTTAAATAGCATAAGTGAAATGCACCTACAGCCAGTTGCAAAAAAATAGAAAAACAAAAAACAAAATATGCATCATTTTAATACAACAACATTTTAAAGGGGTTTTTCAATACTTTTTTGATAGGGATCCTCATAAGATGTCCCAAGGAGCACACAGTGGTGTGATCCATGCAACACATACCAGAAAAAACACGTATCTTTGAAATAAAATGATTTTTATACTCACCTTTCTCCAGCCGCTGCTATCTCCTGCTTCAGGCCGGCTAATTATGCTCATGAATATTCACTGCACCGCGGCCGGAAGTAACAGCAGCGGTGAGACACCAGAGACAGCAGCACCATGAACAGCAGGAGCATGGACAGGTGAGTATAGGAGTGCCTGATCTCCGTGTGCTATCACGGATAGCACACGGAGAACACACGTGTGCCAAAATCATGGCACACGGAGGGACATATGCGTCTTTAACACATCAGTGAAAAACGTGGGTGTTTTTCACTGAGGTGTGAAAGAGACCTAAAAGGAAGAAACTAGCAATACTTACCCCTGGAATCTACTCTAACTCCAGCACTGACGATATACTGGACTGAAAGCAATGACATCTCTACCTCTTACCCCTGAGAAAGCCACAGGCGTGTTACGATATGCGTGGGGTCTTCACACATCCCCCATATACCTATTCCTTATTATAGGTGCTGCAGCAGCATGTTACTTATTTTTGTCTATTTAGGATAACTATCTGTCTGCACTTTTTTGCCATTATCTAAGCATTTGAACATTGCTTTGGACCAACTTACCCTGCAACACCTTCTATCACCTTGTTGTGCACTGGGTATTTTTGTACCACCTGGGTTATTGTTCATAAATATCTATCTACTTCTGGTCTTATATGTTCTGTTATGTATGTATTTGTTGTATTTGAGATTGTGCAAAAAAAAAAAAGTTTGTATTGTATATTGGGGGATGATGTGTTCCCTTTTGGGATACATATGTTATCTTTGTACTCATTGTGGGTTTTTAGATGATTTTAAAGGCGGTTACTGTTTTCTTTTTTTTTTTCCCAATAAAATTTGTATATTTTTCTCATGATTTTTTGGTGATCCCAATTACTTTACACACCGCTTTCTACTTTTTTCTTATTTGCTTTTTTTTGGTGTGTCATTGGATAAAGATCCCAGCATAAATCTGTGGTGCCCTCTATAAATAATCCTTTTGTTGACATCTCAACTATCGTTATTATTGAGGTCAGTGAGTGGCTGTAGGCTGAGGTCAGGGCCGACTCTAGGTTTTCCACTGCCAGAGGCAAAAATTGACACGGTACTCCTCACCGCAGTGCAATATAAACCTGCAGTGAATTACCACAATTTCACCAATGGGTTTTGGCTTTTACAGTTTTATTTTTTAGACCAGACATTTACGGATGTGGCGATACCAATTTTGTTTATTTTATTATTTTTATTTTTAACAGGGGTAACAAGCAATTGTATGAATAAATAAATCATGGTCTTCTATGATCTCCAGCTTGTGGTTTATTTTTACAGTTTCACAGGAGATTTAAAATTGCAGAATTTGGCACCTTTAACAAGCTTGCGGCTGGCATCATACATAGGTACATTG
The DNA here is from genome assembly GCF_048569485.1 of Anomaloglossus baeobatrachus. Classification (NCBI taxonomy): domain Eukaryota; kingdom Metazoa; phylum Chordata; class Amphibia; order Anura; family Aromobatidae; genus Anomaloglossus; species Anomaloglossus baeobatrachus. Next base: position 306,296,452 of record NC_134357.1, on the reverse strand, counting down.
CGATAACATTGTGAGTTGCCAATAAAGCTTTACACGCTCCGATATCGTTAATGTTTTATTGTCGGGGGTCACGTTGTTAGTGACGCACATCCGGTGTCATTAATGATATTGCAGCGTGTGACACTTACCAGCGACCTTAAGCGACCTCAAAAATGGTGAAAGTCGTTCACCATGGAGAGGTCGTTCCAAAACCAAAAATCGGTAATGGTTGCTTATCGATGTGGTTCGTAGCTCCTGCGGCAGCACACATCGCTGTGTGTGACACCGCAGGAGCGAGGAACGTCTCCTTACCTGCCACAGTGCGGAATGAAGAAGGTGGGCGGGATGTTACGTCCCGCTCATCTCCACACCTCCACTTTGATTGGCCGGCTGCTTAGTGACGTCGCGGTGACGTCGCTGCGATGCCGAACGTCCCTCCCCCCTGAGGGAGGGATTGTTCGGCAGTCACAGCGACGCCGCCGACCAGGTAAGTGCGTGTGACGCTGCTGCAGCGATAATGTTCGCTGCGGCAGCGATCACACAAAATCGCATGCACGACGGGAGCGGGTGCTTTTGCGTACTATATCGCTAGCAATTGCTAGCGATATTGTAGCGTGTAAAGCCCGCTTAAGAGCCAGTGCGTCACACACCGATGACCGCATCAAATGAAATGTCAGAAATTGCCATGACCTGAGTGACAACTCAGATCGCCTTGTAAAATGAAAAAAAAGCATCTCTAAAATCAACAAATATACTCACTTCCCGCTAAAACACTGGAATGGAGTCAGGTCTGTTGAGGTTTGCATAAGAGCCCTGCAGTCAATCAATGGCCGCTATTGGGCTGCTGTATGTTTACGGCCCTCAGATGAAGGAAAGGAAAAAAAGAGTGCAGCAGCCCAATAGCAATAGTGTTTGTTGATTGGCTGGAGAGCTCACATGGTATAACACTGCCACGTGAACCCCACAAGGCCCAACATTGCTGTAACGGTGTCGGTGTGGGAGGTGGGCATTTGTTTTTTCATTGTACAAGGGGACTCATTTAAAAAGAGATGGACCAGTTAGCGTACAACCACTTTAATAAATTTGTCTCATCTCTGGCCATCTGTGTTACTCTTTTTTCCCTGAAGGAGACGGTCTATGTCTCTGAAACGCGTTGGATGCTGTAATAAAAAGAGATTTTTAATTTAATCTACATCCTGACAACAGTGGTTTCTTAGCGCGGCTAAAACCCGATTCTCATATATATGTGTGCATATATATATTTTTCTACTACGTCTTTATGGGGCCGCTGCTTGAACCATGCGGACACTCATATGCTCTATAAGGGGTTGTGACTGGCACAACCGCTCCAGGTGAGTGTACCTATTTATATCTATACACGGTTATTACCGGGTAAGACCCTATTTGCGCCTTTTGTTCCCCCCCATTTCAACTCTTTGGGCTGGCATTCATTTGTACTGTAAAGCTATGTTCACACACTGCATCTTTTCTTAACCTCAAACATGCTGCGTTTGTGGCCCCAAAATACGCACCCTCTGCAAAAACGCATGTGTTTTTGCAGCATTTTTACCGCATTTTGATCAAAGTGTTTTTTAAGTCAAATCTATTGACTGGAAGGCCTTAAAAACGCTGGCAAAAACACAAAAAGAATTGACATGCTGCATCTTCAAAAACACAGCCAAGATGCAGACAAAAAATGATGCACAGTGTAGACAGCAAAATAGAAATGTCAGACTTTGCTGGGGGAAGGAAATGCATGCATTTATGTGCATCTTTGTGACCTCAAAAATACACCAAAATGCAGTAAAAGATGCAGTGTGTGAACTTAGCCCAAGTGCCTCTTTACATGTACAGCAGAAATATACCAGAAATGTCCCAGAAGTGACCAGAAGGTATTTTTCAAGAAATCTGCATGTGTTTCATCTGCCAACTATGAACATCTGATTAAACTTGGCTATTCACTATTTGTTCCTTTGTTTGCTGCTAAGTGTTGCACAGTTACTCCCACTTACTGTTTTCTGCTCTTTTTCTGCTCAGTATGGGTGTCTGTATCTTGCATAGCAATCCCTGCTGTGGTCTCTTCCAAATTGCTTAATTAATCAACAAAGCAAATTGTGTCCTACATCCCAGCAGATACTTCCAAAATATTCAGATCTGGCTTAGGGACAAGTGTGCTGTAGGTTCCTAAGAGCAAATGTCTCGCTAGTTAAACATGGCATGTGGACAAGCCAGCAGACAGGTACTCTGGGCCAGAACCTTTCACAAGCATGATTCCAGTTCTGCTCTGTTACACTATTTATTTGTTATATCTCTTTGTTTCTTCACTCACCTATACTCCCCTCTTACACGGTCTGTACCCTTTCTCTATCTAAGCCCCTCTCTTCTCCCTCTCCTATGTACAACACTGAGGCATTATTGACATTTCTCAATCACTCCAAACCATCCACTACCACTATACAGTGCACAAAATGCTCACACAAACCATCTGCTCTCTCTTTTTTCTTCTCCTAGTTGCTGGAGACATTTCCCCTAATCCCGGCCCTCCTTCAACTAAGATATATAACTCTCATCCTACAGCACCTAAAAAACCTTCCAATCTTATCAGCATCCAGTGTGCACCTTCCCCTGTCTTTTAATTGTGCACTCTAGAACTCATGGTCAGCGTACTACAAACTATTCTACATTTAAGATTTCTTCCTCTCCATTTCCCGTAACCTTCTTGCTCTTATAGAAACCTGGATCCTGCAGTCTGACACCACTACCACTCTCACTCTCTAATATGGTGGGCTACAATTATCACATACCCCCAGACCTGAGAACAGACCAGTTGGATATGTTGGTCTGCTCCTTTCATCACAATGTACTTTCAAGGTAATCCCCTCACTACCCTCACTTATGTTTCCTTCCATTTAAGTCGACACCATTAGACTCTTCAAAACCTTCTCCATGAAAGTGGTGATTGTGTTTCGCCCTCCAGGCTCCTCCCATCAGTTTATGGATCACTTTGCTACTTGGCTACTACACTTTATATACTGTGACATTTTCACTCTCATCAATGGAGACTTTAACATCCCCATTGAGGACCTGCTCTCCCTAGTGGCCACCCATTTTCTTTCTCGAACCTCCTTTTGGCCTGACACAGCTCATTAACTCTCCTAACCATGAAGATGGGAATATGCTGGACCTGGTCTTCTCCTGACTTTGCTCAGTACATGATTTTACAAACTCCCCTCTCCCACTCTCTGTCACCAGACTCAGGACACCCCCGCTTATTACACATACAGAAATCTAAGCGCCATCAATATCCAGCAACTTATGAACATTATACCTTTAGCTCCCATGATCTCCTTTTCCTGTCCAGACTCTGCATTGATACATTATAATAAGACATGGCAGAGTACCCTGGATAAAGCTGCACCAGCTACACATAGAGAACCCTAACAGACAGTGGCAACCCTGGCACACATTGCAAACACGTTTCCACCAGTGCTGTTCAAGGTGTGTGGAGCGTCTGTGGAGAAAATCATTTTCAGCAGAAGACTTAACCCATTATAAGTTCATGCTCAAAACTTATAACTCAAATCTCTATCTAGCCAAACAAATCTACTTCACCACCCTCATCAAATCACTAGCCAAAAATCCAAAATTACTCTTTGAAACCTTCCATTTCCTCCTGAGCCTTAAAGTACAGGCCCGGTCACCAACCTCAGTTCTGATAATCTGGTCACTTTTTTCTTACAAAAAAATCAACCACATCTATCAGGACATTTTCCTCAGAGATACCCATCTTCAAGCCTGTCGCAGAAGAATGTTACCTAGCTCCTCGATTCTTCTCAACTACATCCTGCACCAGTGACCCTATTCCCTCAAAATCTCCTTCAGTCTCTCTCCCCAGCTGTCACTACCTTTCTAACTAAAATAGTTAAACTCTCTCTTAGGTCAGGTATCTTTCCCTCATCATTTAAACAAGCCATCATAACCCAGAAAAAAAATCCCTTGACCAGAACTGTGCCACTGACTACACACATGTCTCTAGAGGTACCGTCACACTAAACAACTTACCAGCGATCCCAACAACAAATACAACCTGATTGGGATCGCTGGTAAGTTGCTAGGAGGTTGCTGGTGAGAGGTCACACAGTCAGACGCTCCAGCGATCCCACCAGCAACCTGACCTGGCAGGGATCGCTGGAGCATCGCTACACGGGTTGCTGGTGGGCTGTCACCAGCAACCAGTGACCAGCCCCCAGCCAGCAGCGACGCGTGGAAGCATGCTGCGCTTGGTAACTAAGGTAAATATCGGGTAACCAACCCGATATTTACCTTGGTTACCAGCGCACGCCGCTTAGCGCTGGCTCCCTGCTCTTAGCTACAGTACACATCGGGTTAATTACCCGATGTGTACTCTGCTACACGTGCAGAGAGCAGGGAGCAGCGCACACTGCGTATCGCTGGCTCCCTGCTCTCCTAGCTACAGCACACATCGGGTTAATTACCCGATGTGTACTGCAGCTACACGTGCAGAGAGCAGGGAGCCGGCACTGACAGTGTGAGAGCGGCGGAGGCTGGTAACGAAGGTAAATATCGGGTAACCAAGGACAGGGCTTCTTAGTTACCCAATGTTTACCGTGGTTACCAGCGTCCGCAGAAGCCGGCTCCTGCTGCCTGCACATTTAGTTGTTGCTGTCTCGCTGTCACACACAGCGATCTGTGCTGCACAGTGGGACAGCAACAACTAAAAAATGGTCCAGGCCATTCAGCAACAACCAACGACCTCACAGCAGGGGCCAGGTTGTTGCTGGATGTCACACACAGCAACATCACTAGCAACATCGCTGCTACGTCACAAAAGTTGTCCATCAGCAGCGATGTTGCTAGCAATGTTGCGTACTGTGACGGGGCCTTAAGCTTCCCTTTATCTCTAAACTCCTGGAACACTTGGTCCACTCTCGGCTAATCTGCTATCTGGAAATTTGCTTCTTGATCCCTTATAATCTGGTTTCCACTCTTTACACTCTATTGAAACAGCTCTTACTAAAGTCTCTAATGACCTATTAACATTATTGTTTCTCTTAGATATCACCGCCGACTAATTCTCACCATGCTCTGCTCTATCGGCCTCAAGGACACCGCTCTCTCCTGGTTCTCCTTCTATTTCTCTCCCTGCTACTTCACTAGATCCTTTGATAGCGCTTACTCCTCTCCTCTTCCCCTCACGTTCGAGGTTCCTCAAGGCTCAGTCTTGGATCCTCTCCTCTTCTCTCTTTACACTGCCCCTATTGGACATACCATCAGCAAATTCAGTTTCAAATATTATCTCTATGCTGATAACACTAAATTAACATCACTCCCACCTTAATACACAATAACAGGGGTTGTCTGTCCACTGACTCTCAAAGCATGTCTTCCCTCTATCTGAAACTATCTCCAAAACTGAATTTCTCCTGTTTTCTCCCTCTACTAACCAACCCGATACCAGACATCTTAATTACCTTCGATGATTAAATCATTACTCTTAAGTGGCATGCTCACTGTCTTGGAGTCATATTTGACACACAACTTTCCTCCATTCCCCATATACAATCACTTAGTCACTCATGTCACTTGCATCTTAAAAACATCTCAAGAATTCAAACATTTCTCACATTTGAAACTGCAAAAACCATTACTGTCACTCTTATTCATTCTTGTCTGGACTACTGCAACTCTTTACTGTTTGGACTCCCTCTAACCAAGCTCTCACCTCTCCAATCTGTCTTTAATGTGGCAGCCAGGGTTGTATTTCTGTCCAGCCGCTTCACCGACGCCTCCACCTTGTGCCAGTCATTATACTGGCTGCACATCAGCTACAGAATACAATACAAACTTATATCTTTCACCCACAAAGCTCTCCTCAGTCCTGCTCCACTGTATATATCTCACCCCTCATCTCTGTCTATCATCCTATCCGCCTCCTCCGTTCTGCATGTGATCTTAGACTAACATCCTCCATAATACGAACCTCACTTCTCCGTCTCCAAGACTTTTCTCGTGCTGCACCAGTTTTCTGGAATGTAGTACTCCAAACAATGAAATTAATAACCAGCCTCCATGTTTGCATGTGTGAGTTAAAAACACGTCTTTAAACAACTTTATCATCTCAACTCACTAACCTGACTCTCCCCTGTTCCCATTTTCTAAATGATATTCATAAACACCTTTCTCTTATCTCTGTCCTTACATCCTCTATGCAACCAATAGCATGTAAGTGCATTGAAACGGTTACTGTCTGATGACTTGATCATTCAACTTTATATGAAATCCATTATTTATCATAATGATGGCCGGACCAGACACCACTGTTGAACTGTTGAACCATGTGTTACTTTGCTGTTTTTTTATTGTCTGTAAATGCTTAATTGTAAAGTGTAATATTGATAAACCTTATTATTATATTCTGATGTTTTTTGGTGTATTTTATAGGAATACTGTTGTACCGTATTTTCAATATATTTTCAGTTTGCCCCGCTTTACTGCGTTTCCGTCAATAATTCAATTCAGTCTTTGTATAATTAAAACTACTTGTCTCTTGATAGTTAAAATCTTTGGATTCAGGCAATTTACATCAGAAAGGTTAACTATATCCCATGAATGTCACATACTATAATTAATAATCATAAGAGCCCATAGTCAATTGTATAGAGTCATAACATGTCCTCCCTCTCTTATTCTTAGATTGTGAGCTAGTCCATTAAATGGCATAATAAAATTCACAGAATAGCCTAGTTCCATATGGTTGCAACTGACAATGATAACAGCAGTCATGCATGGCCAAACACTGAGAGAACATAAGATGCTACAAAACAATTGCTTGCCTGATCAAATATCAAACACTGGTATAGACTAGCAGAGCGGATAGTCATAACGGTCCTAACAACTTTACAGAAAGCCGAGTTGTAAGTAGAATCTGCTGGACCCCAACGTAAATCGTGTACCAGCACCTACTATGTGCCATTTAAAATACTGGTGCATTCTTATCTACCAGAGTGGCCATTGCAATTGCTATGTACCTGAAAGAAACACTAATGGCCTGATTAATCCCCTCCTTTTTATTCTCATCTTGTGGTATTGATTGAAATGTTTTGCTCCAAATTCTTCAAAATAGAGCACATGGTTCATGAATTTTGCACAAAATAAAAAATGCTGTTTATTTTTCCCTTCCACCATTTTTACGACTTTTGGGGTCAAAAATTCACACGATCCTGATGAAGTCATGCAAAATTTGTGAAAAAATAATACAGCTATGCAAAATTTGGGTTTATGAAAATTATTTCAAATCCAATGACTGATTCTTATGTTTTCTTATGCCCTGATTTAACAAAACACTTCTATTTTTAACTATCTAGTATTGATTTTGCACAAAATGTGCGTGAAAGTACGTACAAGCAAGGTGAAAAAGAAAAATCTTTATTATAGCCAAAAATCTACACATTATTATATATACAAGTGCATCTTAATAAATTAGAATATCATCAAAAAGTTTATTTATTTCAGTAATTCAAAAAGGAAACACATATATTATATAGAGTCATTACACACAGAGTGATCTATTTCAAGTGTTTATTTCTGTTAATGTTGATGATTATGGCTTGCAGCCATTGAAAACCCAAAAGTCATCTCAGAAAATTAGAATAATTACCACAAAACACCTCTTCGTAGGCATATAAATTGGTCCCTTAGTCTGGTTCAGTAGGCTATACAATCATGAGAAAGACTGCTGACTTGACAGAGGTCCAGAAGGCAGTCATTGACACACTCCCACAAGGAGGCTAAGCCACAAAACGTTCATTGCTAAAGAAGCTGGCTGTTCACAGAGTGCTGTATCCAAGCATGTTAATGAAAAGTTGAGTGGAAGGGAAAAGTGTGGTAGAAAAAGGTGCACTAGCAACCGGGATAACCACAGCCTTGATAGAGTTGTTAAGAAAAGGCCATTCAAAAATGTGGGGGAGATTCACAAGGAGTGGACTGCTGCTGGAGTCAGTGCTTCAAAAGCCACAACACACAGACGTATCCAGGACATGGGCTACAACTGTCGCATTCCTTGTTCCAAGGCACTCATGACCAATAGACAACGCCAGAAGCATCTTACCTGGGCCAAGGAGAAATAGAACTGGACTGTTGCTCAGTGGGCCAAGGTGTTGTTTTCAGAGGAAAGTAAATTTTGTATTTCATTTAAAAATCAAAGTCCCAGAGTCTGGAGGAAGAGTGGAGAGGCCACAATCCAAGCTGCTTGAGGTCTAGTGTGAAGTTTCCACAATCAGTGATGGTTTGGGGAGCCATGTCATCTGCTGGTGTAGGTCCACTGTGTGTTATCAAGACCAAAGTCAGCGCAGCCGTCTATCAGGAAATTATAGAGCACTTCATGCTTCCCTCTGCCGACAAGTTTTTGGAGATGTAAATTTCATTTTACAGCAGGACTTGGCACCTGTCCACACTGCCAAAAGTACCAATACCTAGTTTAATAACCACAGCATCACTGTGCTTGATTGGCCAGCAAACTCTCCTGACCTAAACCCCATTGAGAATCTATGGGGTATTGTAAAGGGTAAGATAAAAGACACCAGACCCAACAATGCAGACAAGCTGAAGACTGCTATCAAAGCAACCTGGGCTTCCATAACACGTCAGCAGTGCCACAGGCTGATCGCCTCCATGCCACGCCACATTGATGCAATAATTCATGCAAAAGGAGCCACAACCAAGTATTAAGTGCATTTACTGTACAGACTTTTCAATAGGCCAACATTTGTGAGTTTAAAATATTTTTTTCAGTTGGTCTTATATAATATTCTAATTTTATGAGATAATAAATTTTGGGTTTTCATTGGCTGTAAGCCATAATCATCAACATTAACAGAAATAAATACTTGAAATAGATCACTCTGTTTATAATGACTTTATATAATATATGTTTCCCTTTTTGTATTGAATTACTGAAATAAATTACTTTTTTGATGATATTCTAATTTAATGAGATGTACTGTTATGTCCTTTTTACTTCTAGGACTCCCACCTATTGTCAGAATAGCATCTCATGCTCACTACTCAGGAGAGAAGGAAAGCTGCTACAATTTCTTTGCCACAACCTGTCCCATCTACATGATATGTGGGTGCATCAGTCACTTAAGGACCTCCATGGGTCCTTGTGGTCACTATAGGCCACGTCTCACTAAGCAACATCGCTAGCAACATTGCTGCTGAGGCACGATTTTTGTGATGCAACAGCGATCTTGCTAGCGATGTTGCTGTGTGTGACATCCAGCAAAAACCTGGCCCCTGCTGTGAGGTCACCGGTTGTTGCTGAATGTCCGGGACCATTTTTTAGTTGTTGCTCTCCCGCTGTGATGCACACATCGCTGTGTGTGACAGTGAGAGAGCAACAACTGAATGTGCAGGGAGCAGGGAGCTGGCTTCTGCGGACGCTGGTAACCAAGGTAAACATCGGGTAACCAAGAAGCCCTTTCCTTGGTTACCCGATATTTACCTTTGTTACCAGCGTCCGCCGCTCTCACGCTGTCAGTGCCAGTTCCCTGCTCCCTGCACACGTAGCTGGAGTACACATCGGGTAATTAACCCGATGTGTACTCTGGTTAAGAGTGCAGGGAACAGGGAGCCGGCACTGGCAGCGTGAGAGCGGCGGACGCTAGTAACTAAGGTAAATATCGGGTAACCAAGAGAAGTGCTTTCCTTGGTTACCCGATATTTACCTTGGTTACCAAGCGCAGCATCGCTTCCACGCATCGCTGCTGGCTGGGGGCTGGTCACTGGTCGCTGGTGAGATCTGCCTGTGTGACAGCTCACCAGTGACCATGTAGCGACGCACCAGCGATCCCTGCCAGGTCAGGTCGCTGGTGGGATCGCTGGAGCGTCGCTTAGTGTGACGGTACCTTATGGGAATACTTTCTGAGTCATACAATACTTTGCACAGACAAAGCATAATGCCTGCACTACAGTGTGGCTAGCATATTCCCAGTTCCAGTTCTTGTTAGAAAAAGAAACAGTCCCTCGTAACAACAGTACCGTACACTGGAATTAAAACGGTCCGTAAACCATACCCATTAGACAACTGATGGTTGGGAGAGATGTTGATTGCATATATCTATTTTCAGATTGCAAATCGTATTGTTCTCGCAGAGATAAGCTGCTGGCCGATGTGTCCATCAGCGGATTTCTCACTTTCTCATAGAGAACATAAGAGAGTTTGGCTGAACGAGAGCTCCTGTGGGAGAGTTGGCAGTGATGGCAGTCGGCCAAGCCATGTAATGTATATGGCCAGCTTCAATGTAACTGACTTGGACGGTGCAAATGGTATAATTCAGGCCACCCCTAAATTCAGTAAAATAGAGACAGTGAATAGGATATAAAACAGGAAAGGACATAGGTAAAGAGGGCAGATGGACCAAGTCAGCACCAACAGCCTCAATTGTCTGTTTAATTCTTACAAAGTGATTGAACTGCTAGGATTGTAAGCTTTAAAATGTAATTCAATATCTTCCCACTTTTTATATCATGCTTGGATATCTGGCAAAAAGGGCAAAAGGCTAAAGTATTAATGACATGCTTAGGACAGATAACTCCTGTGATAATAAGGTTTATTATTTTAATATTTACCATTATTTGCAACTGTTCTAAAGGAGAAAGGCTGCAGGAGACGTCTATTCTTATCTCTGTGCTCTATCATCTCAAGAAGCCCTTCACACCATCTATTTTTATTATTACAGCAATCGTAGAATAACTAATACTACTTGGACTATATTATTTATAGGAAAAACTGGAAAAACTGCACATGGGGGAACAAAATCATATAATATCAATTTGACATAATCAAATTTGTACAAAGCAAAGCTAATTTGAATATCTATACCAATAAACCTTTGTACATACTTCAAATAGACGAAGACAAAAAACATATAATGTATCAAAGGGATAGTGCTAAAAGTTATACACACAAATGTACAAAAAAAGAGAAACAATAATAGTGATAGATCACAGGCAGATCAAAAAAGGAGAAAATGATAATTATTAGCATTCTAGTCAACAATTTACACATACATCAATAATCCGCCTCTTCTCTCTGCAGTCACGCTGCCACTTTGTCTGACTACAGCTGTCCATCTTTTGTACTTGAAAGTCATGATTTCCAAATTCCCTCTTTATTTTTTTCCATTCAGATAGCTGCAGGAGGTCTTGTATTATGTAGGAAGAACTGTAGGCACCACTAAGGGTAAATATACTATTTATCAAATTTATCATGTGTAAAGGTTTTTAGTTATATACACAGTATATCACAAAAGTGAGTACACCCCTCACCTTTTTGGAAATATTTTATACATATATCTTTTCCCAGGACAACACCGAAGTTATGACCCTTTGATCCAATATAAAGTAGTGAGTGTACAGCTTTTATAACAGTGTAAATTTGGTGTGCCCTTTAAATAATCGCAGTTCATAGCTGGGTTCCCGCAGTACCACCAGTGAACCCTCTACCGGATTGCGAGACTACCGAATTTAGGGGACATGGTAGCACAGCAATTCAGCAGTGAAGGTCACTGGAGTTCACACTCGGGGTCTACCCCGCTGCACTCCGTGAATTCAGTTGAAACCGCTGACCATTGCTGTGCAGCCGTGCCATGCAATCAAACAGTCTGGCAATCCGGAAGTGGGTTCAGTGGAGTGAACTCGGGTGACACTCTGGTGACCTGACTGCTGCATTTCTGAATTGCAGGGCACAGCAGTACAACAGTCCGATAGCTTTGAGGCCAGAAAACCTGAAAGGAGTCTTTAAGGGAGCCTTTAAGATTCCTGGAGTACCTAGCTGCTGGGTCATCTGAAGGCTGTGAACAGTTACCAGAGCTCACAGCCTCCAGGTATCCCAACAGCTGGGAACTCTAAAAAACTTAAAGGCTCCCTTAAAGGCTCCTTTAAGGTTCCTGGGCCTCACAGCTACTGGGAGATCCAGTGGCAGTCAGCTAAGGTAACCTTTTAGGTTACCAGTGCTCACAGCCACAAGGTCTCATGGCAGCTGTTAATCCGGTAACTTTAACCCCTTCAGCCCCCGGGCACTTTCCGTTTTTGCGTTTTTGTTTTTTGCTCCCCTTCTTCCGAGAGGCGTAACTTTTTTATTTTTCCATCAATCTTGCCATATGAGGGCTTGTTTTTTGCGGGACGAGTTGTACTTTTAAATGAAACCATAAGTTTTACCATATAGTGTACTGGAAAACGGCAAAAAAATTCCAAGTGCGGAAAAATTGCAAAAAAAGTGTGATCGTACAATAGTTTTTGGGATATTTTATTCACTGTGTTCACTATATGGTAAAACTGAGGTATCTATGTGATGCCTCAGGTTGGTGCGAGTTTGTAGACACCAAACATGTATAGGTTTACTTGTATCTAAGGGGTTAAAAAAATTCACAAGCTTGTCCAAAAAACGTGGTGCACGTTTTGCGCCATTTTCCAAAACCCGTAGCGTTCTCATTTTTCAGGATCTGAGGCTCAGTGATGGCTTACTTTTTGCGTCTCGACCTGACATTTTTAACGGTACCATTTTTGCGCAGATGCTACGTTTTGATCGCCTGTTATTGCATTTTGCGCAAAATTTGCGGCGACCAAAAAACGTAATTTGGGCGTTTGGAATTTTTTTGCCGCTACACCGTCTACTGATCAGATTCATTGATTTTATATTTTGATAGATCGGGCATTTCTGAACGTGGCGATACCAAATATGTGTGTATTTTTTATTTTTTTAACCCTTTAATTTTCAATGGGGTGAAAGTGGGGTGATTTGAACTTTTAGGTTTTTTTATTTTTTTTAATTTTTTAAAACTTTTTTTTTTACTTTTTTTTTTTTATTTTACTAGTCCCCCTAGGGGGCTATAGCGATCAGCAATCAGATCGCTCTGCACTATCTGCAGATCTCAGCTAAAGAGCTGAGAACTGCAGATTTGCTGCTTCACTTTCAATGCCGGCTGTATTCCGGCATTGAGAGGAAGTGAGTCATGTTAGCTACAGGCGTCATCACATGACCCTGTGTTACCATGGCAACTGCCGAAAGTCACGTGATCATGTCACGTGACTTCCGGTGGGGGCGGGGTAAGTGACTGTCATGGCGGCGCCCATATACATATCGCTGCCAATGGCAAGGGGCGGGGCTTACTGGCACACGATCCATGACGTACCCAGTACGTCATTGGTCGTTAAGGGGTTAAGGGAGCCTTTAACATTCCTGGAGTTCTCAACAGCTGGGAACTCCAGGAAACTTAGAATCTCCATTAAAGACTCTTTTAAGGTCTCCTGGCCTCACAGCTACAGAGACCTGGTGGCTGTGGTCTCTAGTAACCTTTAGGGTACCACAGCTCAGAGCCACTGGGTCTCATGGCAGCTGTCAACCTGGTAATTTTAATGAAGCCTTTATTGTTCCTGTGTATTCTTATTAGAGTTCAGAGCCTCCAGGTGACCCAACAACTTGGAATTCCATAAGCCTTAAAGGCTCCTTAAAGGCTTCTTTAAGGTTTCCTGGGCTCACAGCTACCAGACTGCTGGATTGCTGTGCCTCAATGTCTCGAAATCTGACAGTCCAGCAGTTAGGTCACCAGAGTTTACATTCGGGACCTCCCCCGGTTTTCTCAGTGAACTCAGTTGAACCTACTGCCGGATTGCAACACACGGCCACACAGCATTCCAGTAATCTGGCAGTGGGTTCAACTGAGTGCACTGAGTTTGAACTCCGGTGACCTGACTGCCAGATTGACGGACTGCTGTGCTGCCGTGTCCCACAATCTGGCAGTGGGTTCACCGGTATTCACACTTGGAACCATGGGAACCCGGCTGTGAACTCTGGTGACCTGACTGATGTGACCGCTTCACACAGCTGGGTCCCCCAATGCCCTCAGTGGCCCAGGAGGTGCAGTGATCGTTCGTGTTTTCCATCACTTCAGCTACTTGATGCAGCAGAGCCGGGATTGTCATGGGATGTCATGTGGAGTACACTGGACCTTCAGGGGTGCTTTTTTGGCTAAATAAATTGGTAAAATAGAGTGTTTTAAAAAAATATTGTTTAAAATAAAGGATTTTTTGTGTGTTTGTGGTTCTTCCTTTTTACTTGCAGGGTTGGTAATCAGGGGGGAGGTGTGGTATCAGAGAATGGTCTCCATTATCAAGCCAGGGCTTGATGGCAGCTGTGATTTTTGACAAATCACTGCCAACATTAACCCCATATATTACCTGATTGCCACCACACCAGGGCAATCTGGAGGAGCCGGAAAAAGAGCCATAATTGGCACATCTAATGGATGCGCCAATTGTGGGGCGGCTGCATGCTGCTATTTTTAAGCTGGGGAGGGCCCAATAACCATGGACCTTCACAGCCTGAGAATACCAGTCCCCAGCTGTCTCCTTTATCTGTGCTGTAAATAGGCAGGGGACTGCAAGTCCTTTTCTTTTCACTGCACCTGCCAAGCTCAGTAATGCCTGTAGCAAAGATGGCTATAGCATTACTGTGATTGGCAGGCAATCCCCACGTTTACTGGCTGAAAATCAGGTACCAAACATATGGGAAAGGGACTCGAAACTCATGAGGCGAGAAGCAAAATACTCGACGAGCTACTTATTATTTAGTGCTGTTAAAAGGCAGTGTAGAATAAAGCCCCTTAATGAGTATCATGAAATGCAAATGCAAATGACCGGGATAGTAGTTAACTTCAAGCATTGAAGCAATTTAAGTTCATTTGATTAATACTGAGCAGAACAGAGAAAGCAGAAATACAGAGCTTTGATTTTTAATTTAGTACAATTCATAAAGTTGCAGCTCCAGACTAAAAAAAAGCCTCAACTCTGCACAACTCGTTATCTTGCGTCATGATTTTCAGAGTTAAAATCTGCTTCATAAGATAAGAGGAAACCTTTTGATAAAGCATTATCAATGAATTTGAATGACAGGAAGATCAGGTCAGTCCTGTACAATCCATGGTAAAGGAAAAAAAAAATCACATTTGTGATCCATACACAGCACAAAAGAAGACATCCCAATGGATTGCAGGAAGAAGACATGAGTCTAATGTCACATTGAGAGAAAGCAATCCATTCATTGGCTGTGTTTCGACACCTTCTAGTGGATATCTGCTTTATAAAGATGTTGAAAATATTTTTTTTTTCTCGGCAGCACCAGTTGACCATCTCATGGGTATGGGAGCCTCCAGACTCAATAGCCAGAATTTCAGTGTCTGATCCTTTTGCTTTCAGGGGAGATAAGGCAGAGGAGTTTACCAGTGACTTTCTTCTCTCTCTCTGCTGAACTCTGAACCAAGCCAAACAATCAAGTGTATATGGGAGTTTTGACAAAGGAACATTTGAGCGTCAAAAAAGATGATCAAATTTATTTTAAGTGACATTTAATTCTACTCGAAATTTTACAAAAATCTGTTTTATATACAGTAATATACAATTTTGTGCAAATCACTCTACGCTAATTAAGCAAAATGGCGGACACCAGCAGCAGTCATTTTGCTGAGTTGTAGACGGCCAGGTAAACAGTTAGATAATGAATGCTCACCTTACTGCTCACATGTCTGTTCCTCAGCGGCTATCTTTCCCTTCTCCCATTGTGCGCATTCTCTTCGAAGTTGTCATTCCAGGCCAGGTCTACTGGATGGACAAGGTCTTGAATGTCATTGTGCACTGTGCTGTGAAGGCGAATGTCATGATGTCACACAATCCATTGTCTTAGTGATGGCACTAAGTGACAACTCGCAGTAACATCAGTCAGAGACCTTGATGAGCCAGAAATCCGGGCCTGGAGTGAAATAGGTCAAAGAGAATGCGCGCAATGTAGGATGTAGAAAAGAAGAGGCATCAAGACCGGACAGAGGGGCAAGTATTATTTTTTTCCTTTTTTTTGTAAATCCTACTTTTATTATGCTTTGGGGTCTGTAGCGACCAAAGAGCTTAATAGGGAACATCCAATTTGCAGAAAATTATTTTGCTGCAAATCAAATTTTATCTGTGAATTATGTTTGTCTAAAAATATAAGTGTACATAAAGTTATAAGTGCGTTAAATTATATCAAGTTGTATAGAACTAGACGTGGTACATTGTCTGGAACAGTAAATGTATGTAAAGTTATATACATTGTGTACAGTTTTAGTACATTTTGACACATTTAACATCATGAATAATCAATTTCTAGAAAAATGTAAAATATTAGTTAAATAATTAATAATGTATGTAGAACAATAGTTTGTGTTTAAATGGAACCAATCACCAGGATATTCGTGTATAAGCTAAAGCCAGTGCTATACTGGCACTATCAGGCTGATTCTCTACATACCTGTAGTGGTCAGCTCGGATGTTTAGGTTTTGAAATCCAAGAAAGTAAAGTTTATAAAATCATCAGCTTTTTGAGTGACAGCAGCTGAGGATCAGATAATATCTGGGGAGTATTCATACTTATCCCCTCCCTCATCCCTTCTGGTCACATGGGTATGACCTCACACAGGTCCTGGTAGTGAAAAGTTAAATCAATTGTATAATACTTATGCTAATTCTAACAGGGGGAGGTGATAAGTATGAATACCCCCCCAGATATTCTAAAAATCTCATTTTACATTATAGTACAGTTGGAATAATATGTGAATTTTCCCTTTTAATTGTTTGCATGCCATTCTCAAGCAGTGCTGGCTCCCCCCTTTTTGTTGTTTACTGGTCCGGTGGCTGACGCCCACCATGCCGTGAATGCCTGGTTTGGTTTGAAAATTCCTTTTGCTTCTATCAAAATCATATATTGGTGGCTGTTCACATTCAACCACCTTTCCCTTGTTAATTAAGCACCTTATACTTGGACCTGTTCCGCCTTCATTCATGGACCCTGGTCTGGCACTGTGGGGGCCAATTCTGACATTGTCCTGGTGTGTATGGTGTTTGCTGCACTTGCTGGGACCTGGACTACTTTGACTCGCAGTTGCCTTTCCTTGCAAACATGGAAGCAGTTTCTGAAATGTTACAGGTATTTGTGTTGCTTTAATATGGTTCTGCTTTTAATGAATTTATGAGCACGCAAGGCACAATGTAAATATTAAACATAGAGTAGGATCCCCCTATTGAGATTTGCTGTGACGTGTCAGGGGTGGCTCAAAAAATTGATCAAGTATTTGTTAAAAATCTCATTTTGCATTATAGTACAGTTGGAATAATATGTGAATTTTCACTTTTAATTCTTTGCATGCCATTCTCAAGTAGTGCTGGCTCCCCCGCTTTTTGTTGTTCTCCCCAGATATTATCTGATCCTCAGCTGCTGTCACTCAAGCAGCTGCCAATTTTATCAACTTTACTTTCTTAGATTTCAGAACCTAAACATCCGAGCTGACCACTAATGGTATGTAGAGAATCAGCCTGATAGTGCCAGTATAGCACTGGCTTTAGGCTATATACGAAAATCCTGATGATTGGTTCCCTTTAAGGCTACAATGTGACAGCATTACAAGTTCAGCAGCACTAACATTAAGAGAATTTTAATACGCTGACCTCAATATTTCCCTATGGAAAAAACATGATGTTGAAAAAATACATTTTTTTTATTAACTTTTTTTTCAATTTGCTATAATATAGTTGTAACCAAAATTAATCAACCCCCAAGCAAATTTGGTTAATTAGCAAAATTTCCATCCTTTCTGCTGTTTGCAATAAACCAAGCAAGAAACATTTAAATACCTCAACACAGCTAATATAACAAGTGGTATCTCCAACTTCAACACACTTTAAAGAAATACTGCAGTCTCAGATTTATTCACCCTTTCATGACAAGTGTCTTTAGTACGTTGTATAGCTTATTTATCTATTATGATAATTTATGACCTTCTGAAAACATGATGTCTAGCCAGATAACAGCTTCTGTCAATGTTCCTGGGGAATCTTAAGTGGGCTTTACACGCTACAACATCGCTAATGCGAAGTCGTTGGGGTCACGGAATTTGTGCTGCATTAGCGATGCCGTTGCGTGTGACACCTATGAGCGATTTTGCATCGTCGCAAAAACGTGCAAAATCGCTCATCGGTGACATGGGGATTCATTCTCGAATATTGTTGGAGCTGCAGATACGAAGTAGTTCGTCGCTCCTGCGGCAGCACACATCACTCCGTGTGACGCCGCAGGAACGAGAAACCTCTCCTTACCTGCAGCCGGCCCCAATGCGGAAGGAAGGAGGTGGGCGGGATGTTACGTCCCGCTCATCTCCGCCCCTCCGCTTCTATTGGGCGGCCGCTCAGTGACGTTGCTGTGACGCCGCACGGACCGCACCCTTAGAAAGGAGGCGGTTCGCCGGTCACAGCGACGTCGCAGGGAAGGTTAGTATGTGTGACGGGTCCGGCCGATGCTGTGCGACACGGGCAATGATTTGCCCGTGTCGCACAACCGATGGGGGCGGGAATGCTTGCTAGCGATATCGGTACCGATATCGCAGCGTGTAAAGCGGCCTTTAGTCTATTCCTAATAGGCAATAACGTCCACTTCCCTAATATTCTTTGGTTGTCCAAGGAGCTGTCCAAACTGTAAAAAGAAGAGATCATTTCATTTTACAAACAAGGTAAAGGATACAAAAAGAGAGCAAAGTCATTGAATGTGCCTGTAGATAGCTTTGGAAGCAAGTTTAAAGTGAAAAGTGCATTGACTACACTATTTTGATGTGGCAGAATGAAGAAGCCATCATCAGCTGCCAGTGGATTTCTAAGGAGTCAAATGGCTAAAAGTTTTCGAATGGCTGTTAAAGACCTGCAGAAAAAATTGACGGCAACAGGCAATGACATTTCACTTTTCACAACAGAGCAAAAATTAAAGAGATTGGCCATTACTTTTACATTGATGGCCTATCGTTAGGATAGGTTATTAATGTCTGATCCTGCTGATCTGCTATTCTCTGTGCTGACTCCAGTGGCAGCAGGCAGCTGTAAATGCTCAGTTCCGGAGCTGCCCCGTCTTCTGATAGTGGCTGCGGCCGGGTACGGCACTTCCACCTGTCAGTGAAATGAATAGGAGGCGGATTTGCAGCACCCAGTCGTTGCCACTATCAGTTAACGGTCAGCTCCCGAACTGAGCATTTACAGCCACCTGCTGCCATTGCTGGCACCAAGAACTGAAGTTTGGCGGGGGTGTTGGGTGTTGTACCCTGGCAGATCAGACATTGATGTCCTATCCTAAGGATAGGCCATCAATGTTAAAGTATCGGCCAACCTCTTTAAATGTTGAAGACCTCCAGACCCGAACTCCAAGATTTACACTTCTACTGACATGAACAAGAAATGTAGCCTCCCATATGATCAAAGCCATAGAAAGAAGCCACAGAAGTTTTAGGTGTCTGTTCTATGAAGCGATGATGACAGTGATGCTCTAGTATTGAAAACCTGCAGTGTATAGGGGACAAGATGGATTCAATGAAATACCAGGAAATGCTAGGAAAAAATGTCATTTCTTCTGTGAGGAAGCTGGAGATAGCATGGTTTCAGAAGACGTCCTGAAAGGTTCTGGAATGTTTTTCAGCCACCTAACTTGAACCCCATAGAAAATTTGTGGTGGGATTTGAAGAAAAGAATGGTAGCATATAAACCCAAGAATAATAGTGAACTGAAGGCCACTGCCTATGAGAAATGGGTGAACATTCCTCAGGAATATGGCTAGAATATGGCTGGTGTCATACTATTCTTCCCGTTTACAACAGGTCAATTGTCATAATGGGGTTGAATGATGCAGTTGTCACTAAAACTGGAATTCTGTGTGAGTTTTGAGAAACCACTTGTTATATTAGTTGTGTTGAGCTATTTAAATTGTTCTTGTTTGATTGGTTTATTGCATTTAGCAAAAAGTTTGTAAATTTTTCTAATACACCAACTTTGTAATGCAGGGTGAATAATTTTGATTACAGCTGTACTTTACATTTCAAATGCTCATTATTTTAGTTTTGCTGTCAGTGAAAGGAAACATTCTTGATTTTCAAAAATGTTACATTGGTGAAAAAAGTGGCAGAAGGTGTGTTAACATGGTCCTTTTCGGCAACTTAGCAAATGGTGCCCTATCATCAGCAGAAATAAAAGTGGAAATAAAAAAAAAAATAAATGAGGTGTCCAGTTTAAAAAAAAAAGTTCTTAGGGTACGTGGCCATGATCAGCACTTGCTGCATTCTGGATGCAGCAGGTCCTGACCTGCAGGTCCGCAAGTCTCCTCCACTGAGATTGCAGCTGCTCGTGTAGCGCCCCTGAAGTCATCAGCAGCTACAAGGAACTGCCTCCTGTCAAAGATGCAGGACCTACCCCCAGGGACCCAGAAGACCAGTTCCGGTAACACCAAAACATTCGTTATAATCCCTGTTTCCCTCCCCCCAGAAACTGGTGGCGGGCTAGGGTTGGACTCAATGGATGGCCACTTAGGGATGGAACCAATCCAGTCCACTAGACGACAACCAGGGAGGCGGGGGCAGACAGTCAGTAAGTGGAAGTGAGAGGAGACGGACGTAATAGTACTGATGGGAGAGTGTAACAGTGACCTGTCAGGCAGAGGCGTGTGTATGCCAAAGGAGTACGGGGAGTACTCTCAGAACCATAGCACCGATGGGGTACAGAGCCCTAGGTCAGGAAAACACTCCAGACAGACCTGATTAAATCTGCACGGTGAGAGGACCATCCAGGACCTCACCGACCTAAGAGTCCGGGACACAGTAATGACACAGTAATGATGGGAAAGAGACAGAGATCTGGCCCAACAGGGTTCAAGTTATCTGCGGTACGAACTAAGACTGAAAGACAACCAGGAGGGGACCCCCACACACTCCAAACCACGGGGACCTACCAATCAGAGACAGGTGCAGGAGAAGAAAGCCACCAGGTCACCACATCGGCACTGTAACTAAAGGGACCAGTGGTGAGGACCAGCCTTCATCGGGTTGCCAGTCATAACAACGCTGTGAGTAAAGAAAACAGTTACACTGAAATCCCTTTGTGTGGCCTACCTTCTTTCCGCGTCTGAACAATCATCTATCCACTGGGGTCTGGCCCTACTTGCGGAGAGCCGCAACATCCAGGCTGCCATTAACATCAGCCCCAGTGGTGAGAGATTGTGCAGCGGTGGCACCATTTCTATAGCCGCAACCCGCAAGTGGCGTCACAACAAAAACTTTATTAAATATCCCCTGTAAATACCCCTTTTTAAAAGTGATCCCCAGGGTCACGGAACCAGGCGCTGGCCATTACACCCGTGACACTTCCCTAGTAAAAACCAGGCCCGATACCGAGTACCCCCTAGCCCTGGGGTACGACACTCATGCACACCATCAGTGTTTGGGCAGTTGCGGTCTCTCTCTTCTGTTCTCCCTGCGGAAAACATTTGAGACTCCACAGCAAAGAACTGACATCTTGCGGCTCAGAAAGTCGCACTGCATATCATTTTACACTGAGGACAGTACACACACAGTGGGCATGGGATTTCTAGAAATCCCATCCACTGTGCTTGTACTGTACAGTGAAGTGTTTTGTTTGCAACTGAAGCACGCAGTGTCCAAAACAATGTTAACACTGAACGTGGGAACGCAGCCATGATCAGTGAGAGACCCAATTGCCTGAACCCTGATCGTGGACACCGGCACCTGTGGTCTCCTGTGCAGGACACTCGTAGCCCCGCAGGTCAGGACCCGCTGCTTCCAGGACACAGCAGATCCTGATCGTGGGCAAGGAAACCTTAATATTTACTACAGAATTCTGAGTTAGGCTAAGTTCATACGTCCAGTAATCCGTCAGAATGGATCCAGCAGCAATCCGTTGGCAAAAAAATTGTGTCAAACAACTTTTTTGTCTATTGTTAAATAACTGATTTTGGCTGGATCCATTTCTTTAACATTGGAGTCTATGGAAAATGGATCCATTAACGGATTCCTATTTTGCCATCTGTTTTTCTTTTATTTGTAAAGGATCCGTTTTTTGCTAGCTGGATCAGTTTCAAATGGAAGAAAACTAGCAATTAGTTAACGGATCCGTTTTCCATAGACTGCAATGTTAAAAAAACAGATCCAACTAAAATCAATTATTTAAAAACGGGCAAATAAGTTGCCAACAGATTGCTTCTTCATCCGTTCCAACAGACGATTACTGAGCATGTGAACATAGCCTTAATAGAGCGGATCCTTCTTCTATTCGGAATCATCATGTCTTGGTCAGAGTGGGGAACAGTTAAACAATATCTATTGCTTTGGATGATGTGTCCTGTCCTGCATTACCCAGGCATCCCGATGATTTGAATAAGCACAGAGTAATGTTTAATTTCCCTTGTGGTGATGCTGCAGGAAAATTGACCACTCACTACTAGGTTTCTTTGCAGATAACAGCTCAAGAGTCTCAGCAGTAGGACACATTGTCTTTAGCTTATTGCCAAGGGACCCTTCTGTTAAGGTAAGGCTTGTCAATACGGAAGAGCCCCTTTAGAGTAACTTCCCCCCCAGCTAAAAATATAGTACCAAGACAGATCCCCTTGAAATAATCTCTATATTTTCCAAGTTCCATTGCAGTAACATACACTATTATTTGTCTTTATCCTCTTTTACTACTGCTTACATTTTAGTAGACAAGACGATATATATGATAAGAGCTACAAAACCTCGACGAGGGCATCATTCAGACACTTTTAGCATGTCACCTGCATGTAACCTTAAAGTTCACACACACAAATGATACAGACGTATTTTCTCATCCATCAGTCAGATTACAATATACCATTCAAATCAGAAGCTGTAGAAACCCCAAGAGGTCTCAGAAAAAGCTGTCATGTCTTTGGCATTTATCCCGACCTCAGAGACCAGCTCTCGGAAGTACAAGCAATGTGAATGTCAGGTTACAAAATGAATATGACTTTGTAAAACAGTGAAACACCAAGCACGGTATGCATTCATGCAATCTGTGCTCAGCTGACAGAAGCAACTATTGAATTAATGAGCCTGAAAAAAATGTAAAAAAAGAGACATAAAAGAACATAACAGATGTATGCCATCTCCTTCTGTTACGTATTACTGTCACAGCCAAAATGTGTCTGCACGTGGAAAAAATAATAAATTGCTATATGTGAACCTTTACTAACAAAATCTGATAAATAAAATTGAAATAAATGACATTTGTCTAAAATTCAAATTCGACTAAGCATAACATAGAAAGTCAAAAGTACTGTACTTAGTGACACTAATAAGAAAGTGACTAAGTAGTTAGAAAAGCAGATGTTTTCAAACCCTCGATTTATGGCCAATAATTAGGGAACGAGCGTTCTTGCCTGGATCATGCCATGTAAACTTTCCATTAATATTTAGGGATTTTAAGTGAGTGGCATTCGAGCTCGGGAGCCTGTTAGGGGTACTTTGCACGTTGCGACATCGCTACTGCGATATCGTCGAGGTCAAAGCGAAAGTGACTCACATCCGGCGCCGGTAACAACGTCGCAACGTGTAAAGCCTAGATGCGCCGATAAACGATCGCAAAAGCGTCGTAAATCGGTGATCTGTGTAGCGTCGGACATTTTCATTATGTTGCACTAATAGGAGATACGATGTCGTTCCTGCGGCAGCACAGACCGCTGTGTGTGAAGCCGCAGGAGCGAGGAACATCTCCTTACCTGCCTCCACCACCAATGCGGAAGGAAGGAGGTGGGCGGGATGTTTACGTCCCGCTCATCTTCGCTCCTTCGCTTCTATTGGCCGCCTCCCGTGTGACGTCGCTGTGACGTCGCACGACCCGCCCCCTTAGGAAGGAAGCGGGTCGCCGGCCAGAGCGACGTCGCAGGGCAGGTAAGTGCGTGTGAAGCTGTCGTAGCGATAATGTTCGCTACGGCAGCTATCACAAGATATCGCATGCGCGCTCGGCATCGCTAGCATCGGCTAGCAATGTCGCAGCGTGCAAAGTACCCCTTAGTCAGAGCATCCAGCGTCGCCAGCACTTCTAGGACATCATTATCTTCACAATGGCAGAATTACTGGCCACAAACAGTATGATGGTCCATAGTGAAGTACTAGGAGGAAAGCCGCTATAAACATTTTTATCACCATTCTTCCATTGCTTTGTTTTTCTATAATGTTTTTCACCGAACTAGTATTTTAGCTAACCCTAACTTAAATATCTAGTTCTTCAATATCCTCTTATAACAGACTGCCGAGGGGGGGGGGGGGGTTGGTGCAGAGTAGAGTCAACCTGTCATTGGCCTTTAAAACTAGTTGGCCACAACCTGTCCATAAAGTAGTTTTTGGTTGGCTGGAAGCTGGAGTAAGAAATGCATGGAAGGTGTTCTCAAACTGTGACAGTAACCCTGAGGACCAGAAGAGTCATGTCAACTAAGTTGGTTTTACCAGAAGTCCCGATATTACGTTTCCTCACTTGGTCAACAGCTGAGTTATAGTTTTTTCCCAGGATTTAGCCAGTTTTTTTCCACTTTGGCTGATAAAGTTGGTAATATCAACTTTGTTGTAGAATTAGAGAAAAGAGAAATCCAACTCATCCCCGGCCGCACATTCTGGAGGCTTTTTGTTGCTGGGGGTCAGTGCAAGTTTGGCTGGATTAAATTTGATCTTGAATTTGGCCTATTTGCCCAACAATAACACTGCCTAATCCAGATAAACTCATCCATCTAGGTTACCACGTACAGGCATGGTTTATAGCACTGACACAATCTATTTGGGAAGAAAACAGTCTCTGAAAACCAAGTGTGTGGTTGATTTGGTTGTTGTCTTGGCTCTTTTATGTTCCTTCTTGCACTTGGCATGCCTGTTTTATGTTGGCCATGATCTTCCTGCTTGTTTGAAGTATAGTAGCTGGCAGGCACACTATTGGAGTTGTAAAAAAAAGTGTGTTTAAAAGAACTGAGAGTCCTCAGTAGTTGATACCTTTTAATGGCTAACTGAAAAGATGGTAATAATAGCAAGCTTTCTAGACTACTCAGGTCTCTTCATCAGGCATGGTACCATGGTACTCTTTTTAGGAGACCACCATAACCACTATATTAAGTAATATAGTGGTTATGGTGGTCTCCTAAAAAAGAGCTACTCCTTGGCTAGGTCCTTCCCGGAGGGATATCTGGCTATTTTCTGTGTCAAGACTCCTAACAGAGGCTCCACAGACCTTTTTTGATTGGCATACTGAGAACATTGACTGTGTATAAGGTGTCGTAAAATCTGAAGATTACCAAAGGAGTTTGGGTTGCAATGTAGTGCCCAGTGTCAGAAAGTTGGGTTTACAACCTAGATCATAGATAAGGTCATGGACATGGTCTTCCAGCAGGACAATGACCCCAAACATACTTCAAGAAGCACTCAGAAGTGGAAGCTAACAAAGCGCTGGAGAGTTCTTATGTGGCAGCAATGAGTTTGGATCCAAAACCCATTGAACACTTGTGGATAGATCTGAAAATTGCTGTTGGGAGAAGACTCCTTCAAATATGAGAGACCTGGAGCAGTTTGCAAAAGAAGAGTCCGAAAATTCCAGATGAGAGGTGTAAAAATTGATGAATATAGGAAGCAATTGAATACAGTTATTTACTCCAAAAGGTGAGCAGTCAAATATTAAGTTAAGGGTGAAAACAATTTTGTACGGCCAATTTTGGGTGGTTTTGTGTAAAGTTATGTCCAATTTATCTTTTAATTCTCTCTTTTTTTGTGTTGTTCTAATATACACAAAGGAAATAAACATGGGTATAACAATACATGTGTAATTGCAATACTTTTCTGGGAGAAATATGGTACTTCATTTTCTTTAACAATTTCAAGGGTGCCAAGACTTCAGCCATGACTGTATATTGTTGAAATATATGCAAACAACATAAAAACTGAAGCATTGTTCCAAATAATATCGTACCATTTTGTGTTGACAGTTCTTTTGCAGACCTATGTGTCTCAATGATTACAGGCAACAAAAATATCTGATTCTGCAGTCATTCTCTTTTCCTTCTGTCCCCCACATCTGTAACCCATTAAATATATGTTAACAAAAATGCTAACAAAAAGGAGTCAAGAGTACAATTACTGTACACTGACATGTCAATCTGCCATCAGTAACTACTGGTATCAATCAAAAGCGATATGTACTGGGTCAATGTTACCTCCATGTTAACCATACAAATCTTGCTGGGACAATCATAATGATGGATGCGAGAATCCACTTAAATTGCACTCAACAATGATTAGCTGCTGCTGCACATTTTTTAAAGCCCTCCTATGATTGTTGTGCTGTAGGAATGCTGGGATGAGCTGGGAAGAGCACCTCTATGTTCTCTATGAGGGAGTCACTTGCAGAATATTTTGGGGATGGCTTGATCCGCGAAGAATTAAATCCGTGAAGAATTAAAAAAAAAAAAAAAAAAAATGTTTCTCCATATTCTCCATTCTGTCAGTCTGTTAATGTCATCCGGATATCATCAGTGCAGTTCAATTGGTTTCACGGAACCATAGACTTGAATGGCCGAGTGCAACCCAATACTTGGAGGCAAATCATGCATTCTGCAATTTTTTTGCCACCGATACCTTGGATGAAGTAAAAATATCAGACGTGCACTGAATAACATTGGTCTGAATGTGATCACACTTTTTGATGGGTCGCAAATACGACTGTCTGCACGAGCCCTTGAAGCGAACCAAGCAGGAGGATTTTCATATATAAAGTAAAGCCAGTGCTCTACTGGCGCTACGATGCTGGATATAAGCATACCTTTTGTTCTGAGATTGGATGTTTTATTTCAGAAATATTTGCAAGTAAAGTTCCATCAATGCACTGCTATTTGATTGACAGGTGCAACAGGAAGGGAACATGTGGGTCAGCTCTATTTATCTATTTATCTATTCCCCCTCCTGTCTGTCTGCCTGTGCTGGAAATAACCTCAGGCAGGCAGACAGGGGCAGGAACAGATAGAAAGACTCGACCCACATATTTCCTTCCTGTTGCACCTGTCAATCAAATAGCAGTGCATTGCTGGACTTTACTTGCACATATTTCTGAAATAAAACATCCAATCTCAGAACAAGGAGTATGCTTAGATTCAGCATCCTAGGGCCAGTATAGCACTGGCTTTACTTTATATATGAAAAATCATGCTGGTTGGTTCCCTTTAAGAGTATGCGCCACTGTTTTGAAGAAAAGTAAAGTTATCTGTTTAACTAGTTTGTCCTGAAATGGTTCTTTTTTTTTTTAAGGGGAACCCACTACCCACGCTTAAAGATTTTTTTCACACTGGCTAAGATAGGGAAAGAGTTTAAAGTTCCAAACTGTGAAGAAAATGTCGCTCACAGTCTAATATTATGCATACGATCTATCATCATTATAAGGCCTCTGGCACATCACTGTGGAAATTTTGTTTATCCATATACTGTATGGAAGGCATATACTTGCATACATTAGCACAGCATACGGTTGGATCCAGCTAAAGACAGTAAAGCCTGCTTTACACCTTGCAATTAAGTATACGATATCGTATGCAATCGTACCCACCCCCATCGTATGTGCGGCACGTTCAATTTGTTGAACGTGTCGCACAAACGATTATTTCCCGTCACACGTACTTACCCTTCCATACGACCTCGATGTGGGCGGCGAACATCCACTTCCTGGAGTGGGAGGGACGTTCGGCATCACAGCGATGTCACGCGGCAGCCGGCCAATAGAAGTGGAGGGGCGGAGATGAGCGGGACGTAAACATCCCGCCCACCTCCTTACTTCCGCATTGCCGGTGGGAGCCGCAGGACGTAGGTAAGATCTGTTCATCGTTCCTGGGGTGTCACACACTGTGATGTGTGCTACCCCGGGTACGATGAACAACCTGACGTTCAATTTTTAGGAAATGAACGACGTGCATGCGATGAACGTTTTACCGTTCAATCGCAATCGCACGTAGCTGTTACATGCTACAATGTAACTTACGATGCCAGATGTGCGTCACTTACGACGTGACCCCGCCGACACATTGTAAGATATATAGTAGCGTGTAAAGCGCCCTTTAGTCAAGGAAATGTCCACTGTCACTTAAAATATTTCTTACATGTGATTTCACCTTTATTTTTGCAGTAAACCAGTTAAACAAATAACAAAATATCATTGCTTGAAGACGGAAAAATGGTGGTGTGAACTTGGTACTATGTAAAAAAACCTGACAAATGCAACTCATTCCTTACCCTATTCCATTTGCTGTTGGGGTGCTCTCATAAGAAAATGTGACATTTTAAAGCCACTTTTCCTACTGTCACGCCACAGTATGTTGCACCATAGAGGACTATATTGTGAAGTTATTCTTTCCTTCAAGCAATTCTTCTAGAGTAGAATAGCTTTGTAATATGGGGTTCAATTGAAAAATGTCATTAGTTTTATAATGAACCATACAGAAAAAGTCTTTGTATGCTTCTGTTATTTGGTATACAACCATACAGTAGAACCCTATAGAAGAGAGCACAGAGCTCTGAAGCTTTTTCTTTGTGTGAGGTCTAATTTCTAAGGGTTGTGCTAAATCAAGTATTAAGGGGACGATATATCGTCGGGGTCACGTCAGTAGTGCCGCACATCCGGCGCCGTTACCGACATCGCAGCGTGTAGCACAAATGAGCGACGATCAACGAGCACAAAAACGTGAAAAATCGTTGCTCGTTGACACGTCACTCATTTCCTTAATATCGTTGCTGCTGTTGGTACGATGTTGTTCCTCGTTCCTGCGGCAGCACACATCGCTGTGTGTGACGCCGCAGGAACGACGAACATCTCCTTACCTGCCTCCACCGGCAATGAGGAAGGAAGGAGGTGGGCGGGATATTACGTCCCGCTCATCTCCGCCCCTCCGCTTCTATTGGACACCTGCCGTGTGACGTCGCTGTGACGTCATTGTGACGCCAAACGCACCTCCCCCTTGAAGGAGGGATTGTTCGGCAGTCACAGCGATGTCGCTGCACAGGTATATTCATGTGTCTCTGCCGTAGCGATAATGTTCGCTACTGCAGCGATCACTACATATCGTTACAACGACGGGGGCGGGTGCAATCGCATGCGACATCGCTAGCGATGTCGCAGCGTGTAAAGCACTCTTTAGGCCGAAAAAGTTTTAACCTTTTAAACTACGTAATTACATTGATCCTACATTGGTTATGCATTGGAGATGAGTGTTTGTTGTGAATTTGGAATTTACTAGCTATACTGAATTTTTCCCCCCAAAGGTGATTGCCAGTAAAAACATTCACATGAATCTCAATACTGGAAAGCTAGTAGTTGTTTGTAAAATACACTTGGGAGAAGGGGAGCTTTGGAAAAAACCCCACTGACCATAAGAGCTTATACTCTACAGGGGAGAAAGAGAGAAAGAGAGAGAACCACACTCACCATAATAGCTTACAGTCTGCAGGTGAGGGAGAGAGACAAAGGATTGACATTGCTGACCATAAGAGCTTACATTTAACACTAGCCAGAGAGAGGGATTCCCACTTACCATAAGAGCTTACACTCTACAGGGGGGAAAGAGAGATAGAAAGAGGACCCCACTGACCATAAGCACTAACACTCTACAGGAGAGAGACAGAGAAGATCTCGCTGACCATAAGAGTTTACCTTCTACAAGGAAGAGAAAGAGAGAGGACCCCACTGACCATAAGAGCTTATACTCTACAGGTGAGAAAGAGAGGACCATGTTGACCATAAGAGCTTAGACTCTACAGGAGAGAGAAAGAGAGAGGATTCCACTGACCATAAGAGCTTACAGTCTACAGGAGAGCAAGAGAGAGAGAAAGGAAGAACCCGCTAACCATAAGAGATTACACTACACTGAAGAGAAAGAGAGAGGATTCCACTGACCATAAGAGCTTATACTCTACAGGAGAGAGATAGAACGCTGTAGATTATAAGAGCAAATACTAAGACAGAGGATGTTGATAATCACAAGAGCTTTCGGTACATTCTAGTGCAGAGAGAGATTTACCCAGTGACTCTGGAGATGGAAAACGATTCTGCGATACAAACTGTGCTCCACCGGGACCCGCTGATCTATGATGGCCCAGGTACTGATCACCCCTGTACAATGTATGATAATCTGTAAGATGTCATAGCTGTGGTGTATTATGGGAAGGCGCATGTGACCACATATTTGCCCACTCTCTGATGCTTCAGCAGTGTGGAAAATGGTGTTGAGCAAGTTTTTTTTCCGCTAACAGCAAATCAAAGTGTTCAAATTCATGTTGTACGACAATATTCAGGAAATTCGACTCAAGCTCGATTTTCTGCGGATCAATCCGCTCATTTCTATCATCTCTCCCATATTTGCTCCCTAACAATAAATTTATACAAGTGAATTGTTAATCTAAATATGAGACTTTATCGTGACTACAGAACTATAGACATAACACATCATCATGATGACGGTTTGGCAAACAACATATTGAAAGAAATACAGAAATGAAAACAGATTTCTCTAAATTTAAAACAATGTTTTTTTCTCTTCAAAATGTTCGACCAACGAGCAGATGGCATGAGATGAAAATGTGGGAATCAGATGTGTGAATGAAACATTTTTGGGATAAATAAAGGCATTT
This sequence comes from Anomaloglossus baeobatrachus, assembly GCF_048569485.1. Lineage (NCBI taxonomy): Eukaryota > Metazoa > Chordata > Amphibia > Anura > Aromobatidae > Anomaloglossus > Anomaloglossus baeobatrachus. The sequence goes on along the minus strand of NC_134357.1, from coordinate 306,265,886 downwards.
TTAAAGGTGACACCTTTAGTGACTCATTGGCATATTACTGGATTTCAGAGCCTGAAATTTCCTTTGCTAGGAAATACACATTCAGGTTTTCATGCACTCCGAGCTGCGATTTTTGATGGGTTATTTGAGAAAATAGACCAGGCTCTTTCCTTCCCAATTTAAGTAATTTCTTTCTCATTATGTTTTTCCTTTCCCATTCATTTGGGATCCATTTCTGACTTTGATTCTGTGGCGCCCCTGAGGCTTCAGTCGCCACAGAGTATTGCACCCAGCATTGGGTGAAATGTTAAACCCGGTTCCTGAAGAGGTCAGTCCCAGTTTCACCACATTACACACTAAATACACATCAGGTTGCCCTGTTCCCACTGTGGTCTGGGCTGGAGTCGGGTAATAAAGGTGTCGCCGACAGAGAGGCATTTACAGGATGCCCTCAACAGGGGCCCCAGTCCCACTAGCTTAGGACCTGGGAGGGGGGAGGTGCAGCCAGTAGGGGGAGTCAGGAGTCAACACAACAGTTAGTAGTCTAGAGAGTTCTCCAGCAGGACAGCAGCGTAGCAGTCACATCTACAGGTGCTCCAGTGGGAAGGAGGAGAAGTTCACAACGATTGCCGTGGGGAGAGGGATCTCTGCTCCGCATGGAACCGACGCCACACAGGGCGGCAGGAGCCTAGGGAAGATCATACTTCACGTTGGTTTTCCAGAATCTGCCTGGATGGGGAAACTTTCAGGCTTCCCTGACCACACAGCGCCCAACAGCACAGTGCCATGTAGGATCCGGGGCCACGCTTCAAGCTGGACCCCACATCGGAACTTCGGCACCTGCAGATAGGGACAAGAGTACATCTCGTGAAACCCCGGGTCCTCTCGTAGCTTCAAGCCAAGAGATCCACAGAGATGCGTTACAAGGAGAAACCCACTGAACACCAAACCGGGCTGACCTCCAAAGGGATTTGGGTTTGACGGAGCCCATCATAGCAAGTGACTGTTATTAACTGGGTGAGCGGCATCGTACAAAAGTGAGTAAAACAACCTGGAACCGCAGCTATAGATTTTGACTCTTTATTACCCGTACTGCCGCTCCTCTACGCCATTACTACTCCCCTCATCATCCTCCCCAGGGCCCGCTCTATCTGTGGAGAGTGATAACATCCCTAGCTGCTACTACCATCTGCCCCAGAGGACGGCGACAGCAGCGGTGGCCCATTCCCTGGCCGCATACCACAGGTGGCATCACGACAAACTCCTCACAACTATCCCAACATCTCTCCCCTGCGATCTTCTGTACGCCTCAGGGCAAAGTCGACAGTCGACGGCCTGGCGACGAGTAGGTGAAACGCACCTGGCCCGTGGGGCGCTAAAAGTCAAAAAAGGCTTAAAAAGTACATTAAAAGAACTACCACAAAAAAATGCATGTGTGATTCCAGTCTTCAAAGTTGATTAATATTCTTTCAACTTAAAGGTGTTGTTTGTTCCTATAATTCTTGACCTAGTCATAAGGTTGGCCATCAATGTTTAATTTGTGGGGTTGAGTGGCATGACCTCTTGATTGTGGTGATCAGCAGAGGTTCCAGGATTTGGTTCCTCACTTGATCCAATATGAATGACCAGGGCTGCCAACTTAATGTTCTTTTTCTAGAAAGATTCCCCAAAAATCATGGACAGCCAACTTCATATAAAAGACACATTAAATGATCCTAACAAATAATTCAGATTATATATGATATACTGTATATGTATGTCTCCAGTATATACCACTTTGAACTATAAAGGGGTGATAATCTGTATAAGTTTAAAAAAAAATCATGGACACCACATTTTTTTCACAGACGGGAATAAAGTACCCTCCTTTTAAGGATAGTCCAGGAATTTCTGAACAGTTGGCAACCATGCTGATGACACAGCTTGGAAATGGTCCATAATAACCCTTTTAATCTTGTACTGTTATCTGCCTTAAGTTGGGAATACAGCATACCACCATTGTTATATATAGTTATACATGACCACACTGGAATATAGAGACGGGTTGTGGTAAGTAATGAGACTTGCATAGTAGAGCTAACCAGATATTGGTGATTGGCGGCTTCCTTGGCAATAGAAATTGTATATTATAGATTTTCATCCTCTCCACTTCTCAGTATTCTACTATATAAATTTGAAGGAAATGAATGTTATTGAAGATATAACTGACAATAGACAATATCTATGTATTAGTAAAAATATGTGCAGGGTACTAAAAACTGTTGAATATCCAATATGAATTGATATTTTGGCCATCAATAAATGTGACACCACAAATGCTGATTTACCCCATTATATATCAATCCATCAGGCTCCACTAGGATTTATGATATGCAGTTTCCTTTGTGAAGGTAACATTTTACAGATTTATCTATAGCCATACCCATGGGCTTTTTGGCATCATAACTAGGTTTACATTGCAGCTGAACTATTACAACAAGCAAGCACGTTTTATATATATACCATGTTTTTTGGACTGTAAAGCCTGCTTTACACACTGCAATGTATCTTACAATGTGTCGGCGGGGTCACGTCGTAAGTGACGCACATCCGGCATTGTAAGTTACATTGCAGTGTGTGACAGGTACGTGCGATTGAACGTTAAAACGTTCATCGCATACACATCGTACCTGTCTCTAGAATTGCACGTCAGGTTGTTCATCGTACCCGGGGTAGCACACATTGCAGTGTGTGACACCCCAGGAACGATGAACAGATCTTACCTGCGCCCTGCGGCTCCAGGCCCACAATGCGGAAGGAAGGAGGTGGGCGGGATGTTTACGTCCCGCTCAGCTCCGCCCCTCCGCTTCTATTGGCCGGCTGCCGCGTGACGTCGATGTGACGCCGAACGTCCCTCCCACTCCAGGAAGTGGACGTTCGCCGCCCACATCGAGGTCGTGTGGACGGGTAAGTACGTGTGACGGGGGTTACTCGTATGTGTGGCACGTTCAACAAATTGAACGTGCCACACGTACAATGGGGGCGTTGCAAATCACATACGAAATCGTATGCGAAACTGCAACGTGTAAAGCATGCTTAAGATGCACAGGACCATAAGATGCACCCTCATTTTAGAGGAGGAAAATAGGAAAATAAAATTTTAAGCAAAAAATGTGGTCATGACACATTGTTATGGGGTGAGGATCTGCTGCTGACACTGTTATGGGGGTAATGTCCCCAAATTCTCTGCTAAGGTACCCCATCTGGGTATATGCCCTCATCCTGCTATATACCCCCATCCTGCTATATACTGCCATCCTGGAATATGCCCCCATCCTGCTATATACTGCCATCCTGGAATATGCCCCCATCCTGCTATATATCCCCATCCTGCTATATGGCCCCATCCTGCTATATACCCTCATCCTGCTATATGGCATGTATCCTGTATCACACAATAAACGTTTATAATCACCTTTCCATGCTCCATGCAGCATCGCTCCTCCTCCTGTCTGTGGCGGCAGCAGCGCTGCTGATCTGTGTGGAATCGGTCACTTCCCTGCAGAATCACGATGTCCTCCTGTCTGACAGTCAGATGACCTGCGTGGAGACTAGCGGCGCACACAGCGATGACGTGATCGCTGTGCTCATCGCTCTCTACACAGATCAGCTGACCGGCAGACTGGAGGAGATCGCGATGCTGCACGGAATTGGCCGGTGAGTGTACCAAACTTATTCACTGCCCCCCGCTCTGATAATGATGAGCGGGGGGCAGTGTATACAGTCGCACATGATCACTCCAGGCTGTAGTTGCCAGGGGTGATCACGCGGGCCGGCTGTTAATTATGCGCGCATCCCCAGCCCATCATCCCACCCACCTGTCAGCGCCGGCTTCAGCGCTGAGGGATGATGGGCGGGAGGATGGGCGTGCATACGTAATGAGCGGGCCCACATGGTCACGGCAGGCGCTGCTACAGCCTGCTCGTGCCGCCGATGACCCGCTCCACCACAGCACCCTCATTCCCCACAGCCCTACATTCAGACCATAAGATGCACCCCCAACTTTCCCCCAACATTTGGGGGGAAAAAAGTGCGTCTTATAGTCTGAAAAATACGGTAATCTTTTCAAATGCGCGCATGAACAAAGCCCTTAATTTTTGGAGACATGTTCTGTGGTGTGACATAACTAAAATTGAGCTATTTGACCATTGTTACGTTTGGAAGATAAAGGGAGAAGCTCTGAAGCCTAAGAACACCATCTCAACTGTAAAACATGGGGGTAGCAGCATTATGTTGTGGGGTTGTTTTGCTGCAGGAGGGACTGGTGCACTACACAAAATAGATAGCATCATGAGGAAAGAAGATTATGTGGTGATACTGAAGCAACATCTCAAGACATCAGCCAGAAACTTAAAACTTGGGCAGGAATGGGTCTTTTAAATGGACAATGACCCGACGCATACTGCCAAACTGGTTACAAAGTGGCCACAGTCAATGTTTTGGAGTGGCCATCAAAAAACCCTGACCTCAATCCTATTGAAAATTTATGGGCAAAGCTGAACCCTCAGGTGCCAAAAAGGTGACCTACAAACATTGCTCAGTTACACCAGTTCTGTCAAGAGGAATGGGCCCCAATTCATACCAACTATTGTGAGAAGCTTATGGAAGGATATCCAAAACGTTGGACCCAAGTCATACAGTTTAAGGTCAATGGTACCAAATACTAATGAAATGTATGTACATTTTTTACTTTGCAGAAAGTAATAAAAATGTCTTCAAACATTTGCGCTCTGTTGTGAATGTCATCCGAGGGGGTGATTGTTTGGAGCTCCCTCTGGTGGTCAGGACTGGCGGTGAAGCTGACTGTGACTCAACAGGTGTGGGAGTTAATTGGGAGTTTGGGAAGTCCAATTGCAGATGAGCCTGCGCTATATAGAAGAGCAGTGTCTGCTGGCTGGGGCCGGTGATAGATGTTTCTCCTCAGTCTCTGAATTGGCTTGGAGTTTGTCCTTCCATTTATCCTGTGCCTGTACCATTCCAGATAAGTTGCAAGTTCTTTGCTTTATTGCCTGATCCACACCTAAGGGTGTTTGTGTTTCTTTTAATTTTGCTTAAGGTCTGTTTTCTTGCAGGAGAGGAATTGTCTTTCTGTTTTGATGAGCATGGGGGTTCCCCCTCTGCAGCCCCACTGTAATAAAAGGAAGATTCTCCCTGTTCTACTTGATTATTTGAAATTTTGTATTTCTTGTGGGTTTTTTTGGTATTTTGTTTTTCCCATTATTTACAAGAGTACCTAATATAATGGGGGAGAGACCCAGTGGTCTCAGGGTTTTGGTATATCAGGAGATTGGTATTTTTCCGCAGTGTTTTGCACTGACCGCAAACGGTTTTCTTTCCTTTCCTGTTGTATCTAGGAAGTCGGGCCTCGCCTTTGCTAATCTATATTTCATCTATATTTCCTATCTGTGTATTGTGTGTTCTTACATTACCATTGGCTCTATATGTTGGGGACTTGCTATTCCTTTGGGGACTGCTCTGAGACAAGATAGGTTTCCTCATTTCTATCTGTGAGGTGTAGTAAGTTACTCCGGCTGTAACGGTGCGGTCAGCTGAGGTTCCAACTACTCTTGTGTTTTTTTTGTGTTGCTCTGTTGATGGTATTTTTGTGATCATCCACGGTTACCAGATCATAACAGCGCTCTCTCTGTCGTTATTCTGTCATTTAGCAAATATAAATTATTTTGGTTCCTAATTGACCTAAAATGAGAATTGTTTATTCTAACTTCATGTCAAATAGTGAGAAAAACATCCATACGTGTCTTTTTAAACTTCTGGCTTCAACTATATTTCTTTCGCTCTCTTTCTATATATATATATATATATATATATATATATATCTACTAGCTGTAGTACCCGGTGTTGGCTGGGATAGTGTCTCCCTGTCTCTCTCCCACTCTCCTTCTCTCTCACTCTCCTTCTCTGTCTGTCCGTCTTCCTCTCTGTATGTCTCTCTATGTCTGTCCCTCTTTGTCTGTCTGTCTATCTCTGTCTTTATTTTTCTCTATTCATCTCTCCATCTCTCTGTTTCTTTGTCTGTCTCTCTCTCTGCCTATCTCTCTCCCTGTCTGCCTCTATCTCTCTCTGTCTCTCTCCTTATTTCTGACTGTCTCTCTGTTTCTGTCTCTTTTTCTATGTCTCTCTCTCTGTCTGTCTCTCTCTCTCTCTGTCGGTCTATCTCTGTTTCTCTCTTTGTCTCTCTCTCTGTCTCTATCCGTCGCTCTGTCTGTCTCTATTTCTCTCTATCCGTCTCTCTATCTCTCTCTGTCTGTATCCCTCCCTGTCTGTCTCTCTGTTTGTCTCTGTCTCTCACTCTCTGTCACTATCTCTCTGTTTCTTTCTCTATCCGTCTCTCCACTGAAATCATATTATCTAACACATAAGCTGTCTCATACTAAGAATTTCCTTCATTGCCTATAGCAACCAGTGAGAGCTCCTAGACCTGTAGCTCCCACCTCTATTGACTTTAATTTAAGCAGGTTTTTTGGAGAATAACTGTAAAGTGCAGGGTTAAGTTTTTCCTATGACGTACAATTTCGTGATTGTAAATGTGACGGTGCAGATTCCTTTAGTGGACACACACACACACACACACTCAGCTTTATATATTAGATATACATATATACACACACATATAAATATATGTTTATTTTTTTTCTATGCCATTCTAACATGATATAGCTATTAGTGAATTGTAATCATATCCTTATTAACATACTTCACTTTGGCCTAAGGGTCATTGCAAGTCGATGCCCATTTTTAATGATCAAATCGATAAAGTGAAACTGGATAGAGACTAAGCAGAGATTATGCTTTTCCTACCTTATTTCAATAAAGATTATGTTGGCGCCCTACAGGTCACGCTACAGGATCTGGTAATTCTGTGAATGAAACCTTTGCTCTTAATCAATATTAGGGTTGGAAAACTGTCAATGACAGTTCTGAGCCAGGAACGTGTTGAAAGTAGTAATTACTTACATTGGTCTTCATGTTGTAGCGCAGGCTCAGACTAGCCCACAGGGGAACAGGTGAATTCCCTGGTGGGCCCCTGTGCAGGAGAAGGACCGCCATTCCCTATATACGAGCAGTAATTGGCACAATAAAATATATTCACTATATATTGACAGAAGCAGCATCTCATAATTCATGTAACAAACTACTTATTTTATTGTTATATAGAAGAAAGGTAAATTTGTGATTGAGGGTAATGTGATGTTTAACAGTGTGCCTCCAGAGTCATGTTACTGGTGGGGTCTTGATGTAAGGAAAGAGGCAACCAGTTTCATACATATCATATCTAAAGTAACTTCACATTTTTTAGATGCTGATATGCATCTCTGTATTCCAAACAATGTACCTAATGTATATAAAGCGTCCATGGTGGTGATAGCAACCAATGTGATAAATACAAAAAAATGACAACGGATTGATTGCCGTGCACACCACAAAGATTCCTATTTCCAAGTTTCCTTCTCATAACTTTGGATGTCATCATCTGATAATTGGTGGGGGTTTGTGAGCTGCAGCTCCATGCTTAGTGGCTGGGTGCAAAGAAAATCCGTAAAGGCTTCACAGCATTATCAGGGCTCCATCCTTTCATTCTGAGGATCATAGAGGTAACTGGCAGTCCTGGTGATTTCATTTTTTCTAAGCACGGGAATAACTCTTAAATAGGACCTGTCAACTCTCGTGACATCTGTTTTATTACTTACTTGTATTCCCTATGAAGTAATAATACCGGAGCATCTTCACTTAAATTTGTGTTCTGCCGTTCCTCTGCTATTCATCTTAGAAATATATGATACATTGATAACTGGGTAAGATCATTCCCCTTCTCAAAGGGGTGTGTATCTACACAATAAGCATCGATTGGACATTGAGTGTGTAGGGCCCCCCTCAACTAGTACCATTCAGCTGTCAATCATTTTATACATTTCCTGCAGGAATAACCGAGGAACAGCACAAGTCATGGTATGATTGCATATTCTCTAGGGAACCTGTCTTGTCCCCAAATGCTATTAACTTGCAAATATAGCTTATTCTGCAGGTTAAAAGTGTTCCAATGTTATATGACCACCTTACTGAAAGTCTGGTTTACGGGTGAAAATGAGCTTCATCTTTCCCCAGGAGCCTTCAACTCTTAGTAATGGAGGCGTGCCTGTGTTCAGTCACCGCTGGCACTTTGATTGACAGCTCGCACTACACAGATGCGCTACTATTAATCAAAGTAGTGGGGCATGCTTAGAACCGCTGCTCACTATAGGTGACTGAAGTGAATCAGATCACACCTCTGTGACTGAAAGCTGGCGGCTCCTGGGAGAAATAAAGGGAATTTCCTCCCAGTAACCGGGCTTTCAGTGCAGCAGTCACACAGCTGTGGAATGTTATTAACCTGTAGATTACCCTATATCTCCGGGTTAGTAGCATTTGGGGACATTACAGATTTTAAAGGGTGATTCCTGTCTCCAAAATCTTATCCCAATATGTAGTAGGCATAATAATAATAATAATAATATTAGCAAATACCTTCATTTAGAAATGTAGTATAGTTCTCCTGACACAGCCATGTCTCTAACAACATGTGCAGGGCATTGCAGTTTAGGTATCCATGGTTACTATGAGCAACTGACTATCTGTCACAATAAGAGTGACCATAACCATGGGTACCTAAGCTGAAATACCCTGCACATGAGGTAAGTGAGATGGATATATCAGGAGAACCATACTACATCTCTAATTGGAGGTATTTGCTAATATTATTATTATTACCCTTACTACATATTGGGATAGGATCTTGGAGATTGGAAAACCCTTTAATTATTGTATATGAGAGTTCCGATTTGTGTAAGGAGATATTGGATAAACATCTAATTAAACAGTTTTACTGGGATTTTATTTTATCGCACAATTCTAAAAAGTAAATCTGCTGGGAGAGGATATTGATTACTTCATCATGGAGCCTTAACAGTTGTCATAAGTCACCGAAAAAAGATGAGAGTAATAAAAATAATGACATTAAATAAAATGAATAACGCTGTCCTTTCTAATGAATTATGTGATATAAATGATGGCCGCCCAAGTAAAAATATCTCCAAGAAAAATTACGCTATCTCAGGCGCAGTCCAAATCTTTCACCTGACAACACATTATGAGGATGCTTTTAATTTTACTGACATGCATTTCTGCCACCAATTAAAGATCTGGAAAATGCCACACAAAGAATATAAACACAAAGGAAAATAACTGAGCTATATTGTTCTATATATGCAACACACAGTCACAAAATTATTTCAAGTGAGATTTTTAAAGGTATTTCTACTTCTTTAAGGGTTGAATCACAACTTCAGCTCACTTCTGTCCTTCTTTCTTCTCAGTGTGACAACGGGTGGTGATATCACATCCATACATCACCGATTGATTCAGCCTACAGTCATGCACATTAAGCGGATAGGAGAAACCGTCAAAGTGACCAGGTAGACCAGTGGCGGACATACTATTGGTGCAACCTAGTCAGCCGCACATGGGCCCAAGACATGGGCCACGTCTGCCTCCAAAGCAGGTGGAATTATGCATTATGATTAGGGATGATCGAATACCGCAAATATTCGGCAACGACCATATTCGCCGAATAGGTCGCCGCTATTTGACTATTTGAGAATATTCGATGCGCATTGTAAGTATATGGAAAACCCGAATAGTTGCCGAATAGCAACTATTCGGGCTTCCCATAGACTTACATTGTGCATTGAATATTCGCATAGCGGTGAACTATTCATCAGATATTCGCGAAGCCGAATATTGCCGAATATTTGTCATATTCGATCATCCCTAATTATAATGACGAGCTATTGCACTGCATAGAGCCTATATATTATTCTTGCACAGGGGCCTCTTCTGTCTGTGTCTGCTTCTGAAGTAAGCCATAGTAAGATCAAAATTATGGCAAGAAATAAGCAAAGCTGTGTATCAGTCAACATTAATTCAGAGGAGTGGTGGTGTACCAAGGAACAGGGAGGGAGAGGTGCGAGAGAGAGGTAAAGCACTGATGTCACAAGGGTATGAAAGATAAGATATATTCAGGTCTCATATCTAGATACCTAGATGAATGCAATAATCACCCAAACAAGATACTCTATAAATATAAAGGTACCCATCGATCCCTTCAGTTGGGTTCTAGCACAAATATAAGAAATAGAGTCCCTGCTTCAAAAAAAATCTGGCCTCACGACATCTTGAACCATCCTATATTTTTAAGTATAGTGTATGATGACTGAAGACATCAGAGATGTAAAACAGAGGCAAAAGGACTCTTAACATTCCCTAAAAAAAGCCCTACAGCCCTAAACAGCGGGGTTGGCACCTTCATGGAACAAACTGGTGTCCCCACTCTATAAAATCTCACCCTAGAGGAAATCTAAGTAACCTTATACATAAAGTGGAAGAGGATCTGGGTGGATGGGTTACCCTTTGGGGAACAAGACAGTACAATTGATATTTGTCATAAAATAAAGGGATGTGGAATTTTTTTATTTTTTTTTAGAATGTAGGTATTTATATGAAGCATCCAAAACCGAGCTGCTCATTTAGGCCCAAGGGTGTTACAGTGTTTAAGTGAAAAATCCATCTTGCTTTATACCGTAGGATCAACCAATCTCAATCGTCTCTAAATACACAAATCAAAAATCTATCTTCCAGAAGATTAAGTGACACTGTAATGGGCGTCCTAGGAAAAAGTCTATCATTTGTCCCCTCCAGTTTTGACTTTCACCTCTTATAATGTATTAAATATGTATATTTCTTTGCACGTAATCTTAGGGAGGTCAAACGATTGTACACCAGTTTGGATGTTCCTGAGAATATGTTATAAGATGTAGAATTAAGCAGAGCGATCCCAGGGGAAGGGCCCTTCACTGATTTAAAGAATAAAAGTGCAAAAATGTCCCTTTTCCGAGAGGATATATTGTCTAAATATGTATTTGGAAATATTGTTTTTTAGGGACAGAGGAAGCCCGCCTCAATTAGGCATATATGGATGAAAATATCCAATAGAGCATACCCATGACTCCGTCTGCATCATTATAGTCAAAGGCGCTGTCAGCGCTATGCCCTAACTGATAAGATCGATGGGCTGCATTATATTTATTGAATATCATTGTTTGGGTGATTTTTATACTTATTGCATTCATCTATGTTTGAGACCTGAATATAACAGGTTGCAATACCCTGGATAAATCAGTGCTGCACCTCTCGCACATGTCCTCTTTTCACCTTTCTTTTGAATGAAAGGTATCCGATACACAGACTTCCTTATTTTCTGCCCTAAGCTCGATTTCACAATGGTTTTCTTAGTTGCTTTGGCAACCTCTCCTGCCTCCTTACTGTGCATGACTAGGCTGAACCAATGGGCAGTTGCCAGATGCGATGTCACTGCCGATGTCACATGTGAAAGCAAGTAGGACTGTGCGCTTTGGAAGTGAGTAATGTTCTCATGCCTTCCACCGAGACCGAAAGTGAGCTTTCAGGGAACGTGATATACCAATGACGTATGACCACAGAGGAATCATTATTTGGTTTAAATGTATTGAGCCTTCAGATTGGCAGGCAGCCATGTTGATCATCTGTTTAAAGCTTAGTTTTTTGGCCCAAGAATTAGGCAAGGCATATGTTCATATAACCCATTGCCGACAACTCGGCTATTATGCCTTAACCTGCTACCTGGCTTTTGGTATTAGCAATGTACTCCCCTGAGGAAATGTGTTGTGAATAGGCACTTCCTAGGTTAGACAGCTCAAGACAGGGCATATTATGTACGCCCCGTGATACTGATTGGACGTATAAAGAAGACTGCTGGGGTGCCAGACTCCATTGTACATATGAGTGAAAGCACTTCTCTGATATTTTGATTGACATGAACAATGTAGATGTGTGACTCAATGTTGATCTAATGATCGTATATTCATCTTTTCTTTCATGTTGAGACAAGGTGAATGCCATAGAGAAAACTCAACTTTTAAGGGTATGTAAGCACACAACAGTTTTGTCGTAGCCACAAAAATGCACCCTGTGGCCACAAAAACGTACCTTGTGACCAAAACGCAATAAAAAAAAAGGATGGGTCTTTGATGCGTTTTTGACTATGTGTTTTTGCTGCGTTTTTTGAAGAAAAAAAAACGCATAAAAGAATTGACATGCTGCATTTTTGTGGTCGCCACAAAAATGCAGCCCAAAAAAAAGCCCCGAAAAAAGCAATGTGCACACAGGAAATCTGAAAACTCATAGACTTTGCTGGGGAAGGGAAGGAAAAAAATGCAGTTTGTGGTGATTAAAAGATCACCACAAACTGCACCACAAACGTATCAAAAACTGCAGAGTGTGCATGGGTCCTAAACGTAATCTGTCAGCAGATGTTTGCTATGTAATCTGAAGAAAACATGCTGCTAGGGTTAAATAATAGAAATCAGGCATGCCTGTTTTGTCAAGCTGCAATCTAGGGTTCATTTGCTATGGTTCTTTTAGCAGCAGGACACAACAGGACTTCATATTGCTCAGACTATAATGTCACTGCACGGCAGTCCGACACTTCCCCTCCTCTAGTTGACACCTCACTGTAAATATACAAATCCTATTGAGTGTCTGGTGTGGGCGGGACAGCTCTCTCAGCTCTGCTAGATGGCTAAATCGAAAAATTCTCATTGTGTCAGAACCGCTGCACCCAATAATCTAAGAGATACATTGTTGGATTTAGAATCTCTTTGCCTACATTATGCTGCTCTCAGATGAAGTAGCAAAAACCTGATGAGAGATTCCCTTTAAGAGCCCAACCTTATCTGTTATGCAGTTAGTGTGCTGGACATCTGAATGCACTTCAATACCTATATAATAGATTGAGGATCTTGTCCATCTAGTCTCTTCACACCGGGTGTGTGTTGAATCCCCACATAAGTGAGTCGTATGTATTGATTATACTAGACGAAGTTAACTACCTAGTTGCTTGATTACTTTTCTACTATATAGACAAATCGAAGGTTTGCTTGCAATTAAAATCAAGCCCTTCTTTCTAATTTTTCTTAAATGCCGTAATCTCTACTAGTCAAGAATTAGAATAATTGTTCCTTCTTGAGCTAATTAATACAATTACCAAAGCTAGGAATAGTAGCTGTCCTCCAATAAAATATCATTACAAATAAACAGCGCTGTAACAGATTCATCAACCGCGGCGCCATCTCCTGCGCCAGCTCCCTGACTAATATTATGTTGATTGCACACCTGGTTCTACACTAATTAAGTTTTGTTTGGCAGCTGAAAGAGAAGCCACCTGGCTACATAGTTGCATAGTAATGTCGAAAGAGACATAAGTTCAGCCAATTATAAGTTCTAGCTGTGTACGTTCAGATGGTGCCAGGAATAAAACCCTTAGTAAGCACCTTGCAAGTTATTCGTAGGGGGAGGAAACAATTCCGAACCCCATGACTGTCAATCAGATCAAATCCCTAGATCAATTAGTTGATTTAACTGCTAAAAATATGATTGTCACGTGAGATATAAAGGTATTGTAACAGCATAAGTGTCTTTGTGTTTGAATGTGTGAATAATACCTACAGTGTTTGTCATATATAACATTCTATACTACTATGAATTGGCAACTAGTTGTGCGGTGGAATCCCTTCAGATGGTTTATCTCATGAAGACAACACATTCTAAATAGAAGTTGTCAAGATCATTAGCTAAAGGTACCGTCACACATAACGAGATCGCTAGTGAGATCACTGCTGAGTCACGGTTTCTGTGATCCCATTAGCGATCTCGTTATGTGTGACACCTACCAGGGATCAGGCCCCTGCTGTGAGATCTCTAGTCGTTGCCGAATGGTCCAGGCCATTTTCTTCAAAGGCGATGTCCTGCTGGGCAGGACACATCCCTGTGTTTGACACTGTGTGACAGGGCCACAGTGACTGCTGAGATCGTTATACAGGTCGCTACTGCAACCTGTATCGTTCCTGCATCGTTGGTAAGGTCTGACTGTGTGACATCTCACCAGCGACCTCCCAGTGACTTACCAGTGATCCCTATCAGGTCGCATCGTTTTCGGGATCGCTGTTAAGTCGTTGTGTGTGACTGGGCCTTAAGACTGGCTTCTCTAAATGATAGCGTAACCTATGCCGGTGGAGGCAGGTAAGGAGATATTTGTCGCTCCTGCGGTGTCACACATAGTGATGTGTTCTGCCACAGGAAAGACAAACAACATCGTACCTGTCGCAGCAGCGACATTAAGGATATGAGCGACGATTTTTCACATTTTTGTGCTCGTTGATCGTCGCTCATTTGTGTTACACACTGCGATGTCGGTAAAGGCGCCAAATGTGCGTCATTAACGATGTGACCCCGACGATATATCATTACCGATATCTCAGCGTGTAAAGCCCCCTTTAGTCTTGCAGAGCTGTCACATCCCAGTAGTAGAGAAGGTGAGGTGAGCAGAGGACAGACCCTCTTTGCTGTTCCTATCTATTGTATCTGTTCTGACAGAGCTGCTGTATGTGCAAGTTATAACAGCAGGTAAGAAGTTACAGCTGTTGTAACTTTCATGGTTTTCAGTCTAAAAACAAAGGGTTGCAGTCACTCTATATGTGATGACACACTCTCCCCATTCCCTTGTATTCCACATGCTAGTGGTGGTCACATGACCAAATGTATGCAATTTGCCAACTAGTCTCATCTGAGATTAGTTATTTAAAAAAAAAAGTTCTGTCTGCACAACTTTTTTGCAAACAGATTGCTGCTGGATCCGTTCTAATGGATGATTACTGGACATATGCATTTAATCCTAAGTAATACAAAGTTTCGAATCAGGGTCTCTTTTTGAACATTTTGCTTCTATCAGGTGAGTAAAAAAAAATAATCATAATATTCAGTATCAGAACACCTTAAATAATCATAAATCTCAAAATACCTTTAAAATAACCCTACAGGTTCATAGAAAAGGAAATGGTGTCTTTTTCTTATAAAATCAATTTTTATTTAAATTTTTAAAAAACATATGAAATATGTTCAAAATCAATTTGGGACAGGATCAAAAGCCAGGTAAGATAGCAGCGGTATAGCAGGTAATGTACATAACTAGTGTGGGGACCATTATTATAATTATCCATCACTGAAAATATAACATAGTAATAAAGTGCAAAGTGCTATTATGTATATGATTATATGCAATGGCTATAGAGAAAGGTATAGAAGGAATGACTTGTTGCAATAGAATGCCTGAAAGATGTAAAAAATGTTTCTAAGTCAAATATACCTTGTAAATGGTCAGTGAAATCCTGCGTGCAGCAATGCCCTGACGCGCGTTTCAAGCGTGCTTTTCTTCAGTACCCCCTGAAGAAAAGTACGCTTGAAACGCGTATCCATCTTTAAAGATACGAAAATTGTTAATGTCTAACGAACAGCTGAAAATGTAATAAGAATTAGATTGAAAAATTTTTGTATTTACAAGCACTATCCCGCAATACACATTTATGAAGAAGGGAATTACCCTTTAAAGGGGTTTTCTGGTTAAAGAATAGTCTGCACTCACTGTATGTGACTACAGACTATTGATGTGCACACTGTCACAATTTCACTGCATTCACCATGCTAGTTGGTGCTAATGTTACGGTATGTCTGCAGTTTGCATACTTGTGGTCACATGCCGACTAGTCTTATCTGAAAGCAGCTAAGTTGATCTGGGCTTTTTTTTTAACATTGAAGTCTAGGGAAAACGAATCCCTTAATGGATTGCAATTTAACTTCCATTTAAAATTGATCCAGTAAGCAAAAAAATGGATCCTTTATGAAGGAAAGAAAAATGAATGACTAAATAGCAATCCATTAACAGATCAGTTCCCCATAGACACCAATGTTAAAAACGGATCCAGCTGAAATCAGTTATTTAAAAAAGCGCAAAAAAGCTGAGTCTGCACAACTTTATTGCCAACAGATTGCTGCTGGATCCGTTGTAATGGATGATTACTGGGCATGTGAACTTAGTTTACTGGGTCCAGCAGTTGTGACACAGAGCTTTTAGATGTAGCATGTAGTAGAGCTCAGAAAGCTAACCCCGCCCATACCACAGCTTTCTGTGTTCATTATAAACGACAAAAACCCTCACCGTGGCCCTGATCCACTCTCGCTTTGACTACTGTAACTCTCTATTAATTGGTCTCCCCCTAACTAGACTCTCTCCTCTACAGTTCATCCTCAATGCAGCAGCCAGGGTCACCTATCTGGCTAACCACTACTCGGATGGCTCTGCTCTGTGCCAGTCATTGCACTGGCTGCCCATATATCCCAGGATCCAATTCAAACTGCTTGTTCTCACCCACAAAGCTCTCCACAGTGCGGCACCCCCCTACATCTCCACCCTCCTCTCTGTCTATCACCCCACCCGTTCTCTACGCTCTGCAAATGACCTTCGACTAACATCCACACTAGTTCGAACCTCCCAATCCCGGATCCAAGACTTCTTCCGAGCTGCACCAATCCTCTGGAACACGCTACCTCAAGAAGTTAGGATGAATCACATCTTACTCAGCTTCAGACGCACCCTAAAAACGCATCTTTTTATGGTGGCCTATCACACTCCCTAATCAAATCCAATTCACACAGTCCCTCTACAACTTCTCACAACATAACTACACGTCAAACTCCATGCCACCTAAATACATCTCAAGGTTCAGGCCAATTGGTCAAGGAAGGCATTATCTATCCCCCATTTCCTTGAGATGGCTGGATTGTCATTGTAAATAAGCACCTGTACCTTGCCCCCCCCACCCCCACCATTATCTCATTGTAGATTGTAAGCTCTCACGAGCAGGGTTGTCTTTTTTCCCTCTAAATATTGTATTTTCTATAACTGTTACTTGTTTGAATATGATCCTCCAGAATTGTAAATCGCTGCGGAATATGTTGGCGCTATAGAAATAAAGATTATTATTATTATATATTGACAGTAAGCTGATAATCCATGCTGGGGCACGGTTGGACCAGGAAGCAGGAGAGACCTAGTCAGATAGTGATAATCTTCTGATGGTAAAACACTCGTTGTATTGAAACAGCACACAAGTGTCACATCCCTGAAATCAGTGTTTTAGCCCCTACCTCAGGCTGCCCTCATAGCAAAAAAACTGTTTTCATATTCCCTTTAAAAGAGATACACACAATAGAGGAAAGGCAGGACTTACAGAGACTATCAATTTTCTTCCCACTCCACTTACTACAAAACAGCGCCTCTAATTACACCCCCGGTATCTTACATAAGAAGTGTGATCAACCTGGTATGTAATCCTCAGCCTCTATTCACTTCCACATCTTTATGACCAGTCCATGTGTTGGAAAGCTTCAATTCTAAGAATTTCCTGACAGTGCAGACTTCTTATGTATGGTGTGAGCCGTAGTTTTGAACACAACTGCCAACACGTGTTGCCGCCTATATTTCTGAAATTATGCTAGGAATTATAGTTTTCCAGGAAATCTAGAGATCTAAAGCCTGCTTTACATGTTACGATTTCGCATACGATATCGTATGCGATCGTAACCGCCCCCATCGTATGTGCGGCACGTTCAATTTGTTGAATTGCCGCACAAACGAGTAAATCCCGTCACACATACTTACCCGTCCATACGACCTCGATGTGGGCGGCGAATGTCCACTTCCTGGAGTGGGAGGGACGTTCGACGTCACATCGACGTCACGTGGCAGCCGGCCAATAAAAGCGGAGGGGCGGAGATGAGCGGGATGTAAACATCTCGCCCACCTCCTTCCTTCCGCATTGCTGGCCGGGAGCCGCAGGACGTAGGTAAGATCTGTTCATCGTTCCCAGGGTGTCACACACTGCAATGTGTGCTACCCCGGGTACGATGAACAATCTGACGTGCAATGCAATTTTTAGGAATTGAACGACGTGCATGCGATGAACGTTTTAACGTTCAATCGCAATCGCACGTACCTGTCACACACTATAATGTACCTTACGATGCTGGATGTGCGTCACTTACGACGTGACCCCGCCGACACATCGTAAGATATATTGTAGCGTGTAAAGCGGCCTTTATCCTCTGGCACAGTAAAAAGGTGTGCCGTCAGACTTGTAGGGTATGACAGGGGTGAGCCACAGATTGCATGTCAATGGGAATCTTAATGCCAGTCGTCACCTTTGTGCCACCATTTATTTAGGGTTTTTTCCTCTCGTCTGGATGGAAATTACAACCACAACTATACCTTATGAGCATTGACAGAAATAAATAGCAAAGAATACAAAGATGGGAATTGGATAGGAAAACCAACAAGAGGGATGGGGGGGGTCATCATGCCACTTTTTCTGCAAGGATTACAGCTCTGATCACAGTATTGTTTTCCACTTTCAGTATTTTCAAAAGCAAAAGTAATGAAGTCTGCAGTGCAGTTTTTACCACCTAAAACACCAATTTAACCCCAAAGTCAATCAGATCCATCGGCGTGATTGAAATTGTATTACTTCTTATAGGAAACTATTTCCTTATACTTGTTATGTAGTCACAAAAATTAGAGCAGAAATGAATAGAGCTGTGTAGGTAGCAAGGTCACTATTTGCATTTGTAAGAAATCTCTTTTAACTGTTGCTTACTGTGAACTATAATGTGACTGCATGTTGTGGCAGAATGAAACGGGAACGATAAGAAAGATTTGGAAGCTTTTTTTTTAATAAGAAAGTATATAAAAAGACAGAGAGGATACAGTGCAGTGACTGTATTTGCAGATAATGAGAAGGATTATTTTCGCAGTACCTTTCGGTGGACACAGTGTCGACAAAAATTGTGAAATCCCTCTGTAATGGATGAGAGGCATCTTTTCTGTGGAGCTCAGTAAACCTGACACATGGGGAACAGGCATGCTGTGTGTGGAAAGTAATGACCAATCAGTTCTTATAAAATATAATACGTTTCTGTGTTTAGGATCTGTTGTTTTTCAAATTCTGTTGCCGTCAGCATTAGAGGTATCAGGAACGAGACAGCTGCCTGAAGGCAGGAGCGAGTATCATTCAAACGAGACATTTTATCAAGCACTTGCCTGCTTTTCTCGGGAGGAGACGCTACACCATGGATACCTGAGTATCCCCAAGACTAAATGTCCTAATCCCTTGTCTTCTAGTTCCTTTCTGAAATAGCGAACCTCCTTTGGGAGACTCATCAGGAGACTTCAGGCAATGCCTCCTGAGAAAATATGCAGATGGCTTTCCCCCAAAAGGATGAGACCTGTCACTAAATTCACACGGCTTTAGAACTGTTACCAAACCCGTCTAAAACAGAGTTTCTAGACTGTCGACAGCTTTTCTCAGATGGGATCTGTATCCATTTCTGTCTAGAAATCTATGAACCTCACATGGACTGAATGTTCATCCATGTGAATACAGCTTTCTTTCGATGTTATACTGTTGTAAATGGGATACTAAAACTGGTCCACCTTGCATGGTAATACCCGGCATGCTGGAAATATGGGTTCTAAAAGCACAATTACTTGGGTGTACTCATTTTTCTAAAAATTTCTGAGCTTTCATCTAATAGCACAGAACTACCTAAAAAATGACTCTGACTACGGGAGCCTTTATAGCTAGAGTTGGGGTGAATTTGCTGAAGCCTGTTTGTCAGCCACGTTAGAAAATCGCCTCCTACCTCCCGTCATCCACATATCTTCTTTTAATTAGCCATCCTGGTGCAATATCACATGGGTGTCAATGATGTCAGGCCATACGGGTAATCAAAAGAGGAGCCAATGATGTCAGAATATGGGCAGTGATATTGGAGCTCCTGTACGACGGACACAGATTACTGATGTAGCTGATGGACCAGTAACTGCAAATCAATTCTCACCAATCTAGGTGTCACCCATCTTTTCTGGCACAGGAATATGCATTCTGATGCCAAGCCATTTATTCATCTTTTCCTACCTATTTTGCTTATTAGATACATAGTGAAATAAGTATTTAATACATCCCTAATTTTCTAAGTAAATATATGTCAAAAGGTGCTATTGACATTCATTTCTCACAAGATGTCAGTGACAACCAATCCAATTCACACAGGCCAAGAAGTCAAACCATAGATGTCCATAAATTTAGTGATGTGTAATAATGAGAAAGGACACAGGGAATAAGTATTGAACACTCTTACTGAAACGTATTTAATACTTTGTACAAAGGCCTTTGTTGGTGATGACAGCTTCAAGATGCCTCCTGTATGGAGAAACTAGTCACATGCATTGCTCAGGTGCGATTTTGGCCCATTCTTCCAAACACTCTTCAAATCCTGAAGCTTTTGTGGACTCCTAAGAACTCTGAGGTTTAGTTGCTTCCATAAAGTTTGTTTTGGATTTAGGTCCGGTTGATTGGCTAGGTCCACTCTAGCAACTATAATTTTTTTCTCTGAAACCAATTGAGAGTTTCCTTGACAGTATGTTTTGAATTAATGTCTTGCTGAAACATCCACTCTTGTGCTATCTTCATCATCCTGGTAGATGGCAGAAGATTTTTATCAAGAATGTCTCGATACATTTGTCCATTCATCCTTCTTTCAATCATTTGACGTTTGCCAATGCCTTATGCTAAAAAACAGCCTCACACCATTATGCTCCCATCTCCAAGCTTCACTGTTGCTTTGGTGTTTTTGGGGGTGATATGCCATACCTTTTGGTCTCCAAACATGGTGTGTATTATGTTATCCAAATAGTTCCATTTTGGTTTCATCTGAGCAGACTATATTCTCCAAGAATTTCACAAGCTTGCCTAAATGTTCTTGAGAAACTTTAAACATGCTTGAACATTCTTTTTGTTCAGCAATGGAGTTTCACTTGGTGAGCATGCATACAGGCCATGGAGGTTGAGTGCATTACTTATTGTTTTTTTTTTTTTAAACAATTGTACCTGCTGATTCCATGTCTTTGTGTATCTCTGCACAGGTGGTTCTTGGCTCCTAGACAACTGTTCTGATAATTCTTTTCACTCTTCTAGCTTAAATCTTGCAGTGAGCACCTGGCTAGTTTATCATGAAATTATGTTCTTTCCACTTCTAGATTATAGCACCAACAGTGCTCACTGGAAGTTTTAGTAGTTTAGAAAATCAAAGGTATTGACACGGCTCAATGGTTTTACCCACCATGAGATGTTTCTTGTGTGCCATCTTGGTAATGAGACACCTTTTTATAGGCCATCAGCTGAACCAGCTATTATTTTTCACTAAGCAGCTAGTATGCTTTCTAATTACTGATAGATTTCAGCTGGTGTAATGACTATCCATGGCTTTTTGCACCTCTCTTTCTTCAGGTGTTCAGTATTTTTTCCTGTGTCATTTCTCATTATTATAAAAGGGAGTGTAAAGGGTTAAATTGCAGCGCTGCTGTGAAATAAAGATGAATGTTGAATCTTCGATATGTGACTTTATTGTATTAGTGATGATCCTGATGGAGGAGGTTGCCCCGAAATGCGTAGAATAAAGTCATATATTAAAAATTCAATTGAACCCTTTCCACTCCCATTTGCAATCACAAAGTATCCTTTGACACCTGGAGATGCAGCAGCTGTCTTTACAAGATTCTTCCTAGTGGTTGTGTTTGACACAACCCCCCCAGGTGAGCAAAACCGTTATTGCAGGTTCACTGTATCTCACAGATAAGACCCTATTCTTGCACTTTTTGTTTTCTTATATCCAGTATTTCTCATTATTACACATAACTTCATTGATTGACATCTATGATTTCATTTCTTTGCCTGTGTGAATTGGATGGGTTGTTACTAACATCTGGTGACAAATTGTTGTCAATAGCACCTGTAGGAATATATTTACTTAGAAAATTAGTTACGTGTTCCATACTTATTTCACCTGCTGTATGTTCAAACAAAGAAAACTGAGTAATGTTTTAAATGTCGTAGTTATCTCATTAAAGTATCCAAACAATTTGCTAAGTCTACTCAGTGTGCAATGATATTTGATAAATTACCAGGAGGCACCAAACTGCAACTGAAGCGTGGCTCAAGCCAAAAATCTCTCCTTGACCGCTCCTATGGCCAATCACTGTGATAGAACTAATTTATGTCCAGTGCTGCAGAGCCACAGGCTGTCTGATACATATGGTGTATGGATAGGGCTACAGAGGTGATCTGAAGAATCTGAAAATGTCTAAATTGTGTCCTTTCTGCAGGATACTGTTGTGAATGTACATATTTGTCGGAGGTTTACAACTTGAGATTCTGCTTTTGACATACGGAAATGGGGTTCTGCTTATTACATTTAGAATCGCCTCAGTAGGAAAGCAAGAGAGAAAGATTTATTAAACCCTGTGAAAAGGAAAAGTGGGGCAGTTGTCCACAGCATGCAATTAGATTCCAGCTCTCATTTTTCCAAGTCCCTATCGAAAGTAACGCAACTGCTCTACTTTTCTTTTGCACTGGTTTTGATAAATCTCTCTGCCCTCCTCTCTGACTACTCAATTTTACCTGAAGGTAAATAAATAAAAACTGGAAATATGTTTGTAATATAACTGGATGATCCCTACGGTCCATTGCTGCTCTTGTTTTCCAGCATAGTGCAACATAATATTAGTTTGCTTCTTGTTTTCTGACAAGCATTTTATTGTTCTGGTCTGTAAATCTTAACATTTTTGTCAGTACCGTGAAGCATAAAACTGTATTTGAGCACTGCGTCTCCTTACACGATCTGATCCTTTATAGCGGATGCCGTACAGGTTGACTTCCTTCAATTCTAATACAGTTGATCGGGTACTATAGACCTATCATCACGATTATACCAAAAGGGTTATCTACTCTCATCAACAGTTTTACCTCATGTGCACATGTTGAGTATTTGGTGAGTTTTTACCTCAGTTAAACCAGGAGTGGGTAAAATACAGACTTGGTGCCCGTGTTTCTATTATACTTCTCCTCTGATTGTCCCACTCCTGGTTTTGGCTCCTGGTTTTGGCTACAAATACTGAGGTAACAAACTCATCAAATACTCAACGTGGTTAAGTGGTCTTATTCCATGTGGACATGTTGAGTATGATAAGATTTTTACCTCAGTATTTGTAAGCTGAAACCAGTAGTGGGTATAAAATACAGAAGTGATGCCTGTGTTTCTATTATATTTTTCCTCTGATTATTCCTCTCCTGGTTTTGGCTTACAAATACTGAGGTAAAAAACTCACCAAATACTCAATGTGTGTAAGTGGCGTTACGCCATATGGACACGTTTAGTATTTGGTGAGTTTTTTATCTCAGTATTTGTAAGTCGAAACCAGGAGTGGGTAGAAAATACAGAAGTGGTGCCCGTGTTTCTATTATACTTTTCCCCTGAGGCCATGTCAACATGTTGACTATTTGGTGAGGGGTTTTTGTTACCTCAGTGTTTGTAAGCCAAAACCAGGAGAGGGTAGAAAATACAGAAGTGGTTACGTGTTTCTATTATATTTTTGCCCTGATTGTTCCACTCCTGGTTTTGGCTACAAATAGTGAGGTAAAAAACTCACCAAATACTCAGCCTGTGTAAGTTGCATTAGGCCATGTGGACACATTGAGTATTTGGTGAGTTTTTTCCCTCAGTGTTTATAAGCCAAAACCAGGAGTGGGTCAAAAATATAGAAGTAGTGCCCGTGTTTCTATTATACTTTTCCTCTGATTGTTCCACTCCTGGTTTTGGTTACAAATACTGATTTAAAAAACTCACCAAATACTCAATGTGGGTAAAGAGCCTTAGGCCATGTGAACATGTTGACTATTTGGTGAGTTTTTTTACCTCAGTCTTCGTAAGTCAAAGCCAGGAGTGGATAAAAAATACAGAGTGGTGCCCGTGATTCTATTATACTTTTCCTCTGAAGCTAAATGCACATGGTGAGTATTTGGTAAGTTTTTTTCCCCTCAGTATTTCGAAGCTGAAACCAGGATTGGGTGAAAAATACAGAAGTGGTGCTCGTGTTTCTATTATACTTTTGATTGTCCCACTCCTGATTTTGGCTTACAAAATACTGAGGTAAAAAACTCACCGAATGTTCAGCGTGTGCACATGGTTTTGTACTGCCAATTAGTGACATTTTTAGAAATTAGACCTAGATCATAAGCATTGATATGCATATTCAATAAATGACAGTAAACTTAAGCTATTTTGCTATTAGAATGGACAATAAAAAACATATAACAGACCCATAATGGTTGTCCTAGGTGGAATTGACATATTTAGTTTTGTACATCAGTTCATTTAGATACTGCCTGCCAATTAGAGTCATACTACCAGTATGCTCTATGCGTAAATGGATACAAAAGATCAAACTGTGCCCGAAATCTCTACCAAAATGTTAAATGCAATACAAATACTAAATGGTGCCATTAGTCTAGAATTCACGAAATCGGAAAAGAATATATCTGGTTTGTCAATGAAAAGGTCATAGATATTTTTGGGGTATTATTCATTTACCTAATTAGAACGATAGATTTGAAACGTGCAATTGCAATTAGGCATTGAAATGCGGCCAGGCTTGTAATTTATCCGAAGATAAAAAAGCACCATTAGGGCAACTGCAGAATGTGTACAAGTGTCTACCATTCACTTAACAGCCTTGAATGTTTGCTGACAAATGGCAAGGGTAAGCCATTACACTGCCCGGTAGTCAGCTCACAACTTATGACTTGGCACATTGGCAATCACAGAGGTAATTTTGGATAATTCTTGTAGATGCTGCAGATGCTCTTTTGAGGGATAATTTTTAACCATTCTGCACTAATTGTCCTCAATGACTTTCAGTCATAGTTTTCCAATTTGGCTAAGAATGATACTCGTCTTCAAGTAGTTGACTGCATCTATGTCAGGTTCAATCGCAGACTTGTATTATGCTTGATATGTACCGTGTTCATGGCCGTTGCTTACAAAGTTCCAACATATTCCGTAGTGTTGTACAGAGATTACCACTAATGAAAGTGGATATAAAAACCTGATAGCTCCTGCGGGAGGAGGACCACAGCTAAATTGTGAACCATAACTCATATTAATGTTACCTGGAAGAACACAATACAACAGAAGCCATGAAAACCATTGTTCTTTAACGCATTGACTTAAATTTAAAAGTAGTTTTTGATTATTGGCATTCAGCAACCATTGAACAGTTAATTTTCTTCTAAATATCAATTAATATCAGGTATTTATCTTCAATAATGGGGTAGCGGTTTACCAAAACTGGGTTTAAAGTAAATGAGAGAACAGGATATGTCCTGTCTCTAATGTCACGGTGGGAATTTAAGCCGTCACCTTATGCCATACCTATGTCACCCCATATAGAGCAGGCCCTGGACTGTCCCGTTCCAGCAGATCTCCATTGTTTTTATCCCTCTTGTTCCCTCCGTCTGCACACTACATATTGTTTCCATTTTGTTGACGTCATAATCTTTCTGGAATTTCATGTTTTGACTTCAAGCCCCAGAGAAATCCCTGTTTGGTCATATGCCCCTATATATAAAAGTGGTTCTTACCAAACTGCAACCAGATGAAAATATACAGAAATCCTTAACTGAATCCAGAACTATCCCCACCAATGACAATTCTTGGTGATCACTATAGGTGTTGGTGAGCCTGACTCGCTGTCAAGTTGTGTCTATCAACTCTTAAGGGTCTAATTTGTGGACCTGTTCGGTAAATGCCCTCTTTTTCTACAGGAAAATCCGTCCTCTCTTTCTCAAGTAGCATCTGCTTTTAATTTAACAAAACGCTAACTCCAGATTACAGCAAATCCCTGATCCTGCTGAGCTGAGAGATGCAGTATGTAAATATACAGGGAGACTCACTGGGCAGTATATAGATACTGAGAAACCCAAGGAGTAGAACAAATGGCACCCGCAGGGGCTGAAAAGATATTACAAATGAATATCCAACTATCCATCTAACTCGACATGAACGCAGACATTTCTAGAAACAGAATGGATATTTTACTAATTCATAGAGATGATTGCATAATCTAAGCCCAAACTTTACCCTTCCTGTAGGACCATGAATATAACTTGGGTATCCAAAGCATAGTTTAGAAGGGACAAATGAAGCATAAGCAACAAAGAGTTGTAATGTATACATCCAGCCATACATGTATATTTATATATCCCATAATGTATGAGACCAATCCAACATTTTTCTTTGACATTATCCCTAAGACAACCCATTCTGTCTGTAACTTTTGTCAGTGGGAGATCCAGTTCAGAGAATCCGGTCTATGTACTAACCATAAGTGAGGCCTGTTGGGTACGTGAAATAGAAACATTACTACAGTATGGAAACCGGACTAGTATACAGCAGTAAGTACTGCAATAACTAGATATACTGTATATACACTATTGCAATGTGCTGTGTATTAGTGCATATTATAGCCACATGTGGATAGTCTTCTTATGGTCTTATGTAATTCATGGCATGTATAATGCATGTAAGATGAGGCCCCATAAATAGATAAATAAGTACATAGATAAATACTGTAGGTAGATAGGGGCTATATAACCAGATAGATAGTAATTAGACAAAGATAATAGATAGATGGATGAATGGATAGGTGACATAAAATAGATAGATGATTAGATAGATAGATAAGATAATATATAGATAGATGGATAAATAGATAAATATCCATTGGTGACCTAAAATAGATAAAAAGATAAATTATTAGATAGATGTATAAATGGATAGATTGATAAATAGATCTATGGATAGATCGATCAATGGATAAATAGAGAGAGATAGATAGATAGATAGATAGATAGCAAATAGATAAATGGATAACAAATGGATGGATGGATGGCTAGATAATAAGATGGATGAATGGATAGATAGATTTATAGATAATTGATGGTTGGTTGGATTGATAGATGGATAGATAGATAATAGATGTATGGATAGACAAATAGATGCAAAATATATAGATAATTAGAGAGACTATAGATAACTAGATAGGTAGGTGTTTGGATAGATAGTTAATAGAGAATAGATAGATGGATATAGATACATAGATAGATAATAGATGGAAGGATAGATTGAGTATAGGATAGAGGATAAATAAATAAAGAGATAGATAGATGAAATATATATATAATTAGATAGAATATAGATAGAGAGTAGATAGATAATTGAGCAGTGATAGATAGATGATAGATAGATAGATAATAGATGGAAGGATAGATTGAGGATAGATAGAAATGAATGGATAGATAGATAGATAGATGAAATAAAAATACATATATACATAATTAGATAGAAAATAGATAATAGAGCAGTGATAGATAGATAGATAGATAGATAGATAGATAGAGGGATAGATAGACAGATGGATAGAGGTCTAGATAGATAGATAGATATATGTATAGATTTATGTATAGATAGATAATAGATAGAGGGATAGATAGATAGATATATGTATAGATAGATAGATAATAGATAGAGAGATAGATGGATAGATGTATGTATAGATAGATAATAGATAGAGGGATAGATAGATAGATGGATAAATAGATGGATAGATAGATGATAGATATTGATAGTCCCCAGCACACACCTCCTGTAGGGCATCCAAGGTCTGAGTGATGGTGCCAGTCCTCCGCTGCCCTAGGACAGCTCCTTACCTGGGAGACTATGGGAAAGGATATGGGTTGCAGACCATCCTCAGACACCAGCTCCGTGGTCGGCTGTTCTGGTTCAGGTAGAAGAAGACCACTGGCGCTAAGGTGGGGTAGGGGAGCCCTTCAGCCTCTGGCTCGGGAGCTTTGCTGCTGCTATCTTTGGATGATGATGGTTCCTGCTCCTGGCCTTTGTCTCCAGCCATGCTAAGTGCAGTTCCAAGGTCTCCTACTTATGGTAAAGACTTCATCCAGGTGTCAGCCTCTGCTCCTCCACCAATGTCTGTACGAGCCCAAATCCGCATCCAGGAGACGAGCCAGTGTGAGAGTGTTCTGTGGCAGGCTGTGAACTTTTCCCGTGTGCCCGCGCCCCTGGGTGCTGCTCCTAGATGGCCATCCTCTGTGCTGGCACCTTGCCCGGTGATGCCTGGCTCTCTCACACCTGTATGTGTCCCCTCCTCCTGCCAGTCACCATCCCTCCCACCTCTCCATGCCCGTACCTCTCCCTCTCTCCACACTCCTCCTCCTCTCTCTTTCCTCTGGTCTCTTGCCTTGAAGTAGATTCCTTTATGTTTCTCCTGTCTCCGACTTGCGGAGCTTTATCCCCCCCTCCTTCTTACACCTCTCCAGATGGTCCCAGTAAAGTGCTGCTGCCTGGTGGGGACATGCCGGAGGAGAGCTGCTGCCCCGGTGCCCTCGGATGCCGGGCGGTGCCACGCTGATGTGGTGCCGGTGGTTTGCAGACTTTGCCCGTGTGCTGCGCGGTATAGGAGAGATGCTGCCGCCGCCGCCAGAGCTCAGTTCTCCACAGCTGGATCCTAGAGTCCAACTTCAGTAGACGATGCCACCTCCTGCAGCTGCTGAGCCAATCACACGCAGAATTTCCGCACAGCGGATGCCTATTGGCTGGCGCGGCTGTCAGTCAGCAGGGAGGCGGTGACACATCTGGAATGAGATTAGAGCGAGCGGAGCTTCAGCGCCAAATGGTCCGAATCCAGCAAGGAGAGTGGTCAGCCCTCAGGATGGGAGCCCACCGGCAACTCCGGGCTTCACCCCATACCAGGCTGCCATTGCCCTCAGCAACAAGGAGAGCATAAACTGGTGCCTTCTCCTCAGCCCCCTGGCAGCTGTTCACTCTGAGCATAGAGCCATGGCTGCCTCCTCCTCTCCAGTTCATGTAGCCTGTTAGCAATCAGGCTGCAGAGTTCTGTATAACAGCAGATAGATCCAGAGCCCCCAGCATTGTGTGCACTGTCCCCCAGCTTCTATATGATAGGGGGCCCCTTCCAAAATCCTGTAGTCCTCACCTGCTCCCATGCTGGCAGGTGATCTTGGTCCAGGACTCGTGGTTCCCGTGAGGGCTAGCATTTGCCATCACAATTCTTTCTTCCAGAAGCCGTTTTCGCTGGTCGCCAAAGACCACCAAGCTCCTACGGTGTAGAGCCCGAGTCGCCATCCACGAATCTTGTGTAGAAGCTCCAGGACAGGTTCTTCTGCCTCCGTCAGTCCTCAGAGGAAAAGATCCAAGAGATGTCATCATGGTTCTCAGAGATATTTTTCAATAATAATCTTTATATAGCGCTATTACTTCCACAGCACTTTACATACATTAGCAACACTGTCCCTATTGGGGCACCGATCTGTATGTCTTGGGAGGAAATCGCAGTACCTGGAGGAAACCCACACAAACATGGGGAGAACATTCAAACTCCTTGCAGATGTTGTCCTTGGTGGGATTTGACCCCATTACTCCAACGCTGAAAGACTGCAGTGCTAACCACTGAGCCACCGAGAGATCATTTTATATACATCTCAACTCAACTGCAGGGGCTTCAGCCATCCCACAAGTAGGGATTCTATCTCCTCCGTCGCCCCTGATGGCACCTGAACTAGGTGAGCCCCATTGCTTTCAGACTTGGGGTAAAGCAGGGGAGATGAGTGACTGATCTAATTTGGCAGTGGTACATTCTCAGGTGGCACCACCCATAGTTAGTGGCTGCAGTAGCAAGGGGTGCAGCCTCACAGTCCTTCCAGAGATCTCTTCCTCAAGTTCAACCCTGTCGCCACCTACCTTCAAAAATATATGTTCCTACAGTATTTTCCCTCTTGGCTCTATCCTATACGAAGACACTAGGGCGAAGATTTTGACGAATAATTCGGTTTTGCGGTTTTGATATTTTTTTTCCATCCAATTTTTCAAGCCGAAGAAAATGCAGTATTTTACATTATCAGCAAAATGAATGAGTTTTCTAAAATCTCAATCACATGGTGCGTTTTCTTCCTTGTGTTTATTGTACTGTGTATTTTTTTTTAAACACAGTATGCCAATTCTTTCAGCCTTTTTACTGAAGTTTTTCCACATTTAAATAGGTTACCAGGAGTTTAAAAAAATGCATTAAAAATGCATTTAGTTTCCACTGGCCTTATGGAGCAGCAAATTCAGTGATGAGAGATAGTGAACGGCATTTTGTAAGAGGAATGGAACAAAAGCCTAAAATATCAAACACACAAATCTGTGCGGTTTTCGGTTTGGTTTTAAGACATGTATTTTCCTAAAGGACTTTGTGATTGTTGTTATCTGGACACCATTTTTGGCTTTCAGGGTCCATTGAGCTACTGCCTGGCAGCTTTAAGTTGATATGTCTAGTGGTCGGCTGGCACAATGGCCTAATATTGGCTACAATACTAAAGTGACCAATGTTGGTTACAATATCCCAATACCCCTTTGCGTCCCTTGCCTCCCTCCTTTTCTGCATCAGTCAGTTCATCTGTCAGGGCTTGGGTAGTATTATTATTTATTATTATAGCGCCATTTATTCCATGGCGCTTTACAAGTGAAAGAGGGTATACGTACAACAATCATTAACAGTACAAAACAGACTGGTATAGTAGGAGAGAGAACCCTGCCCGCGAGGGCTCACAGTCTACAGGGAATGGGTGATGGTAGAATAGGTGAGGACAGAGCAGGTTGCACAGTGATGTACTGGACTGAGGGTTATTGTAGGTTGTAGGCTTGTCGGAAGAGGTGGATCTTCAGGTTCCTCTTGAAGCTTTCCACGGTAGGGGAAAGTCTGATATGCTGCTGTGTCGCCAGGGGTTAAGGGGATACCCAGAACCGGGCCAAGGGGTCGCTTCTGGAAAGGGATCACGGTGTCGTGACCCGGTCTGTGCTCCCTGGTTCCACAATAAAAAGGGGGGTTATGTTCGTGACGCCACCCGTGGAATGTGATCAGAGATGACCACCGCTGCTGCAGAACCTCCGGGGTGATGGAAGGCAGCTTGAGATGGGATGGCTCCCCACGGGTAGAGCCTTTTCCCCGGGGCAGTGTGTTAGTTTATGGGGGGAGTGCAGGACACAAGCACAATAAACAGGCAGACTCACGGTTTTGCAGTTTCTTTGTCCTTTACTGATGATGGTATTCAGCAGAGTACTGTCCACGGAGTCTGTGAGGGGTTCAGGGTTTCTCCCACCCAGCCGGGCCGTTTTGGCTTCCTTGCCTGCACTGTGTGTCTGTGGCCCTGCTGCTGTGTGAACTAGGCAGCCGGCTCTGCTCTGCTCCTAGGTACCGACCTGACAGGCAACTCGAGTCCTTCCTAGTATGTTCCTGAACTCTGCGTTTGTTGCTGTGTCTGTGGTACAGATAGAGAATGTGGAATCCTCACTTCTCTGGTGGTAACTGTACAGTATGTAACCTGCAGTCTCGGATCCAGCATCCGTTCTGTGTGCTCCACTGGGATGAGCTCTGCAATGCTCTGTCTCCCAGGAATGTTCTCTGCTTTATCTGTCTCCTTTCCTCAGACCCTCAGCTAGGCCTGGAATTGGTCAGTGGATCCTAAGGTGAGCTAAAGCCAGCTTCCAACCTGCAGATCCTTTCTCCTCAGTGCTCTGCACTGAACTCACAAACTGAAACTACTGACCATTTCCTCCCCCCACCAGAATATTCAGGGAAGCAGCTTGGTCTCCCCCTTCTGGCCAGGAGGTCTTGGTGTTGTGTGTGGGGAGTTAACCCTTTGTGTGGCAACCCTGGGGTGCCACATTCCCCCTTAGTCAAGAACAGTACTCCGGGACTGTTAAAGAAACAAACAAGTTATGAACAACAAGTGTATATATAAATACAGAGTCTCAAAAGGAAAAAATACAAAACCCTTAAAGTTCAAAAAGAGTCCAAAATGTTCAAGAATATGTAAGTGTTCATACAGTATAGTCTCTGTAGGTACTGGGCTTTTGGTCTTAACGTTGCAATTAAATAAACATTTCAATCAACAAACACTTCTTAAAGGTGTCTCTACTCTGGTCATAAGTGCAGTAGGCCTCACGGCCCTCGGGCCACCAACAATGTGATCAAGTTGTAACTCTCCGTGCTGCCACCTTACACCACTCTTCTCTCATCTTTTCTGTACACTAAACTGTTACGGTTTTTCATATAAACATAACATATGTACATTTTTAATGCAATTTCACATTAGTCTTTATATCTTGCTGGTATCTGACCCTGAGTACTACGCTGTGATCTGCGTACTGTTGCTGTACTGGGTGTACTTAGCATAATGGTGTGGGTGGAAGTGTACCTATTTGGTGTTTCTGGTACTTGTGAGGATGAGGTACTGACTGTAGGACTGGCAAACTCACTGGGACCAGGAATCTGTTCTTCCTCTACGGTTTCGACTTCCAGTTCTTCTTGTCTTGAGACTTCTTGTGGTATGGATTCTGATGCTGGTTCCACCACTTGAGGGAAGGCGATCATTGGGACTACTACTGCTCCATAGTAATTTGGCCATGTTTTTGGGAAATCTCCTAAGACTGTATGGAATACATCTTCTTCCTTCTTGACAGGTTGTACCTGTATGGGTAAGGTGACTTCTGGTGTCTTCAGGGTTTCAGGACACGGTTTGAGTTGATCTCTTGACACGACAGCTGATGTCCTTCCTTCATCCTTACTGATGAGACACACTTTGGGATTATCCATACTGGATGGTAAGACTGTATATGGGGTGGTTTCCCACTGATTATCCAATTTGTTCGTGCGTCGTTTCCTCTTGAGAACTTGGTCACCAGGTTGCAATGGGGTTGCTAGAGCATGCTGGTTGAAGTTTCTCTCTTGTCTTCCCCTAGCTTGTTGGAGACTTTTCTCTACGCACTCTTGTACTTGGCGATACTGTTGCTGACGTAGGGTATCCCAATTGGATTCTTGAACTTCCGCATCTGGCTTCAGAATTCCCATATCTAAATCAATTGGCAGTTTACCGGGCCTTGCACGCATGAGGTAAGCAGGGGTGCAGTTTGTAGAACTCACCGGGACATGATTGTACAAGTCCACCAAGTCTGGCAATTTCTCTGGCCATTGATTTCTTTCTGACTCTGGTAAGATCTTCAACAGGTCAATCACAATATGGTTCATCTTCTCGCATAAGCCATTTGTTTGGGGATGGTATGCTGTTGTGCGGATCTTTTTACAGCCATACATATTGCAGAATTCTTGGAAGATCTGTGATTCGAAAGCTGGACCTTGATCTGCAAGGACTTGTTCTGGGTAACCATGGGGTCTGCAAAAGTACGTCTGGAATGCTTTAGCTGCTGTTTTAGCTGTAAGGTCTTTCACGGGTACCACCACTAAGAAGCGTGAGTAATGGTCCACGATGGTTAAGGCATAGACATAGCCGGACCGGCTTGGTGACAACTTGACGTGGTCTAATGCGACTAGCTCGATTGGTTGCTTGGTTACTATGGGCTGCAGTGGGGCTCTCTGGTTCTGTTGATCCTTTCTTCTGAGGTTGCATGGTCCGCATTTTCTACACCAATCTTCAATTGATTTTCTCATGCCAACCCAGTAGAATCTTTCTCTTAAGAGCACTTCCAACTTTTTCCAACCAAAATGACCAGCACCGTCGTGGTAAGCTTCCAGAACCATCTTGACGTCTCTCTTGGGCACGATGATCTGCCAGACCAACTCATGTGTTTTTGGATTGGTGTGCCTTCTACAGAGCTTCCCTTGGTACAGGAACAATTTACCTCTCTCTTTCCAGAGATGTTGTGTCTCAGCTGGGGCATTCTGATTAGGGTATGCACCTTGTTGTGTAAGCAGTTCTTTCACTAGCTTCACAGCTGGATCGCTGTCTTGTGTGTCAGCCCATCCGTGGTGTGCTAATGGGTTGAGAGTTGCCTGCTGTTGTTTTTGGTAGACACTCGGTTGATACTGTCCCACCTTAGGATGGTGAAAGGCCGGCAGCTCAATTTCTTCCAGTCCCTCCGGTTCCTCTTCCACGTCCCCCGAGTGTGGCATCCGGGATAAGGCATCTGCATTCCCATTCTTGTGGCCTGCCCTGTATTTGATGACAAAGTTGTAGTTTGACAGTCGGGCTATCCATCGCTGTTCCAGCGCACCTAATTTTGCAGAGTCCAGGTGGGTCAACGGATTGTTGTCAGTAAAGATGGTAAATTCTGCAGCTGCCAGGTAGTGTTTGAAACTCTCTGTTACAGCCCAAACTACTTCCAGTAGTTCTAACTTGAAGGAGCTGTAATTCTCTGGGTTTCTTTCTGTAGGCCGGAGCTTCCTGCTTGCAAAGGCAATAATTTTCTGCTTGCCTTCCTGCTTTTGAGACAATACTGCTCCCAGTCCTACGTTGCTGGCATCCGTGTACAAAATGAAGGGTTGATGGTAATCTGGATATGCCAGGATCTCTTCTCCTGTCAGTGCCCACTTCAACTTCTTAAAGGACTCTTCCCTCTCATCACTCCACTGGAAAGGAGGATTTCGGGCTGCAGACTTCTTTGACTGTCCTACCAGGATGTCTTGTAGGGGAGCTGCTAGCTTCGTGAACCCTTTTATAAATCTTCTATAGTAGCCCACCAGTCCCAGGAATTGCCTCACCTCTTTCACGCTGGTGGGTCTCGGCCAATCTCTTATCACGGTAACTTTTTCAGGATCTGGTGCTACCCCTTCTGAGCTCACGACATGTCCCAGGTACTGTACCCTTGGCTTTAGAAGGTGACACTTGGA
The DNA here is from genome assembly GCF_048569485.1 of Anomaloglossus baeobatrachus. Taxonomy (NCBI): domain Eukaryota; kingdom Metazoa; phylum Chordata; class Amphibia; order Anura; family Aromobatidae; genus Anomaloglossus; species Anomaloglossus baeobatrachus. The sequence continues at coordinate 306,231,235 of NC_134357.1, read as the reverse complement.
TGGCTTGATTTTCATGCCGTATCCGGATAAGGCTTCAAACACTTCTGCCAGGTCTTGTAGATGCTGTTCAAAGGTCTTGGAGTAGACTATGATGTCATCCAGGTACAGGAGCACAGTTTCAAAGTTCTTATGTCCTAGGCAGCACTCCATCAGTCGCTGGAAGGTTCCAGGTGCGTTGCAGAGTCCAAACGGCATACAATTGAACTCACAGAGGCCCATCGGCGTGGTGAACGCTGTCTTCTCCTTGTCAGCCTCTGCCACAGGAACTTGCCAATACCCACTAGTCAGATCTAGGGTGGAAAAGTAAGTAGCGGATTTTAATGCAGCCAATGACTCTTCTATCCTAGGTAATGGGTATGCATCCTTGTGTGTAATGCGGTTGATCTGTCGGTAGTCTACACACATCCTCATGGTCCCATCTTTTTTCTTAACTAGCACTAGTGGGGCTGCCCAGGGGCTACAACTGTCTCTTATTACCCCTGCTTCTTTCATTTCTTTGAGCATGTCTTTGGCGCATTGGTAGTGAGCCGGTGGTACTGGTCTATACCTCTCCTTTATGGGTGGATGGTTACCTGTGGGTATAGTGTGCTCTACCCCTTTGATCTGCCCAAAGTCTAATGGGTGTTTGCTGAATATTTGTTCATATTCTTTCACTACCCTGTATACTCCATGCTTTTGATGGGAGGGTGTAGAATCGGTGCCTACATGTAGCTTTTGGCACCAATCCTCCAGCTTTCCCTCTGAGCCATTGTCTTCCACCTGACTTGACGGCTTCAAGGGCTCAACGGTGGTGATGGCGTTGTTATCAACCGTATATAGCTTAGCCATGGTAGCATACTTTGGTAGGGTGACCTCATCTTCCCCACAATTTAGAAGGCGTATTGGCACTCTTCCCCTGTGTATTTCAACTATTCCTCTGGCCGTCAGTACAGTGGGCCTACTGTCTGAGTACACGGGTTCTACCAGGGCCTGATAGTCTCGCCCTCTGATGCCTATTGCGGCTCTACACCAGACCAGCATTTCTGTTTTAGGAGGAATTACAATAGGTATTGAGTCACTTACCCTTACACTGCCAATTTCACCTCCTGACATTTCTACCTGCTGCTTCAGCATCAAGGCTTTAATTTCCTTCTGCAGGAGTCTCTGTTGCCCAGGTTTGGCAGTCTCGACGACCTGCTGCAAGACAGTAATTACCTCTGCAAAACAATTTTCAATTACATTCATTCCTAGCAGCATAGTTGGTTCACGTTCTCGTCGGTCAACATCAACAATGATAATACCCTGATTCTGCAATTCTATTCTCCCAATCTTAATGGTCATTTCTCTGAAACCAACCTGTGGTACTAATTCACCATTGCTAGCCCATATATTCAATGCAACATTAGATGGACCACTGCTAACATCTGAATCAGCCCAGTACCTCTTATAAAGGACATGCGGAATTGATGTTATTTGGGAACCAGTGTCCAGCAAGGCGTTGAGCAGAATGCCATCCAGCACGATGGGGATGACTGGACGTCCCCCCACATACTTGTCGTGCCAGGGTGAGGGACCTTGAGAGTTCATTCCTGAGGAGCGGCCCGCCTCCCCAGGGGATCCCCATTTAAAGCACATTCACGGGCAAAGTGACCTGGCTCCTTGCAACGGCGGCAAATGGGCTGTCCATCCGGCTGGTAGCGGTCGCTGGGTCGTCCTCTCGTCGCTTGGTATCTCCTAGGCCTCATCCACGGGACATCCTCCTTGCTGGTCGCCAGCTCAATCTTGGGTGCAGACTTGGATCCACGCAGCTCCTGGACGATTCTAGCCATGGAAGCAACAGTGTCTGTCAGGGCATCAAGCCTTTGATGGAGAGCCTCATTAGTGATGGGCTCCAGGTGGTTAGCAGCAGCCGCTGACATGGCCGATGTCACCGGCACTACTGGCTGCTGGGGTGCCACTGTAAGGTGTTGAACAGAGTCTATATCCTGCGGCTCCTCCACCTGCTGGAGGCGGATGGCTCTATCCTTTAGCTGGGCAAATGTTAGTCCTGGATCCTGGATCACCATCATGCTCAGTTGTCCCCGGTGGGAAGGGGATGAGAGTCCATCCAGGAATTGGTCTATCAGCAGCTTATCTGCTCCAGGGGCTAAGGCAGGTTCTGCTAATTTAAGTGCTCTGAGCGCCTCCTGTAAGTTTAAGGCAAAGTCTCTTGCGCTCTCTCTAGGTTTTTGCTTGCATCCAAAGAACCTCATTTTAGCCCGGCTGCCAGCAGTGGATTCAAAAGCTGCTTTTAGTCCAGCTATTATATGCTCTACAGTGTCCTTTGCATCGTCCGGCCAGGATGTAGCCTCCCGCTGGGCATTGCCAGTTAACTGTCCATAAGCATACCAACACGCTGAGCTTCTGTCAGGGGGTACATGCTGTAGTAGATTTTTAGCTTTCCGATAAAGTCATTAAGTGTGTTGGGCTCACCTGAGTACTGCGGCAGCCACACTGCACCCGGGGTGTACGGCATCAGGAACGGCATGATAGGTGCCGCTGCACCGCCGGGTACAACAGCGTCTCCCTGCTGCGACACCTTTGCGCCCCCTTAGTTAATTTCACCAGTCTTCTTGACAGCAAGCCTGGGACACTTTTCTGCGTTTTCGTTCGGGTCGCAGCACCGAGCGCACCTCCTCTGCAAGCGGTGGGCGGAGTCTTAGTTTAGGCGCGCTGTTCTCCCGCGCGTAGCAGCTAATGGCGCGATTAAAGATGGCGCCTGGAAAATTTTACCAATGATGTTTTTGGATTTTTCCAGGTATCTTTGCAAAGTTTAAAGTCCGTTCTTTGTTGCAACAATTCACAGTTCAAGTCTTTTACGCGATGCAATAAGTCTTTACAGGCACACGTCACCCGGGTTGCAGCCGGGTCTAGTCCGCATCCTGTTCGTGATGCCAAAGTTGTGTCGCCAGGGGTTAAGGGGATACCCAGAACCGGGCCAAGGGGTCGCTTCTGGAAAGGGGATCACGGTGTCGTGACCCGGTCTGTGCTCCCTGGTTCCACAATAAAAAGGGGGGTTATGTTCGTGACGCCACCCGTGGAATGTGATCAGAGATGACCACCGCTGCTGCAGAACCTCCGGGGTGATGGAAGGCAGCTTGAGATGGGACGGCTCCCCACGGGTAGAGCCTTTTCCCCGGGGCAGTGTGTTAGTTTATGGGGGGAGTGCAGGACACGAGCACAATAAACAGTCAGACTCACGGTTTTGCAGTTTCTTTGTCCTTTACTGATGATGGTATTCAGCAGAGTACTGTCCACGGAGTCTGTGAGGGGTTCAGGGTTTCTCCCACCCAGCCGGGCCGTTTTGGCTTCCTTGCCTGCACTGTGTGTCTGTGGCCCTGCTGCTGTGTGAACTAGGCAGCCGGCTCTGCTCTGCTCCTAGGTACCGACCTGACAGGCAACTCGAGTCCTTCCTAGTATGTTCCTGAACTCTGCGTTTGTTGCTGTGTCTGTGGTACAGATAGAGAATGTGGAATCCTCACTTCTCTGGTGGTAACTGTACAGTATGTAACCTGCAGTCTCGGATCCAGCATCCGTTCTGTGTGCTCCACTGGGATGAGCTCTGCAATGCTCTGTCTCCCAGGAATGTTCTCTGCTTTATCTGTCTCCTTTCCTCAGACCCTCAGCTAGGCCTGGAATTGGTCAGTGGATCCTAAGGTGAGCTAAAGCCAGCTTCCAACCTGCAGATCCTTTCTCCTCAGTGCTCTGCACTGAACTCACAAACTGAAACTACTGACCATTTCCTCCCCCCACCAGAATATACAGGGAAGCAGCTTGGTCTCCCCCTTCTGGCCAGGAGGTCTTGGTGTTGTGTGTGGGGAGTTAACCCTTTGTGTGGCAACCCTGGGGTGCCACACTGCGGTAGAGCGTTCCAGAGTATAGGGGAGGCACGGGAGAAATCTTGTACGCGATTGTGGGAAGAGGAGATAAGAGAGGAGTAGAGAAGGAGATCTTGTGAGGATCTGAGGTTGCGTGCAGGTAGGTACCGGGAGACTAGGTCACAGATGTAAGGAGGAGACAGGTTGTGGATGGCTTTGTATGTCATGGTTAATGTTTTGAACTGGAGTCGTTGGGCGTATGATGATAGTATGATGGTATGATGATTTTACAATGAGGTTTTACAGCATCTACAAAATCATTGAGTTTCGTATTTTTTAAATTTCTTTCTATTTGGAGGCTTGGATTGATTTGTTTCATTTCATGTTGTCATAAATTTAAGGTCCCATTGTTTCCAATGAAAACTGAGGACCCTAAAATGGTCCTGTTTTATATGGGTATCAAAAAAGTGTCAATAGATGTGCTGTTTGGCTTGGCAGAGGATAAACTCCAAAAGCTGCTAGGGCTACGAGTGTGGAGTTATGTCCATTGGACAAGTGATTTTTTTTTGCGATGGTAAGAACCACGGTTCCTTCTTACTATGTAAGAATTACGATGGTGATTAAAGGGCTTCTCAGGAAAAGGAAAAAAAAATAATGGGGTAATCACTGTAATTCCCTAAGAATTAAAATGGGTTACCTCCTTGTCACACTGACAGAAACTTATCCTAATCTATTTAGAGGGCAGGAGCTGTGGGGAAGCATGTGCAGTGAATTGGATTCATAATATTAGTTGATCCCTACCGATTCCATTGAGCAATTTTGGATTGACATGTGCAGTGAAATCTCCTCCCTTTTATATGTAGGAAGATGTGCTCCAGGTGGATATTCGAATCTAATGCTGGAGATAGCAGGAGGGCTAAGGTAAGAAGAGGCTGCTCATATATAATCAGAAAAACCAGCGCACCCTCTCTTAGTTGGAAGCATATCCTCATATACAATATACACTGGGTCCGGAAAGTATTCAGACCCGTTTAAACTTTTCACTCTTTGTTTCATTGCAGTCATTTGGTAAATTCTAAAAAGTTCATTTTTGTTCGAATTAATGTACACTCTGCACCCCATCTTGACAGAAAGAAACAGAAATATACACATTTTTGCAAATTTCTTAAACAAGAAAAACTGAAATATCACATGGTCATAAGTATTCAGACCCTTTGCTCAGTATTGAGTAGAAGCACCCTTTTGAGCTAGTACAGCCAGAAGTCTTCTTGGGAATGATGCAACAAGTTTTTCACACCTGGATTTTGGGATTCTCTGCCATTCTTCCTTGCAGATCCTCTCCAGTCCCATCAGGTTTGATGGTGAACATTGGTGGACAGCCATTTTGAGGTCTCTCCAGAGATGCTCAATTGGGTTTAGGTCAGGGCTCTGGCTGGGCCAGTCAAGAATGGTCACAGAGTTGTTCTGAAGCCACTCCTTTGTTATTTTAGCTGTGTGCTTAGGGTCATTGTCTTGTTGGAAGGTGAACCTTCGGGTAAGTCTGAGGTCCAGAACACTCTGGAAGAGGTTTTCTTCCAGGATATCTCTGTACTTGGCCGCATTTATCTTTCCTTTAATTTCAACAAGTTGGCCTGTCCCTGCAGCTGAAAAACACCCCCATGGCATGATGCTTCCACCACCAAGTTTCACTGTTGGGATTGTATTGGGCAAGTGATGAAGAGTGAATGGTTTTATCCACACATGATGTGAAGCCCCACAGGTGTTGTGTCGGTGCATTACCTTCAGGGACTCCACTCGGCTGGATCTGGTCACAGGTAGGAGATCTTCTTCTTGTCGTGACGCCACTCTCAGTATTGCGGCCAGTAGGGACCGCCACTGCAGGTTGAGGGACGCCTGGGGCTGATGGTGTGTGCAGTTAGTTGGAATAGCCTCCTGAGAGTGAGGCAAGCCCCAGGGCCCGGTGTAGATGCGTAGTACTACAAGTCGCAGAATGACTCACACAGGCAGAACTGTCTTTCAAGGGCTTTACTCACATTTGATGGCAGGGTGAGTAGCCCGGGCGTAGCTGAGATGAACCAGGTGGGAACCAGGTATCCTTCAGGCTGACTTTATGAGGGTGACTACCAACTCGCCTTCCTTAGCCCTTGGTGGTTTCGGGTTACCCCGACTTTGAGTCCCTATGGGGGTCACCCAGGGAAGATGCTGCAGCCTCTCTCCCCTTCGTTCGCCGTGTGCTTGTCGCCTGGGCCAGATCACTCCAGCCTCTTGCCTCCTGTGAGCTATGGGCCCTAACTGTGGCTACGTGGCTGCGGCTTTTTGTGGTGTTGTGGCGTGGGCTTTGAGAGCCCCACACCGGCAGGTTTAGCAAAAGAAAGCTGGATCTATCTCCGCTTCGGGATCTGCCGCCCGTTTGGGCCTGGTGCTCTCTAGCAGTCTCCTTACTTCCCACTCCGTTGCTCTCTCTCTAGCTGAAGCTGGATTTCGGGTAGCACTCCTAGTTGACCGTTCTCCCCCGTCAGTAGCCACTGCGCGGGTGCTGTTAGACAGCAACAGCCCCACAGGTCTGCTCCTCACTGAGCCCTATGGAGTTCTGCTCTAACTGACTCACTGCCCCTCCTCTCCTGTTCTTGCCTACGCCACCTAGCAACCAGATTCTCTTACCACACCCCTTGAGAGGAGATGGAGGCTTTTGGCCCCCTCCACTATTCCAGTGAAGGTCAAGGCTTTTCCCCCTCCTGGGATTCCCAGGGGTCCTCTCATGGGTACATGTGTGAGAGCTGATTACTATGCGCCTGTGTACCACACCCCTGTCAGCCTTCTGGATTACCTGTATTGTACTGTCCCCAGCATGGGTGCAGTACTCAGTGGTGCCTGACCAGGTCAGGGGCGCCACATTCCCCCTTAGTTATCACCAGCACGTCCTCGGGCTGCAAGACAACATTTTAAAATGCATAAAACATTAAAACATGAAAAACATTTTTAAAAGCACCAGGTACCATACATCACCACCCTCCACCCACAAGTCCGTTAACCCACCCAAAACCCTTTCACGTTGGCCGCGGCTGCAGGGGTTGCCTGAATCTCCTTGGGGGTATGCGGAGGGAGCAGATACCGATCCACCATCTCTTGTGGGAACTGGGCCTCTAGGTCAGCCTTCAGCTTCCAGTATTCGGGGTCCTCTCCTATCAGGGTCTTCCTAGCAGGGACCTCTTTGGACTGGGGAGCGGTGTCTGCTCTGGCCTTGCAGGCCGGGGTAAATGATGATGCAATCTCTTTGCGGGCCGCGCCCTGTATGGCGGCGGCCTGGTCTTGGCGGGCCGCGCCCGGCATGGCGGCGGCCTGGTCTTGGCGGGCCGCGCCCGGCATGGCGGCGGCCTGGTCTTGGCGGGCCGCGCCCGGCATGGCGGCGGCCTGGTCTTGGCGGGCCGCGCCCTGTTTGGCGGCGGCCTGGATTGGCGTCGCTGTCGCGATGGAATCGGTGCAGGCTGGGCTGGGCGTCGCTGCAGGGACCGGGTCTTGGTGGGCCGAGCAGGGCATCTCTGCGGCGGCCGAGGCTTGGCGGGCCGAGCAGGGCATCGCTGCGGCGGCCGGGGCTTGGCGGGCCGAGCAGAGCATCGCTGCGGCGGCCGGGGCTTGGCGGGCCGAGCAGGGCATCGCTGCGGCGGCCGGGGCTTGGCGGGCCGCACCTGGCGTGGCTGCGGCCTGGCTCAGCGTCGCCGCGCCGGGCGCCTCTTCAGGGACCGCGGGCGTGGCAGCAGGGGTCGGGGCATCCGGGCCGGCAGGGGTAATACTGGACTCACCCATCGGTGGCAGCATCGGGGTCTGCGTCATCGCCGTCCTGTCTGGCACTCGGCGCGCGGCTCTCCTTTCATAGGCCCGAACCGCCGCGGTCATCTCCAGCATTTCCATTCGTTCTTCCCGGATCTGCTCCACGACCCGGGTCTCCAGTCGGTCGCAGAACTGGGCCAGCTCCCGATACCACCAGGCAGCGGAGCCCGGTTCTGGATTTCTGCGGTCAGACGCCATTTCTTCTGTGCCCTCTTCTGCACGACTCTCCAGCTGTGGACTCGCCGTTGCCTCTGATAGCAAGCTGTTCAGTTTCTGCTCTGCCTCTTTCAGCAGCTCCTCTCCCAGCAGCAGGCTTCTGGCTCCCTTTCTGTCCCGACGTCTCTGGACGCTTCCACTCTCATAGCTGGCAAGGTCAGAACTCTGCAGGGGATCTCTGGGTAGCCACACCTCTTCGTGGGCGGTAACTTCTTCCAGCGCGGGCTGCTGTTGTTTTTCAGCGCGCTTTTCATGGTGGCAATATGGCGGCGCTTCCAATTTTTCAAGCGGACCGCCTAGGCACATGGTCACCTGTCTGAACAGGTCTAGTCCTTATCCTGTTCGTGACGCCAGATGTGAAGCCCCACAGGTGTTGTGTCGGTGCATTACCTTCAGGGACTCCACTCGGCTGGATCTGGTCACAGGTAGGAGATCTTCTTCTTGTCGTGACGCCACTCTCAGTATTGCGGCCAGTAGGGACCGCCACTGCAGGTTGAGGGACGCCTGGGGCTGATGGTGTGTGCAGTTAGTTGGAATAGCCTCCTGAGAGTGAGGCAAGCCCCAGGGCCCGGTGTAGATGCGTAGTACTACAAGTCGCAGAATGACTCACACAGGCAGAACTGTCTTTCAAGGGCTTTACTCACATTTGATGGCAGGGTGAGTAGCCCGGGCGTAGCTGAGATGAACCAGGTGGGAACCAGGTATCCTTCAGGCTGACTTTATGAGGGTGACTACCAACTCGCCTTCCTTAGCCCTTGGTGGTTTGGGGTGACCCCGACTTTGAGTCCCTATGGGGGTCACCCAGGGAAGATGCTGCAGCCTCTCTCCCCTTCGTTCGCCGTGTGCTTGTCGCCTGGGCCAGATCACTCCAGCCTCTTGCCTCCTGTGAGCTATGGGCCCTAACTGTGGCTACGTGGCTGCGGCTTTTTGTGGTGTTGTGGCGTGGGCTTTGAGAGCCCCACACCGGCAGGTTTAGCAAAAGAAAGCTGGATCTATCTCCGCTTCGGGATCTGCCGCCCGTTTGGGCCTGGTGCTCTCTAGCAGTCTCCTTACTTCCCACTCCGTTGCTCTCTCTCTAGCTGAAGCTGGATTTCGGGTAGCACTCCTAGTTGACCGTTCTCCCCCGTCAGTAGCCACTGCGCGGGCGCTGTTAGACAGCAACAGCCCCACAGGTCTGCTCCTCACTGAGCCCTATGGAGTTCTGCTCTAACTGACTCACTGCCCCTCCTCTCCTGTTCTTGCCTACGCCACCTAGCAACCAGATTCTCTTACCACACCCCTTGAGAGGAGATGGAGGCTTTTGGCCCCCTCCACTATTCCAGTGAAGGTCAAGGCTTTTCCCCCTCCTGGGATCCCCAGGGGTCCTCTCATGGGTACATGTGTGAGAGCTGATTACTATGCGCCTGTGTACCACACCCCTGTCAGCCTTCTGGATTACCTGTATTGTACTGTCCCCAGCATGGGTGCAGTACTCAGTGGTGCCTGACCAGGTCAGGGGCGCCACATGCTGCTTAGAATTATCACCAAAGAGTTCTATATTCGTCTTATCAGACAAGAGGATCTTGTTTCTCATAATCTTGGAGTCTTTCATGTGTTTTTTTGCAAACTCTATGCGGGCTTTCATATGTTTTGCACTGAGGAGAGGCTTCTGTCGGGCCACTCTGTCATAAAGGCACGACTGGTGGAGGCTGCAGTGATAGTGGACTTTGTGTAACTTTCTCCCATTTTCCTACTGCATCTCTGGAGCTCAGCCACAGTGATCTTGGGGTTCTTCTTTACCTCTCTCACCAAGGTTCTTCTCCCATGATTGCTCAGTTTAGCTGAACGGCCAAGTCTAGGAAGAGTTGTGGTGGTCCAAAACGTCTTCCATTTAAAGATTATGGAGGCCGCTGTGCTTTTAGGAACCACGAGTACTGCAGAAATTGTTTTGTAACCTTGGCTAGATCTGTGCCTTGCCACAATTCTGTCTCTGAGCTCCTTGGGCAGTTCCTTTGACCTCATGATTCTCATTTGGTCTCACATGCACTGTGAGCTGTGAGGTCTTATATAGACAGGTGTGTGCCTTTCCAAATCAATTCCTATCAGTTTAATTAAACCCAGCTGGACTCCAATGAAGGAGCAGAACCATCTCAAGGAGGATCACAAGCAAATGGACTGCATGGGACTTAAATATAAGTGTCTGAGCAAAGGGTCTGAATACTTATAACCACGTGATATTTCAGTTTTTCTTGTTTAATACATTTGCAAAAAATTCTACATTTCTGGGTTTTTTTTCTGTCAAGTTGGGGTGCAGAGAGTACATTAATGAGAAAAAAAAATGAACTTTTTTAAGTTTACTAAATAGCTGCAATGAAACAAAGAGTGGGAAATTTAAAGGAGTCTGAATACTTTCTGTACCCACTGTACACTGAACAAGAAAATAAATGCAATACTATTTGCTCCCATTTTTCATGAGCTGAACTCAAAGACTTTTTCTATGTACACAAAAGTCTTTTACTTTCAAATATTGTTCACAAACTTGTCTAAATTTGTGTTAGGTCTTTGCCGAGATAATCCATCCACCTCATAGGTGTGGCATATTAGGCTGCTGATTAGACAGCATGAGTATTGCACAGGTGTGCCTTAGGCTGGCCACAATAAAAACAAACACTCTAAATTGTCCAGTTTTACAGTATTGAGTGGTCTGGGGAAGAGGGGGGTAAGAAAAACAGTCAGTATATGGTTTCTGGTGTGACCACCATTTGCCAGTCTGCCTTCTATCCTCTACAGTGAAAACCAGAATTCATCCATGAAGAAACCACCTCTCTAATGTGTCAGACACCATTCAATGTGAGCATTTGCCCACTCAAGTTGGTTACAACGACGAACTGTAGTCAGGTGGAGATCCCGATGAGGACGATGTGCATGCAGATGAGCTTCTTTGAGATGATTTCTGAAAGTGTGGCAAGAAATTTTTTGGATATGCAAACCGATTGCTGCTGCAGCTGTCAGCGTGGCTGATCTCAGAGGTGAAGATGCTGGATGTGGAAGTCCTGGGCTGGTGTGTTTACACGTGGTCTGCGGTTGTGAGGGCAGTTGGATGTACTTCTATATTCCCTGAAATGCCTTTGGAGATGGCTTATGGCAGCGAAATAAACATTCAATTCACGGGCAACAGCTCTGGTGGACATTTCTGCATTCATCATGCCAATTGAACGCAACCTCAAAACTTGTGACATCTTTGGCATTGTGTGGAGTCATAAAACTACACATGTTAGAGTGTCCTTTTATTGTGGCTAGCCTAAGGCACATCTGGGCAATAATCATGTTGTCTAATCGGCATCTTGATATGCTACCCCTGTAAGGTGGATTATTTCACCAAAGGACAAGAGCTCACTAACTCAGATTTAGCAAATTTGTGAACAATATTTGAGAGAAAAAGGCCTTTTGTGTACAAAAAAACTCTCTTAAATCATTGAGTTTAGCTCATGAATTATTGTAGCAAAAACAAAATGTTGCATTTCTATTATTGTTCAGCATATAAAAAAAGCAAAAAAGAATATCATTACTTACAGCAAGATGGAATTGCAGCTGTATATTGCTCAGGCCAAAAGACTACTACTACTCCAGCAGGATACAGCTAAACCCCCACTAGGTGGAGGCATCACAGGTGCAGGGGGAGTCATTCAAATATGGAGGAGGTGATGGCTGGATGGTAAAACTGCACACTGGTGGCTTGCATAGCGCACTGTTCACACTAGCAGACGCACAGTCACAAACCCGCAGCCTATTAGGTGACGCCCATACTATTAGATCAGGCGGGCTGCCAAGCCGTACCCCCACTTTTTTTGTACAGGATACAGCCAGGCCCCTTTTTGTTAGGCCTTGCTATCAGAGTTTCTGTCCCTACGTAGCGCGCAGTGGGGGTACGGCTTGGTAGCCCACCTGATCTAATAGTATGGGCGTCACCTAATAGGCTGCGGGTTTGTGACTGTGCGTCTGCTAGTGTGAACAGTGCTCTATGCAAGCCACCAGTGTGCAGTTTTACCATCCAGCCATCACCTCCTCCTCCATATTTAGAAGTGAGTGTGAATGGCTCCACCTGCACCTGTGTTGCCTCCACCTAGTGGGGGTTTAGCTGTATCCTGCTGGAGTAGTAGTAGTCTTTTGGCCTGAGCAATATACAGCTGCAATTCCATCTTGCTGTAAGTATTGTTCAGCATAGAAAAAAGTGGTCCATCTCCCTAGTCAATTCTTGAAGGTAAAATCCAGTAGTCTTATTAGGATGCGATTAAATAATAATAATAACCTAGTCTATCATTATTAACTAATGTGTTCGAAAACATATTAAAACAACTTCTTATTCTTGACATACATATACCAGGAATTAAAACATTTAATACCTTGGTCATTAATGATAATTTGGGATTTTAACTTCAAGCATTGACCTCGACCATTTTTTGCTTGTTTGCATTAGAAGAGGCTACTCACACTGGTGTCTACCTTGTGTATCTGATCTAATACTGGAAATACCAAGGATACGGAAGTAAGAAGAGACTGCTCTTACTGCTGTCCACCATGTGATCTAAGACTTGAGATACCAGGAGTCCTGAGGTAAGAAAAGGCTGCTTACACTGCTGTACACTATATGTATATGATCTAATACTAGAGATACTAGTGGTCCTGAGGTAAGAGGAGTCTGCTCACACTGCTGTCAATCCTGTCATTTTGAACTAATATTTGAAATACTAGGGTTGCTGAGGTAGGAAGCTGCTCACATTGCTGTACACCCAGTGTGTCTGATGTAATACTGGAGTGCTGGGGTAAGAGGACCATGCTCACACTGCTCTCCATCCAGTCATTCTTGTCATGGCTCAGTTTCGGGATTCAATACGGTGACCTGTTGTTGCGTGGTCAGCTCCTCTATCTGCTGGGCTACTTCTTTTTCTTCCCTGTGCAAGTGCTGATGGTTCCTATTATTTTTGTCCTCCCTTCTTGGTTCTCTCCTTTCCTGGTGTTTTTAATTTCTCCTTTATGGTTTGTCCTATCACATCCTGGGTTGGGTTATAGATGATTACCATTCACTGCACTTTCTTGCTGGCTATATCTGTAGGTGGACTTGTTTCAAGGAGTTCCAGTTCTTCAGCTTACTTTTTGGTAAAAACTGCTTGAGTGCCTGCTGTGAGTCAGCGTGCTCCTTCCCAAAACCTATTCCTTTCACCTTATATGAACATTTTTAGCTTTCTCACTCCGGGTTTTTGTATACTCTTGCTTACCTTCCTTTCCCCTTGTAGGCAGTTTGTGGCTGCCGCTCCTCTCGTCCTTCAGGAGGTATGAGAAACACCTCAAGAGCCTTTTAGAGAATAAGGTCTGAGGTGGTGCTAGTTATGCGGCTAGGGTATTACTAGTGTGTACAGGAACCAGTAGAGTGCGGGTGCTTCTTCGCACTGTGGAAGGTCTTTCTCCTTTTCTGTTACCCAAGTGTGAGTGTGTGTTTGTGTGGCTCCCCTGCGGCCTCAGATGCCACAAGGTACTGCACCCCCATTAGAGTGTAGTACTCATCCTGGGTCCAAGGAAGGTTGAGGCTGGTTTACACATACACAAACATACAGTCACGGGGTTGCCCTCCCCAATGGGGACGGATCAAAGTAGGGGGTCACTACAGCGGTGGGTTTACAGGACGCCACCGCACCAAGAGCTACCCAGATCCACTGGACTGGGGACTCGGTAATGGAGAAGCAATCACCAGGGGGAGTTAGGAGCACAGTGGAAAGAGCAGGATAACCTAGTGAGAGTAGTGAACCAGCCGGTGGCAGCGACTGGGGGCAACAGCTCAGAACACACAACACATCAGAACAGGAGAGTTCAGCTTCAGACACAGAGCACAGTGGACATGCCGCGAGCAGCTCTGTGGGCCAAGGCATTCAACACAGTTACTGGGGAGAAGCAGGGCATCTGCTTCCACAGGACTAGCGCTGTCGGGATACAGAATCCTAGGGCAGGCATACTTTGCGTTGTCTACCAACTCTGCAAGGGTCGAGGGGAATGTTTTCAAAAAGTCACCGGACCCGTCCCACGAGTATGCAGCAAATAGCACATAGGATCCGGGGTTGAGGACCAGCCCCATAACGGAACCGTGCTATCAGCATACAGAACAGGACACACTTTACTGACACCGGGAACCTCAAGTGCTTCACACCACGGGGGTCTGATACTTAGGGCACAAAAGGAGGAGAGAGCTCACAGGCTGACACACACACCAGACTTAACCTTTCACGGATCCGGGATTGGCTGGAGCCCATCGTGGCAGTGAATGATACCTTGGGCAGCGTCTGAAAGACTTGTGAGTAAAAACACCTGGAACCACAGCCTCTGTCTCTGCCTCTCCTTTAACCGGCACCGATGCCCAGTGCTGCGGCGCTAACGGGGACCACTACTAACCCCACCATCCTCCCCATTGTAATTACGCTCTGCCTGGGGGGAGCAACACCACCCCACCTGTATTCAACATCTGCCTTGGTGAGAGACCCTGCAGTGGCGGCCCCCATCCCTGGCCGCATACCACAGGTGGCATCACAATCCTAATAGACTTTCCCAACCTCCCAACTACTACCTCCATCCTCCCTGCCATCCTCCAATCCTCCTTCCTGTACGCCTCAATGCAACGGAACCATGTCAGGCCACCCTGTGACAACGCAGAGGATCTGCACCCCTGGCCCGGCAACGAGTAAAAACACCTGCCCCGTGGGGCACTACATATGTTCATGACAATTCTGATCTAATACTGTAGATACACGGGGTGCTGAGGTAAGAGGCTGATGACACTGCTGTTCACCTTGTTTATTTGATCCAATTCTGGATATACAGTGCCTTGCGAAAGTATTTGGCTCCCTTTAATTTTTCAACCTTTTCCCACATTTCAGGCTTCAAACATAAAGATAAACATTTTAATGTTATGGTGAAGAATCAACAACAAATGGGACACAATTGTGAAGTTGAACGAATTTTATTGCTTAGTTTAAACTTTTTTAAAAAAATAAATAACTGAAAAGTGGGGCGTGCAATATAATTCAGCCCCTTTACTATCAGTGCAGCTAAATCACTCCAGAAGTTCATTGAGGATCTCTGAATGATCCAATGTTGACCTAAATGACTGATGATGATAAATATAAGCCACTGTGTGTAATGAAGTCTCCATATAAATGTACCTGCTCTGTGATAGTCTCAATGTTCTGTTTAAAGCGCAGATAGCATCATGAAGACCAAGGAACACAACAGGCAGGTCCGTGATACTGTTGTGGAGAAGTTAAAAACTGGATTTGGTTACAAAAAGATTTCCAAAACTTTAAACATCCCAAGGAGCACTGTGCAAACGATCATATTGAAATGGAAGGAAACAAAGGGGTAGAATCAGCTCACCCAGACATCATGGAGACTCCCATAGGAGACAGGTGCACGGTGAAGCCGGCCCGGCTGTGAAACTCCAAGGAGAAGAAAATCCAGCACTCGTGTCCAAAAATAGTATAAAAACTTGCTTTTTTATTCAATTCATAATAAAATGGAAATGAATCATATCCATAAAATATAAAAAAATCCCCATACAGATGAGATGAGATGTCAGGGGGGTACGCGTTTCGAGCTACATGCTCTTAATCTCAATCCACAAATTGGATTGAGATTAAGAGCATGTAGCTCGAAACGCGTACCCCCCTGACATCTTATCTCATCTGTATGGGGATTTTTTATATTTTATGGATATGATTCATTTCCATTTTATTATGAATTGAATAAAAAAGCAAGTTTTTATACTATTTTTGGACACGAGTGCTGGATTTTCTTCTCCTTGAAATGGAAGGAGTATCATACCACTGCAAATTTACCAAGACCCGGCCGTTCAACCAAACTTTCATCTCAAACAAGGAAAAGACTGATCAGAGATGCATCCAAGAGGCCTGTGATCACTCTGGATGAACTGCAGAGATCTACAGCTGAGGTGGGAGAGTCTGTCCATAGGACAACAATCAGTCGTACACTGCACAAATCTGGCAATTATGGAAGAGTGCAAGGAGAAAGCCATTTCTCAAAGCTATCCATAAAAAGTGTAGTTTAAAGTTTGCCACAAGCCACCTGGTAGACACACCAATCATGTGGAAGAAGGTGCTCTGGTCAGATGAAACCAAAATCAAACTATTTTGGCACAATGCCAAACGATATGTTTGGTGTAAAAGCAACACAGCTCATCACCCTGAACACACAATCCCCTTTGTCAAACATGGTGGGGGAAGCATCATGGTTTGGGCCTGCTTTTCTTCAGCAGGGACAGGGAAGATGGTTAAAATTGATGGTGGATGAAGCCAAATACAGGACCATTCTTGAAGAAAACCTGTTGGAGTCTGCAAAAGACCTGAGACTGGGACGGAGATTTGTCTTCCAACAAGATAATGATCCCAAACATAAAGCAAAATTTACAATGGAATAGTTCACAAATAAACATATCCAGGTGTTAGAATGGCTAAGTCAAAGTCCAGACCTGAATCCAATCGAGAATCTGTGGAAAGAGCTGAAAACTGCTGTTCACAAACGCTCTCCATCCAACCTCACTCAGCTCTTGCTATTTGCAAAGGAAGAATGGGCAAGAATTTCAGTCTCTCGATGTGCAAAACTGATAGACACATACCCCAAGCGACTTGCAGCTGTAATCGCAGCAAAAGGTGGCGATAGAAAGTATTAACTTAAAGGGGCCGAATAATATTGCACGCCCCAATATTCAGTTATTTATTTTTTTAAACAGTTTAAAATAAGCAATACATTTTGTTCACCTTCACAATTGTGTCCACTTGTTTTTGATTATTCACCTTAACATTAAAATTTTTATCCTTATGTTTGAAGCCTGAAATGTGGGAAAAGGTTGAAAAATTCAAGAGGGCCGAATACTTTCGCAAGTCA
Organism: Anomaloglossus baeobatrachus; assembly: GCF_048569485.1. NCBI lineage: Eukaryota > Metazoa > Chordata > Amphibia > Anura > Aromobatidae > Anomaloglossus > Anomaloglossus baeobatrachus. The sequence goes on along the minus strand of NC_134357.1, from coordinate 306,214,430 downwards.
CTGTACTTGGAGTCACAAAGTAAAAATAGTTTGCTCACACTGAGAGGGATGTCTGAAATTCAAATTTGTCGACGTTTGGCCTAATTAAAAAAATAATAATTTGAATCTCAATAGTGGAAAGCTTATAATTGCTCAAAAACTAAATGTGGAAGGAGACAGGACCCTGCTGACCATAAGAGAGCTTACACATTACATGTGAGAGAGAAAGTACTACATATACATATACATATATATAGTAAATATAGAATTTTTTATTTTATTAGTACTATTTGGATACCTTTTTCTTATACAGTCACCCTGAGAGATCTTTTTCATATAATTTGTCAGCATAATTAAGTTACTATACCTGTACAATATGGTTAACAAAATTGAAAAGTAAGAGTCAGAAATTATTTTTCCATAAAGATTCTAAAAGATAATATTGGAAATACAATTATTTATAACATTTTTGTAATTCCCTTTTTTAATATATGCCATAACCAGTAACTAACACATATTGATAACTCTGTAGTAATGACAACCTATATAATATATTGAACACATAACCTATAGAAATTTGTAAATGGAATAAAAAAGTGACCCAATTTTTTCTTTATTTAACCCATAACAGGAATAAATATTAAAGTAAAGCTTACATATGTTTGGTAAAATCATGCCTAACTAAACTAATCGCTCATCTCACAAAACACAAGACCTTACTGTATATAGTGAAATTTATGTGAAAATATAAAAGTTATGGCTGTTATGGCTATAAATGTGGAAACAAGTGTATCTAAAAAAAAAAATCACATCACACGAATATGCATGTGTTACGTGTATGTTCACTGTTGTGCATGTCTGTAATACGTATATGCTCATGTAATGTGTAAATGCGCTTGTAATACACTAACGTGTACATTTTCGTATAAGCAGCTGGATCGCACAGGGGTCATACACTGTCAATTCCCAACCATTGATGAATCCTGATTCCTGATCTAATACTAGCACCAAATGGGTTCACCCCTTTGGAAATTTTAGTTTGTTAGAAGGATCTTGTGTCAGTAATCTGATTGCCACAGATTAGGTTCTAGAGATCAGCTGGAGCCTCCACAGGAATACAGCAATGTTCATTAGTCCTGGCAGCGCCACCACAGACGACATGTTGCATGACTCAGTTCTCATTGAAATCTGTGCAATGCAAACACCGAGACCTCAGGCTTTATAGATCCTTACTACTTCAACTGGGAGTTAGTGTCTAAAAAATGTTGGGGTATAGTCATTTGTAAAGTAAATCATTAGGTGAACTATTGGTAAAGTAGTATCCTAACTGCAACCACTGACTGTGCACGTAGACTTCTAAATACAGAAAGAAATTTCAGAGATTCCTGAAAATTGGAGGCTAAGTCAACACTTTTACTCTGTGTTATGTTCTTCAAAGCATTCCGAAAAGAATTTGCAGTGTGGCAAGGAACAGGGGCATAACTACAATAGATTGTAAATACACCATGGCCCTGCTGCCTAGAGAACCCTAAAACATCGTTTTGACCCATATCAAAGACCAATTAAAAACTTGCAATAATTGAGGGCCCCGTTGCAGCTTTTGCATAGGTGGCCACACCACTGGCAGGGTACAATATTCTGCTAAAATAAATAGGGAATATGGTTGCCATAATGTGTGTCCTTGGTTTATAGCAATGTTTAGGTAGGTTGTACTTATCATATCATAACATGAATGCCAAGATCCAATATTTCCCAACAAAATATTGCCCAAAGCATCCTACTGCTTCTGATGTATTGCTTTATCACATAGACATCCCCTCTGCTAAATGGGATTTCTTCAGAACCCCCGTATCTTCTTTATCCCACAACCCCAAACAGTTATTCAATACTTTTAATTCCCTCCTCCACCAACCACAGCCCCCTCCAACCTCCCTCATCTCCGCAGAAGACTTTGGACATATTTCAAAGATAAGATTGACCAAACAAGACAAGTCTTTTCTGCTAAATCACCTCAACCCCTTCATATAACAGACCACTGCCCCTCCCCCATAAATTTCCTCCCCACCATGTATGAAGGAGAGCTTGCACATCTTCTCTCGAAATCGCACCTCACTACCTGTGCACTTGACCCCATACCATCCCACCTCCTCCCCAACCTCGCCACTATGCTTAACCAAGGCTTATCCCATCTTTTCAACCTATCTTTAACCTCTAGTACCTTCCCTTCTGCTTACAAACATGCAACAATTACACCCATCCTAAAGAAACCTTCCCTTGATCCAACCTCTACTATCAGCTATCGCCCCATATCGCTGCTCCCATTTGCTTCCAAACTCCTCGAACAGCATGTCCATAGTGAACTTTCCTCCCACCTCTCATCTAACTCTTTCTTTGACAACCTACAAACTGGCTTCTCTCCACATCACTCTACTGAAACTGCCATGACTAAAATTTACAAATGACTTACTGCCTAAGCTAACAGATGTTTCTCTATACTCCTAGTTCTAAACCTGTCCTCAGCCTTTGACACTGTTAACCACTCCCTCCTATTACAGATGCTCTTGTTCCTTGGTGTCAGAGACCTTGCCCTCTCTTGAATACTTCATACCTTTCCAATTGCACTTTTAATATTTCCCAATCCAACACTACCTCTTCATCCCACCCTTCTCTGTTGGTGTTCCTCAAGGCTCTGTCCTGGGACCCTTACTCTTCTCCATCTATACATTTAGCCTGGGACAACATATAAAGTCCTATGGTTTTCAGTACCACCTACATGCTGATGACACTCAGATCTAACTCTCTGGCCGAAATGTCACCTCTCTGCTGTCCAAAATCCCCGAGTGTCTATCGATCATGTCTTTCTTCTTTTCCTCTCGCTTCCTAAAGCTCAATGTGGTCAAAACTGAACTAATCATCTTTCCCCCATCTCACTTATGTTCCCTACATGATCTATCTATTACAATAAATAACATCATGCTCTCCCCAGTACCGAAAGTCCGCTGCCTCAGAGTAACATTCGACTTCACCTTGTCCTTCATCATGCATCCAATCCCTCACCACCTCCTGCCATCTTCATCTCGAAAATATTTCCAGAATCCGTCCTTTCCTCAATTCTCAATCTACAAAAATGCTATTGCATGCCCTCATGCCTGCCTTGACTACCACAACATCCTCCTCTGTGATCTCCCTGCTAACACTCTCGCATCTCTCCAGTCCATCCCTAACTCTGCTGCCCGACTGATCCACCTTACTTCTCACTACTACCCCTCTTCTCCCCTCTTCCAAATCCCTCCATTGGCTCCCATTTCTCCACCGTATCCAATTCTAACACTGATTTACAAAGATGTCCATAATCTGTCTCCTCCATATATCTCCAAACTAATCTCCTGATATACTCCAACACGTAATCTTGGGTCCTCCCAAGATCTCTTTCTCTCTTCCACATTAATTCGCTCCTCATCCAACCACCTCCAAGACTTCTCCTGAGTATCCCGTCTTCTGAAATGTGCTGCCTCAACATGTCAGATTATCTACTACACTTGCAAACTTCAAATGAAACTTGAAAACTCATCTGTTCAGAAATGCCTATAGTCTTCATCGGAGCTGCCGCCTCAACACCACCAAAGCTGCTGCCTCACCACTGCTCCCCTGTTTCCTTCCCAATTTTCTATAGAATGTAAGCCTGCAAGGGCAAGGCCCTCTCTGTACTAGTCTGTTTATTGTAACTTATATATGTATTTTGTATGTAACCTCTTCTCAAGTACAGCGCAATGGAATCAATGGTGCTCTATAAATAAATATTAATAGTAATAATAGTACATCCTTGTCTCATTTAATCCCCAGTTAAGTACACCTGGCCATCCCCATGATGTAAAAGAAAATGTGATTATTCAGACCAGGCCACTTTCTGCCATTGCTCCATGGTCCAGCTCTGATGCACACATACCCATTGTAGTGGACAGTAATCTGCATAGACATTCTGACCAATCTGTGAATATATTATCCCACACAGAGCAAGAGCTAGCTGCAATGTACTTTGTGTTGACATCTTTTCATCATAGCCAGCTGTGACTTTTCAGCAACTTGTGCTAAAGTAATTCTATGTGACTGGACTATAGTTTGCCGATGACCCTGTCAAGGGTTTACTGGTTGTCCTTCCTTTGACTAGTTTTGGTAGGTACTAGGCGCTAGATATTAGAAACACCCTACAGGATTTGCCATTTTGAAGATGCTTTGACCCAGTAATTTGGAATGTTGTCAAAGCTGCGCAGATCCTTACACGTTGCCCATTTTTCCTTCTTCCAACATATCATCTGAAAGAACTGATTTGCTGTTACCTTTCTATCTAATATACCCAACCCTTTACAGGTGCTATTTTCATGTGATACTAAATGTTATTCAGTTTTGCCTGTAAAGCCAGCAATATACGTTAGATGGCTGGAGGCTAAACAATGCTCTCCCAGTCAGCAATCTTGGCCGATACTCACATATGCAGGAGTTTAGACAAAAACTCCTGTGTCTGGGGGATGGCTTATCTATTGAAGAACAATGCGATCGACAGCCAAAATTGCACATGCCTTATTGACATCTCCCCTGACCATCAGTTGTCTAGAGCTCCCATACACATTAGACTGTCTGTCAAAACCCGTTAATATCAGCAGATTCTGTCAATACTGCTCTAATGATATGAGGGACTTAATAATTATAATAATTGGGTTCTTATTATGGGGGATTTCAACTATCCAGACATTCAGTGGGACATAGAATCTTCTGGTTGTGCTAAAAGCTGTAAGTTCTTATCTACAATTCAAGACAATTACCTCTCTCAGATGGTAGATGAACCGACGAGGGGAGATAATTTGCTAGATCTGGTCCTGTCAAATAGACCGGATACAATTTCAGATCTACAGGTACAGGAGCACTTGGGCACCAGCTATCATAATATGGTAAGCTTCAACGTAATATTCAATAGAACATTTAAAAGGGGAAGTGCTAAAACCTGGAATTTTAGGAAAGCTGATTTCAACAAATTAAGGAAAAAGCTTAAATGTGTAGATTGGGATAATGTAATTGTAACTGGGGATACGAACTTAAATAGGGTAAGTTTAAGGATATACTACTAGAGTCCTGTAAAAAACTTATACCCTCTGGTAATAAAATGTCCAGGAATAAAAAGAAACCACTATGGATAAATAAGACACTACAAAGTATAATAAAACAAAAACAAAGAGCGTTTAAAATCTTAAAGGCTGATCAATAGGAAATGCAAAAAAGAAATCAAGCAAGCTAAATTAGCTACTGAAACAAAAATCGCCAAGGACATTAAAATAAATCTCAAAATCTTTTGTAAATATATTAATGCAAAAAGGAAAACAAAGGATAGTAACGGTCCCTTAAAATATAATAATAAGTTAGTTATAGAAGACAAACAAAAGACTGAGATATTAAACAGGCACTTCCCATCAGTGTTCACCAAGGAACAGACTGTTCCAGGGATCATTCAACAAGTGAAAAATCAAAATTCACCACCCGATATAATTAATTTACCACAAGAAGTACGCATGCATCTGAGTAAATTAAACATTGACAAATTCCCTGTCCCAGATGTCACTCATCCACGAATATTGAGGGAATTGAGCTCCATAATCAACAGACCGCTGTATCTCATCTTTTTAGATTCGCTTGTAACAGGGTTGGTGCCTCAGGATTGGAGGATTGCTGATGTGGTACTGATATTTAAGCAAGGTAAGAGGGTGGATCCAGGCAACTACCGTCCAGTAAGCCTGACATCAGTAGTATCCAAAGTTTTTGAGGGCATTTTAAGGGATGACATGCAATAATATATTGCAGAAAGTAATATAATAACTGATGGACAGCATGGATTCATGAAAGATAAGTCGTGTCTAACCAACCTGTTTGGGTTCTATGAGAAGGTAAGTGCAAATCTGGATATTGGTAATGCAGGTGATGTGATTAATTTGGATTTTGCAAAGGCATTTGATACTGTACCACATAATAGCCTTTTACTAAAGCTCCGAAAGCAAGGGCTAGGGGAAACTATATGCAATTGGGTAAGGAATTGGCTAAAAGATAGGAAACAAAGAGTAGTTATAAATGGTATATTCTCTAAATGGGCTATAGTCAGCAGTGGGGTGCCGCAGGGATCTGTGCTAGGACCAATTCTTTTTAATCTATTTATTAATGACCTTGTGGATGGGATTGATAGTAAAGTGTCAGTCTTTGCTGATGACACCAAACTATGTAGGATATTAAAAACTGACCTTGATAGTACAATATTACAAAAGGATCTGGATAAGATGTCAGAATGGGCAGATACTTGGCAAATGAGATTTAATGTTGATAAATGTAAAGTAATGCACCTAGGATGGAGTAATCCTATAGCTGCGTGTACATTAAATGGAAGTAAACACGGGACTACAGAACAGGAGAAGGACTTGGGAATTCTCATTACAAATAAGTTGAGCAGCAGTACTCAATGTCAGGCAGCAGCTGCTAAAGCAAAGAAGATTTTAGGGTGTATAAAAAGAGAGATTAGATCCCGGGATCCCAATGTATTATTACCCCTCTATAAATCACTTGTAAGGCCACATCTGGAATATGGGATCCAGTTTTGGGCTCCACCTTTTAAAAAGGAGATACAGAAGTTAGAGTCAGTTCAAAGGCGGCTAAATAGACTACTACAAGGTATGGAAGGCCTCCCATATGATGACAGGTTGAAAAAGTTAGATATGTTTAGCTTAGAAAAAAGACGTCTCAGAGGAGATCTCATTTCTATGTATAAATACATGTGTGGTCAATATAAAGGACTGGCACATGACTTATTTCTTCCAAAGACAATACTAAGGACCAGGGGGCACTCACTGCGAGTGGAAGAAAAGCGATTCCGACAGCTAAATAGGAAAGGGTTCTTTACAGTTAGAGCAGTCAGACTGTGGAATGCCCTACCACAAGAGGTAGTAATGGCAGATACTATAACAGCTTTTATAAAAGGGCTGGATGATTTCCTCAGTACACACAACATTGTTGGTTATAAGTGACTTAGGGACAAAATGTAGAATTGGTGGAGGAAGGTTGAACTAGATGGACCTAGGTCTTTTTTCAACCTATGTAACTACAGTGCCTACAAGTAGTATTCAACCCCCTGCAGATTTAACAGGTTTACACATTCAGAATTAACTTGGCATTCTGACATTTGGACTGTAGATCAGCCTGGAAGTGTGAAATGCACTGCAGCAAAAAAGAATGTTATTTCTTTTTTAATTTTTTTTTTTAAAATTGTGAAAAGTTTATTCAGAGGGTCATTTATTATTCAACCCCTCAATCCACCAGAATTCTGTTTGGTTCCCCTAAAGTATTAAGAAGTATTTCAGGCACAAAGAACAATGAGCTTCACATGTTTGGATTAATTATGTATTTTTCCAGCCTTTTCTGACTAACTAAGACCCTCCCCAAACTTGTGAACAGCACTCATACTTGGTCAACATGGGAAAGACAAAGGAGCATTCCAAGACCATCAGAGACAAGATCGTGGAGGGTCACAAGGCTGGCAAGGGGTACAAAACCCTTTCCAAGGAGTTGGGCCTACCTGTCTCCACTGTTGGGAGCATCATCCGGAAGTGGAAGGCTTATGGAACTACTGTTAGCCTTCCACAGCTTGGACAGCCTTTGATCGTTTCCACCCGTGCCGAGGCCAGGCTTGTCCGAAGAGTCAAGGCTAACCCAAGGACAACAAGGAAGGAGGTCCGGGAAGATCTCATGGCAGTGGGGACATTGGTTTCAGTCAATACCATAAGTAACGTACTCCACCGCAATGGTCTCCGTTCCAGACGAGCCCGTAAGGTACCTTTACTTTCAAAGCGTCATGTCAAGGCTCGTCTACAGTTTGCTCATGATCACTTGAAGGACTCTGAGACAGAATGGTTCAAGGTTCTCTGGTCTGATGAGACCAAGATCGAGATCTTTGGTGCCAACCACACACGTGACGTTTGGAGACTGGATGGCACTGCATACGACCCCAAGAATACCATCCCTACAGTCAAGCATGGTGGTGGCAGCATCATGCTGTGGGGCTGTTTCTCAGCCAAGGGGCCTGGCCATCTGGTCCGCATCCATGGGAAGATGGATAGCACAGCCTACCTGGAGATTTTGGCCAAGAACCTCCGCTCCTCCATCAAGGATCTTAAGATGGGTCGTCATTTCATCTTCCAACAAGACAATGATTCAAAGCACACAGCCAAGAAAACCAAGGCCTGGTTCAAGAGGGAAAAAATCAAGGTGTTGCAGTGGCCTAGTCAGTCTCCTGACCTTAACCCAATTGAAAACTTGTGGAAGGAGCTCAAGATTAAAGTCCACATGAGACACCCAAAGAACCTAGATAACTTGGAGAAGATCTGCATGGAGGAGTGGGCCAAGATAACTCCAGAGACCTGTGCCGGCCTGATCAGGTCTTATAAAAGACGATTATTAGCTGTAATTGCAAACAAGGGTTATTCCACAAAATATTAAACCTAGGGGTTGAATAATAATTGACCCACACTTTTATGTTGAAAATTTATTAAAATTTAACTGAGCAACATAACTTGTTGGTTTGTAAGATTTATGCATCTGTTAATAAATCCTGCTCTTGTTTGAAATTTGCAGGCTCTAACTTATTTGCATCTTATTAAAACCGGTTAAATCTGCAGGGGGTTGAATACTACTTGTAGGCACTGTATGTAAAAAGGTAAGGTATCGCGTTTTTTTATTTTTCTATTATTAATAGTGATTATGAAATCAAGTATTTTTAATACAAAATTAAACTCACTGTTTATTTAGTTTTTATTTAATTCTAGTTTTACTGAAACACTGGGCGCTGCCATCTTGCAATTGCTATGAGTAACGACAGTTAATCCTTTATGGTAGCACCCAGGGCATTGGGTGTGATAGATGGACCTCTAGACTTAACACAGGAGAGCTCCCTGCTGTGATCTGGACACGCCCTCTGGCTTTGCAGATCACAGCAGAGGGTGGAGATCGTCGCCATCTCTGTGGAGCTCACAGCATATGCTGTGTGTTGCACTTTCCCCGTCACCCATTTAGGATGTGTGAGTACCGGCGTCGGGCCGCCACTACCGTCCCCCCGATGCCGCTACCATCTCCAATGACACCCCCCACTCTCCACCCCGCCGCCGCTGCAGGCGTGCATGCAGCAGAGCATTGTGTGTGTGCGTGCGTGTGGCAGAGCATTACGGACGGGCATGTGGCAGAGCATTGTGGGCGGGTGAACGTGTGGCAGAGAATTACGGCGGGCATGTGGCAGAGCATTGCGGGCGAGAATGCATGTGGCAGAGCTTTGTGTGCGTGCATGTGGCAGAGCATTGTATGCGTGCATCTGGCAGAGCATTGTGGGCGTGCATGTGGCAGAGCATAGTGTGCGTGAGTGTGGCACAGCATTGTGGGTGTGCATGTGGCAGAGCATTGTGTGCTTGCATGTGGCAGAGCATTGCGGGCTAGCATGTGGCAGAGCATTGTGGGCATGCATGCGTCAGAGCACTGTGTGTGAGCGGGCATGTGGCAGAGAACTGGGGGCGTGCATGTGGCAGAGAATTGTGGATGTGCATGCAGCAGAGCATTGTGTGCATGCATGTTGGAGAGCATTGCGGGTGGGCGTGCATGCGGCAGAGCATTGCTGGACCAGGGCGTGCAGAGCGCTATGTAGGATGCACTGGCATGTGGCAGAGCATTGCAGGCGGGAATGCATGTGGCAGAGCATTGTATGTGTGACGCCCTGGGCAAGCCAGGGGTCACAGGTCACAACATCACATGCACCCCCACATTCCCTGCAGGTACACCAAGCTAACCCAAAATCCTTGTTGCCTTCCTCCAGGGGCTGATGTCCACACCAGGGGGTGGGCCAGGCGGTTGGCTCCACCCACCGAGGAGTTCACAGCCCTGGAGGCAGGAAAACCAGGCAGAACAGAGAACAGTGAGAGAAGTGAAAGTAGAAGGAAGTGAAGTGGTAGAGGAGCTTAGGAGAGAAGCTGAAGTAAAGTGAAAAGAAACAGTTTGTAAAGCCTGAAGTTGGTCCGGGTGTGTGCCCCGGACAGTGACAGCAAGGTCAGCAGACGGCGGAGATAGTCTGCAGGGGGACTGCTCGGAGGTTGCTGGAAGGACCGCAGACGGGTGGTGACCCGGCGGTACCGGAGCAGTATACGAAGAACAGTCAGCACCAGGGCAGGGGCTTTTCGGATCCCGGCAAGGCTAGGAGTCGCCATAATTTGCCAAATCTGTCAGTGAAGGGGACCTCTGTCTCCTAACAACCAAGTCCCAATTGAAGGCAACAGCCCGACCATGAAGGGGAGACACCGCCACCGCCAGGGCACCAGTTTCCCAGGGCCAGCGCCTGCGGGCAAAGTAGGGCTCCTTCGGCCCAGATTGAAGCCGAGGAGTGGGTAACCGGTGGGGACCCATCGCTACCAAGAGACTTTACATAGGTGCAGGGAAGAGACCGTCACCGCTAAGTGCAGGGAACATCAGCACCGTGAACTGTCCGAGGGACCCGTCCAACCAGCTGTTTGTTTACCGAGAACTGTGTCGTGTTTACTGGCTGAGTGAGTACCTCCATGCCGTGCGGCACAGCGCTGTCCCTGCGCCCCTGCACCTCCACAGGCCCCATCCCCGCCTGTCCACCATCCCAATCCCATCACTGGGCCCTGGGAGCACCAAGACCCCTACCCACGGAGGGGCGAATCAACAACTGGCTGCTCTGTACCATCACTCCCGGGCTCCCCAAACAGAGCAGCGGTGGTGTCCACTCAATCACCACAGCCGTGGGTGGCGTCACGGACAATAAACTATCCCAAAACCCAATCCCCTTTCACTCACGGGCGAGGAGCGCCGCTCGAGTCCCCGGGATCCGGCCCATCGCTCGAGCCACCGAGCAGCAGCAGGCCGCAGCAGCCGCGGAGAGAGCGCGCCGTCCCCTCCTCCGCCCGCGACAACTTGGCGTCATGAACAGGATCTTACCGCTCTGCCGTTGGGTAGAGGTGCGCCTTGTAACCGCCGGAGGTATCCGGCCGGAAAATTTCAGAAGTCGCCATCTTTGGCGCGAAAAGTTCGAGCGTCTTCTCGAGTAGTAGAGGCGCGAAGGCCAAAACCCCGCCCCGATAGAGGAGGGGCCAGAAAGAGGCTAGAGGAGACAGAATGGCGACTGGTCGCATGTAGCCGCGGCTATAAAAGCAGAGACGCCAGGACTCTGCAGCAATACTGGGTTCCTGGAAGGCACGATTGCCGAGATGTACAACCCAACTCCCAACGAGGAAGCCCCCGCGCCCGGCACGGCGACGTGGTTGAGGGACCGGACCGTCCCGCTGAGTAACCATCTGCAGGCCCACATGCAACTCCTCCTGGAGGAGTGGGAGACCGACATGGCGGACGTGGTGGCAGCTATGCGGAGACGCGAGGTGGAAGAGGATTTGGAGGAGCGGGTAAGAGACCCACGCCCCTGTATTCCCGAGGGATCGGCCATTGAAGCTGAGGGGCCCGGCCTGCCTCCGCTCACCCTGCCTCTTGCCCCGCTACCCGCGTTAGCTGCTGCCGCCCCACCACTAGGCCCGCTACCTGCCCAACTGGTAGCGATACCCTGCCAATCCGCCCCGGCGGACCAACCGGCTGCAGACACTCAGGACGTTCCCGAATCGTTCCCGGGGGAACCGCTGGAACCGTGGCCCTGTAATGAAAATGTGCCAGACCCCGAGCCCGGGACCGTGGCATGGATGAAAGCCCGGGTGATTCAATTCCACCAACGTCAGCAGGATCAGATCTTCAGGATGATGGAGCAGTGGACCAACGAGGTGGAGATGCTGATTGCAACTGCCCCGATGTACGGAGGGGGAACAGATGTAGCAGAACCGACTGGTGACCCACGTCCCTATGTCCTACCAGGACCGGCCGCTGCGGCTGAGGGGCCCGGCCTAGTCTCGACCTATGCATCACCCTTGCCGTTACTTCTGGGGCACCTCAGTGTAAACTCGCCTGACCTGCTGCCCCGTGCTGCTGCAGAGGGATCTGATGTGCTGGATGCTGGAGGCCAGGAGGCTGCGGCAGCTGGCGGTAACCCGCCTGGCGCAGGAACAAAAGATGATGACTCCGGCCCCAGCCCCGGGTCCGCTGCTGAGTTTGAAGAGGCAAGTGAGCGTTCCCGCTATGTAGGAGACCCCGTGGTTTTCCATACTCCGTGTACCGGTGGAAATTGGTACCGGGTACCCCTGTCACAGCAGGCATGTCAGTGCATGTTTGATATGCTGGTGGCAGAGGATGGGTCCGCCTCAGCAGAAGAATCTGAGTAAGGTAGCGGAGCACCATTGCACAGTCCCCGTTGGGACCACCAGTGTGTTTGTTTGAAAGTTTAAAATGATGATAAGTAAATGGAACTGAACAGTCATCTGATTTACCGTGATTTGCAACCGGCCGTGGCCAGCACCGTTGTCCACGTGGGGACCGTTTGAAAAGAGTTTGCATGAGGAACTGCTCATGGACAAGCCCGTGAACTTGCAGGGCAACCACAAACGTTAAGTGGCTTGTAAATAAGTTGTGTTACCGTTACCGTTTCCGCAATTGCCGCCTCCGGAGAGGCAGGTTGGAGGGAGGGCCCACAGCAGAGCAGGCTGGGGCCCAGCCACCACAGGAACCAGTGGCTACCCTCTGGAGGGGAAGGACAGATCCCGCTCGGGTAACTTGTGCTGGACTGGGGTCAAGGGGTGCTGCCTGGGCTTTAGGGGCAGCATCAGGGCCAGGTTGCTTGGGTGGGAGAGAGCGGAAACCGTAACCGTACACCGTTTGAAACCGTTTAAGAAATGTGCCTCCCGATGTGGGATGATGTCATAACTTGTAAATATGTTACCGTTTTCCTATCTTTTCAGAAAAACAAAAGGAAAATAAAACCGGTGTTGGACGGGCAGCCCGAGGACGGTCTGCGTTTTGCTAAGGGGGAATGTGACGCCCTGGGCAAGCCAGGGGTCACAGGTCACAACATCACATGCACCCCCACATTCCCTGCAGGTACACCAAGCTAACCCAAAATCCTTGTTGCCTTCCTCCAGGGGCTGATGTCCACACCAGGGGGTGGGCTAGGCGGTTGGCTCCGCCCAGCGAGGAGTTCACAGCCCTGGAGGCTGGAAAACCAGGCAGAACAGAGAACAGTGAGAGAAGTGAAAGTAGAAGGAAGTGAAGTGGTAGAGGAGCTTAGGAGAGAAGCTGAAGTAAAGTGAAAAGAAACAGTTTGTAAAGCCTGAAGTTGGTCCGGGTGTGTACCCCGGACAGTGACAGCAAGGTCAGCAGATGGCGGTGATAGTCTGCAGGGGGACTGCTCGAAGGTTTCTGGAAGGACCGCGGACGGGTGGTGACCCGGCGGTACCGGAGCAGTATACGAAGAACAGTCAGCCCCAGGGCAGGGGCCTTTCGGATCCCGGCAAGGCTAGGAGTCACCATAATTTGCCAAATCCGTCAGTGAAGGGGACCTCTGTCTCCTAACAACCAAGTCCCGATTGAAGGCAACAGCCCGACCGTGAAGGGGATACACCGCCACCGCCAGGGCACCAGTTTCCCAGGGCCAGCGCCTGCGGGCAAAGTAGGGCTCCTTCGGCCCAGATTGAAGCCGAGGAGTGGGTAACCGGTGGGGACCCATCGCTACCAAGAGACTTTACATAGGTGCAGGGAAGAGACCATCACCGCTAACTGCAGGGAACATCAGCACCGTGAACCGTCCGAGGGACCCGTCCAACCAGCCGTTTGTTTACCGAGAACTGTGTCGTGTTTACTGGCTGAGTGAGTACCTCCGTGCCGTGCGGCACAGCGCTGTCCCTGCGCCCCTGCACCTCCACAGGCCCCATCCCCGCCTGTCCACCATCCCAATCCCATCACCGGGCCCCGGGAGCACCAAGACCCCTACCCACGGAGGGGCGAATCAACAACTGGCTGCTCTGTACCATCACTCCCGGGCTCCCCAAACAGAGCAGCGGTGGTGTCCACTCAATCACCACAGCCGTGGGTGGCGTCACGGACAATAAACTATCCCAAAACCCAATCCCCTTTCACTCACGGGCGAGGAGCGCCGCTCGAGTCCCCGGGATCCGGCCCATCGCTCGAGCCACCGAGCAGCAGCAGGCCGCAGCAGCCGCGGCAGCCGGACCCGAGCAGTGAGAGAGCGCGGCGTCCCCTCCTCCGCCCGCGACATATGCGTGCATGTGGCAGAGCACATTGTGGGCGTGCATGTGGCAGAGCATTGTGTGCGTGAGTGTGGCAGAGCATTATGGGTGTGCATGTGGCAGAGCATTGTGTGCTTGCATGTGGCAGAGCATTGTGGGCTGGCATGTGGCAGAGCATTGCGGGCATGCATGCGTCAGAGCACTGTGTGTGAGTGGGCATGTGGCAGAGAATTGGGGGCGTGCATGTGGCAGAGAATTGTGGGTGTGCATGCAGCAGAGCATTGTGTGCGTGCATGTGGCAGAGCATTGCGGGTGGGCGTGCATGTGGCAGAGCATTGCTGGACCAGGGCGTGCAGAGCACTATGTAGGATGCACTATGCAGCTATCCTTGGTGACACTTTAGACATTAGGATCACTTTGCGGTCACCATCAAAATGGCTCCGCACTGTGTCCCTAAACTTCATCTTCCCTTATCTTTTTGGAAACCCCCAGTTTGTGAGGGGGAGGTGACATCACACACACAAGAGAGCAGATTCCATCTACTTTTACAGCAGGATTTCAGCAGCTGCTCCCCTTAGTGTTTGAGTGGAAAATATTAAACTTTTTAATTTTTTTTTTATATTTTGCTCAATTAAAAACAAATAATAATATTTCAACAAAACATTAATACTTTACATTTTTTCAGTTATTGAATTTTTTTGGACACTTTCCCTTTAAAAAGATCAGAAGTTTTCACACCAAATTAATGGCATGTATATAAATGCACTTTAATGCTGATTAAAATCTTATGTTTTTGGTAGAAATTCATTTTGTTTAGATAAATCCGTAGATTAAATTTTATGCTAGCTGTAAGTGCAGTGGGGTGGGCATTGCACGTACAGCTCTAGTGTCTCTCTCCCTATTCCCTGCCCACTGCCTGCTTACTGTCTCTGACTCATAGGTCACTGAAATATGAGTGATTATATACTCTGAAGTGCTCGTTAATGGTCCAGCTATGGATCCATCCATCTGGTATGTCAAAAGTCAGTGTGGCGCCCCTGACCTGGTTAGGCACCACTGAGTACTGCACCCATGCTGGGGGCAGTACAACACAGGTAATCCAGAAGGCTGACCGGGGTGTGGACACACAGGCACATAGTAACCAGGTCTCCCACACTTACCTTTGAAGGGTCCCCTGGGGAATTCAGGAGTGGGCGTGGCCTCCATCTCCACTCAAGGAGTGTGGTAGAGAGGCTGGTTGCTAAGTTGCGGAGGCAGGCACAGAGGGGAGAGAGTAGTGAGCCGAGTCAGTTAGTGAAGCTCAGGGAGAGAGAGCAGTCGCAGAGAGAGAACCTGCGGGCTGTCACTAGTTGGACACCGCAGGTGTAGTGGCTGCTGGCGGGGGAGAACGGCTACCTGGCAGTGCCGCCTGAAAACCACCTAGGGCAGACCTGGGCAAGGGGGCGGCCCGCGGGCCACATCCGGCCCGCCTGCTCTCTGTGACCGGCCCGCCCGTCTTCAGCCGGTGCAGTGGAGCCGGGCTGCAGCGTGCCGAGCAGGAAGAGATCCCGTGCAGGTCCGCACAGTCAGTGCAGGAGAAGAAGCAGCACAGCAGACAGAATAATTCATCCTGCACTGTAGGACCTGCGATGATGTCACGCCCATGTGACTGTGTGGGAGGAGACACAGGATGCCGGGCAGAAAGCAAGATACTGAATCCTGAAGGAGATGTGGACACATGATGACTGGTAATAAGAAAAGAGGGGACATGAGGGTGAGGGGGGCTGCAGGGTGAGTGCATATGAGGGCTGCAGACTGACAGAAGGATGTGAATGGGTGCAGAGTGTTTGAGAGGGGTAAGTTGGGGTACAGGCAGGGTGAGATATGTGGGCAGGGTGTGTGACATATGGGGGTGTAGTGTGTGTGATATGGGTGTGCAGGCTGTATGGGAAGCAGGGTGTGTGACATATGGGGGTGTAGTATATTACAGGTGTGCTATATGGAGGTGTATATAGTGGTGTAGTATATGGGGTGTAGTGATGTAGTATATTACAGGTGTGCTATATGGAGGTGTATATTACAGGTGTGCTCTATGGAGGTATAGTATATTACAGGTGTGCTATATGGAGGTGTATATTACAGGTGTGCTATATGGAGGTGTAGTATATTACAGGTGTGCTATATGGAGGTGTAGTATATTACAGGTGTGCTATATGGAGGTGTATATTACAGGTGTGCTATATGGAGGTGTATATAGTGGTGTAGTATATGGGGTGTAGTGATGTAGTATATTACAGGTGTGCTATATGGAGGTGTATATTACAGGTGTGCTATATGGAGGTGTAGTATATTACAGGTGTGCTATATGGAGGTGTATATTACAGGTGTGCTATATGGAGGTGTAGTATATTACAGGTGTGCTATATGGAGGTGTAGTATATGGGGTGTAGTGATGTAGTATATTACAGGTGTATATAGGGGTGTAGTGATGTAGTATATTACAGGTGTATATAGGGGTGTAGTGATGTAGTATATTACAGGTGTATATAGGGGTGTAGTGATGTAGCATATTACAGGTGTATATAGGGGTGTAGTGATGTAGTATATTACAGGTGTATATGGGGTGTAGTGATGTAGTATATTACAGGTGTATATAGGGGTGTAGTGATGTAGTATATTACAGGTGTGCTATATGGAGGTGTAGTATATTACAGGTGTGCTATATGGAGGTGTATATAGTGGTGTAGTATATGGGGTGTAGTGATGTAGTATATTACAGGTGTGCTATATGGAGGTGTAGTATATTACAGGTGTGCTATATGGAGGTGTATATAGTGGTGTAGTATATGGGGTGTAGTGATGTAGTATATTACAGGTGTGCTATATGGAGGTGTATATTACAGGTGTGCTATATGGAGGTGTAGTATATTACAGGTGTATATAGGGGTGTAGTGATGTAGTATATTACAGGTGTATATAGGGGTGTAGTGATGTAGTATATTACAGGTGTATATAGGGGTGTAGTGATGTAGTATATTACAGGTGTATATAGGGGTGTAGTGATGTAGTATATTACAGGTGTATATAGGGGTGTAGTGATGTAGTATATTACAGGTGTACTATATGGAGTTGTAGTATATTACAGGTGTTCTATATGGAGTTGTAGTATATTACAGGTGTAGTATATGGGGTGTAGTGATGTAGTATATTACAGGTGTAGTATATAGGGGTGTAATGATGTAGTATATCGGAGGTGTATTATATAGTGGTGTAGTATAATACAAATGTATATGGGGGTGTAGTATATTACAGGTATATGGGGGGTGTAGTATAATACAGGTATAGTATATAGGGGTGTAGTGGTGTAGTTTATTACAGGTGTAGTATATGGAGGGGGTGTAGTGATGTAGTATATTGGGTAGAACTGAGTTAATTATATTAGTCCGGCCCTCTAAACCAATCCCAATTTCTCATGCGGCCCCATGGGAAAATTAATTGCCCACCCCTGACCTAGGGCCAGAGTGCTTAGAGGTGTCTGAGTAAGGGTACTGCCTGGTGGACCAGGCCCGCACGGGGTTACAGGTCCCCATTCAGTTGGCCTGCAAACCCTGCAGGTGAGGGCACTCCATGCCCTTCACCAAGCCAACACAGAGTCCGCGGCCACGTAGCAACGAGAGGGCCCATAAGTGACGAGAGGCAAGCAACCGGAGTTACTTGGTCCAGGCTACCAGCAAACGGGTTGAAAAGGGGAGAACAGGCGGAAGCAATTTCCCTGGGTGACCCCGTAGGACTCCAAGTCTGGGTCACCACAAAAACAAGAGGGCTAGGAAGGCGAGTCAGCAGTCACCCTTGGATCAGCCTGAAGGTTGCTTAGTTCTTCCCCTGGTTCATCACAGCATCGCCCGGGTTGGCTCACTGTTACTGTACCACCCTGCACTCGGCTGCAGCCGAGCCGCTCGGATCCGGGCTCGTTAGTGGGTGGTTCGAGCGCCTCCGTACCCGGGGTCACTTCGCTCTGAAAGGATGCTGGCACTACGTAGGGGGGTGGTAGGTAGGTGTATGGCCGGAGCCGTGTTTGAGTTCGTGACGCCACCCAAGGAATGTGGTGAAGGTGTAGACACTACCGCTGCAGTTATGGGGCACCCGAGGGAGATGGTTATGCAGCAAGATGTTAACCCCTCCGCGGGCAGGGATGATGGCCCCGGGACCCGTTGGAGAGAAGTAGCTGGGCGGTGCAGGGCGGTGCGCGGCCGGATGGCACTGTTGTACTCACTGTTATTGACACACACAAGTCTCTGGTAATCAAAAATTAAGGTGGTCGGTGCCCGCAGCCGGCTGCGTCTGGTCCCCCACCCGGTTCGGTGGTCTTTGCCTTTCTCTTGCCCCGTGTAGTGTATGTGTAGACTGCCTGCGCTTCAGCGACGGGAGTCTGCTCCCCGGCTGTATGTATGTCGGGAAAGCCTGTTTGCCCGCAGACGATGGCCCGTGGGATCTCTCTACCTGTGCGGTGGCTTTCTATCCCCCTTGGTGGGCTGTTGTCTTCAGTTGGGACTTGGGTGGGAAAGGACCTATAGTCCAGACCTCAATCAGTGAATTAACTCAGTCCAGTGGCTTCTGGACCTCGTTTCAGGGTCTGAGTACTCCCCTGAGTGCTCCGGTTTCCGGTCGGTTCCCCGGGTCGGTATCAGCGGGCCACTACCCTGTCTCGGTCCACCACAGTTCCACCATGCCATCTTCCCGGCTCCTGCAGGCTAGGCCACCGTATGCCTCCTAGCCAAGGTGTGCGGGCTACGACCCTCACACCTGTCTGTCTGACACAGGCCTGTACCACAAGCCTGACCTCCTCACTCCTTCACTCCTGAACTTGAACTCACAACTGACTACTGTGTTTCCTGCCTCAGGCCCTCTGAACTCCTCGGTGGGTGTGCCAACCGCCTGCCTCCGCCCCTCTGGTGTGTCCATTAAGCTCTGAGGGAGGTGACTAGGGTTTATGTGGTTTGGCTTGTGTTACCTTATGTGGGACTGGTGTTGTGCGGGGCGCTATCTGTGACTACCTGGCTAATCCAGGGCGTCACATTACCAGCAAGCGTGAGTAAACACCCTGAAAGACATTGCTGCTTGCGTGTGGGTTCTTCTGCGACCTGTGGTACTACAAACTTACACTGGGCCCTGGGGCCAGCCTCACTGTTGGGAGGCTACAACATGTAACTGCATCTAACATCAGCCCCAGGCGTCCCCTAAACTGCAGTGGCGGTCACCCCCTGACCGCAAATACCGAGAGTGGCGTCACAAATTCCCCATTGAAGTTAACCTACCTGTGAACAGAAGATTTCCAAACCTGTGGAGACCCTGCGACGACCTGTACCTGAAGGTAATGCGGGACTACACATCAGCCTTTTCTCATCAGTCCATAAAACGTTTGAAAAATCTGTCTTCATATATTTCTTGGCCCAGACTTGACATTTCCCCTTCTGTACTTTGTTCAGTGGTGGTTAGTTTCACCCTTCCTCACCTTGGCCATGTCTCTGAGCACTGAACACCTTGTGCTTCTGGTCACTCCAGGGAGTCTGCAGTTCTGGTATATGGCAGCACTAGAGTATAATGGGTTCATGTTCGCTTCACGTTGTATTCTTCTCAAATCTTTGGCAGTTAAACTGCCTCTTACCTTCTGAATGCATTTTTTATGAGCCAGTTTACAATTTGCATCAAAGCCTTTGTTGGTTCTGTGATCACAGCCCAATATCTTAGCAATTCCAAGAGTGCTGACTTTTCAGTCAGCTAAATCTCTTTTTTGGCCCATTTTGGGTGAGGAAAACAAGCTGCCTAATAATTCTGCACACATTGATAAAGGGTGTTGACATCATTAGGCCTCAACCTCCCTTATTACCCAAATACACATCACCTGATATGCTTCACCCAATAAGCACTCAAGTTTATGTAGCTTGCAGTTGGATAATCTGCATAAAAATGATGAGACTGGTCAAAATTTGTCTTGTGGGTGCTAGGCCCATGTGCCCCCGGCCTGAAATCCCTGTTTATAATTAGAGTATAATAATGGGAATGTTGTTTATGTTTATAATGTGTTTATGCATAAAGTGTAAATGTGGCCATCTAGTGGCCTGTTTAGGTACTGCTCCCTGGTAAATAGACTAGGCAAGAAATAGTTACTCTTTGTGGGTCACCCACGTGAGGAGGAGGAGCCAGCTGGAGGAATAGTTTCTTAATTTAGTCATTAGTAGTAAGGTGTGGACCGTAGAAAGCTGTATCTGTGGAAGATATAGCGAGAAGGACAAGTATGCAAGTCAGTTAGATACCTGAGGCCAAAGAAAGTGGGTGCCTGTGGCAAAGTGAATTCGACCTGACCCTCAGGGTCACCCCAGGGAATCCGGAACACGTGGGAAGGACTCCAGTGAGTACGGGAAGAGGGTCACCTCTATCCTGCAGTAGTGAGTACCAGACTCAAACTCTAGTTTCCCGGCTTGCCACTGACTCCAGCGGTACTAGTCCTAGAGCGGAGGTTTGGCATAGACTTGGGTTGATATGGAATCATTGGTAGATAGTTGCTGATATACTGAATTATTGTGAGTGGGACAAGACCGGAAGGCTTGTGAGACTTTATGTCCTTACTGAGTGCAACGGAGTGTCAGACAGTGAAGAGGAGGATGTGCAAACAACAGGAGTAGTACCAGGAATATGGAGCAACCTGCAGTAAAAGTGTGTTTTGAAGTCAAATGTACCATACCAAAAACGTTCAAGTGTTGTGCCCGCACTCATGCTGTGTCAGAAATACTGTGCGTAAGGCTATGTGCGCACGTGTGCGCTCTGCACCGCACCGAAAATGTGCGCTTCAGAGCGCAGCTGAAAAGCTGCGTTCTGAAGCGCATGGTGCCGGCAGATTCGTGCGCTCTGCATGCTACCTCTCCCTATAGACAGCATGCAGAACGCACGAAAGAAGTGACATGTCACTTCTTAGAACGCAGCGATTCGGCAAGCAGTTCTAACATGCCACGTGCGCACGGCTCCTGCACAATCTCCATAGACTGTGCAGGGGACGCAGGACGCATGCAGTTACGCTGCGGTGCAGAACGCAGCGTAACTGCATGTAATATGCACACGTGCGCACATACCCTTACTGTTAGTAAAAAAACTGTTGAAAAAGAAACCAGAAACTGTGTCTGTAAATTCCCGATGCGAAAATCCTGGACTGCACGAAGGCCTAAACACAGGTATGGCTTGCACACACAAAGACCACACACCCCACCAGGAACACCACGAACAACCCCTTCAGAAGCAGAAGAAGCCACTTGCCCACGACTATTACGACGACCCCATGCCCTCCGCCGCCCCTCTACAGCCTAATAATTGTGCGCACAATGCATGTTATTTTTTTTTTTTATATACAGATCATAGCTGTTTGAGTTGCTCTTTGATCAGGGTGTGACTGGAAGATGGGCAGTACACCAAGTGTCGGACTGGCTACTGGAGAAACCGCCAGTAATACCAGGCCTGGCTGCAGTTACCTGCATTAAACTGCGGAGCTCTCACCTGAGCTCCAGAGTGCAGCCTGGACTGAATTCAGGGTTTGCAGGAATGAACCGCTAGCGCTAACTACCCGGCGATTGCGGTTCAGTTCATGTCACAGCTGCGGACAGACCGGGCTGAGAGCTCCGGTGAGAGCTCTGGAGTTCAGTCCGGCCTGTCCGCAGCTGAGTACACCCATTTAGGATAAATAGCCTTGCAGACATCTCAAATATATTTTGATATTGGTTTTTCATTGTCTCGCAAAAGGCCATTTATTGCTGAAACTTCACTATTTTGCCATGTCTGCAATCTTTCTTTTTTTTTTTTTGTAAATTCTTTATTTAAGATGTTTCTTAATATTACAGAGATGAAATTGCAACAACAAATAAGCATAAACATGTATTTTTCAGATGAAAGGAAAGAGAAAAGGAAAGTAAAGAGGGAGAGATGGGGACGTGAGGTTGGTATAAAGTAAAGAGAGGACAAGGGGTTGGGAATGTAGAGGGGGTAGGGGAAGGGGAAAAAGGTGAGATTCCCACCTATTTCTAAGAAGGTGTCTGGTTACTAGGATTTATATATATGAAAGTATGAAAAGGCTTTGTTTTCAGAGGTGTGTATGAGCAACGTGTTTGTTTTGCTTAACTGTCTATTCGGTTTCTGAGCTAATGTGTTATCTTTGGATGAGAAAATTTGTCAAGAGATTTTAGTTAGCTTTTGGTATCTGTCCCACTTGTCCCAAGATTCTAAAAGCTTCGCATTTTTCCTAGTGTAATGCAATCGGGCTTTTTCATGTATGCTTATAAGATTTGATTCATTGAACCACTCGGTTAGACTCGGTGCATCACCTTCTTTCCAGTGTCTGGCTATTAGAAGTTTTGCTGCATTTATGAGATGAGGTATTATTGAGAGTTTGTTTAGGTGTTCCTTTTGTGAATCTAGATTGAGGATAATAAAGTTTGGGTTGAAAGGGAGTTTGGTCTTGAGAGCATTTTCTATGTGAATTTTAATGGAATCCCAATATTTTGCTATTTTTGGGCAATGATACCAAATGTGTGAAGGGGTGCCAGTCATTTGATTACATCTCCAGCAGTGTGGTGACAAGGAGTTATCAATTTTGTAGAGAATGTCTGGGGTTTTATACCACCGTGAGATAATTTTATAGTTGAGTTCTTGATATCTAGATGAGGTTGATAGGTTGTGGGCGTTGTTGAAGATCATTTGAATTTCACTAGGGTTGAAGGTGGTGTTTAGTTCCATTTCCCATCTATTAATGTAAGAAGGTTTTTCCGAAGTGTTATATAGTAGCTTGTATATTTTTGAGATTAGCCTATTCTTCCCTTGAGCATGTAGTAGAAATTCTTGTTGGGGGGACGGGTTTGAAGGGGAAATATCTGGGATGTGATATGAAGCTAGGTCTGTAATGATGGCTAGGTCTTTATCTTTTAAATCTATTGGATTAAAGATGGATTTTAGCTCTTGTATAGTTAATGGTTCATGGTTATGGATTATCTCTGACAGTGTTATGTTGCAGAGATTTTTTGATGTCCTAATTTTGTTTTTTAGGAGTCTAAATTTTTGCGGGATTACATGTAAAATGGGGGTGGCTCTGCAAATGTTCGAAATTAGATCTAGTTTTTTATTAAATTTGTGCCAAAGCTTAAGTGTTACTTTGGTAAAAGGGTTCAGTATGTCTTTATATTTGAATCTGTTGTGAGGGGTTGGCCATAGAAAATGTGATAGGTCT
The DNA here is from genome assembly GCF_048569485.1 of Anomaloglossus baeobatrachus. Taxonomy (NCBI): domain Eukaryota; kingdom Metazoa; phylum Chordata; class Amphibia; order Anura; family Aromobatidae; genus Anomaloglossus; species Anomaloglossus baeobatrachus. Next base: position 306,191,003 of record NC_134357.1, on the reverse strand, counting down.
CCTTTTAAGTTGCTGATTTCCAAGGTAGTCCACAGTTTTCTAGGGGGGTTTGTCCTCATCTCCATGAGTCTGGCTATGTGTGTGGCTAGCCAATAGCGTTCAAAATCTGGGAGTCCTGTACCTCCTTTAGATTTAGGAGCAGTCAGTATAGTGTACTTTAGTCTATGGCTCTTTTTAAGCCATATAAAATTTGAGATCATGTTTTTCAATTTGCTGAAGAAATGTTGTGGGATATCTGTAGGGATTACTTGTAGAAGATATAAGATTTTTGGCAGAATGATCATCTTAAATTGGTTCTCCCAAACCACGAGATTGGTAAACTGCTCCAAGCGGAAATGTCGGCTTCTATTTTGTGAAAAAGTGGCTTGAGATTCAGATCGTATAGTTGAGACAGGGAGTTGCTAATTCTTACGCCTAGGTGGGTGATGGAATTGCTAATACTGAAAGGGGATGATTCTGATACATTTTTCCATATTTTGGGGGGAATGTTAATGTTTAATAAATGGCATTTTGAAAAATTTATTTTGAAGTTGGAGACTTCACTATATAACTTGAATTCTGCGGTAAGGGCCTTAATTGAATTTGAAGGGTTCGTTAAAATGAAAAGTATGTCATCTGCAAATGCCGCGGATTTGTATTCTATTTGGTTGCATTTCAGGCCTGAGATCTTGGGATTTTGTCTTATTTTCTGGAGAAAGGTTTCTATTGTTAGAATAAATAGAAGTGGTGAAAGGGGACAGCCCTGTCTGGTTCCATTTTTTATGTTAAAACTAGAGGAGAGTTCATTAATTACTTTTAGCTTTGCATTGGGGTGGTATAAAGTGCCAGGATTTTGTCAATGAATAAGGGTGGGAAGCCAAATTTTTTTAAAGTTTGTTCGATAAATAGCCAATTGACGCGGTCGAAAGCTTTTTCTGCATCTGAGGTGATGATTGCAGTTTCAATATTGTTATGTTTTGCATATTGAATGGCATTTAGTGTTTTAATTACATTATCTTTTGCTTCTCTCTCTTTTGTAAATCCCACTTGTTCTAGATTTATAAGATCAGGTATTATGTTTTGTATTCTTTTTGCTATGATTTTGGCATACAGTTTTACGTCATTGTTAATCAGCGAAATTGGTCTATAGCTTCCGCACAGGGATGGATCTTTTCCTTCTTTTGGGATTAGAGTTATGTGAGCTGTTAGGGCTTCTTTATTGAATGGGTTATTCTTGCTTATATAGTTAAAATAGTTTGTCATATGTGGAACTAGTTCTGTTTTAAAAATTTTGTAGTACTCAATTGAAAAACCATCCGGGCCTGGACTTTTCCCTCCCGGAGTTGAGTTTATGGATGATTCTACTTCTTGGGAGGATATTGGGATCGTTAGATTTTGTGCTTGTTGGGTTGTGAGTTTAGGTAATTTCAGGTCTTTTAGGGATGTGTGGGGCCCCGAGGCTCGGTGTCGGTGCAGCGGTGCATTACCTTCCGGGACTCCACGCGGCTGGATCTTGTCACAGGTAGGAAATCCTCTATTTTGATTGTCGTGACGCCACTCTCAGAATTGCGGTCAGTGGAGACCGCCACTGCAGGTTAGGGATGCCTGGGGCTGATGGTAGGTGCAGTCAGTTGTAATAGCCTCCTGAGAGTGAGGCATGCCCCAGGGTCCCGTGTAGGTGTGTGGAACTACAAGTCGCAGAATGACTCACACGCACAAGCAGGATGTCTTTCAGGGATTTTACTCACTGATGATGGCAGGGTGAGTAACCCGGGCGTAGCTGGGATGAACCAGGCTGGAACCAGGTGTCCTTCAGGCTGACTTATGAGGGTGGCTACCAACTCGCCTTCCTTAGCCCGTTGTGTTTTGGGGTAACCCCTGCTTGAAGCCCTGCTGGGGTCGCCCAGGGAAGTTGCTGGTGCCTCTCTCCCCTTCTTTTTGGCCCGTTTGCTTGTAGCCTGGACCAGGTCACTCCGGCTGCTTGCCTCCTGTGAGCTATGGGCCCTCACTGTGGCTACGTGGCTGCGGACTCTGTGGTGTTGTCTTGGGGGTGTAAAGTGCCCCCTCATACAGGTTTGGCAAAGGAAAGGTGAATCTATCCCTGCACTGGGACCTGCTACCCGTTTGGGCCTGGTATCTCCCTGACAGTCTCCTTACTTTCCACTCCGTTGCTCTCTCTAGCTGTGTGTGGATTTCGGGCAGCACTCCCAGGTGACCGTTCTCCCCCGTCGGTAGTCACTGCGCGGACGCTGTTAGACTGCCACAGCTCCAGGGTCTGCTCCTCACGTCTGCTTTCCCTGAGCTGCACACTAAACTGGCTCACTGCTCCTCCTCTCCTATTCTTGCCTACGTCACCTAGCAACCAGGCTCTCTACCACACCCCTCGAGTGGAGATGGAGGCTTCGCCCCTTCCACCCCTCGGGTGGAGATGGAGGCTTCGCCCCCTCCTGGGATCCCCAGGGGTCCTCTCAAAGGTAAATGCGTGAGACCTGATCACTATGCGCCTGTGTAGTCACACCTCGGTCAGCCTTCTGGATTACCTGTATTGTACTGTCCCCAGCATGGGTGCAGTACTCAGTGGTGCCTGACCAGGTCAGGGGCGCCACATTCCCCCTTAGTTATCACCAGCACGTCCTCGGGCTGCAAGACAACATTTTAAAATGCATAAAACAGTAAAACATGGTAAAACGTTTTAAAACCATCAGGTACCATACATCACCACCCTCCACCCACAAGTCCGTTAACCCACCCTAAACCCTCTCAGGCGGCAGGTCACCGGTTTCTTTTGGTAACCAGGTCTGGGCCATCAGCTTCCCCAGACCTTTCTTTCCATCTGCCTCTCCCGTTGGCCGCGCCTTCAGCCACTTCTGGCAGGATGTAGAGGCGGCTTTCATGGTCTGGTGGTTTCAGGGTATACCTGGCCTGGTGGAGCCGCGCCTTCAGCCTCTTCTGGCAGGATGTAGAGGCGGCCTCCACAGTTGGTGCTGACCAGGTACCCTCTTTGTGGTGGAGAGCCAGGCCCCATAAACAGGCGTGCTCCCTGGTTGCAGGCGAGCCGGGCCCCATAAACAGGCTGGCTCTGGTGGTGGTACCTCTGGGGTAACTATTTACACTGCGAGAGTTTGTGGCTATAGCCAGTTCATAGCCTTAAGGTTCATTTTTCAAAGTGCAAAAAGAGGTTTCTCACATTAGTTCATGTGGGCACATGCTTGAACTTGTAAACGTTGCAAAACTGTACTTTAACTTGCTGTACTTCTTACTTTACTTTACATGGACTTTGCTCCTTCTTCCTCCTTACCAGGGCTTGGGCCTGTAGGGCTGTGGCACCTGTTGCTTTCTCCATCTCTGTCATCATCTGTAGTGGTCTCATCAATGGGTTCTTTGTCTTTTCTTTCCTCTTCTTCTGTGTCTGTTTCTTTTTCTCTTTCTTTATCTTGTAGTGTTGAGACAGCAGGTTTACTGTAGGGATTGCTGGTACATGGTCTGACATCTAGTGCGTACCATCCGCGTTCTCCTTGATGTTTTGTGAATTCTACTGAGTCTCCTACCCGTAGGTTTCTTCCTGGATGTCCTCTAGGCAAATGGGCTCTAACATCCCTTCTATTCACAAAGATGCCTTCTTTCATTCCAGGTACAACTATAAAGCCATATCCTGATTTTAAACTAAAGTCTTCCACTACTCCACGACAAAGTGGGCCTCTGACCTGGGATTTAGCTCTCCTTAATGACTGCTTCTCCTCCAAGTCTCTGGCTGTTACTTCGTCTTTTCTATCTGGAGATTGCTGTGCAGGTGGATCCCTTGTCCTGCTGCGGCGCCGTGTCTTGCGGGCTGGATTCTGCTGGGCTGCTACTTCACTGCTTGCAGGCTCCCAGGTGTGGTATCTGGGCAAATCTTCCTCAGCGGAGGATGTCGGTCCCTCTTCATCCCAGCGGGAGTACGGCAGCATCTCTGGCTCTTGGACTGGTGCTGCATCCACTGCTGATGGCTCTGGGGTCAGCTTCTCAGCTTCCTGGCCTCCCCTCCCCCTTAGTTCTTCTGGGCACTCCACTTGTGGCAGCGCTAGGGATGGATTTTCATCAGCAGGCCAGGGCGGGGGACCCTTTGACATGAATGTTGCAGGAGTTTTCCTGTGAGTATGCGGAGGGAGCAGATACCGGTCCACCATCTCCTTTGGGAAGTGGGCCTCTAGATCAGCCTTCAGCTTCCAGTATTCGGGGTCCTCCCCCAGCAGGGACTTCCTAGCAGGGACTTCCTTGGACTGGGGAGCGGTGTCTGCTCTGGCCTTGCAGGCCGGGGTAAACAATTGTTCAGTCTTGTCTTGGCGGGCCGAGCCTGGCGTGGCAACGGCCTGGTCTTGGCGGGCCGAGCCTGGCGTGGCAGCGGCCTGATCTTGGCGGGCCGAGCAGGGCATCGCTGCGGCGGCCTGGATTGGCGTCGCAGCTGCGATGGGATCTGTGCGGGCCGAGCTGGGCGCTTCTGCGGCCTGGTCTTGGCGGGCCGAGCAGGGCATCGCTGCGGCGGCCTGGATTGGCGTCGCAGCTGCGATGGGATCTGTGCGGGCCGAGCTGGGCGCTTCTGCGGCCTGGATTGGCGTCGCAGCTGCAGCCGGTCCTTGGCGGGCCGCACCTGACGTGGCTGCGGCCTGGTTCAGCACCTCACTTGCGGCGCGGACGAGCGTCGCTGCTGCGGTGGGGTCTTGGCGGGCCGGGCCTAGCATGGCGGCGGCCTGGGTCAGCGTCACACCTGCGGCGTGGAGGAGGGTCGCGGTGGCAGCCGGATCTTTGCGGGCCGGGCTGGGCATCGTTGCGGCGTCCTGGGCTTGGCGGGCCGCACCTGGCGTGGCTGCGGCCTGATTCAGCGTCGCCGCGCCGGGCGCCTCTTCAGGGACCGCGGGCATGGCAGCAGGGGTCGGGGCACTCGCGCTGACAGGGGCAACACAGGACTCACCCATCGGTAACATCGTCGGGGCCTGAGTCGTCGCCGCTCGGTCTGGCACTCGTCGTGCGGTTCCCCTCTCATAGGCCTGAACCGCTGCAGCCATCTCCAGAAGCTCCGTACGTCCCTCGCTGATCTGCCATACGACCCTGGCCTCCAGTTGGTCGCAAAACTGGGCAAGTTCCCGATACCACCAGGCAGCGGAGCCTGGTTCTGGGTCTCTGCGTTCAGACGCCATTTCCTCTGCGTCTCCTTCTCCTAGTAGCAGGCTTCTGGCTCCCTTTCTGTCCCGACGTCTCTGAACGCCTCCGCTCTCATCACTTGCGAGGACAGGACTCTCCAGGGGATCTCTGGGTAGCCACACCCCTTCGTGGGCGGTAACTTCTCCCAGCGCGGGCTGCTGTTGTTTTTCAGCGCGCTTTTCATGGTGGCAATATGGCGGCGCTTCCAATTTTCCAAGCGGACCGCCCAGGCACATGGTCACCTGTCTGAACAGGTCTAGTCCTTATCCTGTTCGTGACGCCAGATGTGTGGGGCCCCGAGGCTCGGTGTCGGTGCAGCGGTGCATTACCGTCCGGGACTCCACGCGGCTGGATCTTGTCACAGGTAGGAAATCCTCTATTTTGATTGTCGTGACGCCACTCTCAGAATTGCGGTCAGTGGAGACCGCCACTGCAGGTTAGGGATGCCTGGGGCTGATGGTAGGTGCAGTCAGTTGTAATAGCCTCCTGAGAGTGAGGCATGCCCCAGGGTCCCGTGTAGGTGTGTGGAACTACAAGTCGCAGAATGACTCACACGCACAAGCAGGATGTCTTTCAGGGATTTTACTCACTGATGATGGCAGGGTGAGTAACCCGGGCGTAGCTGGGATGAACCAGGCTGGAACCAGGTGTCCTTCAGGCTGACTTATGAGGGTGGCTACCAACTCGCCTTCCTTAGCCCGTTGTGTTTTGGGGTAACCCCTGCTTGAAGCCCTGCTGGGGTCGCCCAGGGAAGTTGCTGGTGCCTCTCTCCCCTTCTTTTTGGCCCGTTTGCTTGTAGCCTGGACCAGGTCACTCCGGCTGCTTGCCTCCTGTGAGCTATGGGCCCTCACTGTGGCTACGTGGCTGCGGACTCTGTGGTGTTGTCTTGGGGGTGTAAAGTGCCCCCTCATGCAGGTTTGGCAAAGGAAAGGTGAATCTATCCCTGCACTGGGACCTGCTACCCGTTTGGGCCTGGTATCTCCCTGACAGTCTCCTTACTTTCCACTCCGTTGCTCTCTCTAGCTGTGTGTGGATTTCGGGCAGCACTCCCAGGTGACCGTTCTCCCCCGTCGGTAGTCACTGCGCGGACGCTGTTAGACTGCCACAGCTCCAGGGTCTGCTCCTCACGTCTGCTTTCCCTGAGCTGCACACTAAACTGGCTCACTGCTCCTCCTCTCCTATTCTTGCCTACGTCACCTAGCAACCAGGCTCTCTACCACACCCCTCGAGTGGAGATGGAGGCTTCGCCCCTTCCACCCCTCGGGTGGAGATGGAGGCTTCGCCCCCTCCTGGGATCCCCAGGGGTCCTCTCAAAGGTAAATGCGTGAGACCTGATCACTATGCGCCTGTGTAGTCACACCTCGGTCAGCCTTTTGGATTACCTGTATTGTACTGTCCCCAGCATGGGTGCAGTACTCAGTGGTGCCTGACCAGGTCAGGGGCGCCACAAAAGTTTTTATGAGTTTTGTTTTCCCCTCCTGAGACTCTTGTGCTGTTGTGAGGTTGTATAAGTTAGAGTAGTATGAAGAGAAAATATTAGCAATGTCTTCAGTTTTGTGATGTACTTTGTCATTCGTATTTTTAATTTTTGTGATATATGTTGTATTTATTTGTTTTTTAATCATGTTTACTCCACTTTTGTTGGAGTAAAGGTAGGATCGAAACCTTGCATAGTTAAGGTATTTTTTGCTTTTTTGATTTAAAAGAGCTCTGAGCTCAGATCTTAGCTTGAATAAGTCCTTCTGTAATGAAGGGTTTTGATTTGTTTTATGTTGTCCTTCTAAGTTTTTTATTTGGTCTAGAAGGGAAATTGTTGTTTTTTCTCTTTCTTTTTTGGTTCTAGTGCCGAGTTCTATTAAAGTACCTCGTAGAACTGCTTTGTGGGCTTCCCAAACGTTAGGGTCACATATGTTATTGAAACAATTTTCTCTAAAGTAGTTTTGGATGGACGTTCTTATGTAGTCTTGAGAAGTTTTGTTTTTTATTAAACTATTGTTGAGTTTCCAATTGAGTGGGCATCTTCTGCCTTGTGAAAGCTTTATGTTTAAAAGTAGGGGGGCATGATCAGAAAGTAATATTATATCATAATGTATTTTTTCAACATTGCTTAGAAGTTGATGGGATATGAATAGATAATCTATTCTGGAGTATTTCTTATGGACTTGTGAGTAATAAGAGTAATCTTTGGTTGAGGGGTATGAGATCCTCCAGCTGTCGACCAGAAGTAATTCTGTGAGGGATTTTTTAATGAAATTTACTGTTTTAATTGGGATCGTTGAATGTCCATCTGAGGTGTCTGATGGAGGGTGTAGAGGGATATTGAAGTCACCTCCTAATATTATATTCCCTTCTGAAAAAAGATGCAGAGTGTTGAATATTTTCTTAAAGAAGGGCAGCTGGTTAGTATTTGGGGCGTAGATGTTTATGATTGTGTATAAGGAGTTGTATAGTTGGCATTTCAAGAAGATGAACCTGCCGTCTGGATCATAAATGACGTCTTTGAGGTTAAAGGGTATCTTTTTATGGATAATAATCGAGACCCTTTATTTTTCTTGATTGGGGAATTGGCATTAAACCATCTGGTGTAGACCTTATTTTTTGTTACTGGTGTGCACGTCTTCTTGAAGTGAGTCTCCTGGAGAAGAGCGATATCTATTTGGTGTTTGTTAAGATAGCTCAGTATTTGTGATCTTTTTTGGGGGATGTTCATGCCTTTAACATTGAACGTTATAAAGTTAAGATTAGCCATAGTTACCATGAAATAATTGATAATTTATCTTTGAAATTTGGGTAGGTATCTGGGAAGGGTGAAAAAGATTTAGTATAGGGTAGAGTGTGAGATATTTGAGTCTCTTAGCCATAGCGTTGAGACGTTGTGGATTTCTCAAATTGAGAAATGAAAAAACAAAGAAAATTTGCAGCTGGAAGGGATAGGGTAAGCCAAGCCAATCCCTTCCAGTGTAATCTGCAATAGTGGATTTTCCGGTCCGTGGGGGCGTGGACCTAGGATGTAGTACTTTTAGACAGTATATGTACTTGACACTTTCAGTGAAGTGAACTAGGGGGCACTATCTCCCAGCTAAGTCTTATCAGTAAATGTAATGTAAGAGGGTGAGATAACAAGTCAGTTATAAACGATAAATAATAACCAATTAAAGCAAACATTCCATATTTTTATAGTTACAACCAATGGTCTTCGGTTCTGTTGCATGAACGATGAGGATAGAGGTCATGAGCGTCCAAGAGAGTTCTTTGTAGAATTGTGATTTGATTGAACGAAATGCACAAATCACAGGCAGATAGAAAGAGGACTAAGTCCCGATGTCTCTATTTCAACAAATTTAATGTCTTTAGAACAGGAACTGAATTGGGAACATACGCAATCATGTGGTAAACTTAGACAAAACTACGACTTCTCTCCAATTCTCTCCTCCTCCCCTGAACGAAAACGTTGGGTGGAAAGTTAACAGAGGGAGAGGAGGGAGAGAGAGAGAGGAAAAAAACTAAAAAAAAAAAAGGATTTTTTTTTATATGAATATCTTTTCTTTTACGTTTCTCATCAGGGTATTTCTTAAACTTGAATAATGAGGTCAGGTATATAAAGGTATTGGAGAGTCATCATCCATTTTCATCTTGTTCCCCTTATCTTTTACTTGGAGTCTTCTTTGGCCCCTGATTCAGTTTTCTCACTTTACATGCTCTGGGTGGTGATGTTGTGGTCCATTTGTCACGTTTAGGTAGTGCAGGCAAGTGAAGGAAATCTTCGGCGGAGGTCCAATCTGGTATCTTTATATGCATTAAGTCCAACTTATTGAGGACAAAGGGAAGATCGTCTGGAGTTCTGATTATTAGATTTTTGTTGTCAAAGGTGATGGCTAAACCAAAAGGAAACATCCATCTGTAAATTATATTTTTTTCTCTCAGTGTTTTTGTTAAGGGCTGTAATTGTCTTCTCAGATCTAAAGTAAGCTTTGAAAGGTCCTGATAGAGTTGTATTTCTGTTTCTTCATATTCAATCTTGCGGGTGTATCTCGCTTTTTGGTAGATTTGTTCCTTTATTTTAAAGCTTTGTAAACAACATAGAACATCCCTTGGTTTATCCCAGTTTGCAGTTTTGGGTTTGTAAACTCTGTGGGCTCTTTCTAACCCTATGTCAATGGTTTCTTCTTTGCCAAGTAGAGTATTAAATATCTGTGTAAGGACTGTGTGAATGTCTTTGTCTTCTACTGATTCTGGTAATCCTCGAATTCGAAGGTTATTCCTTCTGGACCTGTTCTCGAGATCATCTATGTGAAGTTTTTGCAAGAAGATCTCTTTTTGTTTGTCGATCAGGATTTCTGTCACTCTCTCTGAGTGCGTTGTAATTTGGTCAAAGTCGTTTTCAAGGGTATGGACTCTTGTATAGATCTGTTTTATGTCACTTTTAAGTTCAGCCATCTCTTCTTTTATGGTCTGCGTGAATTCCTTAAATAGGTTTCTGATGCAGTTTTCTGTAGGAAGGGCTTTGATATGTTCCATGAGATTGGCATTTCCGCTTAGTGTCTCTTCATCCTCATCACTGTCTGACCGTGTGAAGTTGGTGGTTGGTGCTTGTCTGGATTTTTGTGCTGACATCTCTTGGGTGTGTTGTTTTTTAGATTTATCCCCTTCCTGGTTCTTCTTTGGAGTTTTCAGGGTTTTGTTTGGCTCGTCAAATTGTAATTTGTAGTTTTTCCCCATTTTCTAGACCTGGTCTTAATAGAACTTTGCTGGGAGAAAGTAGGTTGGGTTAACGCATTTGGAGTAAGCTTGTCCTCTTTTTTTTTTTTTTTCCTTTCCCCTTTTAAATTTCTATATCTCAGCTGCTGCAGCCCTTTTCTTATCTTGACCACTAGATGTCACTGTTCACCACTGTTGCACATTGTTCTTGCACCTTATACTGGAGCTTCTGTTTGTTGTATGCTTAGAATCGTCAGCTCTAGCTGTACTTTTTTTATATCAATGTATAACCTAGAGGGGTTTTATGTCCAGCCACTTACGTTTTGCTGCATTAACATGGGGTGAGCAGCATCTGCAATCCAGCAACAGGCAGCTTGGGATGAGTTAAATTTCCCCTGTGCTGGTTTTTTATTGTCCAGATGAGCACGGAGGAGGGAAGCAGGCTGCTCTGGTCTTGGTGCTGTCCTAGGAACTTAACCCCTTACTGTTCTGTCTCCTCTCCCTGAGCCTTCCCCTCCTCTCTGTAAACCCCAGTACAGGAGTGGATCCCAGGCCAGTGTCTCTGTTCCTGTTTTCCAGGTACCTCTGCTGATTGATGGTGTAGCTATCTGCTGTGCTCTGCTATCAGCAGTCTCTCTCCCTCTCCTCACAGCGTTACAAATGGTGGTGCAGGGGGAACTTGGGGCCCAACTCTCTCAGGTGGCAACCCAATCCAGGAGCAATTAGGTGATATTTATCCTTGGGCGCAGGTCTCCTCTCCTCCAGAGCCCCTCTCTCTAGCTCCAGCCAAGAGAAATGAAGGGGGGAGGGAGGTTGGAGTGGTGCAGGTGCTGTGCCTCTCTGCTGGATTCTAATGGCAGCTGCTCCCATACATCTAGCAAGCCCTCTCTCTTCTGGCCTTCTCCCTCAGTCCCTGCACGCAGTGGGGCAGGAGGGAGCTTGGAGCAATGCTTCTTCTGTCAGTAAATCGCAGTGCTGCTGCACCCTCCTAGTCTCTGGGGACTGGTAGTTGTATGGTTGGTATGGCTGCTACTTTAGGCCCTGGCTTCAGCACTGTAATCAGGCCGCTACTCACTCAGTCTCCACAACGCTCCAAAGTTGTTTTCCTGGGCTCCACAGCAGATGTAGGGAGATGGATTTTGTTTTGGGGCCACTTTTTCTTAAGGATCGGCGTTGGATGTCACTAGATTACAAATTGAGATGCAGGAGCTCCTCCATGTGCATCCTTCTTCTTCCCTAGCTAAGGCACGCCCCGTTTGCAATCTTTCTATGAAGATAGAATAATAAAAAAAGTTTTCTTCCAGTGCCTTTGAAAACTATTTTTGTTCCTGTGGATTTTACACTATTATGCCTTGCCAGCAATTTCCTAGTATCCTTATACTGCAAATATCCAATATATCTTTTAGCCCTTACTTAAACACGGTAAACTCTAGAAATGTACACCTGTCACAATCACAATGGCAGGTATTAAGGCAGGGGTTAAAATTTCTTTTAACCCTCCAATGTACGTCATATTTTAGCCTCACCTCCTGTATATATATATATATATATATATATATATATATATATATATATATATATATATATATATATATATTAGTGTGTATTTGCAGGCAGAACACCTTATTCAATTGGTGATTTGTAATTTTTCCTCTCTACTTCAATCCTCTCGTTTTACAACTGTGTGCACAGATGCTGCCAATAATCTGCCATCTGCGGAGGCTATGTGTGTGAAGCACCGCTCTGACTAGCTGAGATTTCCCTTAGCAACTGGTTCTCCACTAATCCTTTGCAGACACAGCAACATGTGCCAGTGACAGATTCACCAGGGAGTCCTCCCACAGCTGATACCTAACCTTACCTCTGGAGCAGCCTGGTATGATTGTTCTCCAGCAGCACTGAAACGTCTGAGTCTTATCTAAATCATTAGGTAATAGAAGAAGCTATGGAGTTATGTACTGATATAATGACCAATATATAATATTGGAGGGCATTGGTGGTGAAAGCCACTAATCTTGTTGAAATCCTTGCTCAAAATGACTCTCCGGAGCTGCAGTTTGCACATTTTCAGCCCTTGCAGAGTGATTTAGTGCACACTGCATGTCATTAAATATAAAGATGCGTATCATTTATAAATGAGGAGCTATATGAGCTCCAGACCCGCTCTGAAATATTCTGCTTGAAATCATTGTACCCAGAGTGAAAAGAGATGCCAGCATTTTGCTAATCATGATCTTTACATTACTCTAAAAGAACAATCAAGAATAGAGGAGAGTGAGTTCATGTAGCCATTCAGAAGGTAAATAGCAAAATGCTTATTATCATGTATAGCAATATTCTGTAACATCAGTTTTACAAGAAAATCCAATATGTATATTACAGCAGTGAAGAACATCTGCTGGACATAATTTGGATTAGTGTAGCATGATTATCATGTCATGGTGGTCTGTTACTCTGCTGTGGTGAAGTCAAGTTTGTAGCTTAGTGTTTTAAGAGTTATCACAAATATAATCTCAACTTCCCCCCCTTTTTTTCACCCCAAAATTTTTCCCAGGTTTTCCCAATAAAGTTAACTTTCCTAAACCTTCCCCCCCTTAAATGTTGGTTCATACACGTTGAAAATCAAATAAAAACATTTTATACACAAATATAATCTCAATAAGCAACTCACTTATACTGTACTTTATAAGACTTGAGTAGCAAAAGGGTTATCAAGTAAGGAAATGGACATGCTGCCCACATTCCTCCTTGAAGACAAATTTTATTGCAATTTAAACTGTAAAATTTGTTAGTAATGTTAAAATGTGTTTTTGCCTGACAACAGGGTAAGATGGAATTAATGTTTGGGACTAGCCTAGAATGGGAGCAGCTTTAGGGAAGGAGGAGTAAGGCTATGTGTGCATGGTGCGTTTTTTTAACGCTGCGTTTTTTGCCGCAAAAAACACACAAAAACACACACGCGGCAAAAACGCACCGGTAACAATGCATGCATTTTTACCACGTTTCAGTGCGTTTTTGGCTACGTTTTGCTGCGTTTTTCAAATGCATTGCATGGGTGAAAAAACGCAGAACAACACAGAAAAGAATTGACATGTTGCTTTTTTTTGTCAGCTCAAAAACGCAGCTAAAAAAAGCACTGTGCTGACAGCAAAAATGAAAACTCATAGACTTTGCTGGGTAAGCAAAGTCATGCAGTTTTCTGACCAAAAACGCACATGAAAAACGCATCGTGCGCACATAGCCTTAAGGTTCCCTGTTAGTAGAACAAGCAGGACTGAGCATGCAGAAGTGATGGACTTAAAGGGAACCGGTCACCAGATTTGGCGACTATAAGCTGCGGCCAGCACCAGAGGCCTCTTATATACAGCATTCTAACATACTGTATATAAGAGCCCAGGCCGCTGTGTAGAATGTAAAAATCACTTTATAATACTCACCTAACGGGCGATGCGGTGCACACTAGTCGGCATTGAGGTCCTCCACAGGCGCACTTTGATCTGCCCTGAGCAGGGCAGATCAAAGTATTGTAGTGAGCCTGTGCAGAACCTCAATGTCGGCTTGTGTGCATGACGTAGGACACATCATGCACCCAGGCTTCAGAAGAAGAAGGACAAAGATGGCCGAAAGAGGAGGCACCGGACATGGATAACAAAGACACCCATCCGACCAGTCTGCACTATACCGTCTGTTAGGTTCGTATTATAAAGTGATTTTTACGTTCTACACAGCGGCCTGGGCTCTTATATACAGTATCTGTGGGCTGCAATTAACCTCTAATATTACTCCAATTGCCACCATACCAGGGCAATCAGGAAGAGTTAGGGAAAGCGCCAGGTTTGTCATATCTAATGGATGTGACAATCCCGGGCGGCTGCAGGCTGCTATTTTTAATCTGGGTGGAGACCCAATAAGCATGGGCCTTCCCAGTCTGAGAATACCAGCCCCCAGCTGTCAGGCTTTATCTTGGCTGGGTATCAAAATTGGGGGGTGGACCGCATGCCGGTTTCTAAAATTAAAAAGCCAGATGCGGTTCCACTTAATTTGATACACAGCCACGATAAGCGCATGGCTCGGGACTGCATCCTGTAGTCGTATGCTTTATCTGTGCTGGATATCATGATATGGGAGAACCCTACGCCAAATGTGTGATTAACTCTGAAACCTCATACTGCGTTGCATCACGCAGTTTTGTGTAGCAGTCAAAAACAGCAGCATGTAAGCAGTGTAATCTATTAGCTTAATCTACCAAAAACCAGTGTGTACAGTGTGCCTTGCTGTGTGAATAGCTCTGAAACCTCATACTGCATTGCATCACTCAGCTTTGCATAGGGGACAAAAACAGCAGCGTACAGGCAGTGTTTTCTATTAGTGGCCACAATACCACCAAAGAAAAAAATGAAACAGTCATATTCTATTATTCAAAGCTGTCGTATTCAGACACAGCTGCCTGCTTTCAACAATAATTTTTTCAAAATAAATGCTTCGGATTCCTGAGATAGACACTGAGCAGCATGGGTAAGCTGCTTCAAATCTAAATAGCCGGGATTCGGAATAGCAAGTCTAGTTGGCGTACCTCCGGCTTGATTCTAAATCTAGCTATGAGCTTTTTAAATACAGCAAATAGACTGTCCACCACTGGAGCAGAAATTTTGCTCCTGTGTGAGAACTGTTAAAACAGGCTGTCTAAAAATTGGTGCCTTGCTGAAAGTGCAAAATTTGCACCTGAAGAGCATGTGCATCTTTTGTCAACATCACCCCAATGAAAGCAAGCAAAGCAGTGGGAACCTCAACATGTCAGGCACCTGTCACTTCAGAGTTTTGAGCACTCTGTTCGTTGGGGTTCCGTGGCCCATCTCTGTTTTAATTGGGTGCTATGTAGTGGATCTCAGGCAATGAAAGGTGTGAGAGGGAACTGGGTAAACAGGCTATTTCAGGGCCTTTTTTTTTACAATTCGGTTGTCTGTAGGGAAACTTTGTCAATCTTGGCTGTGTGGATGAACTGGGAATGCAGGCTATATAGGGGATATTATTTGTTAAACTTGTTGTTCTGTGGTTAACTATGCCATTGTTTTATGTCTGCCTGCTTTGAACAATGATTTTTTTTTAAAAAATTAATGCTTCGGATTCCCAGGATTGACACTTAGCAGCATGGGTGAGCTGCTTCAAGTCTAAATAACCGTGACTGGCAGTAGCAAATCCAGCTGGTGGACCACCAGCGAGCTTTTTAACTGCAACAGCTTTACTGTACGCAACAGGAGCTGAAAATTTGGCTCTGTGGGAGGAACTTGGAAAACAGGCTCTCTCGGGGCCTTTTTTAAAAAACGTTCTGTGAGGGTACTCTTCCAATTTTGGTTGTGATGGTCAAATGTGAAAACAGAGTCAGCAGGGTGTAAGGTAAAGTGGTCTGTGCCTTAGGCATAAACTGTTGTAGTGCATATCCTAACACCATCAAGGATTGGTGCACATTTCTCAGTTAGTGTGTTATGGGTGTGTCATGCTTAACAGACAGTTTGGCTACATAAACTTCTCTCTGACATTCTCTTCTTCTCTGCTTGGTGTTAATCCATTTCCTTTGACCCTGTAGATTTTGTAACCTTTCAGCTGTTAATCATCAGCACGTTCCTTGGTGTCTTTAAATACTCTCATACCCTCTTGGTCTTTGCTGGTTATAGAGTTAAAAACCTATACAGGCCTTGAATGCAAGTAGTCAGCTTGTATCCAGCTGAAGAAACATTGTTGTTCATTGCCGTACCTCTCCCTGAGTCAGGCTAGAGATAGGTTGTTCATGTGCTTTCCCCTGTGTGTGCTCCCTGTGTCTTCTTCAGAACTTATTGGGGTTGACTAAGTGCTCATCCCATCCATTCCTTACCTAGGGCCCAGTTCTATGGTCATTCAGGGTCAGGGTCAGGTATCCAGCTCAGCACATAAGTGCAGAACCTATCTAGGGTGGTCAGGGGAGCCAGGGGCAAGTGGAAAATTTTATCAGGGGTCACCATTAGGGATGATCGAATACCAAAATATTCGCTTCGATGAATATCCGTCGAATAGGTTGGCACTATTCGACTATTCGTGAATATTCGACGCGCAATGTAAGTCTATGGGAAACTCGAATAATTTCACGTTGGACGTAGCGGCGAGCTGTGGTGACTGAGGAAAAGGCTGAAACAGTATGGGCACAGCTTGTAGAAGGTGTGTGACTGCATTTCTGTTGTCTTGGAATAACGTGCTCAAAGCAGCACGTGGCTTTTACGTAGTCGCCAGAACAGCTCTCAAACCAAATTGTTTTTTTGACAAACAGAACGCAGGTCTTTCGGTCTCTCCCTCTCCCTCCCTCTCTCATACTCACCGATCACTGACCGATCACCGGCGCGGCATTCCACGGCTGTCACACTGCTCTGGCGGCTTCTCCAGCTATTGAAAATGCCGGCCGCTCATTATTCCATCTCGTATTCCCTGCTTCCCCCACCCACCGGTGCCTATGATTGGTTGCATTTAGACGCGCCTCCACGCTGAGTGACAGCTGTCTCACTGGAACCAATCACAGCTGCTGGAGGCGGGTCTATGTAGTACAGTAAAATAAATAGATAATCTAAAAAAAAACAGCGTGCGGTCCCCCCCAATTTTCATACCAGCCAAAGTAAAGCCACATGGTTGAAGGCTGGTATTCTCAGGATAGGGAGCCCCACGTTATAGAGAGCCCCCCAGCCTAACAATATCAGCCAGCAGCCACCCGGAATTGCTGCATCCATTAGATGCGACAGTTTCAGGACTCTACCAGGCTCATCCAGAATTGCCCTGGTGCGGTGGCAATCGGGGTAATAAAGAGTTAATGGCAGCCCATAGCTGCCACTAAGTCCTAGGTTAATCATGATAGGTTTCTATGAGACACCCCCAATGATTAACCTGTAAGTGAAAGTAAATAAACACATACACCCGAAAAAATCCTTTATGTGGAATAAAAGACAAAAATAAACAACCCTCTTTCACCACTTTATTAAAATCCCCAAATACCCCTCCAGGTCCGGCTTAATCCACACAAGGTCCCATGATGCATCCAGCTCTGCTATATGAAGCTGACAGGAGCAGCAGTAGAATACCGAACACTAGACTGAAGTGAGCCGTGCGATCAGAGGTGCCGTCATTCAGGTTACCCGTGGCCAGCTGCAGTCCTCCACCTGAGAGCGGTGGCCGCTGGTAACCTGAGTGACGTCATCGCTGATCGCGCTACTCACTTCAGTTGCTGCGTAGAGCTGACAGAGAGCGGTGGTGTTCTACGGCCGCTCCTGTCATCTTCACGTAGCAGAGCTGGATGCGTCGTGGGACCTTGTGTGGATTACTCCGGACCTGGAGCGCTATTTGGGGATTTTAATAAAGTGGTGAAAGAGGGTGGGTTTTCTTTGTCTTTTATTCCACATAAAGGATTTTTTCGGGTGTATGTGTTTATTTACTTTCACTTACAGGATAATCATGGAGGGTGTCTTATAGATACCTGCCATTATTAACCTAGGACTTAGTGGCAGCTATGGGCTGCCATTAACTCCTTATTACCCCGATTGCCACCGCACCAGGGCAATTCTGGATGAGCCGGGTAGAGTCCCGGGACTGTCGCATCTAATGGATGCGGCAATTCTGGGCGGCTGCAGGCTGATATTTGTAGGCTGAGGGGCTCCCCATAACGAGGGGCTCCCTATCCTGAGAATACCAGCCTTCAGCCATGTGGCTTTACTTTGGCTAGTATCAAAATTGGGGGGACCACACACCGTTTTTTTAAAATGATTTATTTATTTTACTGCACTACATAGACCTGCCCACCGGCGGCTGTGATTGGTTGCCGTGAGACAGCTGTCACTCAGCGTGGGGGCGCGTCTAAATGCAACCAATTATAGGGGCCCCCTGATAAAAGTTCCTGCCGAAATGCGCATCGGGCGCATTTCCTCCACGGGTACTATATAACAAGGTAAACATCTCTATCCTATGTTGTAAATTGGCCACCAGAGTGTTTATTATAGACTGGGTGATATTTGCTTCATGATGGGCTGATATGTTTAGCATAATCTGATTGCAATATCTGATTTAATTGATACTTGGACTGTGCAGACCTCTCTCCAGTGTGTCTAATTTTTTACACATATTGGAACTATAGGTTCTCTTTGACAGTGTTCTCTATACACACTGGACCTACATGTTTACCTATCTATGTATGTTCAACCTTGCACACATATTGGAACTATGGATCTTTCCATTATATATATCTCTGGATGAGTGGATGATCTCTGGTGAATATTTGGAATGTATGATCTAGTGATATATTATAGATGTATTGGAACTACCTTTAGTCCTGGTATATTTTTCATTCATATATATTGAGACTGTAGGCTCTTTGGGTTTGACATGTCCTAGTTACATACACATTTTTGAACTATAGATATACACCTACTATTTATAATCTTTAAGTCTTTTGTGCTATACCATGTATACATATTCGAACTATATAAGCTTATTTACCCTTTGGCTCATCCTGTTCTTTGTGCTTTACCATATACACATATTGGAACTATATTGACCTACTTATTTTTTTTGCTCATTTTGGTCCTCTGTTCTATCCCATTTACACATATTGGAACTATATAAGTTTCCCTAATTTTCTGGACTATGTCCATATTCCTCTGGTGTGTCTACTATACACATATTGGAACTAGAGTGGTTGTATATTTGGCATCTATATGAGGCTATTGTATATATGCCTACCTCTGTAACAATATTTATTACCTTGTTTTGATTTATGTGATGCCATACAATATAATATATATCATCATTTTATTGTGCCTCTTTGTTGCCCTTGGTGATGTTCCTACTGCTCTCCTTTCACTTGTTCTATTTGTAACAATAAAATAATTGCAATATATTCGACCTGTGTGTTCGCAATTTTTCTTCTCCTTTTGTCTTAAGGGGGCTTTACACTCAGCGATATTGCTAGCGATATTGCTAGCGAGCGTACCCGGCCCCGTCGTTTGTACGTCCAGGGCAAATCGCTGCCCGTGGGGCACAATATCGTTAGGAGCCGTCACACGGACTTACCTGCCTAGCGACGTCACTGTGGCCGGCGAACCGCCTCCTTTCTAAGGGGCAGTTCGTGCGGCGTCACAGCGGCATCACTAAGCGGCTGCCCAATAGAAGCGGAGTGGCGGAGATGAGCGGCCGTAACATCCTGCCCACCTCCTTCCTTCCTCATTGCCGACAGCCACAGATAAGCTGTAGTTCGTCATTCCAAGGTGTCACACACAGCGATGTGTGCTGCCTCGGGAATGACGAACGACCTGCGTCCTCAACAATCAACAATTTTTTGAAACTGAACGACGTGTCAATGATGGACGATTTGGTGAGTATTTTCCATCGTTAATGGCCGCTCGTTGGTGTTACACACAACGACGTCGCTAACGAGGCCGGATGTGCGTCACGGAATCCGTGACCCCGGCGATATATCGTTAGATACGTCGTTGCGTGTAACGGGGCCTTTAGACTCAAAAATTGGTCAGTCCTTGGTCTCTATTCCCTGCAAATATTTATATGTATATTTGTTATGTTCTTTCATTATTAATATGCACGTAATTACGATACTACTAACCTTTATCTTGGCTGGGTATCAAAATTGAGGGGGACCGCACACTGTTTTTTTAAATGATTTATTTATTTTACTGTACAAAATAGACCCGTTCACCGGCATCTGTGATTGGTTGCAGTCACTCAGCGTGGGGGTGCGTCTGACTGCAACCAATCATAGGTGCCAGTGGGCGGGGGAAGCAGTGAATATGAAATGAGCCTAATGAGCGGTCGGTACTTTCAGCAACAGGAGAGGCCGCAGGAGCAGTGTGACATCCGCGTCTTGCTGGTGATCGGAGAGAGACAGAGAGTGAGAGAGTGGAGAAAAGTTGATGACCTGCGTTTTTGTTGAAAATGCATCCAAAACACAACTAAAATGCAAGGCAGACGCACAGCTAACATTTTGGTTGCATTTTGACACACCTCATTCATTTCAATGGGTGACAAAACGTGACAAAAATGCAAAAAGCATGAACATGCTATATTTTTTTGTCTAAGATTTTGACAAATATTTGTCAAACAAAAAGCTGCCTAAAAAAAGCAATGTGAGGATGGAAACTTAGATTTCTCATAGACTTTGCTGGGGAAACAAAAGCATGCAGTTTGCCAATGACACAGTGCAGTTTAAAACACAACCAAAACACAAGAAAAAACACAATGTGCGAACAGACCCTAAGGGGTACTTTGTGTCGTGGGCGGGGAGGGGGCCGCTGCGCTCACCACGCTCGGGTCCGGCGCTGCTGCAGCCTGCTGCTTGCTGCTCGCTGCTCAGTGGCTCAAGCGGTGGGCCGGATCCAGGGACTCGAGCGGCGCTCCTCGTCCGTGAGTGAAAGGGGATAGTTTTTGGGGTTTGGGAAGTCGGTCCGTGACGCCACCCACAGTTTGTGGTGAGGTTGGGACACCACCACTGCTCTGGACGGGGATCCCAGGAGCGATGACAGGGAGCAGCCGAGATGTTTCTCTCCCCTCCGTGGGTAGGGGGTTTTGGGTGGTCCCAGGGCCCGGTGAGGTGACTAGAATGTGGATGGCAGGGTTTGGTGAGGTGCAGGGTTGCGGGGGCAGCGCGGTGCCAGATGGCACGATGGTACTCACTCAGCCAATAACGTACACGGAGTCTCTGGTAAAACAAACGGCTGGATGGACGGGTCCCGCAGCCGGCTGCAGTGGTCACTTCCGGTAGGTTGGCGGTGGCTGCCTTTCCCTGCACCTGTAGTGTGTTTTCGGCCCCGATGGCTTCCCACCAGTAACCCGCTCCCCAGCTTTGATAGGCGCCGGAGGAGCTCCTTTTGCCCGCAGTCTCTGGCCCTGGGAATTGTAGCCTTGGCGGTGACTGTATTTCCCTTCACGGTTTGGACGGTTGCCTTCAATCGGGTCTTTGCT
This sequence comes from Anomaloglossus baeobatrachus, assembly GCF_048569485.1. Lineage (NCBI taxonomy): Eukaryota > Metazoa > Chordata > Amphibia > Anura > Aromobatidae > Anomaloglossus > Anomaloglossus baeobatrachus. The sequence goes on along the minus strand of NC_134357.1, from coordinate 306,170,168 downwards.
GCTGGGAAACCCCGGAGGTTCCCGTCGCTAACGGATTTGACCAGTTTAACGGCGACTCCAAGCCTGGTTGGGGTCCGTAGGCCCTGCCGAATGGTGCTGGCTTCTCTTCGCTCCCCGGTTCGGTACCGGCGGGCCACCGCCCGACCCCGGTCCAACGGTTCCGCGTCGATCGGCCTCTCCTGCAGACGGCCACCACCGTCTGCCAACCTTGCTGTATGTGCCCGGACCACGTACCCGGACACGGTCAGACTGCTCCTCACTTGCCACTTACTCCTTCACTCTCCCTAACTGCACTCCTTCCTTTTCCCACCTCCAGGACTGTGAAGTCCTCAGTGGGTGGGGCCAACCGCCTGGCTCCACCCCACCTGGTGTGGACATCAGCCCCTGTAGGGAGGCAACAAGGATTTGTGTGTGACTGGTGTGCCTAACCGGGGTGTGGGGTGTGTTGTTGCAGTACCTGTGATGACCTGGCTTGTCCAGGGCACCACATTCCCCCTTGGCTAAATGCAGACCGTCCGCGGGCTGCTCGTCCATCACCGGTTTTATTTTGTAACTGTAAAAGAGGTAGAAACAGGTAAAACATCAAACATAAGCATACTTTTATGAAACTTCCCTTAACGGGAGGCACTTTCTTTAACGTTACTAACGGTACATTTTTATTAACCATACACGGCTTCCGCTCTCCCCCCGCCCAAACAACCTGGCCCTGATGCTGCCCCTAAGAAGTGGGCAGCACCCCTTGCCCCAGTCCATCACCAGGCTGCCCGAGCGGGTACGGTCTCTTTAAGGGGACCCACGCCCATGGGGGACCCCTGACCCCCGGGGGATCACCACCGGTTACGGTAGTGGCGGGCCTGGGCCATCCCTTTCCTCCAGGCCCATCCTCCAAAACAGCCTCTCCGGAGGCGGCCACGGAATAAAGGCCAGAAATTATTTACATGCCACAAGTTTGTGGTTGCCCTGCAAGTTCTCGGGCGTGTCCGTAAGTAGTTCCTTACGCCAACGGCGCAAAGGCTCCCTTCAGGAACAACTTACCGGCAACGGCCGGTTCAATCACGGTTGCTAATCAGGTTACAGTTCGGTTGATTCATTTTCATTTACTCACTTAACAACGGTACTGGTGGTCCCAACGGGGACAACTGTACAACGGTGGGACCGCTGACTTTGGGGCGGCTACCACCGCAGGGGGTCGGCCCACTCAGGGACCGGACGGTACATCAGGTTCTCCTTCCATAAGCGGTGCAGCCCGGAACCGCTGATCGCCGTTGGAAACGGTGGCGGGAGTAGCGTGCTCGGAATCTCCTCTTCCATCAGTTGCACTCTCTCTTGACCTCCTGCTGCGGTGCTGGCCCCCGGCTCCCACGCTATCAAGGCTGGTTCAGGAGCTTGGGTGGCCTGATCGCGACGCGTCACGGCTGCAGCGGCCCCTTGCTCGCGGGCCCACACCACGGCAACCATTCTACGCATCTCCGCCTTCCAATCCAGCAGCTGCTGCAAGCTCTGCGCCCTCACCTTCAAGCAGAACCGGCCCAGCTCCCGCTCCAGCCAAGCAGCGGTCCCGGCGGGGAGCTCACCCAGGCCGCAATCCTCAAAGGCTACTCCGCCTCGGTTCCCCCAGAGCTTAGACGCTCCGGTGGCGGGCGCTCCGGCGCTCCAATTCGAGGATGCCACCATCTCTCCATCCGCGTCCCCCTTGGTTTCTTCTCAGCACCTCCTCTTCAGGGGCGGAGCTTCGGCTTTCGCGCCTCCACTGCCCGGGAAGACGCTCGAGTGGGGAACTTTTCGCGCCCAAGATGACAGATTCTGAAATTTTTCGGCCGAACACCTCCGGCGGGACACAAGGCGCACTTCTACCAGGCGGTAGAACGGTAAGATCCTGTTCGTGATGCCAAGTTGTCGCGGGCGGGGAGGGGGCCGCTGCGCTCACCACGCTCGGGTCCGGCGCTGCTGCAACCTGCTGCTTGCTGCTCGCTGCTTGGTGGCTCGAGCGGTGGGCTGGATCCGGGGACTCGAGCAGCGCTCCTCGCCCGTGAGTGAAAGGGGATAGTTTTTGGGGTTTGGGAAGTCGGTAGGGGGTTTTGGGTGGTCCCGGGGGCCCGGTGAGGTGACTGGAATGTGGATGGCAGAGTTTGGTGAGGTGCAGGGTTGCGGGGGCAGCGCGGTGACAGACGGCATGGTGGTACTCACTCAGCCAATAACGTACACGGAGTCTCTGGTAAAACAAACGGCTGGATGGACGGGTCCCGCAGCCGGCTGCAGTGGTCACTCCCGGTAGGTTGGCGGTGGCTGCCTTTCTCTGCACCTGTAGTGTGTTTTCGGCCCCGATGGCTTCCCACCGGTAACCCGCTCCCCAGCTTTGATAGGCGCCAGAGGTGCTCCTTTTGCCCACAGGCTCTGGCCCTGGGAATTGTAGCCTTGATGGTGACTGTATTTCCCAAGTTGTCGTGGGCGGGGAGGGGGCCGCTGCGCTCACCACGCTCGGGTCCGGCGCTGCTGCAGCCTGCTTCTTGCTGCTCGCTGCTCGGTGGCTCGAGCGGTGGGCCGGATCCGTGGACTCGAGCGGCGCTCCTCACCCGTGAGTGAAAGGGGATAGTTTTTGGGGTTTGGGAAGTCGGTCCGTGACGCCACTCACAGTTTGTGGTGAGGTTGGGACATCACCGCTGCTCTGGACGGGGATCCTGGGAGCGATGACAGGGAGCAGCCGAGATGTTTCTCTCCCCTCCGTGGGTAGGGGGTTTTGGGTGGTCCCGTGGCCCGGTGAGGTGACTGGAATGTGGATGGCAGGGTTTGGTGAGGTGCAGGGTTGCGGGGACAGCGTGGTGCCAGACGGCACGGTGGTACTCACTCAGCCAATAACGTACACGGAGTCTCTAGTAAAACAAACAGCTGGATGGACGGGTCCCGCAGCCGGCTGCAGTGGTCACTCCCGGTAGGTTGGCGGTGGCTGCCTTTCCCTGCACCTTTCCCTGCAAACTTTATTTTGGCTCGCGGTGGCCGAACGTTCAGCTGAGCGCCCGGCCATCGGCAAGCAACAGCGCTCAGCTCGCTGCTGCAGCCTGCTTCTTGCTGCTCGCTGCTCGGTGGCTCGAGCGGTGGGCCGGATCCGTGGACTCGAGCGGCGCTCCTCACCCGTGAGTGAAAGGGGATAGTTTTTGGGGTTTGGGAAGTCGGTCCGTGACGCCACCCACAGTTTGTGGTGAGGTTGGGACATCACCGCTGCTCTGGACGGGGATCCTGGGAGCGATGACAGGGAGCAGCCGAGATGTTTCTCTCCCCTCCGTGGGTAGGGGGTTTTGGGTGGTCCCGTGGCCCGGTGAGGTGACTGGAATGTGGATGGCAGGGTTTGGTGAGGTGCAGGGTTGCGGGGACAGCGTGGTGCCAGACGGCACGGTGGTACTCACTCAGCCAATAACGTACACGGAGTCTCTAGTAAAACAAACAGCTGGATGGACGGGTCCCGCAGCCGGCTGCAGTGGTCACTCCCGGTAGGTTGGCGGTGGCTGCCTTTCCCTGCACCTTTCCCTGCAAACTTTATTTTGGCTCGCGGTGGCCGAACGTTCAGCTGAGCGCCCGGCCATCGGCAAGCAACAGCGCTCAGCTGAGCGACCGGCCGCCGGCATGCCCGGCCACCGGCAAGTCACAGCGCTCAGCTGAGCGCCCGCCCACCGGCATGCCCGGACGCTGGCAAGTGACAGCGCTCAGCTGAGCGCCCGCCCGCTCGCAAGCCCGCCTGCCGGCATGCCCGGCTGCCGGCAAGTGACAGCGCTTAGCTGATCACCCGGCGGTCGGCTGCAGGGAGCGATCAGCTGATCACCCGGCGGCCGGCTGCAGGGAGCGATCAGCTGATCACCCAGCGGCCGGGAGCGATCAGCTGATCATCCGGCGGCCGGCTGCAGGGAGCAATCAGCTTATCACCCGGCGGCTGGCAAGTGACAGCGATCAGCTGATCACCCGGCGGCCGGCTGCAGGGAACGATCAGCTGATCACCCGGCGGCCGGCTGCAGGGAGCGATCAGCTGATCACCCGGCGGCCGGCTGCAGGGAGCGATCAGCTGATCGTTCACAATAGTCTGCCACTGGTAAAACTGTAAAAAAAAAAAACAAAACGAATTGCGTTGCTTTGCAGCATCCGTTGCATCTGTTGTGCCACTATATGCAACACATCCGTTGCATCCGTTACACAACGCAATGCAACGGATACCGTTCAACTAGCCTTATCTGACAGAATTGCAGGGGTGCCAATATTTTTGGCCGGCACTGTAGTGTATAGTGTGTGTGTACATGTAATACACTGACTTACCAGTGACCTCTCTAGTTGAAGTTATTCATTTTCATTTTCCTCTTCATTTGGTGCTGACCGCTATCACTTCTTCACTTTTTCCAGCCATGACTCTGCAGAAAATAACACAGTCACCTATAGCTGATCACTCCCAGAGCACATGCCACACTTTTTCCCCAGTTTCTACACTACATCAGACTTTTGTTCCCCCCATGCAAGACAGTATCCTCAAAATTAAATTATATTACAGCAGTAATAATGTCTCCTAATTTGCCCTTATGGTAATTATGTACACCATTTGCCCCCATAAACCTATAATGTACAGTATGTTCCTTATTCTGGCCTCATATAGTAATTATGTCTCCCATCCTGGCCCCTTCTATTTGATAATGTTTCCCATCCTGGCCCCTTTATTTAATAATGTCTTCCTTCCTGGCCCCCTGTATTTAATAAGGTCTTCCATACTAACCTTCTTTATTTAATAATGTCTCCCATCCTAGGCCCCTATTTTCCCTCATCTTTGTCCCCCTATGTTCCTCCATCCCAGGACCCTTAACTCTCACAACCTAGACCCCTAAACTGCCCCATACTGGTTTCCTATATCCACTACCCTGTCCATTCACAGAGGGAGGAACAAAAAGATTCTTCTCACCTTCCTGCGCTCTCCCAGTATCCTCTTGCAGCTTCATATCCAGTGCGGTCAAATGGCCTCCCCACGCATCTGAGGCCACGTGCTGACATCAGAGTGCAGTACATAGCAGTGATGTTAAAATATGTGATGTAGGCACACAGACATGCAGACACACACTGACACATGCACGCAGACAAGCACACATACAAACACGCGGATGCACTGACATGCACACATATGTAGACACACACCCGCACACACACACCCAAACACAAGCTTACATACGTACACACACATACATATGCAGACACTCAGACAAATGCATCCAGACAGGCACACAGACATATGCATACAAATGCACACAAACATGCACATTGCACACCCATGCAGACAAGAACACACACTCATACATATGTAAACACACAGGCATGAACACATATGAAGACATGCACACAGACATGAAGACAGGCACACATATGTAGACACAAAAATGCGAACATACACACATGCATGCTTACTAGTGATGAGCGAGCATGCTTGTTACTACTCGGTACTCGCACGAGTATCACTGTTCTCGGTCTACTCGGCGGGGACCGAGTAATCTCGCGATACTCGTGCTGTACTCGTGGTCTTCATCCCTGCATGTTGGCGCTCTTTTGAGAGCCAGCCCTCATGCAGGGATTGGCTGGCAGACCACTGCAATGCCACAGCCCTGTTAGTTGTGGAATTGCAGTGATTGGCCGGCCTGCACAGCGTGACCGAGCCTTTATACCGGCGGGCGCGCTGTGCTCTGCTCACAGCTATCCAGACAGTCAGTGCAGGGAGAGTGTCGCTGCTTCAGGGAAAGTTTTGCGGCCCTTTATAGCTATTTCCATATCAGGGCTGCAAACAGTGTGACCAGAAGTCCTTCTCAGGACTATTCTAGTTGTATACAGGCAGGCAGGGTATAGCCAGGTCGGAGTACAGTAGCAGAGTCCTTCTCAGGACTATTGTTGCTATATACAGGCAGGGTATAGCCAGGTTGGAATACAGGCTAGTGACCAAAAGAGTCCTTGTCAGGACTATTGTAGCAGTATACAGGCAGGCAGGCAGGCAGGGTATATAGCCATTCCTAGTGGTGACCGTATACCAGCCTTCATCATATCTGGGGCTGGTGTACACAGTCTAAAACAGTCCTGATAGTGTCAGACTTCTCAGCAATTGTCGCTCCTAAAACCTGTGTTAGGTTCTTAGTGCGTCCGTGCTTACATTTAAAAACCGCACGTGTGTGCCTGTCGGTGGCAGCGTACAGGTGCACTTGTGTGCGTTTTTACAAAAATATTATATAACGCACAAGTGTAGTGTATAATACACGTCAGTCAGCAGTGGCTGATAGTGTCAGAGTTCTCATTAATTTTTGCTCCTAAAACCTGTGTTAGGTTCTTAGTGCGTCCGTGCTTGCATTGAAAAACCGCACGTGTGTGCCTGTCGGTGGCAGCGTACAGGTGCACTTGTGTGCGTTTTTACAAAAATATTATATAACGCACAAGTGTAGTGTATAATACACGTCAGTCAGCAGTGGCTGATAGTGTCAGAGTTCTTAATTTTTGCTCCTAAAACCTGTGTTAGGTTCTTAGTGCGTCCGTGCTTGCATTTAAAAACCGCACGTGTGTGCCTGTCGGTGGCAGCGTACAGGTGCACTTGTGTGCGTTGTTACAAAAATATTATATAACGCACAAGTGTAGTGTATAATACACGTCAGTCAGCAGTGGCTGATAGTGTCAGAGTTCTCATTAGTTTTTGCTCCTAAAACCTGTGTTAGGTTCTTAGTGCGTCCGTGCTTGCATTGAAAAACCGCACGTGTGTGCCTGTCGGTGGCAGCGTACAGGTGCACTTGTGTGCGTTTTTACAAAAATATTATATAACGCACAAGTGTAGTGTATAATACACGTCAGTCAGCAGTGGCTGATAGTGTCAGAGTTCTTAATTTTTGCTCCTAAAACCTGTGTTAGGTTCTTAGTGCGTCCGTGCTTGCATTTAAAAACCGCACGTGTGTGCCTGTCGGTGGCAGCGTACAGGTGCACTTGTGTGCGTTGTTACAAAAATATTATATAACGCACAAGTGTAGTGTATAATACACGTCAGTCAGCAGTGGCTGATAGTGTCAGAGTTCTCATTAATTTTTGCTCCTAAAACCTGTGTTAGGTTCTTAGTGCGTCCGTGCTTGCATTTAAAAACCGCACGTGTGTGCCTGTCGGTGGCAGCGTACAGGTGCACTTGTGTGCGTTTTTACAAAAATATTATATAACGCACAAGTGTAGTGTATAATACACGTCAGTCAGCAGTGGCTGATAGTGTCAGAGTTCTTAATTTTTGCTCCTAAAACCTGTGTTAGGTTCTTAGTGCGTCCGTGCTTGCATTTAAAAACCGCACGTGTGTGCCTGTCGGTGGCAGCGTACAGGTGCACTTGTGTGCGTTGTTACAAAAATATTATATAACGCACAAGTGTAGTGTATAATACACGTCAGTCAGCAGTGGCTGATAGTGTCAGAGTTCTTAATTTTTGCTCCTAAAACCTGTGTTAGGTTCTTAGTGCGTCCGTGCTTGCATTTAAAAACCGCACGTGTGTGCCTGTCGGTGGCAGCGTACAGGTGCACTTGTGTGCGTTTTTACAAAAATATTATATAACGCACAAGTGTAGTGTATAATACACGTCAGTCAGCAGTGGCTGATAGTGTCAGAGTTCTTAATTTTTGCTCCTAAAACCTGTGTTAGGTTCTTAGTGCGTCCGTGCTTGCATTTAAAAACCGCACGTGTGTGCCTGTCGGTGGCAGCGTACAGGTGCACTTGTGTGCGTTTTTACAAAAATATTATATAACGCACAAGTGTAGTGTATAATACACGTCAGTCAGCAGTGGCTGATAGTGTCAGAGTTCTTAATTTTTGCTCCTAAAACCTGTGTTAGGTTCTTAGTGCGTCCATGCTTGCATTTAAAAACCGCACGTGTGTGCCTGTCGGTGGCAGCGTACAGGTGCACTTGTGTGCGTTTTTACAAAAATATTATATAACGCACAAGTGTAGTGTATAATACACGTCAGTCAGCAGTGGCTGATAGTGTCAGAGTTCTTAATTTTTGCTCCTAAAACCTGTGTTAGGTTCTTAGTGCGTCCGTGCTTGCATTTAAAAACCGCACGTGTGTGCCTGTCGGTGGCAGCGTACAGGTGCACTTGTGTGCGTTTTTACAAAAATATTATATAACGCACAAGTGTAGTGTATAATACACGTCAGTCAGCAGTGGCTGATAGTGTCAGAGTTCTTAATTTTTGCTCCTAAAACCTGTGTTAGGTTCTTAGTGCGTCCGTGCTTGCATTTAAAAACCGCACGTGTGTGCCTGTCGGTGGCAGCGTACAGGTGCACTTGTGTGCGTTTTTACAAAAATATTATATAACGCACAAGTGTAGTGTATAATACACGTCAGTCAGCAGTGGCTGATAGTGTCAGAGTTCTTAATTTTTGCTCCTAAAACCTGTGTTAGGTTCTTAGTGCGTCCGTGCTTGCATTTAAAAACCGCACGTGTGTGCCTGTCGGTGGCAGCGTACAGGTGCACGATTTGCACAAACTTTAATATAACGCCCAAGTCTAGTGAATACACGTCAGCACAGCATTGCAAAATGCGCAAGGGCGTTGGCAAGGAACAAGGAAGTGGACGTGATGGTGGTGCAGGCAGAGGCCGAGGTCGTGGGCAAGCTCTAATTTTACCACAACAAAGGGCCACATCTAGTCGCTCGTACGTCCTGTCCCAAATTCTTGGGGACCGCAGCAGTACACCGCTCTTGAACCAAGACCAGTGTCAACAGGTTGTTAGTTGGATAGCGGATAATGCTTCCAGTCAGATTGACACCACCACAAACACTCTGTCTTCCACACGGTCAAGTGTCAGTAGCCGTGATACTGCACCGCACATTTCAGAACCTGATCCTCCTTCCTACCACAAGGCAGAGTACACGTCCTCGGACATTAATGATCCCACACTTGGACACTCGGAAGAGCTGTTCACGTTTCCATTCGCACATTCTGGCCTCTCGCCAGCTCATGTTGAAGTGGGTCATGAGGAGATCGTATGTACAGATGGCCAAATATTTGAGCAGCCACGTTCTCACGAAGTTGGCAACGTGTCTCAACAAGGGGTGGACGATGATGAGACACAATTGTCAGGAAGTCAGGAGGAGGAGCAGGGTGCGGAAGAGGAAGACGACGTGGTGGATGATCCAGTAACTGACCCAACCTGGCAGGAGGATATGCAGAGCGAGGACAGCAGTGCACAGGGGGAGGGAGGCGTAGCATCCCAACAGGCAGTAAGAAGCAGGGTGGTGGCTCCAGGCAGAAGTCAGGCAACCGTTCCCCAGAACAACAACACGACACAAGGTGCCTGTACAAATGTTAGGTCTTCCCGAGTCTGGCAGTTTTTTAAGTTGGATCCAGATGATTCTAAAAAGGCCATTTGCAACACCTGCCGTGCCAGCATCAGCAGGGGTACCAAAACTAGCAGCCTGACCACCACCAGCATGATCAGGCACATGTCAGCCAAGCACCCGACTTTGTGGGAAGTACAACAGAGTCGAGGAGCAGTGCTTGCTAATGTCACTGCTACATCTTCGCTGGTTGTGCATGCGAGCCAATCCCCTGTCCATGCTGCCTGCGAACAAGCCTCCTCCGGTCCTGCACCTGCAGTTGCCTACGCAGAAATAACACCATCATCAAGCACGTCCTTGTCCCAGCGCAGCGTTCAGTTATCCATTCAGCAAACCTTTGAACGCAGGCGCAAATACACTGCCAACACCCCACATGCCACAGTTCTAAATGCTAACATTTCGCGACTGCTTGCGCTGGAAATGTTGCCTTTTAGGCTGGTGGAGACAGAAGCATTCCGCGACCTGATGGCGGCAGCTGTCCCACGTTACTCGGTCCCCAGCCGCCACTATTTCTCCCGGTGTGCCGTCCCCGCATTGCATAACCACGTGTCACAAAACATCACACGTGCCCTGAACAACGCTGTTTCACCCAAAGTCCACCTAACCACAGACACGTGGACAAGTGCTTGTGGGCAAGGCCGCTACATCTCGTTGACGGCACACTGGGTTAATATTGTGGAAGCTGGGACCCAGTCTGAGCGAGGGACGGAACACGTCCTTCCCACACCAAGGTTTGCAGGCCCCACCTCAGTCAGTGTTTCACCCACACTCTACAGCTCCGGAATGTCATGCTCTTCAGCCTCCTCCTCCTGCGCATCCTCATCCACTGTACCCTCCACACCAGTCCCAAGCTGGAAGCACTGCAGCACTGCCTCGGCGAAGCGGCAACAGGCTGTGCTGAAGCTAATCTGCATAGGTGACAAACCACACAAAACAGAAGAGCTGTGGACAGCTCTGAAACAGCAGGCAGATCACTGGCTCACACCTCTGAACCTAAAGCCAGGAAAGGTCGTGTGTGACAATGGCTGGAACCTGGTGGCGGCTTTGAAGCGAGGCCAGCTGACACATGTTCCATGCGTGGCCCATGTGCTCAACCTCGTGGTTCAGCGGTTTCTAAAGTCATACCCAGAGCTGTCTGATCTGCTGGTAAAAGTTCGCCGCCTGTCTGCACATTTTAGAAAGTCACCTACTGCTTCAGCCGGCCTTGCCGGCTTTCAGCGCAGTTTGCATCTTCCGGCTCACAGACTGGTGTGTGATGTCCCCACGCGTTGGAATTCAACTCTGCACATGTTGGTCAGGATATGTGAGCAGAAGAGGGCAGTTGTTGAGTACATGCATCACCTAAGCCGTCGGGAAATGGGTCAAACTCCACACATAACACCTGAGGAGTGGAGATGGATGTCCGACCTATGTACCATCCTCCAAAACTTTGAGGACTCCACCAAGATGGTGAGTGGTGATGACGCCATTATTAGCGTCACCATACCGCTACTCTGCCTTCTAAAATGGTCTCTGCTCAAAACCAAACATGATGCATTGCAGGCGGAGCGAGATGAGTTGCAGCAAGAAACAGTAGTGGGTGTGGGTGATAACACACAGCCCAGCCTCGTCTCATCACAACGTGCAGTGGAGGACTATGACGAGGAGGAGGATGAAGACATGGAGCAAATCTCCGGCCAAATTGAGGATATGACATGCACACCAGTCATATCCTCGGTTCAGCGTGGCTGGCCAGAGGACAGGGTAGATGAGGAGGAGGAGGTGGAGGACAGCATGTTCAGTCAACGTGTTGGTCAGGCTACTGAAGTCCTGGCTGTTAAGAGTCTGGCGCACATGGCTGACTTTATGGTAAGTTGCCTGTCTCATGACCCTCGCGTTAAGAACATCTTGGCCGACAATCATTACTGGTTGGTAACACTGTTAGACCCACGCTACAAGGAGAACTTTATGTCTCTTATTCCCGAGGCGGAGAGGTCAACCAAAATGCAGCAGTTCCGGAAGGCCATAGTCACGGAAGTAGGCAAAGCATTTCCCTCACAAAACGCTAGTGGCATAGGTCAGGAATCAGTGGACAACCAAGGCGTACAGCCGAGAGAGGCACAAGTCCAATCCGCCAGAGGTAGGGGAACAGTCTTTAAGATGTGGGACAGTTTTCTCAGCCCCTCACGTACCACAGGCCCTGAGGTGCGGGGTAGTGCCACAAGAAATCCTAAGTTTGCCCAGATGCTCAAGGAGTACCTTGCAGATCGAACAACTGTACTCCGACATTCCTCTGTGCCTTACAATTATTGGGTATCCAAGGTGGACACGTGGCATGAATTGGCTCTCTACGCCTTGGAAGTCCTGGCCTGCCCTGCCGCTAGCGTTTTGTCAGAGCGTGTTTTTAGTGCCGCAGGTGGAATCATTACAGATAAACGCACCCGCCTGTCAACTGAAAATGCTGACAGGCTGACTTTGATCAAGATGAACAAGGGTTGGATTGGGCCAGACTTCACCACACCACCAGCAAATGAGAGCGGAATTTAAAGTTTGTAACGGGAATTTGCCATGTACCTCCAGTCACCCATGGGTACACACTTCTGGACTTTGGATAATCGCTGGACTGCTCCTCCTTCTCCTCATGCGCCACCATGATGACCATTACAAGAGTTAGGCCTTTGTTTCAGGTATACCCCCAGTGGTAAATTTTTTCGCCCATTCTTTGCAGAATGGACATTAAAACGACAGGAGACCCGCTCCTTTGCAATGGGAACAATGTTTTGAGGCCCTCATGCACGTCTCTATGCAGGGACAACGTGGAGCCTCCCAATTTTTGGCTGCCCTGCCTAAGGGCTATACTACAAAAGACCCACTTCCTTCCAATGGGCACTTCAGGTTTACAGGCCCTCATGCACGTCTCTATCCAGGGACAACGTGGAGCCTCCCAATTTTTGGCTGCCCTGCCTAAGGGCTATACTACAAAAGACCCACTTCCTTCCAATGGGCACTTCAGGTTTACAGGCCCTCATGCACGTCTCTATCCAGGGACAACGTGGAGCCTCCCAATTTTTGGCTGCCCTGCCTAAGGGCTATACTACAAAAGACCCACTTCCTTCCAATGGGCACTTCAGGTTTACAGGCCCTCATGCACGTCTCTATCCAGGGACAACGTGGAGCCTCCCAATTTTTGGCTGCCCTGCCTAAGGGCTATACTACAAAAGACCCACTTCCTTCCAATGGGCACTTCAGGTTTACAGGCCCTCATGCACGTCTCTATCCAGGGACAACGTGGAGCCTCCCAATTTTTGGCTGCCCTGCCTAAGGGCTATACTACAAAAGACCCACTTCCTTCCAATGGGCACTTCAGGTTTACAGGCCCTCATGCACGTCTCTATCCAGGGACAACGTGGAGCCTCCCAATTTTTGGCTGCCCTGCCTAAGGGCTATATTACAAAAGACCCACTTCCTTCCAATGGGCACTTCAGGTTTACAGGCCCTCATGCACGTCTCTATCCAGGGACAACGTGGAGCCTCCCAATTTTTGGCTGCCCTGCCTAAGGGCTATACTACAAAAGACCCACTTCCTTCCAATGGGCACTTCAGGTTTACAGGCCCTCATGCACGTCTCTATCCAGGGACAACGTGGAGCCTCCCAATTTTTGGCTGCCCTGCCTAAGGGCTATACTACAAAAGACCCACTTCCTTCCAATGGGCACTTCAGGTTTACAGGCCCTCATGCACGTCTCTATCCAGGGACAACGTGGAGCCTCCCAATTTTTGGCTGCCCTGCCTAAGGGCTATACTACAAAAGACCCACTTCCTTCCAATGGGCACTTCAGGTTTACAGGCCCTCATGCACGTCTGTATGCAGGGTCATTGGTGAACCTCAAAATTTTGGACTGCCCTGGCAAAGGAAAATACTACAAAGACTCAGTTCCTCAAAATGGGCACATTAGACTTAGAGGCCTTTATGTACGTCTCTTCTCAGGGACATCGGAGTGCCACACAATGTTTTACGTAAAATCTTTCATGTATTGATCTCAAAAAGTAACATACATTAGCTCTATCTCACTATTGGGTATGTGCCCTTAACATTTCCGCCATGAAAATTCATTTTGGTGTCATTTTGGAAGGTTTTCTGGTGAGTCCGTAAAAATGGCATAAAACGCGGACAAAATTGTTCACAGCTGTGACTTTTGAGTGATAAATGCTTCAAGGGGTCTTCCCCATGCTGTTGCCATGTCATTTGAGCACTCTTCGGAGACTTTTGTGCCATTTTTAGGGTTTCTACATGCTGCTGGTGGTCATTTCACAAAAATACTCGGGTCTCCCATAGGATAACATTGGGCTCGTTGCTCGGGCCGAGTACACGAGTATCTTGGGAGGCTCGGCCCGAGCTTCGAGCACCCGAGCTTTTTAGTACTCGCTCATCACTAATGCTTACATATGTTGATACACAGACAAATGTACACAGACATACTGAGACACATACAGACAGGCACATGTACACATAGGCAGACACATAGACATGCACACATGCAGAAAAATTTACACACGCAGACAGGTGCATATAGACAGACACATGCACATATTCACACAAACATGCACAGCAATGCAAACACGCACATATATATAACCACACAGACAGATGCACGCACACATGTAGACATGCACAATAACGCAGCCAGGCAAATGCATGCACAGAGACACACACATATGTAGACATGCAGACAGGCAAGCACATGCACAAGAACGCACACATGCACACATACAGTATGTAGACACACATGCTCAAGCATACACACTCACATAGGCACATACATGCACACAGAATGCACATGCACAGACAAGCACAAATTCATAAGCTCATAGGCACATGCATGCAGGCACATGTACAAGAATGCAGACAGGCACATGCATAAGAATGCAGACAGGCACATACATGCAGGCACATGCACAAGAATGCAGACAGGCACATACATACAGGCACATGCACAAGAACACAGACAGGCACATGCAATCAGGCACATGCACAAGAACGCAGACAGGCACTTGCACTAATGTACACACATACAAACGCACACATGTACACAGATTATACTATATTATACAAAAAAGTCATATAAACAGACATATAAATATAGATAAACATATACATATATTAGGGGAGCTTTAACCTTTCCTTGGCTTGTCTCCGGTTTGGCCCTCAAGCTCCATTAAACATCCTCTCCAGCGGGAAGTAGCAGTGCAGGGCACACTGCGTGACATCACATGACATGGCCATGTCTGTAAACTGTGACATGGTCGGGGCGGCACACAAACAATTGAAGGCACAGTGCAGCCCCGGCCGACAGCCCCATGGCCTTGGCACAGCCACTGGTGGATCTGTCTGGGGCCCCCTGCCCTAGCTCAGTCTGAAGTTACCAGCCTGGGGTTAACCAGCCCTATATGAAACATGGAGGGCCCACTAAGGACCTGGGACCCACCGAGGAATTGCTTGGCGGCCCAGTGGGCCAGCCTGACCTTGTATATATCACTAGAGAGGTTGGAGGCATAGACACTAGAGGAGACATGGGGGCTACAATATATACATCACAGGAGAGCTTGAAGCATTGACATCACAGGAGAGGCTGGGGGTATATACATTACACTGGAGACCCTAGGGGCATATACATTCCATTGGAGAATCTGGGGATATACATCACAGGAGACACTGGGGCATATACATCACAGGAGGATCTGGGGCATATACATCACAGGAGACGCGGGGGCACAGACATCATAGGAGACGCTGGGGCACAAACATCACTGGGAGACATAAACATCACTGCTGGTCCAAGCACTGTGGTCCCTGGGGATCTGCCTGGGGCCGCAGAAAAGTTAATCGGGGAAGGGTCAGAGGTTCCTCACCCCTGTATAAAAGGATAGATAATAGAGAAATAATAGATGGAGGATAGATAGATATCTAATCTCTATCTCCTATTTATCTTTTATCTATCTATATATCTATCTATTTATTTATTTATTTATCTCTTACTTATCTATTCAGTAGGATTTTGGGGGCTTTTTGAATATGCTTAAATTATAAGCCCTACTCCAAAATTAAGCCCTAGTAAATAAGCCCTAGCTGTGGTTTCATAAGGAAGTTTCCAAGCTAAAAAGTTAAAGAATACAGCAGAACCCCTGATGAAGCCGTCAACATGATGGCGTAACGCGTGGGGTCTGCCTGCATCTTCTCCTCACATTATTGGATTATTTTTCAGGAACCCAGCTTTCCCATTGCTTTTATATTCATCTTAAACCTTGCTTGCTTTTTTAATATATTCAGGTAGGCATTTGGTTCACTGTGTCCCTCCAGCACAGGTGACTATTATAACCTCCATTGTGTTTGCCTTTACGGGTCGGCCATGTGTATATATATATATATATATATATTTATTTATATATTTATTTATATATAGTGTATATACTAGGCAGCTGGGGATTAGAATCTGCAGCACAGGTTGGCCCGAGTTTTCTGGGCACCTCTGCTGCGAATTGCAGTCCGCAGCCGCACCAGAAAATGGCGCTTTCATAGAAGCGCCATCATCTGGCGCTGTATCCAACTCTTCCAGCAGCCCTGAAGCTGAGTGGCTTGCTGGGTAATAATGAGTTAATACTAGCTTTGTTTTACTAGCTAGTATTAAGCCAGAGATTCTTAATGTCAGGCAAGTTTCACCCGGCCATTAAGAATCTCCAATAAAGGGTTAAAAAAAAAAGACACCACAGAGAGAAAAAATACTTTAATAGAAATAAATACACAGACACACTTAGAGACTCCATGTTTATTACTCCCACAATCCTGCTCTTCTGTTCTCTTTCTCCTTCAACCCATGCAGCTCTGCTACATCAGACAGCACTGCATGGGAGGAAGAACGCTGCTGTTCCGTGCAGTCTAATCACTCAGTGAGTGAGCAGCAGCTGCGTACGTCACCGCTGACAGGTGGTTTACCATAGCAACGGTGCTCCGATCACGTGATTCCCGGTGCCGCTATTTACCGGCAGTGACAGCTAGTCCCTGCATGTGGGCTGACTCTGTAAAGAGCGCAAATATGCAGGAACGGGGAGTCAACCATGTGCCAGAGCATTTCGCAGGTACATGGACATGCTGGAACGATCACCGCGTACCGGAGAGATGCACTGACAGGACCTAGCAATGATGTCTATCCATGTGATCAGTCTGCACCCAATGAGATAAGAGACACGTGACTGGTCACATGCTATTTTGACGTCACGATAGGTCCTATCATCAGTGCTGGTTACCGGGAAAATGCAGCAATTATCGGAAGGAAAAGTGGCGGGAGACAGAGTGTAGGACGTGTCGTGGGGACCTGTAAGTGTTATGGCAATGTTTATTAACTGTATGTGTACATGTATAATGTGTTTTTATGTGTTTGTGTTTGCCTCCCATTGTTTTCAATGGGGTTCGAGAGGTTCGTCGAACGTTCATCGAACGAGGCCTCCGTTCGATGAACCAAACCGAACTCGAGCCTTCAGAGGCTCGCTCATCACTAGTCTTGACCTCTAAACTACAGCTCCTTGAATAGAGCTTTCAAATCAAAAGTATTATACACATATATGACCTCCTATAAAATGAAACCAAAATATAAAAGCTTTCATATACATACAATGTATAATATATATAAATATATATAAATATATATATATATATATAATATATATATAAAGCTGAATGTGTGTATGTATGTGTGTGTGTGTGTGTGTGTGTGTGTGCATGTATGTATGTCCAGGATTGGCATCTGCACCGTCGCAACTACAGCCACAAAATTTTGCACACTTACACTTCTGGACCCCGATCCGAGAGCGTCATAGGCTATGTTTTGAGGGGAAATTTTAACCTCGCGCTTTACAGTTGTTCACCAAAAACTTGCCTTTATTAAAGCGAATGGAGCTGGGAGCCACAGTGCAGCCAGAACTTCAGAAGAATGCGCAGCCATGCCCTTAAATGGAATGTTGGCATGTCACAATTAGAGATGAGCGAACCGGTCCCGGTTCGGCTCGAGGTCGGTTCGCCGAACGGAGGTCCCGTTCGAGTTCGGCTCGTCGAACGTTCGACGAACCGAACTCGAACTGCATAGGAAACAATGGCAGGCAATCACAAACACATAAAAACACCTAGAAAACACCCTCAAAGGTGTCCAAAAGGTGACAAACAGCTCAAACACATGGGAAAGTGACAAGGACATATACTCATGCGAAAACAAAACAGCTGGACAAGGAAAAAGAGGAGGACACACAGATATATGAGTATATGCAAGGAAACATCAATTCCATTATTGTGCAACTTGAGCCCTGCTCATTTTAGGCTTCCAATCTTGATAAATTGCCTGAGCTCGCCACGTACGCCTTGGGGATCTTGTCGTGTCCTGCAGCCAGCGTTCTCTCGGAACCTGTCTTCAGTGCTGCTGGGGGTCTGCTGGCAGATAAGCACACGTGTCTGTCCTCTGACAATGTGTTTCGTTTTGTCCCACCACGCGATCTAAAGACTTTGATCTATACCTTGATTTTCAAACGTATATTAGAAAACTTACTTTAAAAAGACACTTCCTTATGAAAACAGATCTAGGTAATGGCAAGCGGTCAAATGAACACATTGCTAGTAACCCACCCATGCTTACTGATTCCTTCCTGCATACTAATGTCAAAGCAAAATCTTCATTTTACCCAGTAGCAAGTAAAGGTCATCATATAAAAACGTTTTGCGATTTAGTTGTGAATGATTTTAAAAAGCTGAGCCTGAATAGCAGTAATAATCATGGACAATTCAATTTGGGTAAAAAGGAACGGTTGGCCCTTTCTGCACTAAAGAAAAACATAGACATCGTGATACGCTCGGCGGATAAAGGTGGTGGTATAGTGGTCCAAAACAGAACAGATTACATCTCTGAAGCGCTAAGAATTTTATCCAACCCCTTGCAATACCAAAAAAGTGATATATCACAATATGAGAAAGCCATTGTGGAATACAATGATTTCATTTTAGAAGCAATCAATAAAAATATCATTAATGAAAAAGAGAAAAAATTCCTACAAGTAAAAAACCCCAAAATGGCATTTATGTACCATCTCCCTAAAATTCATAAGGATCTTTCCAACCCCCCAGGAAGACCAATTATTTCCGGGATTGAAGCATTGACTTCAAACCTAGCAACATATATTGATGAGATAATGCATGTCCATGTTGTTAAACTGACGAGTTACTTGAGAGATACAGCACAATTAATCACACTTATCAAAGATATTGAATGGAGAGACTCTTATCTTTTTCTCACTATGGACGTATCTGCACTTTACTCCAATATTAATCACGATCTTGGACTAGAATGTTTTTCAGTATTTATTGAAAATGACATGAGAATTCCGGTTTTACAAAAAAATTTTATCCTACAAGGTATGAAATTCATTTTAAAGAACAATTTTTTTACATTTTTAGATGTTTTATACCAACAGATACTCGGGACCGCGATGGGGAGTAAAGTAGCACCTATTTATGCTAATTTATTTATGGGAATTTTTGAATCTATTTTTATTTACAATTCTATTTTTAAAGATGCCATTGTGTTTTACAGAAGGTACATTGATGATTTGATATTTATTTGGGATAATAAGGATAATAATATCTCAGATTTTATTACACACATCAATAACAATAATTGGGGTTTGGCTTTTTCACCCTGCATAGGTGATAAAACGATTGATTTTTTGGATCTTACCATCACGCATAGGGATAATTGTATTATTACTAAAACTTTTTTTAAAATGGTAGACACTAATGGATATATACATTTTAATAGCGCCCATTATAACAAATGGCTTCTTAATATTCCCCGAAATCAGTATAGAAGAATCAGAAGGAATTGTAGCCAGGATGAGGACTTTGAAGCACAGGCCAAAATTTTATTAAATCGGTTTTTAGAGAAAGAATACCCCAAAAAACTTTTAAAAAATGCCTTTAATGAGACCCGGGGTCTGAAACAGGAGGACTTAATTTTATCCAACGCAGAAAAATCTGCATCAACAACAGAGAATAATTTTATATCAAATTTCATTACCACTTTTAGTGAGGACAACGGGTCCATAAAAAGAATACTATCCAAACATTGGAACATTCTCAAAAATGATCCGGTTTTGAGTAGTAATATTTCTGACCACCCTGGCATTACCTTTAGAAGGGCACCCACTATTCGCAATGTTGTGGCACCCAGCAGACTAAGAATCCTTAATAATGATTATAAGAGAATGGCTGATCTTCCTATGGGTGCGTTCAAATGCTTCTCAAATAAATGCTTATGTTGCAATATAATTAAACATAGGAGAAAGAGTTTTGGCCCAAGGGGAGAGCCAGAACTTTACTCCATTAAGGGACACATGACCTGTCAATCAGATTTTGTGGTGTATCTGATTGACTGCCTGTGTGGGAAGCAATACATAGGCAGGACCACACAGGCATTACATAATCGTTTAAATTCCCACAGGCATAATATCAAAAAAGGTTTCCTGCTTCATGGTCTTTCATGTCATTGTACGATGGTGCATGACAAAAAGATACATTTTACTATTACTCCTATAGAACAGATTTCCAGCAATATCTCCAATAGACATGAAATGTTAAGTAAAAAGGAAACCTTTTGGATTTATAAACTGAATACATTGAAGCCGTTGGGTCTCAACGAAGTAACTGATTTATTTTATTGATCTTATAAATCCTCTTACTTCAAGAACATGGTCATATTTGTGATGCTTGTTGTAACAATTTTAATAATTTTAATGTTAATTTTTTTTTTTTTCTTTTTGTTTTATTTTTTTCATTTTTGCAGTATTTTTTATGTAGCACTGTTTTGTAATACTATTGGGGGCTGTAAACAATACAGACTTTCCTTTTTGGGGTTTAGTACTAATATCAGGTGGGCTTCCTCTTACTGCCGATACTATTTTTGGTTTTATTTATTTATTAAATCCCTTCCCTCATCTACTATGAATATACTCCTGTGATCTACTGCCCTTTTTGGGTTTTTTCTTGTACTTATATATATATATATATATATTTATTTATTTTTTTCTCCTCTATGCAGCATCTCTCCTATGGGCCCCCTAGATATGCAATTGACTAGCATCTGCACTGGGATGACCATGCAGGACATGCGCATAAGCATTATTTCCCACGGTCTGAACTTGCTTGACCTGTCTTCTATCAGCGCTCTGTTATGCTACTCGCTCCTGAGCCCTGAATATAACACGAATTTTCCTTTTTCTCTGTGGTGATGTTTCTACAAGTTTTAACATTTTTTTATTGCTCTTAATAAAGGTTTTTACCTATTTTTAATGTTTTTTCCGGTCAGCGCTATTTTTTATTAATTGTGAATGTCACTTCAGGTTTTTTAATACACATATACCCTATCCCTTTAATACACATAGATCTCATACCATACACTCCTCTTTTGTTTTCACATTTGATTCTTTTATTTCCTACACATCTTTCACAGAATATGGAATAGCCAGTTTCACTAATAACACTGACTTTGAGGTTTTAAGGAATCCACCCTATGTGGGTTCTAGTGTAATGTTCACACCTAGAAAAGGTTTTTTTTTTTTTTTTTTTCTTTTATATGATGATTTCTGTTTTCTTTTTTTCTTTTCAAAATAATTTGTCACTTCTATAACTTTTATATTTGTTATTCATTATTACCTATTAGTCTATATGTGAAGTTGAGTTCTACTAAATATCTGTTATGTCACTGAATCAGTGGTTCCTCCCACTAGTTTTTTTTTTTTTTTTTTTTTTTCATCTAATGGGCGGTGCTCTCTGTTATCAGCTGTATATATATGTTTGACATCTTCATTTATGCTATACTATGTTGATGCACTGGTCCTGAAGAAGAGGTGTATCCTCGAAACGCGTAGACCGATGGAATAAAAGAATACGTTTATAACATCAACGTGCTACATCTTCATTTTGGCTGATGCGCGGCATTAACCCCCTCTTCACTCTGATTTGTATGCACTGACAATGTGGACATGGCTCTCAGAGGACTTTTCTTCCCCTGGGTCAGCCAGGGGAGGTGAAAGGCACGCGTATTTTTGAGAGTGCTTCATGCAAAGCATCTTTTTCATCTTGAAAATTGGGTCAATTGATGCCAGTCAAGTGGGGTGTGTGTGGCCCAATTAGTGGCAACGAGAGAGACTGTGGTTGGAGTCCCCTCGCTGTGTTTCTAAAAGAACCAAGATGAACAAGTCATGGCTCTCAGAGGACTTTTCTTCAGCGCTCTATTGGGAGACCCAGACGATTGGGGTATAGCTACTGCCCTCTGGAGGCCACACAAAGCACTACATTAAAAGTGCAAGGCCCCTCCCCCTCTGGCTATACCCCCCCGTGGTATCACGGGTTCTCCAGTTTTAGCTTTGTGTGCGAAGGAGGTCAGACATTCCATGCATAGCTCCACAGATTTTAGTCAGCAGTAGCTGCTGACTGTTTCGGATGGAAGAAAAGAGGACACATATAGTGTCCCCAGCATGCTCCCTTCTCACCCCTGGATGGTGTTGTAAGGTTGAGGTACCTATTGCTGGTACAGGGCTGGAGCCTGACATGCTGTTTTCCTTCCACATCCCCTGGTAGGGCTCTGTGGAAGTGGGATCCTGCCGGCCTCTCAGCTCTGATGCCGGGCTCCATCCACAGACCCATTAGAACCTGATGGATTCGGAGCAGGAGTACGATCAGGGACAGGCCCTGCATCATACAGGTACTCTGTGTCCCCGGCAGGCACAGACACACTCCGGGCTGGCTGGGTGTTGTAGTGCGCCGGGGACCGCAACGTGGAGTTGGTGTCCCTACAGATTACTGGGGGACATTTTTGTGTATGGGAACGCAGCGCCGACCCCCTCTGGATCGGGCGGCGCTGCTGTGACTTGTGGTGCGCCGGGGATCCGCCGTCCGCGCTTTTACGGCGGCGGCGGTTATAAATTTAGTCCCCGGCTTTTTGGGCCTAGGACGCCGGCAGCTCCGATTCGTTCCCGCCCCCACCCTGTCATTCAGGGTAGGGGAGAGACGCTGTTCGCTAGCAGCGACGAGGGCTGGAGCCTGATTTACATGCTCCAGCCCTCTCACTTGGCACAGAGGGAAGCAGGCTTCCCGCTCTTGGCCAGGAACGCCCAGGGCCCGCCTCCCTTCCTCTCTCGAGACGCCGGCAGCCATTACATGCATGCCTGGCTGGAGGAAGGACGCAAGGCTCTGGGAGACCTGGACTAGGGGCTATCTGGCGACCACACACCCGCTTTTTTAAGCGGGCGGTAAGCGATTTGTCTGTGCTGGTCCCTCTAGTGCCTCACAGTGTATCGGTGTACTGTGTACAGATATATAGATATTGTATTTCTTGCACTGTGAGGTTGCTTCTGGCTGCATATCCCAGATCGCTCTGTGGAAGCAGCAACATGTCATCCTCAAAACGCAAGGCGGCCAAGGCAAAAAGGGCTGTGTATACTGCGTGTGCTGCATGTGGGGCTAATCTACCAGCAGGCTCCGATGACCCCCATTGTGTGCAATGCTCCGACCCGGTGCTGCTTCGCCAGCCGGAGTCAGGAGAGGTAGCGACCCAGGCTGAGACGCTTGTCAGTTCTGCCCCGGTGACAGGGACAGACTTTGCAGTTTTTGCAGATAATATGTCTGTGTCTATGGCAAAAATCCTTGAAACCTTGCAATCTATGCATGGGGCTCAGTCTCTGGGCACGGCGAGGCCTCTGTCCTCAGGTCCCCCTTACTTGGAATGTATCCAGCCCACAGGGGGGTCCCCGGCTTCACAGGCCGAGGATTATGACTCAGATGATGGCCCCAGCCACCCTAAGCGAGCTCGCTGGGAAAGACCCTCGACGTCTTCACACTGCTCAGGGTCTCAGCGCAATCAGTCTCCCTGTGATGTGTCTGATGAGAGTGATCAGGAATCCACTCCTGGAACCCCTCTCAACCTGGATACCCCGGATGGGGATGCCATGGTAAACGACCTTATCTCAGCCATCAATAGGCTGTTGGATATTTCTCCCCCAGCCCCTTCAGCAGAAGAGGCGGCTGCGGAGCAGGAGAAGTTTCGTTTCCTCTATCCCAAGCGTAAATTGAGTGCTTTCTTGGATCACTCTGACTTCAGAGAATCAATCCAGAAGCACGACGCTCACCCAGAAAGGCGTTTCTCTAAACGATCTAAAGATACGCGTTTCCCTTTCCCCCCTGAGGTGGTCAAGCGCTGGACACAGTGTCCAAAGGTAGACCCCCCGATTTCCAAACTTGCAGCTAGATCCATAGTTGCAGTGGAGGATGGCGCTTCACTTAAAGATGCCAATGACAGACAGATGGACCTTTGGTTAAAATCTGTCTATGAAGCTATCGGCGCGTCGTTTGCTCCGGCATTCGCAGCCGTATGGGCACTCCAGGCTATTTCAGCTGGCTTAGCAAAAGTGGATGCTATCATGCATCCAGCAGTGCCGCAAGTGGCGCACCTTACCACGCAGATGTCGGCGTTTGCGTCTTACGCTATCAATGCGGTCCTAGAATCTACCAGTCGCACCTCAATGGCGTCCGCCAATTCGGTAGTTTTGCGCAGAGCCTTGTGGTTAAAGGACTGGAAAGCAGATGCTGGTTCCAAAAAATGTTTAACCAGTTTGCCTTTGTCTAGAGATAGACTGTTTGGCGAGCCATTGGCTGACATCATTAAGCAGTCCAAGGGTAAAGACTCCTCTTTACCACAACCCAGAACATCCAAACCTCAGCAGAAAAAGTGGCAGCAGAGGTTTCAGTCCTTTCGAGGTTCGGGCAAGACACCATTTACCTCGTCCAAAGGGACTCAGAGGACGCACAGAAACTCAGATTCGTGGCGGACTCACACACGCCCCAAGAAAGCAAATGGAGGTACCGCTTCCAAAGCGGCTACCTCATGACTTCCAGCCCCCCCCCTCCGCATCGCCGGTCGGGGGCAGGCTCTCCCGCTTTTCCGGCATTTGGATGTCACAGGTCAAAGACCGGTGGGTGACGGACATTTTGTCTCGCGGGTACAGAATCGAGTTCAATTCTCGTCCTCCAGCTCGGTTCTTCAGAACCTCCCCACATCCAGACCGAGCAGATGCTCTGCTGCAGGCGGTGGATTCCCTAAAAGCGGAAGGAGTGGTGATCCCAGTCCCTCCTCAGGAACAAGGGCAAGGGTTTTACTCCAATCTCTTTGTGGTTCCAAAAAAGGACGGCTCGTTCCGTCCTGTTCTGGACCTAAAACGGCTCAACAAACATGTGCACGCCAGGAGGTTCCGGATGGAAACCCTCCGCTCTGTCATTGCCTCAATGTCCAGAGGAGACTTCCTTGCCTCAATAGACATCAAAGATGCTTATCTCCACGTGCCAATTGCTACAGAACATCAACGTTTTCTACGTTTTGTGATAGGAGACGACCATTTTCAGTTCGTAGCTCTTCCGTTTGGTCTGGCGACAGCCCCACGGGTCTTCACCAAGGTCATGGCGGCGGTGGTAGCAGTCTTGCACTCTCAGGGACACTCGGTGATCCCTTACCTAGACGACTTATTGGTCAAAGCTCCCTCTCAGGAGGCATGTCAGCACAGCCTGAATGCTACGCTGGAGACTCTACAGTCTTTCGGATGGATCATCAACTTTCCAAAGTCGATCCTGTCACCGACTCAGTCACTAACGTATCTTGGCATGGAGTTTCATACTCTAGCAGCGATAGTGAAGCTGCCGCTGAACAAGCAGCGGTCACTACAGACAGGGGTGCAATCTCTCCTGCAGGGCCAGTTGCATCCCTTGCGGCGTCTCATGCATTTCCTAGGGAAGATGGTGGCAGCCATGGAAGCAGTTCCCTTTGCGCAGTTTCATCTGCGCCCACTTCAATGGGACATTCTCCGCCAATGGGACGGGAAGTCAACGTCCCTGGACAGGAAAGTCTCGCTTTCCCAGACGGCCAAGGACTCTCTACAATGGTGGCTCCTTCCCACCTCATTATCTCAGGGAAGATCCTTCCTGCCCCCATCCTGGGCAGTAGTTACGACAGATGCGAGTCTGTCGGGGTGGGGAGCAGTGTTTCTCCACCACAGGGCTCAGGGGACGTGGACTCCGCAGGAGTCCACCCTTCAGATCAATGTTCTGGAAATCAGAGCAGTGTATCTTGCCCTACTAGCCTTCCAGCAGTGGCTGGAAGGAAAGCAGATCCGAATCCAATCGGACAACTCCACAGCGGTGGCATACATCAACCACCAAGGAGGGACGCGCAGTCGGCAAGCCTTCCAAGAAGTCCGGCGCATTCTAATGTGGGTGGAGGACAGAGCATCCACCATATCCGCGGTTCACATCCCAGGCGTAGAAAACTGGGAAGCAGACTTCCTCAGTCGCCAGGGCATGGACGCAGGGGAATGGTCCCTTCACCCGGACGTGTTTCAGGAAATCTGTCGCCGCTGGGGAGTGCCGGACGTCGACCTAATGGCATCCCGGCACAACAACAAGGTCCCGGCATTCATGGCGAGGTCGCGCGATCAAAGAGCTCTGGCGGCAGACGCCTTGGTTCAAGATTGGTCGCAGTTTCAGCTCCCTTACGTGTTTCCGCCTCTGGCGCTCGTGCCCAGAGTGTTACGCAAGATCAGATCCGAGTGCAGCCGCATCATACTCGTCGCTCCAAACTGGCCGAGGAGGTCGTGGTATCCGGATCTGTGGCATCTCACGATCGGTCGACCGTGGTCACTACCAGACCGACCAGACTTACTGTCCCAAGGGCCGTTTTTCCATCAGAATTCTGCGGCCCTGAACCTGACTGTGTGGCCATTGAGTCATGGATCCTAGCATCTGCAGGATTATCTCAAGGAGTGGTTGCCACAATGAGACAAGCTAGAAAGTCGAATTCTGCTAAGATCTACCACAGGACGTGGAAGATTTTCTTATCCTGGTGCTCTACTCAGGGAGTGTCTCCCTGGCTATTTGCATTACCCAAGTTTCTTTCCTTCCTGCAATCGGGGTTAGAAAAGGGCTTGTCGCTCAGCTCCCTTAAAGGGCAAGTTTCGGCACTATCCGTGTTTTTTCAGAAGCGTCTAGCACGTCTTCCTAAGGTGCGCACGTTCCTGCAGGGGGTCTGTCATATTGTGCCCCCGTACAAGCGACCGTTAGATCCATGGGATCTGAACAGGGTACTAGTTGCTCTCCAGAAGCCGCCCTTCGAGCCTCTGAAGGAAGTTTCCTTTTCTCGGCTGTCGCAGAAAGTGGCGTTTCTTGTTGCGATCACATCGCTTCGGCGAGTGTCTGAGCTGGCAGCTCTGTCATCCAAGGCTCCCTTCCTGGTGTTCCACCAGGACAAGGTTGTGCTGCGCCCTATTCCGGAGTTTCTTCCTAAGGTCGTATCCTCTTTTCATCTTAATCAGGATATCTCCTTGCCTTCGTTTTGTCCTCATCCGGTTCACCGGTATGAAAAGGACTTACGTTTGCTAGATCTGGTGAGGGCACTCAGAATCTACATTTCCCGCACGGCGCCCATACGCCGTGCCGATGCACTTTTTGTCCTTGTCGCTGGTCCGCGCAAGGGGTTGCAGGCTTCTAAAGCCACCCTGGCTCGATGGATCAAAGAACCAATTCTAGAGGCCTACCGTTCTGCGGGGCTTCCGGTTCCTTCAGGGCTAAAAGCCCACTCAACCAGAGCCGTGGGTGCGTCCTGGGCATTACGTCACCAGGCTTCGGCTCAACAGGTGTGCCAGGCAGCTACCTGGTCCAGTCTGCACACTTTCACCAAGCATTATCAGGTGCATACCTATGCTTCGGCGGATGCCAGCTTAGGTAGAAGAGTCCTGCAGGCGGCAGTGACACCCCCGTAGGGGAGGGCTGTTTTGCAGCTCTAACATGAGGTATTTATTTACCCACCCAGGGACAGCTTTTGGACGTCCCAATCGTCTGGGTCTCCCAATAGAGCGCTGAAGAAGAAGGGAATTTTGTTACTTACCGTAAATTCCTTTTCTTCTAGCTCTTATTGGGAGACCCAGCACCCGCCCTGTTGTCCTTCGGGATGTTTTTTTGTTGTTTGCGGGTACACATGTTGTTCATGTTGAACGGTTTTTCAGTTCTCCGATGTTATTCGGAGTTAATTTGTTTAAACCAGTTAATGGCTTCCTCCTTCTTGCTTTGGCACTAAAACTGGAGAACCCGTGATACCACGGGGGGGTATAGCCAGAGGGGGAGGGGCCTTGCACTTTTAATGTAGTGCTTTGTGTGGCCTCCAGAGGGCAGTAGCTATACCCCAATCGTCTGGGTCTCCCAATAAGAGCTAGAAGAAAAGGAATTTACGGTAAGTAACAAAATTCCCTTCTTCTTCCCCTGGGTCAGCCAGGGGACGGGAAAGGCACGCGTATTTTTGAGAGTGCTTCATGCAAAGCATCTTTTTCTTTTTCAAAAGGGGGCTCAACTGATGCCAGTCAAGTGGGGTGTGTGTGGCCCAGTTAGTGGAAACGAGGGAGACTGTGGTTGGAGTCCCCTCGCTGTGTTTCTAAAAGAACCAAGATGAACAAGTCATGGCTCTCAGAGGACTTTTCTTCCCCTGGGTCAGCCAGGGGACGGGAAAGGCACGCGTATTTTTGAGAGTGCTTCATGCAAAGCATCTTTTTCTTTTTCAAAAGGGGGCTTAACCGATGCCAGTCAAGTGGGGTGTGTGTGGCCCAGTTAGTGGAAACGAGGGAGACTGTGGTTGGAGTCCCCTCGCTGTGTTTCTAAAAGAACCAAGATGAACAAGCCATGGCTCTCAGAGGACTTTTCTTCCCCTGGGTCAGCCAGGGGACGGGAAAGGCATGCGTATTTTTGAGAGTGCTTCATGCAAAGCATATTTTTCTTTTTCAAAAGGGGGCTCAACCGATGCCAGTCAAGTGGGGTGTGTGTGGCCCAGTTAGTGGAAACGAGGGAGACTGTGGTTGGAGTCCCCTCGCTGTGTTTCTAAAAGAACCAAGATGAACAAGTCATGGCTCTCAGAGGACTTTTCTTCCCCTGGGTCAGCCAGGGGACGGGAAAGGCACGCGTATTTTTGAGAGTGCTTCATGCAAAGCATCTTTTTCTTTTTCAAAAGGGGGCTCAACCGATGCCAGTCAAGTGGGGTGTGTGTGGCCCAGTTAGTGGAAACGAGGGAGACTGTGGTTGGAGTCCCCTCGCTGTGTTTCTAAAAGAACCAAGATGAACAAGTCATGGCTCTCAGAGGACTTTTCTTCCCCTGGGTCAGCCAGGGGACGGGAAAGGCACGCGTATTTTTGAGAGTGCTTCATGCAAAGCATCTTTTTCTTTTTCAAAAGGGGGCTCAACCGATGCCAGTCAAGTGGGGTGTGTGTGGCCCAGTTAGTGGAAACAAGGGAGACTGTGGTTGGAGTCCCCTCGCTGTGTTTCTAAAAGAACCAAGATGAACAAGTCATGGCTCTCAGAGGACTTTTCTTCCCCTGGGTCAGCCAAGGGACGGGAAAGGCACGCGTATTTTTGAGAGTGCTTCATGCAAAGCATCTTTTTCTTTTTCAAAAGGGGGCTCAACCGATGCCAGTCAAGTGGGGGGTGTGTGGCCCAGTTAGCGGAAACGAGGGAGACTGTGGTTGGAGTCCCCTCGCTGTGTTTCTAAAAGAACCAAGATGAACAAGTCATGGCTCTCAGAGGACTTTTCTTCCCCTGGGTCAGCCAGGGGAGGTGAAAGGCACGCGTATTTTTGAGAGTGCTTCATGCAAAGCATCTTTTTCTTTTTCAAAAGGGGGCTCAACCGATGCCAGTCAAGTGGGGTGTGTGTGGCCCAGTTAGTGGAAACGAGGGAGACTGTGGTTGGAGTCCCCTCGCTGTGTTTCTAAAAGAACCAAGATGAACAAGTCATGGCTCTCAGAGGACTTTTCTTCCCCTGGGTCAGCCAGGGGACGGGAAAGGCACGCGTATTTTTGAGAGTGCTTCATGCAAAGCATTTTTTTCAAAAGGGGGCTCAACCAATGCCAGTCAAGTGGGGTGTGTGTGGCCCAGTTAGTGGAAACGAGGGAGACTGTGGTTGGAGTCCCCTCGCTGTGTTTCTAAAAGAACCAAGATGAACAAGTCATGGCTCTCAGAGGACTTTTCTTCCCCTGGGTCAGCCAGGGGACGGGAAAGGCACGCGTATTTTTGAGAGTGCTTCATGCAAAGCATCTTTTTCTTTTTCAAAAGGGGGCTCAACCGATGCCAGTCAAGTGGGGTGTGTGTGGCCCAGTTAGTGGAAACGAGGGAGACTGTGGTTGGAGTCCCCTCGCTGTGTTTTACATGCTTTTAGAAGGGCATGACATGGCTTAGAGGTTGACTTTCAGCATCTGGAAACTGTTGGCTACCAAAATGCTGCCTTTCCAACCTTTTTAACCGAGGATTTTCGAGACCTTATGCCCATCGCAGTGCCCCAAGAGCCGATGCCCAGGCGCCACTCCTTCTCCAACAAAGGCGTGCACGCGCTACACCAGCATGTCGCACTAAACATCACTGATTCCTTGAGAAACTCTGTGTGACAGGGTGCATTTCACCACAGATAATTGGCCCAGTAAGCATGGACAGGGGCGTTACATGTCGCTGACTGGGCAATGGGTTACTGTGGGGAGAGATGGAGAAGGGTCTGCTGTACAAGTCTTGCCGTCCCCACGAGTTGTTTCAATCCTTCTTCTGTATGTAGAAGTTAATACACTGCTTCTGCCTCTTCAACCTCGTGTGGGTCCTCGACCTTGGCGCAAACCCTGTGTGGTCAGGCCACCCTTCCTTGTAACTGCGCACAAGGAATACCACACACCTCCTTACTATGCTGGCAGCAGAGCTCAATGCCATCAGGCGGTCAAAGGTTTACTTTGAAATGTATGGGAAATGTGAGTCACACCGCTGAGAAGTTGTGGACGGTTAGCTCTGGAGACCGAGTTTCATCAATGGTTGTCTCCACTCAACCAGCAGCCAGGGAAGGCCGGGTGCGACAATGATGCAAACATGGGTGCGGCCCTTCGCTGTGACAATGTGACACACGTGCCTTGTGTGGTTCACGTGTTGAACCTGGTTGTCCAGCAATTTTTAAAGCACTATCCTGGCCCACATGGCCTTCTGCAGAGAGCACGGTGTAACGCCTTCCTTGATCCACACACTCAGATGGGCTGTAAATGATAGGCTAGAGGGAAGCCACTCACCAAGCAGGACCCCTAGAACCCTGAAACCCTTTAACCCCTATACAGGGATTAGGAATTACACAGGGCCCAAGGTGATTAATACCTGTGGAAGGCTGCAGTTCCAGAGAATAGTAGTCAGGCAGGGTCAAAACATTAATTGAGGAACAGGAAGAGAATGGGACGGCCAGGACTTAATCAGAAAACAAGCAGAGGTGAAATGCGGATCGGCCAACAAGGTACATAAACAGCAAGCAGGAAAAGTAGTCAGGTAACAAGCACACAAAATCATAAAACTGAACTGGGGGTAAAAGCAGAGCTATGTCTGGCAGTGGTCTGCAGACAGGATGGGCATAAAAAAGGGTGTGGTGTCTTCCCATTGGTTGTAGCTGAATGATGGTATTTCATCTGTGAGATACCCACCAGCTACATTCAGCCAGAGATTCTGCATCTGTCAAGGTAATGCAGCCCAGTGGGTGAGCATAACCTGCGTCCACCTGCGCCGCTGGGATCGACTCCTCTCCCATCATCAGCACTATGCATGAAAGGAACACGTTGTCACCTGGCGACCGGAGTACAAATTGACGGAGCAGACTCCGTTGGTGACTTAACAGCCGTGTGCGGCAATGATGCAAACCTGGCTGCGGGCCATCGTCAGGGCAATGTGACACACGTGCCTTGTATGGCTCACGTGTTGAACCTAATTCTCCAGCAATTTTTAAAACACCATCACGGCCTACATGGCCTTGTGCAGCGGGCACGCTTGCTATGTGCTCACTTCCATCGTGCGCACACAGCAGCTCAACAACTTTCGTCGCTACAGAAGTCTGTAGGTCTGGTGGTTAAACGCCTGAAATGCGATGTGCCCACACGCAGGAATTTGAATCTGCACATGTTGCAGCGTTTGTGGCAGCACCGCCGAACCCTGCTGCAATACGTTATGACATATAGCCTGGGATAACTTGACCCAGAGGTGGTGCAGATCACGCTGCTGGAGTGGTGTCAGATCAAGGACCTATGCACCCTGCTACACAGTTTACAAATGTCGACGAAGATGTTTAGCACTGGCAATGTCATTCTCAGCGTGACAATTCTGGTCATCTACATGATGGAGCACACTGTAATTATTATTCGGAGTCAGGTGTTGGGACAAGAGGAAGGGGAGGAAGTACAGGAGGAGTCATATGCGGAAGGGATAACAAGATCTACGAGGTCCAGATGGTCAGCGGCACCTATGCGGCAGTCATGGTGAGGGAGAGGGATTAACAAGGGCGCATAGTATCAGCAAAAAGTGTTGAGGAAAGTGCAGGAGCCCATGAAGAAATGGAGGACGAACTGGCGATGGGCATGGAAGACTCAGTAGATGAGTGAGAGCTTGCTCACATTTCGGTTGTGCGAGGTTGTGGGGAGAGGGCAGAGGAAGGAGGCACGATTCTCACCTCTCTGCCACCAACACACCAAGGACTTGGTCCTCCTGGATGCACAAGACACATGAGCGCCTTCTTGCTGCACTACCTACATGACCCTCGGATTGTACGAATTCGAAGTAATCCTGAATACTGGGTTGCCACACTGTTAGATCCCCGGTACAAGACAAAATTTGGCGAAATAATTCCTGCCATAGAAATGGACGCACGTATACAGGAGTATCTGCAGAATGTGGTACGCAATCTTAGATCTGCTTTTCCACTAAACACCAGTGCTGCACAGAGTGAATCTCAACGCTTTGTCATGGATAGGAGGAAATGGTCTTTTACTTGTCCACATCTGAGGGACCGAGGGCTGGCTGCTGTGCTGAGATGGCGTTGAGTACGGTGTCCCTGCAGAGTTGCACTTTTGGTCATATACCAAAATGAGTTGAAAAAGGACAGATGCTGGTGGAAAGGGGAACAGGTGTGTTGGAAAGGGGAAAAAAGTTTTGGTCCGTGGATTTGGTGATTAAGCAACAGTAACATTTGCTGAAGAAACACCATCTGTTACAGTGGGACTGGCAGATTTGGATAAAGTGGTATATACTATGTTACCGCTATATAACGAAAATTAATAAGAAAAGAAAGAGAAAGGTATATATCCCCATCAGCAGTCAGTGTCCACCGTGCTCCCAGTTGGAAAAGGAGAGGTTGGCAACTGGAAGGTTTGGTGGAGGATACAGAGCTGTGTGGCTATGAAACTAATAGTAGCCTGAACCGAGTTAGACGCCATTCGGATCTGGAGACTGGGAGCCCTGTTAGCGTCACAGGGTCCACATGCCCACCCACCCCAGGAACTCCCTGTTAACAACACAGGGGCCATTGAGTACGCTGACCGTGTGCGTAGGGGCACACCTGTGGACACCAGGCGCATCAGCAGCAGCAGGCCTGTTAATGCCACTGGGCTGCACAAGCAGGACTGGTAGGACAGGAGCTGGTCTTAACCGTTCTGCGTTACCAACTGTGGTGGTGGCCTGCATCGACACCCTATCCCTGCCTACCTCTGGCCTAAAGCCGCAATGGGTTCAACACATGGAGGTGTGCTCTTTCGGAGCATAATAGAAGACTGCGCACCTCCTTGTTGGCTCCAGCCCCTTTTATAACCTGGGTCCGCCCCAAACCAGGGTGAACCACAATGCACCTCCTGGAGACAAAAGTAGAGTGACACGTCATGAGTGGCATAACTAACGTCCTATTTGGAACCGCAACTTCAATGATGACCTCATGGCTGCCATGACCCAAACACCTCACCAGTCATCGTCTATGAACAGAAGGAAAAGCTAAAGGAAGCCTGACTTTCTATCCCTCCGAATTATCAAATGCAGCAATGAATTCCCTGAGTTTGCTATAACATTAGCGTAGAAAAATGTGCATGAGGGTGTCATGTAGAGGTGCTATAAATAGCTTGGCACCAGTGGGGCACTAATGGAATACAACAGCCAGTTCTATGATGCCACTAAATGGCAGTATTTTTTGCTATCATTATAGCTTATTAAAAACAGAGCAGGAGGGTGTCATGCAGAGGTGCTAGAAATAGCTTGGCACCAGTGGGGCACTAATGGAATACAACAGCCAGTTCTATGATGCCACTAAATGGCAGTATTTTTTGCTATCATTATAGCTTATTAAAAACAGAGCAGGAGGGTGTCATGCAGAGGTGCTAGAAATAGCTTGGCACCAGTGGGGCACTAATGGAATACAACAGCCAGTTCTATGATGCCACTAAATGGCAGTATTTTTTGCTATCATTATAGCTTATTAAAAACAGAGCAGGAGGGTGTCATGCAGAGGTGCTAGAAATAGCTTGGCACCAGTGGGGCACTAATGGAATACAACAGCCAGTTCTATGATGCCACTAAATGGCAGTATTTTTTGCTATAATTATAGCTTATTAAAAACAGAGCAGGAGGGTGTCATGCAGAGGTGCTAGAAATAGCTTGGCACCAGTGGGGCACTAATGGAATACAACAGCCAGTTCTATGATGCCACTAAATGGCAGTATTTTTTGCTATCATTATAGCTTATTAAAAACAGAGCAGGAGGGTGTCATGCAGAGGTGCTAGAAATAGCTTGGCACCAGTGGGGCACTAATGGAATACAACAGCCAGTTCTATGATGCCACTAAATGGCAGTATTTTTTGCTATCATTATAGCTTATTAAAAACAGAGCAGGAGGGTGTCATGCAGAGGTGCTAGAAATAGCTTGGCACCAGTGGGGCACTAATGGAATACAACAGCCAGTTCTATGATGCCACTAAATGGCAGTATTTTTTGCTATCATTATAGCTTATTAAAAACAGAGCAGGAGGGTGTCATGCAGAGGTGCTAGAAATAGCTTGGCACCAGTGGGGCACTAATGGAATACAACAGCCAGTTCTATGATGCCACTAAATGGCAGTATTTTTTGCTATCATTATAGCTTATTAAAAACAGAGCAGGAGGGTGTCATGCAGAGGTGCTAGAAATAGCTTGGCACCAGTGGGGCACTAATGGAATACAACAGCCAGTTCTATGATGCCACTAAATGGCAGTATTTTTTGCTATCATTATAGCTTATTAAAAACAGAGCAGGAGGGTGTCATGCAGAGGTGCTAGAAATAGCTTGGCACCAGTGGGGCACTAATGGAATACAACAGCCAGTTCTATGATGCCACTAAATGGCAGTATTTTTTGCTGTCATTATAGCTTATTAAAAACAGAGCAGGAGGGTGTCATGCAGAGGTGCTAGAAATAGCTTGGCACCAGTGGGGCACTAATGGAATACAACAGCCAGTTCTATGATGCCACTAAATGGCAGTATTTTTTGCTATCATTATAGCTTATTAAAAACAGAGCAGGAGGGTGTCATGCAGAGGTGCTAGAAATAGCTTGGCACCAGTGGGGCACTAATGGAATACAACAGCCAGTTCTATGATGCCACTAAATGGCAGTATTTTTTGCTATCATTATAGCTTATTAAAAACAGAGCAGGAGGGTGTCATGCAGAGGTGCTAGAAATAGCTTGGCACCAGTGGGGCACTAATGGAATACAACAGCCAGTTCTATGATGCCACTAAATGGCAGTATTTTTTGCTGTCATTATAGCTTATTAAAAACAGAGCAGGAGGGTGTCATGCAGAGGTGCTAGAAATAGCTTGGCACCAGTGGGGCACTAATGGAATACAACAGCCAGTTCTATGATGCCACTAAATGGCAGTATTTTTTGCTATCATTATAGCTTATTAAAAACAGAGCAGGAGGGTGTCATGCAGAGGTGCTAGAAATAGCTTGGCACCAGTGGGGCACTAATGGAATACAACAGCCAGTTCTATGATGCCACTAAATGGCAGTATTTTTTGCTATCATTATAGCTCATTAAAAACAGAGCAGGAGGGTGTCATGCAGAGGTGCTGCACATAGATTTGCACCAGTGGGGCACTAATGGAGTACAACAGTCACTTCTTGTATGCCACTAGGTACACTGAGTGTTTGCTAGTATAATGGCTTAGTTAAAAAGAGTTTGAGTGTGCAATGCAGGCAGAGGTGCTGCAAATATCTTTGCAATAGTGTGACTAGACAAAAGTACAATAGCCACGTTTAGGATGCCACTAAGTACACTGAGTGTTTGCTAGTATAATGGCTTAGTTAAAAAGAGTTGGAGTGTGCAATGCAGGCAGACATGCTGCAAATATCTTTCCACTAGTTTGACTACACAAAAGTCCAATAGCCACGTTTAGGGTGCCACTAGGTACACTGACTGTTTGCTAGTATAATGGCTTAGTTAAAAAAAGTTTGAGTGTGCAATGCAGGCAGATGTGCTGCAAATATCTTTGCACTAGTTTGACTACACAAAAGTACAATAGCCACGTTTAGGATGCCACTAGGTACACTGAGTGTTTGCTAGTATAATGGCTTAGTTAAAAAGAGTTTGAGTGTGCAATGCAGGCAGAGGTGCTGCAAATATCTTTGCAATAGTGTGACTAGACAAAAGTACAATAGCCACGTTTAGGATGCCACTAGGTACACTGACTGTTTGCTAGTATAATGGCTTAGTTAAAAAGAGTTTGAGTGTGCAATGCAGGCAGACGTGCTGCAAATATCTTTGCACTAGTTTGACTACACAAAAGTACAATAGCCACGTTTAGGATGCCACTAGGTACACTGACTGTTTGCTAGTATAATGGCTTAGTTAAAAAGAGTTGGAGTGTGCAATGCAGGCAGACATGCTGCAAATATCTTTCCACTAGTTTGACTACACAAAAGTACAATAGCCACGTTTAGGATGCCACTAGGTACACTGACTGTTTGCTAGTATAATGGCTTAGTTAAAAAGAGTTTGAGTGTGTAATGCAGGCAGAGGTGCTGCAAATATCTTTGCAATAGTGTGACTAGACAAAAGTACAATAGCCACGTTTAGGATGCCACTAGGTACACTGACTGTTTGCTAGTATAATGGCTTAGCTAAAAAAAAGTTTGAGTGTGCAATGCAGGCAGACGTGCTGCAAATATCTTTGCACTACTTTGACTACACAAAAGTACAATAGCCACGTTTAGGATGCCACTAGGTACACTGAGTGTTTGCTAGTATAATGGCTTAGTTAAAAAGAATTTGAGTGTGCAATGCAGGCATAGGTGCTGCAAATATCTTTGCAATAGTGTGACTAGACAAAAGTACAATAGCCACGTTTAGGATGCCACTAGGTACACTGACTGTTTGCTAGTATAATGGCTTAGTTAAAAAGAGTTGGAGTGTGCAGAGGACAGGAGGGTACAGTGCCAGGATTGTGGGGCTCTGGGTAGAGGAATGGAAGCCTGCCTTTCTATTCCCTCCTAATGTTGAAATGCAGCGACGAAATCCCTGACCTTGGCTACACAGACGCTGTCGCTGTTTTCAGGACCTGTCACCTATGGCTCTGACCCTACCGGTTTGAGCCCTTAAAAGGACTGATAGAAAGTGCTCTCCCTAAGCTGTCCAGCGCTGTGTATGGAGCGCATACAGCTGTATCAGCGATAGGACTCAGGACGGAGCTGCGACAGTGATGTCTGACACCAAAGACGCAGAAGAGATAATGGCGTCCTGGAGGAAAATGTCCGGTTTTATAATGCAGGGACATGTGACATGGACATCCTATCACACATGCCGTTGCTTCTCTGGCTAAAAGTCCACTTAGCTGTGTGTGTGTCTGGGATTGGCTGACATGCTGGCCCGCCCCACAAGACGCGCGCGCTTAGGGAAGGAAGACAAGGAAAAAAAAAATAAATGGCGATCGCCATTATAGAAACAGCAGTGATCTGAAGGCGCTGTTCCTGCACACTATACACTGAAATGTCATAATAGTGTGAGTCACAGAGTGACTTACACTATTACAGCGGAAAGCCAGCTAGGAATTAGCTGTTTTTTTGCTGCTAGAACCGTTCTCGAACGTTTCTAGAACTATCGAGCTTTTGCAAAAAGCTCGAGTTCTAGTTCGATCTAGAACAGGCCCCAAAATCACTCGAGCCTAGAACTGGAGAACCTCGAACAGCGAACCGCGCTCAACTCTAGTCACAATGCAGCCAGGGAAAGAGACAGACATAGACAGGGAAAGAGGCAGACACAGACAGGGTAAGAGACACACACAAAGAGACAGACACAGACAAAGAGACAAACTGACAGGGAAAGAGACAGACAGGTAAAGAGAGGACAAGAGAGAGACAGGTTAAGAGACAGACACAGACAGGTAAAGAGACAGACACAGACAAAGAGACAGAGACAGACATAGGGAAACAGACAGACAGGGAAAGAGAGGGAAAGAGACAGACAGGGTAAGAGACAGACAAAGACAGGTAAAGAAGAGACAAACAAAGAGACAGACACAGGGAAAGAGACAGAGGGAAAGAGGGAAAGAGATAGACAGGGAAAGAGAGGGAAAGAGACAGACAGGGAAAGAGACAGACAGGGAAAGTGACAGAGATAGATAGACAGGGAAAGAGATAGATGGACAGACAGGGAAAGAGATTGAGACAGACGGAGAAAAAGACAGAGACAGTCAGAGACAGACAGGGAAAAAGACAGACAGACAAAGAGATAGAGAGAGAGACAGAGAGATATATACAGAGGGGGAGACAGACAGAGAATGGGAGAGAAACAGAGAGACAGTTACTATCCCGGGCGTTAATACATTCTATTTATACATTATTTCCCAGGAATGTTAATACATTCTATTTTGTTAACAACAGTTATTAACCCGGATGAAGCCGCGTAGTACAGCTAGTATCTAATATATAAAGCTGAATGTATGTATGTATGTGTGTATGTCTGGGATTGGCATCTGCACCATCGCAGCTACAGCCACAAAATTTTGCACACTCCGACGTCTGGACCCCGAGAGCGTCATAGGCTATGTTGTGAGGCGAATTTGTAACCCCGTGCGTTCCAAATTACCAATCAATTTTGCCCCTATCTACATAATGGGGAAAAGGGGAAATGAAAAGTGTATCTGCACCTTCGCATTTACAATCATAAAATTTTGCACAGACACCTCATGTGACCCAGGAAACATCATAGACTATGTTTTGACAGGAAAATGTAACCCCGCGCTTTACAGTTACTCGCCAAAAAACATGCCTCCATTAAAGTAAATGGAGCCTGGAACTACAGGTTATTAGTAGAAGCTGTGATTGGTTGCTATAGGAAAAGACATTCATAGTATAAGAAGCTCATATGTGAGGTAATAAGATGTCGGTGGGGAGACAGATAGAGAGAGACAGACAGAGAGACAGACAGGGAAAGAGACAGAGAGATAGAGACAGACAGGGAAAGAGACAGACAGAGACAAACGGTGAAAGAGACAGACAGAGATAGACGGGGAAAGAGACAGACAAAGACAGACCTGGAAAGAGACAGACCTGGTAAGAGACTGACCTAGAAAGAGACTGACCTGGAAAGAGACAGATGGGGAAAGAGACAGACTTGGGAAAGAGACAGACCTAGAAAGAGACAGATGGGGAAAGAAACAGAGAGATAGAGACAGACAAAAAAAAGATAGACAGAGACAGGCAGACGGGGAAAAAGACAGATGGGGAAAGAGACAGACAGGGAAAGAGACAGATGGGGAAAGAGACAGACGGGGAAAGAGACAGACCGGGAAAGAGACCGACCTGGAAAGTGACAGACAGAGCACACTTGGCCAATTTAGTTAAATCTGTGTGGAATATCTGTGGTGTTGAAATATATGTTGTAAAATACTTCTATTAGCTTAGTTTTTGCCTTTTAATAAATACATTTCTATCTGTTTGTTTTGTGGTTTTTGTGTGCAGAATACATTTTTGTTAATACATTCTATTTTGTTAACAACAGTTATTAACCCGGGCGAAGCCGGGTAGTACAGCTAGTATATATATATATATATATATATATAAATATATATATATATATATACTAGCTGTAACACCCGGGCGTTGCCCGGGATAGTAATTGTCTCTCTGTCTCTCTCCCAGTCTCTGACTGTGTGTCGCTTGTCTGTCTGTCTCTCTGTCTGTCTCTTTCCTTGTCTGTCTGTGTCTATGTCTCTGTATGACTATTTCTATCTCTGTCTGTATTTGTATCAGTCTATCTGTCTCCATCTCTGTGTCTGTCTGTCTCTCTATCTCTGTGTCTGTCTCTATGTGTCTGTCTGTCTGTCTCTTTACCCGTTTGTCTATTTTCCGTCTGTCTTGGTCTGTCTCTTTCCAGGTCTGTATCTTTCCAACTCTGTCTCTTTCCAGGTCTGTTTCTTTCCCCGTCTGTCTCTTTCCCCATCTGTCTCTTTCCCTGTCTGTCTCTTTCCCTGTATGTCTCTTTCCCCGTCTGTCTCTTTCCCCGTCTGTCTCTTTCCCCATCTGTCTCTTTCCAGGTCTGTCTCTTTGCCTCTCTGTCTCTTTGCCCGTCTATCTCTTTGCCCATCTGTCTCTTTGCCCATCTGTCTCTTTGTCCGTTTGTCTCTTTGCCAGGCTGTCTCTTTGCCGGGCTGTCTCTTTGCCCGTCTGTCTCTTTCCAGGGCTGTCTTTTTGCCCATCTGTCTCTTTCCAGGGCTGTCTCTTTGTCCATCTGTCTCTTTCCAGGGCTGTCTCTTTGCCCGTCTGTCTCTTTGCCCGTCTGTCTTTTTGCCCATCTGTCTCTTTGCCCATCTGACTCTTTCCAGGGCTGTCTCTTTGCCTGTCTGTCTCTTTCCAGGGCTGTCTCTTTACCCGTCTGTCTGTCTTTTTCCCCACCTGTCTCTGTCTGTGTCTCTGTCTGTCTGTCTCTTTCTGTCTCTCTATCCATCTCTCCACCGACATCATATAACCTCACGCATAAGCTTCAACTAACAGTTTATTTTGTTCCTATAGCAACCACTGACAGTTGCTATTAATGACCTATAGCTTCCACCTCCATTCAGTTTAATGGCGGCAGGATTTTAGAGACTAACTGTAAAGCACAGGGTTAAATTTTTCTGTCAAAACATAGTCTAAGACGCTCCCCAGGTCACATGAGGTGTCTGTGCAAAATTTCGTGATTGTAAATGCGACGGTGTGGATTCCTTTAGCGGACATACACACACACGCACACACACACACACACACACACACACACATGAACTCAGCTTTATATATTAGATACTAGCTGTAGTACCCGGGCGTTGCCCGGGATAGTAACTGTCTCTCTGTCTCTCTCCCAGTCTGTCTGTTTGTCGCTGTCTGTCTGTCTCTTTCCTTGTCTGTCTGTTTCGATCTCTCTGTATTTGCATCAGTCTATCTGTTTCAATCTCTGTATCTGTCTCTCTCTCTGTCTCTTTGCCCGGCTGTCTCTTTGCCCGACTGTCTCTTTGCCCGACTGTCTCTTTGCCCGGCTGTCTCTTTGCCGAGCTGTCTCTTTCCCGGGCTGTCTCTTTGCCCGGCTGTCTCTTTGCCTGGCTGTCTCTTTGCCCAGCTGTCTTTTGGGCATCTGTCTCTTTTCAGGGCTGTCTCTTTCCCGGGATGTCTCTTTCCCGGGCTGTCTCTTTCCCGGGCTGTCTCTTTGCCCGGCTTTCTTTCCTGGGCTGTCTCTTTCCCGGGCTGTCTCTTTCCCTGGCTGTCTCTTTGCCCGGTCTGTCTCTTTGCCTGGTCTGTCTCTTTGCCTGTCTGTCTCTTTGCCCGTCTGTCTCTTTCCCAGGCTGTCTCTTTGCTGAGCTGTCTCTTTCCCGGGCTGTCTCTTTGCCCGGCTGTCTCTTTGCCTGGCTGTCTCTTTGCCCAGCTGTCTTTTGGGCATCTGTCTCTTTTCAGGGCTGTCTCTTTTCAGGGCTGTCTCTTTCCCGGGCTGTCTCTTTCCCGGGCTGTCTCTTTCCCGGGCTGTCTCTTTGCCCGGCTTTCTTTCCTGGGCTGTCTCTTTCCCGGGCTGTCTCTTTGCCCGGCTGTCTCTTTGCCCGGTCTGTCTCTTTGCCTGGTCTGTTTCTTTGCCTGTCTGTCTCTTTGCCCGTCTGTCTCTTTCCCAGGCTGTCTCTTTACCGGGCTGTCTCTTTCCTGGGCTGTCTCTTTCCCGGACTGTCTCTTTCCAGGGCTGTCTCTTTCCAGGGCTGTCTCTTTGGGCATCTGTCTCTTTGCCCGTCTGTCTCTTTGCCCGTCTGTCTCTTTGCACGTCTGTCTCTTTCTCCGGCTGTCTCTTTGCCCAGTCTGTCTCTTTCCCAGTCTGTCTCTCTATGTATGTCTGTCTTTTTCTGTCTCTCCCTATCCGTCTATCCTATCTTATACTAACAGTTTATTTTGTTCCTATAGCAACCACTGACAGTTGCTATTTATAGCCTACTATAGATCCCAGCTCCATTCAGTTAATGGCTGTAGGATTTTGTAACATAACTGGAAAGCACGGGGTTAAATTTTCCCGCCCAAACATAGTCTATGACGTTCCCTGGGTCACATGAGGCGTCTGTGCAAAATTTCGTGATTATAAATGCGACGGTGCGGATTCCTTTAGCAGACATACACACATACACACACATACACACATACACACATACATACAGATGTGAAGCCCCTCCAGTGTTGTGTCGGTGCATTACCTTCAGGGACTCCACGTAGCTGGATCTTGTCACAGGTAGGAGATCTTCTTTTAGGATTGTCGTGACGCCACTCTCAGAATTGCGGTCAGTGGGGACCGCCACTGCAGGTTAAGGGATGCCTGGGGCTGATGGTGGGTGCAGCCAGTTGTAATAGCCTCCTGAGAGTGAGGCAAGCCCCAGGACCCTGTGTAGGTGTGTAGAACCACAAGGCGCAGAATAACTCAACACAAGCAGAATGTCTTTCAGGGGTTTTACTCACTGTTGATGGCAGGGTGAGTAACCCGGGCGTAGCTGGGATGAACCAGGCTGGAACCAGGTATCCTTCAGGCTGACTGATGAGGGTGGCTACCGACTCGCCTTCCTTAGCCCTCCTGTGGTTTGTGGTAACCCCGACTTTTAGTCCCTATGGGGGTCACCCAGGGAAGTAACTGCTCCCCTCGTTTGTTTGCCGTTTGCTTGTCGCCTGGACCAGATCACTCCAGCTGCTTGCCTCCTGTGAACTATGGGCCCTAACTGTGGCTACGTGGCTGCGGCTTTTGTGGTGTTGTGGCGTGGGCTTTAAGGGCCCCACACCGGCAGGTTTAGCAAGGAAAGGTGGATCTATCCCCGCACCGGGATCTGCCGCCCGTTTGGGCCTGGTACTCCCTGACAGTCTCCTTACTTTCCACTACACTGCTCTCTCTCCAGCTGTGTGTGGTGTTCGGGCAGCTCTACCAGGTGACCGTTCTCCCCCGTCGGTAGTCACTGCGCGGACGCTGTTAGACTGCAACAGCTCCAGGGTCTGCTTCTGCTCTTCCTGAGCTGCACACTAAACTGGCTCACTCGTGGGACCTGCACTGCTACTCCTGTCTGAGCTCCACTTCCATGCTCCTCACTCCTCCACACTCTGCTTCAGACTGTTTACTCCTCCTTCTCTTTTCCCCTTGTGCCTGCCTACGTCACCTAGCAACCAGGCTCTCTACCACACCCCTTGAGTGGAGATGGAGGCTTCGCCCCCTCCACTCCTCAAGTGGAGGTGAAGGCTTTGCCCCCTCCTGGGATCCCCAGGGGTCCTCTCAAAGGTACATGTGTGAGACCTGATCACTATGCGCCTGTGTAGTCACACCTCGGTCAGCCTTCTGGATTACCTGTGTTGTACTGTCCCCAGCATGGGTGCAGTACTCAGTGGTGCCTGACCAGGTCAGGGGCGCCACATTCCCCCTTAGTTATCACCAGCACGTCCTCGGGCTGCAAGACAACATTTTAAAATGCGTAAAACA
This sequence comes from Anomaloglossus baeobatrachus, assembly GCF_048569485.1. Taxonomy (NCBI): domain Eukaryota; kingdom Metazoa; phylum Chordata; class Amphibia; order Anura; family Aromobatidae; genus Anomaloglossus; species Anomaloglossus baeobatrachus. Next base: position 306,126,902 of record NC_134357.1, on the reverse strand, counting down.
TTAAAACATGGTAAAACATTTTAAAACCACCAGGTACCATACATCACCACCCTCCACCCACAAGTCCGTTAACCCACCCAAAACCCTCTCACGTTGGCCGCGCCTTCATCCACTTCTGGCAGGATGTAGAGGCGGCTTTCATGGGCTGGTGGTTTCAGGGTATACCTGGCCTGGTGAAGCCGCGCCTTCAGCCTCTTCTGGCAGGATGTAGAGGCGGCCTCCACAGTTGGTGCTGACCAGGTACCCTCTTTGTGGTGGAGAGCCAGGCCCCATAAACAGGCATGCTCCCTGGTTGCAGGCGAGCCAAGGCCCCATAAACGGACGTGCTCCCTGGTTGCAGGTGAGCCAAGCCCCTAAACAGGCTGGCTCTGGTGGTGGTACCTCTGGGGTAACTATGTACACTGCGAGAGTTTGTGGCTATAGCCAGTTCATAGCCTTAAGGTTCATGGGTTTCTCACATTAGTTCATGTGGGCACATTTCTTAAACATTAACGTTGCAAACTTTTCAAAACTTGTCAAACTGGTAACTTCTGTACTTCTTTCTTTACTTTATGCAGATTCCTCCTTACCAGGGCTTGGGCCTGTAGGGCTGCGGCACCTGTTGTTTTCTCCATCTCTGTCTTTTCCTTCTTCTTCTGTATCTGTTTCTTTCTCTGTATCTGTTTCTTTCTCTGTTGAGACAGCAGGTTCACTGTAGGGATTTCTGGAACATGGTGTAACATCCAATGCATACCATCCTCTTTCTCCTTGGTGCATGGTGAATTCCACTGAATCTCCTGTTCTTAGGTTCCTTCCTGGATGTCCTCTGGGCAAATGGGCTCTTACGTCTCTTCTATTAACAAAGATGCCTTCCTTCATACCAGGAGCAACTATGAAACCATATCCACTCTTCAAGCTGAAATCTTCCACAACTCCACGACAAAGTGGGCCTCTAACCTGGGATTTGGCCCTTCTCAGGAACCGTTTCTCTTCCAAGTCTCTGGCCATGACTTCTTTCTGCTCTGGAGACTGCGGTGCAGGTGGATCCCTTGTCCTGCTACGGCGCCGTGTCCTACGGGCTGGGTTCTGCTGGGTTGCGGCTTCACTGTTTGCAGGCTCCCAGGTGAGGTACCTGGACAGATCTTCTTCTTCATCCCAGCGGGAGTATGGCAACATTTCTGGCTCTGGGCATGGATCCACTGCTGATGGCTCCGGGGTCAGCTCCTCAGCTTCCTGGCCTCCTCTCCCCCTTAGTTCTTCGGAGCACTCCTGTTGTGGCAGCGCCGGGGATGGGTGGTCATCAGCAGGCCCGGGCTGGGGACTCTTTGGCGTGGATATTGCCGGAATCCTCCTGGGGGTGTGCGGAGGGAGCAGATACCGGTCCACCATCTCCTGTGGGAACTGGGTCTCTAGGTTAGCCTTCAGCTTCCAGTATTCGGGGTCCTCTCCTATCAGGGACTTCCTAGCAGGGACTTCCTTAGACTGGGGAGCGGTGTCTGCTCTGGCCTTGCAGGCCGGGGTAAACAGTGGTACATTCTTGTCTTGGCGGGCCGCGCCTGACATGGCGGCGGCCTGGTCTTGGCGGGCCGCGCCTGACATGGCGGCGGCCTGGTCTTGGCGGGCCGCGCCCTGCATGGCGGCGGCCTGGATCAGCGTTGCAGTTTCAATCAGGGTCGCAGCTGGAGTCTTAGCGGGCGTCGCTGCTATGGCCGGTTCTTGGCGGGCCGGGCAGGGCATCGCTGCGGCGGCCTGGATTGGCGTCGCAGCTGCGATGGGATCTATGCAGGCTGGGCTGGGCGTCGCTGCAGCGAGCGGAGCTTGGCGGGCCGGGCTGGGCGCTTCTGCGGCCTGGACTTGGCGGGCTGCACCTGGCGTGGCTGCGGCCTGGTCCAGCACCTCACTTGCGGCGCGGACGGGCGTCGCTGCTGCGGTGGGGTCTTGGCGGGCCGGGCCTAGCATGGCGGCGGCCTGGGTCAGCGTCACACCTGCGGCATGGATGAGGGTCGCGGCGGCAGCCGGATCTTTGCGGGCCGGGCAAGGCATCACTGCGGCGGCCTGAGCTTGGCGGGCCGGGCAGGGCATCGCTGCTGCGGCCTGGTCCAGCGTCGCTGCGCCGGGCGCCTCTTCAGGGACCGCGGGCGTGGCAGCAGGGGTCGGGGCACTCGCGCTGGCAGGGGCAACACTGGACTCACCCATCGGTGGTATCATCGGGGTCTGAGTCGTCGCCGTCCGGTCTGGCACTCGTCGTGCGGTTCCCCTCTCATAGGCCTGAACCGCTGCAGCCATCTCCAGAAGCTCCGTGCGTTCCTCTCTGATCTGCTCTACGACCCGGGTCTCCAGTCGGTCGCAGAACTGGGCAAGCTCCCGATACCACCAGGCAGCGGAGCCTGGTTCTGGGTTTCTGCGTTCAGACGCCATTTCCTCTGCGCCTTCTTCTGCACGATTTCCCAGCAGTGGACTCGTCGCTGCCTCCAGTTGCAGGCTCTTCAGTTTCTGCTCTGCCTCTTCCAGCAGCAGGCTTCTGGCTCCCTTTCTGTCCCGACGTCTCTGAACGCCTCCGCTCTCTTCACTTGCGAGGTCAGGACTCTGCAGGGGATCTCTGGGTAGCCACACCTCTTCGTGGGCGGTAACTTCTCCCAGCGCGGGCTGCTGTTGTTTTTCAGCGCGCTTTTCATGGTGGCAATATGGCGGCGCTTCCAATTTTTCAAGCGGACCGCCCAGGCACATGGTCACCTGTCTGAACAGGTCTAGTCCTTATCCTGTTCGTGACGCCAGATGTGAAGCCCCTCCAGTGTTGTGTCGGTGCATTACCTTCAGGGACTCCACGTAGCTGGATCTTGTCACAGGTAGGAGATCTTCTTTTAGGATTGTCGTGACGCCACTCTCAGAATTGCGGTCAGTGGGGACCGCCACTGCAGGTTAAGGGATGCCTGGGGCTGATGGTGGGTGCAGTCAGTTGTAGTAGCCTCCTGAGAGTGAGGCAAGCCCCAGGACCCTGTGTAGGTGTGTAGAACCACAAGGCGCAGAATAACTCAACACAAGCAGAATGTCTTTCAGGGGTTTTACTCACTGTTGATGGCAGGGTGAGTAACCCGGGCGTAGCTGGGATGAACCAGGCTGGAACCAGGTATCCTTCAGGCTGACTGATGAGGGTGGCTACCGACTCGCCTTCCTTAGCCCTCCTGTGGTTTGTGGTAACCCCGACTTTTAGTCCCTATGGGGGTCACCCAGGGAAGTAACTGCTCCCCTCGTTTGTTTGCCGTTTGCTTGTCGCCTGGACCAGATCACTCCAGCTGCTTGCCTCCTGTGAACTATGGGCCCTAACTGTGGCTACGTGGCTGCGGCTTTTGTGGTGTTGTGGCGTGGGCTTTAAGGGCCCCACACCGGCAGGTTTAGCAAGGAAAGGTGGATCTATCCCTGCACCGGGATCTGCCGCCCGTTTGGGCCTGGTACTCCCTGACAGTCTCCTTACTTTCCACTACACTGCTCTCTCTCCAGCTGTGTGTGGTGTTCGGGCAGCTCTACCAGGTGACCGTTCTCCCCCGTCGGTAGTCACTGCGCGGACGCTGTTAGACTGCAACAGCTCCAGGGTCTGCTTCTGCTCTTCCTGAGCTGCACACTAAACTGGCTCACTCGTGGGACCTGCACTGCTACTCCTGTCTGAGCTCCACTTCCATGCTCCTCACTCCTCCACACTCTGCTTCAGACTGTTTACTCCTCCTTCTCTTTTCCCCTTGTGCCTGCCTACGTCACCTAGCAACCAGGCTCTCTACCACACCCCTTGAGTGGAGATGGAGGCTTCGCCCCCTCCACTCCTCAAGTGGAGGTGAAGGCTTTGCCCCCTCCTGGGATCCCCAGGGGTCCTCTCAAAGGTACATGTGTGAGACCTGATCACTATGCGCCTGTGTAGTCACACCTCGGTCAGCCTTCTGGATTACCTGTGTTGTACTGTCCCCAGCATGGGTGCAGTACTCAGTGGTGCCTGACCAGGTCAGGGGCGCCACACATACACTGAGCTTTATAGATTAGATTAGCAATTATGTGGTGGGAACCTTTCCTGTTGCCATGTTTATTATAATGAGATGATTTCCCCGTCTGTCTCTTTCCCCGTCTGTCTCTTTCCCCGTCTGTCTCTTTCCCCATCTGTCTCTTTCCAGGTCTGTCTCTTTGCCCCTCTGTCTCTTTGCCCGTCTATCTCTTTGCCCCTCTGTCTCTTTGCCCATCTGTCTCTTTGTCCGTCTGTCTCTTTGCCAGGCTTTCTCTTTGCCGGGCTGTCTCTTTGCCCATCTGTCTCTTTCCAGGGCTCTCTCTTTGTCCATCTGTCTCTTTCCAGGGCTGTCTCTTTGCCCGTCTGTCTCTTTGCCTGTCTGTCTTTTTGCCCGTCTGTCTCTTTGCCCGTCTGTCTCTTTCCAGGGCTGTCTCTTTCCCCGTCTGTCTGTCTTTTTCCCCATTTGTCTCTGTCTGTGTCTGTCTGTCTGTCTTCTGTCTCTCTATCCATCTCTCCACCGACATCATATAAGCTCACGCATAAGCTTCTTATACTAACAGTTTATTTTGTTCCTATAGCAACCACTGACAGTTGCTATTAATAACCTATAGCTTCCACCTCCATTCAGTTTAATGGCGGCAGGATTTTAGAGACTAACTGTAAAGCACGGGGTTAAATTTTTCTGTCAAAACACAGTCTAAGACGCTCCCTAGGTCACATGAGGCGAATGTGCAAAATTTCGTGATTGTAAATGCGACGGTGCGGATTCCTTTAGCAGACATACACACACATACATGCACACACACACACACACACATAAACTCAGCTTTATATATTAGATATTAGCAATTATGTGGTGGGAACCTTTCCTGTTGCCATGTTTATTATAATGAGATGATTTCCCCGTCTGTCTCTTTCCCCGTCTGTCTCTTTCCCCGTCTGTCTCTTTCCCCATCTGTCTCTTTCCAGGTCTGTCTCTTTGCCCCTCTGTCTCTTTGCCCGTCTATCTCTTTGCCCGTCTGTCTCTTTGCCCATCTGTCTCTTTGTCCGTCTGTCTCTTTGCCAGGCTTTCTCTTTGCCGGGCTGTCTCTTTGCCCATCTGTCTCTTTCCAGGGCTCTCTCTTTGTCCATCTGTCTCTTTCCAGGGCTGTCTCTTTGCCCGTCTGTCTCTTTGCCCGTCTGTCTTTTTGCCCGTCTGTCTCTTTGCCCGTCTGTCTCTTTCCAGGGCTGTCTCTTTGCCCGTCTGTCTCTTTCCAGGGCTGTATCTTTGCCCGTCTGTCTCTTTCCAGGGCTGTCTCTTTGCCCGTCTGTCTCTTTCCAGGGCTGTCTCTTTTCCCGTCTGTCCCTTTGCCCATCTGTCTCTTTCCAGGGCTGTCTCTTTGCCCGTCTGTCTCTTTCCAGGGCTGTCTCTTTCCCCGTCTGTCTGTCTTTTTCCCCATTTGTCTCTGTCTGTCTGTCTTCTGTCTCTCTATCCATCTCTCCACCGACATCATATAATCTCATGCATAAGCTTCAACTAACAGTTTATTTTCTTCCTATAGCAACCACTGACAGTTGCTATTAATGACCTATAGCTTCCACCTCCATTCAGTTTAATGGCGGCAGGATTTTAGAGACTAACTGTAAAGCACGGGGTTACATTTTTCTGTCAAAACACAGTCTAAGACGCTCCCTAGGTCACATGAGGCGTCTGTGCAAAATTTCGTGATTGTAAATGCGACGGTGCGGATTCCTTTAGCAGACATACACACATACACACACACATACATACACACACACATACATACACACACATACATACATACACTCAGCTTTATATATTAGATATTAGCAATTATGTGGTGGGAACCTTTCCTGTTGCTATGTTTATTATAATGAGATGATGCACTATTGTTAATTCCATCTGGGATTGCCTGCATCCTCTCCCTATATTGTTGGCATTTATTGTTCAGGAATCCAGCTTTCTTATTGCTTCCTATCTGTATAGGTTGGGTCTATATTAATACATCATTCATTGTATACTGGGAAAGTATCCTTGATGTTATATTAACTTTTGTGAGAAGATGCAGTTGTGTATAATCCATTGTCATGGAATGATTTGAAATGTTTTTAACCCTGTACACACATGACTTTGTTACTATAAAATTTAATCTTTTGCACGTTATTTCCAGCATATATTTGACTTATTTACCAATATGGAATTACTGGTCCCGTTCAGATACCACCTTCTTTTGTTGTAGTCTTCAAAGAATACAGCAGGACTCTTAGTAAAAAAAAAAAACTAGATGTGCCTCCCCCGGGCCAGCAGCTGAGCTGCTCGGATCCAGGTTCTCAGTGGCTCGAGGGTCCTCGGACCCGGGGGTCGTTTGGCCACTCAAATGAAGGGGGGGGGGTATTTACAAGGGATTTATTAGAGTTCGTGATGCCACCCGTAGTATGTGGTAATTAGGAGTACCACCGCTGCAGTTGGGAGTACCCGGGGATGATGGAATGGGGCAGCCAGGTGTTGTGACCCTCCCCGGGTAGGGGGGGATACCTTAACACGCGGTGATGGTAGGGGAGTGCCGTTGGATGCAAAGGGGTCACTGTGGTACTCACTCAGTCCATTAAGCTGACACCGACAACTGGTCAAACAAGTCTCGGGACACCACTGCCGCTTAGGGGAGCTTAGTTCAGGTCTCGTCCCGAATGGATGGTGCTGCCTAGTGATCCATGACCTGCCTCCTGGCACTAAGTTTACTTCTTTGGTGGTCCCGGTAGTGTGAAACTTGCCGGGTCGCACTCCACACTTTGGCTAAGTGTGGGAGCTTGCTCTCAGGGCTCACGCTTGGGATTTTCTGGACCGTTTTGGATGGAAAGTCCTATCCCCCTCGTTGCGCTAATGCCCCAATTTCGGAGCGGGTGGAAACGGCTCTTGAAGACTCCGTTCTCCTCGGGTAAATTAATGGGTTGCCTGAAGCTACTCCCTGACCTAGGGTCCACGTACCCTGTCATGCCTTGGTCCCAGCCCGGTGATAGTGCAAGGCCGCCGGCTGTCCTCGACAGATCCGTGCCCCTTGCCACCATCCCCTGCGACCGGGGGCCAGTTCCTCTAGGCCCAGACCACCGTCTGCCACCTAGATTACTTCCCAGGAGCCCTGCTCCTTACCTCCTCTCACTTTCACTTCTCAAACCCAACTCTCTCTTTCTGACACTCCTGACCTCTCCTCTCCAATCCCCCCAAGTGGGCGACTCTATTCCACTCAAGCCGTCCACTGGTGTGTTTGGTGGGTGTGGTGCAGTGTGTATCTAGGATTTGATTAGCTGATGTAGGCAACACCATGTAGTTAGGGACCCAAAACCAAGAAGGAGGTGGATACTGCATGGGAGGGTAGATTCTGCAATACCCTGTGACGACCTGAAAAAAACAAAAAACTAGACATCCCGAAAAGACAGTAGACATCCCCAAAACAAAACAGAGACCCCCACCCTCTAAAACAAAAAATCTCACTTACCAGCCCCAAACAATTACAGTTGGCAAGTGCTAATGGTGGATTAGCTCTCATACAGAGATCTTCATCGTTGTCAGGTCCCTTACCACTCCAGCTGCATTGAACTGCAGCTCTCACAATCAGATTGAATATCAGTATCACTCTGAGCTAGTAATACTGCTTCCAGTCACCAGAGGGAGCCAACCACAGTAGAACGCAAGGGGATCTGACAGCAACACAGATTTATATGTGAGAGCCCATTCACTTGCCAACTCTTATTATTTGGAGTCTGGTAAGTGCGATTCTTTTAGGAAGTGTCTGCTTTCTTTATGAGTAAACTTAGCAGTACCTAAAGAATATTAAATTTAAGCAGGTAATTTAAACATTTTATAAATATGATATTTACCCACCACTTTAGGACTGGTTCTGCACCATGAGAAAAGCAGATCAGATAAGAAAATGTGCATCTGAACCAGTAATAGGATTAACACAACATGTTGATGTTCCAGAATGTAATGCCATGATTGTATTTGAATAAATGTTTTTTTTTGTTCAAGAATAAATGTGGATTGTTGTTCGTGGGAAAATTTAAGGCATCCCCTGAAAATAATCCCTACTGCATTTTTCCAAGTGAAAAATGACATAAGACCCTGTCTTCTTTTCAGGTGAAGCACTCTATTAGAGGAAAGATAGATTGATAATAGATAGATAAATAATAGATGGAAGATATATATTATAGATATCTATCCCCTATCTATTATCTATCTTTCCACACACACACACACACACACACCATACATACACACACCATACATATGTAAGGGGTAGTCGGACCCCTGGTAGTGAAGGAGCGGTTTTTCCCCCCCTGAAGACGCCACAGTAGTATGGTGGCAAATTGTAAATGTTGATGGTAAAATGTTACCTGTCATAAACTGTTTCCCCACTAGGTGCCAGTGTAGAGCAGTGGTTCCCCTGGTAACAGTGGCAGGGAAGGAGGGGAGGGCAGCCTAGGTGGGGAAGGAAGGAAGGGAGGTCTCTGAATGCAGAGCAGTGTGTGGGTGGCAGGGACGCGTTCGTGCCGGTACCTGAGTTCTCCGTTACGCCGTTTTCCCTCGGCTCGCCAGCCCCTGCATCAGTTACAGAAAAGAGCCACTGACAGGCAGCTGATAAACTAAGAAACATTTTATTGAACGAGGCTTCCATTTTCTGTTACACTTCTCAGCAGCAAGTTACTTCAGTACTTCACTTTAACATTACAGATTACGTTCCTTCCTGACGGTTTCCCCTTTTTGCTGACGGTCACTCTCCTTCACCTGCAGGGGACACTTGTTAACCCCCTAGTAGCTGTACTCTGAACCCTGAATTACTGCAGGGCAGATCTAGCACACACTACCGGTTCCGGATGAGTTCCCACTCCTCTTTACACCTTTCATCATCAAGTCACATCGGTTTACAGGTTACACTTCTTGCTGACGGTTTCCTCTTTCCCCGGTAACTTTCCCTCGCCTGCAGGGGACATGCGTTAACCCTCTAGTAGCTGCACACTGAACCCGGTTCTATAGGGCAGATCTAGCACAGACTACCGGCTCTGGATAAGTTCTCACCTCTCCACTTCTTTGTCAGGGCACTAACCATCGCCCAAAGGGGCCACGACTACACCCCCTGAGGCGCCCCCTGCCCCCGTTACAAACTGGCGTAGTCGGCAGGATCAAGCCTGCATGCAAGAAACCCCGACCAGAGACTGTGAGGAAGATCAAGTGGTGCCTGACGTGCTGAACAGGCCACAAGATGGCGGCAAGATGGCGGCCGTCCTCATGGACTCAGCAGAGGCGCGAAAAGTTGGCGCCAAACGAAAAACGCTGGGCTGGCCTGGGAGGAAGAAGCCCAGAGTGCACCGCCCAAAGAGGGGAGGTACCTGCCCCAAGAAGCTGCAGAGGTCTAGAGACGTGGGCGGCGCCGCAAGAAAGAAAAGGCGTCATCAACGCTATGCAGACCTGGTGGGTGAAGCCGGGGGCGGAGTGTGTGCTAAAGCGGGAAAAGAAGAACCGCCTCCACCTTCCCCGGCGCCATTGCAATCCCAGCAGCAGAAGCAACAGTTCCAGTTACCTGCGCTAAACAGAATGGAGGCCAGGACAGACAAGCAAGCCGTAGCGGGCGCGCTGGTGCCCGTAGGACGCAGAAGAGAACGTCCGATGGAGAGCTCGGTGGGAGAGTTACCCACCATCACGTTGCCGGCAAGCATGATACCGGCCGTGACTGGAGTCTCGGAGAAACCAGCAAAGGTCACGTTTTTTACCTCATGGGATGCCGTTACCGTGGAAACGACGACGGAAGTCTGGGCCACCTACAAGTCCCGGCTGACTCTGGGGAGCGGGCCACCAGGAGCATCCGTACAGATTCCGGAGGCGCCCGCGTCTGTTAAGGTAGGCCCTCTGCCCCCCTCAGGAGTTAAGGCCCCGTACTGGCAAGATATCCCAGAACCAGAGGTAATCGTCCGGAAGAGAGTGATTTGTTTGCCGTTGAAAACCAGTACTGTTGAAAGCCGGTGAATGTTTCCAGTTACAGTAACGTTAAAAGTACTGAACCCGGGAGGAGCTTAATGCAGAGCTGTGCGTGGACTCCTTCCGTGACTGTTAAGAAGGAATCTTGTTGTCTTGTTATTTTCTGCCCACCCAAAGACCGGGAGCGCTTGGAAATAGCCTCCGGGCAGAAGGTCAGCTAAGACCGGGAGCGCCTGAGGAGGGCCTCCGGGCAGATGTACGACTAAGACCAGGAGCTTCCCTGGAGGGACTCCGGGCACCAAACTTGTGTGCCAGTCTGTGTGTTTTAAGTATTGTGTTTTCCTACATGTATTGTTTTGCAGGTACGAACCTCGCCAGGAGGCTGAGGTTAAAGAGGGGAGGAATGTAAGGGGTAGTCGGACCCCTGGTAGTGAAGGAGCGGTTTTTCCCCCCCTGAAGACGCCACAGTAGTATGGTGGCAAATTGTAAATGTTGATGGTAAAATGTTACCTGTCATAAACTGTTTCCCCACTAGGTGCCAGTGTAGAGCAGTGGTTCCCCTGGTAACAGTGGCAGGGAAGGAGGGGAGGGCAGCCTAGGTGGGGAAGGAAGGAAGGGAGGTCTCTGAATGCAGAGCAGTGTGTGCAGGACAGGGTAGTAGTCGGATGTGACTGAAGAGAGGAGTCTGAGGTGCCGGGGCAGAGTGTGGAAGTGGTGCAGTGGCAGAAGAAGTGGAAGAGTCAAGACTAGTCCCAAAGCCGGTGGTGTGTACTAGAGTGGAGTGCAGCTATCAGGGGGATAACAAGTGGCCCCTGCAGGCGAAGGTTAGTGCCCTGACAAAGAAGTGGAGAGGTGAGAACTTATCCAGAGCCGGTAGTCTGTGCTAGATCTGCCCTATAGAACCGGGTTCAGTGTGCAGCTACTAGAGGGTTAACGCATGTCCCCTGCAGGCGAGGGAAAGTTACCGGGGAAAGAGGAAACCGTCAGCAAGAAGTGTAACCTGTAAACCGATGTGACTTGATGATGAAAGGTGTAAAGAGGAGTGGGAACTCATCCGGAACCGGTAGTGTGTGCTAGATCTGCCCTGCAGTAATTCAGGGTTCAGAGTACAGCTACTAGGGGGTTAACAAGTGTCCCCTGCAGGTGAAGGAGAGTGACCGTCAGCAAAAAGGGGAAACCGTCAGGAAGGAACGTAATCTGTAATGTTAAAGTGAAGTACTGAAGTAACTTGCTGCTGAGAAGTGTAACAGAAAATGGAAGCCTCGTTCAATAAAATGTTTCTTAGTTTATCAGCTGCCTGTCAGTGGCTCTTTTCTGTAACTGATGCAGGGGCTGGCGAGCCGAGGGAAAACGGCGTAACGGAGAACTCAGGTACCGGCACGAACACGTCCCTGCCACCCACACTCTGCCCCACAAACAACACCCCTGTTTTAACAGTGACGGCCGGGCCGGGGGTCAGCTTGCCGCCCCCTGGGCGGGAGACCGCGACTACAACCCCTGAGGCGCCCCCTGCCCCCGTTACACATACACACACCATACATACACACACCATACACACAAACACACCATACACACACACATACACACACACATACAAGCACACACACACAAGCACACACACACACACACCATACATACACACACCATACACACAAACACACCATACACATACACACACCATACACATACACACACCATACACACACACACACACACACACACACACACACACACACACACACATAAGCACACACACACATACACCAATTACATACCAACCTCTCTCCTCTTCAGTTTTAGACTCCTGAAATGTAGAGACATTTTGTCACATGACATGATTTTACAAAGGCTGTTCTTTTCATCAGGATATAAATGTTGAGGCCCCTAGGAGGGTGGGGGCCCTGTAAAGTTGCCCTGTTAGCTCTCCCTTCTCCAGTTCTTTTAGACACCTGCAGTTAAGAGACCTTTCGTAACATGATTATTAAGTCCTGAAATGTCCTTAAACAATCTTAACCTCGGAATACAAATATTGGGGTCCCTAAGAGAGTGGGGGTTCTGAGAATTTGCACAGTTTTACTCTCCTTAACGCCAGCACTGACTGAAGCTAGGGCTTATGTTTGGAGTAGGGCTTATATTTCAAGCATACTCCAAAAATCTTGTAAAATTATGCTAGGGTTTATTGTCAGGGTAGGTCTTATTTTTGGGGAAACATGGTAGCTTAGAAGTGACATTCATCCAGGCTTTTAATCTGAAAGCAATATCGGGAAGAAATCGGGAAGAAAATAATCTACCCTAAAGTAAAGCAACTAACACAAAGTTTTTCATTTGCCTTTGTCTCAACACTTTTGCCTATATCAGAATTATGCATAGCTGTACAAATTAGTTGGCATGTGGTGGAGGGTATGGGGCAGGCAGTGGTTGTAGTCATGGTAGCAGGGGTCAACAGGCCGCAGCGCAGCCATCCGTTAACTCCTCACCTCCCTGTCGCCGCACCACACACAGGAGGACTCTGTATCAGTTTCAGACGACACCACATTCACATTATGAGGAAATAAAGTCCAGTCAAAGTTTCTTTTCTCAAAACAAGCAAACTTTATTTTCCGTAATCTTCTGCATCATCTTGGTCCGCGCTTCACCGACACCGGTACTTTTCTCGTAGGGGTTCCTTACATCTTTTCCCCCATACATAATTTAGCAGCAGTCTGTATCTCTGGCACCTGGGTACTTTCTGTCATCCATAGGCCTCTCCTTCCATCACTACATTTCACACTGGCACGAACTGGGTCATGAAGTCCGTTGAGCCACTTCACCCCACCCACAGGGGATGATAACATGTAAGAAGGACCGCAACTGACAAGGCTCTCCCATCCGTGCCCAGGCCATCAGGTCATACCCTTCTACCTGAGGGTGCACTGTCCTTTCAGTGAGTAAGGAATTCGTTGAGTACTAGCAGTCAGATGAAATGGATGCCAGACCCCCGACCATAGGACTCAACCCCTCTGATCAATCCGGACCAGATCCCGTGTGTCACGGCCGCAGGGGTGACCCATAGGATCAGAATCGTCATGATGTGTTTATTACTCGTACATCTTCCCAGGGACTCTCCTGCTGTCTACTTCCTATATTACACTTTTATACATGGTGCTCTCCTCCTCTTCCTTAACTCTTTCCATGCTCACCCAAATGCCAGCACAGCCGTGCTACCACATTGCCACCTGGTGGCCATTGACATCACATACCATACAACATATACATTACACAGCATTATATATAACCTTGGGTGTGCCGGCTACTTCTGCAGGGTTGGGCATTACCCTGCCCCCCCCCCTACAGGCACACAATGTTATTGAAATAGATTTTCAGTGTTGAGCATTCCTCCCCATTTTAATCACTACTAAATGTGTCTCACATACTGGAGTTCCACATGTGCTCTTTATTTACTATAGAGAAATCTTAAGGTCCAGTCACACTAAGCAACTTACCAGCGATCCCAACAGCGATAGGCATCGCTGGTAAGTTGCTAGGAGGTTGCTGGTGAGATGTCGCACTGCGACGCTCCAGCGATCCCACCAGCAACCTGACCTGGCAGGGATCGCTGGAGCGTCGCTGCACGAGTTGCTGGTGAGCTCACCAGCAACCAGTGACCAGCCCCCAGCGCCGCGTGGAAGATGCTGCGCTTGGTAACTAAGGTAAATATCCGGTAACCAACACGATATTTACCTTGGTTACCAGCGCACGGAGCTACACGTGCAGAGAGCAGGGAGCAGCGCACACTGAGCGCTGGCTCCTTGCTCTCCTAGTTACAGCACACATCGGGTTAATTACCTGATGTGTGCTGCAGCTAAATGTGCACAGAGCAGGGAGCAGCGCACACTGAGCGCTGGCTCCTTGCTCTCCTAGTTACAGCACACATCGGGTTAATTACCCGATGTGTGCTGCAGCTACATGTGCACAGAGCAGGGAGCAGCGCACACCGCTTAGCGCTGGCTCCCTGCTCTCCTAGCTACAGCACACATGGGGTTAATTACCTGATGTGTGCTGCAGCTAAATGTGCACAGAGCAGGGAGCAGCGCACAATGCTTAGCGCTGGCTCCTTGCTCTCATAGCTACAGCACACATCGGGTTAATTAACCCGATGTGTCCTGCAGCTACATGTGCACAGAGCAGGAGCCGGCACTGACAGTGAGAGTGGCGGAGGCTGGTATCAAAGGTAAATATCGGGTAACCAAGGACAGGGCTTCTTGGTTACCCGATGTTTACATTGGTTACCAGCCTCCGCAGAAGCCGCCTCCTGCTGCCTGCACATTTAGTTGTTGCTGTCTCGCTGTCACACACAGCGATCTGTGCTTCACAGCGGGACAGCAACAACTAAAAAATGGCCCAGAACATTCAGCAACAACCAGCGACCTCACAGCAGGGGCCAGGTTGTTGCTGGATGTCACACACAGCAACATCGCTGCTACGTCACAAAAGTTGTTCGTTAGCAGCGATGTTGCTAGCGATGTTGCTTAGTGTGACGGGGCCTTTAAACCACAATATAGGAAAGGATTACCTTGTATTGTTCAACGTATTAATTTTTATCTGTCAAAGTAGTTTATATACAATTTAAAAGCCCATGATGGTGTCTCTGTTGTCTCAGGAATATTGCTTGTTGTTACACAGTATTTATAGTACAAAGACAGAAATAGAAATTTTACCGGAGGCTAGTCTATATTAACCATACAGTTTTTAGACAGCGAACTAAAGATAATACAGCAGTGATTATTAGAGAAGATCTTTGTGTGTACAACAGGTGAGATATATATAGTATACAGTTTCTCAATGACTGTCATATTATGAATAAGTAATGAGAAATGTAGACTCACAGCAGAATCTGTACTCACATAGACACTTCTCAGGGAAACAGCAATATTGCCATGTGGCACTTATTCTTCAAACATTATACGTATATACAACAGGTAAAATAAGTATTGAATACATCACCAATTTTGTAAGTAAATATATTTCTAAATGTGCTATTGACATGAATTTCTAACCAGATGCCGATAACAATCCATTCAATCCAGCAAAAAAAAAAAATCAACCCATAGATGTCCATAAATTACGTGTAAAAATGAGAAATGACAATGAAAGTATTTAAAGGGCATCTGTCACCAAGTTTTTGCTACCCCATCTGAGAGCAGCATAATATAGAGACAGAGACCCCTGATTCCAGCAATGTGTCCCTTAATGAGCTGTTTGCTGTCATTTTGATCAAATCATTTTTTTCTCTGCTGCAGCTCATAAATACGCTGAACTATCCGGCAGCAAGCCAAATAGTCCTCTAATTGTAATCTACTGCTGATTAATTAAGGATTTTATCAAACTACACTAAGCAAACCAGTAAGTAAAACACCGATGGGATCAGGATCTCTGCCCCTATGTTATGCTGTTCTCAGATTAGGTGGCAAAAACCTGGTTACAGATTCCCTTTAACATATGCAGGAAGAGAGGTGCAAAAAGCCATGAAAAGTCATGACACCAGCTGAAGTCTATCAGTAATTAGAAAGCAATCCTGTCACTTAGGGTCCTCTCACATGAGCGTATGAATCGGACGAGTGCAATGTGAGAAAATCTTTCAATGCACTCTGGCCAATGTTAGTCAATGAAGCTGAGTCAATGGTCAGCTTTTTTCTCATCCAGATTCTGGATGAGAGAAAAGTCATGCGATTTGCTACCGAAATCGTGCGAGACTCGCCAATACAAATTAATGGATACGAGAAAAAACGGATGCCACATGGACCGCACACAGAGCATCCTAGTTACATCCGTTTTTATGGATACAATTCTATCATGTAGCAGAGAACGCTGTAAATGATTCTGTAAATGACTGTAAATCACTAATAGCTGCAGAGAAAAAAAACAGATTGCACACTGACAGCACACTAAGAGCACACTGACAGCACAGAATGAAAAGTGAGAAAAAATCGTCCTACTCTCCGGAATGAGAATGGGATCCAGCCTTATTGAAAAATAATATCAGCTGGTTCAACTGATGGCTTATAAAAAAGTGTCTCATTACCAAGGTGCCCCACAAGAGACATCTCAGCAAGCTGTCTCAAGACCTTTGCAACCTTATTATTGCAAAACATATAGATGGCTTTACAGAATTTTTAAACTTCTTAAGTTTTCAGTGAGTAATGCTGGCTCCATAACTCGATACTGGAAAGAACATCCTTTCATCATAAACTGGCCACAACCAAGTGCTCCTCGAAAGATTTCAGACAGAAAGAGTTAAAACAATTATCAGTAGCATTGTTCAAGTTGTCAATATCAAAATTTGGTGAAATGTTTTGTATCTTGAGAGGTGTAAAAGCTTTGTTCCAAATTTAAAGTTGAAGTTATGGAGGCGGATTTATTGGGAAACGATCTTGTGCTAATGTGATTAAAGGACTTTGAGAATAAAGCCGGTTTCACATCAGCGGTATTCTGCCACAATGCCGGATCTGGCACAAATGAGTTTCACTTCAATGCATTTCCTATAGACTCGCGGCAAGTTCCGGTCACATGCGGTTGTGTATGACGCACGCAACCGCATGTGACCGGAACTTGCCTTGTGAGCAGGCAGACAAGATCACTAGTCTCGCCACTACAATACAGAAACACAAAGGTAGAAATACAGACAGGGAATATATACAGGCAAAGGAAAAACACTCCAAGCAACATGATAAATGTCTTCCAGATCAGGCGCCTTCCAAAGTGGACCAAATAAAGGGATTCAGTATGTAGTAGAGTTGGAATCCTTGTGGGACCTCATGTTGCTTATGTCAGAACTGGGTGTTTGGGGTTAATAAAGTGGTGAAAGAGAGTGTCTTTTTGTATTTTATTTCAAATAAAAGATTGTTTTTGGTGTTTGTGTTTTATTTCTTGACACTTACAGATTAGTAAAGGGGGGGGTCTCATAGATGCCTCCAATTGCTACTCTAGGGTTTAGTAACAGAGAGTGAACGATAAAAGGGTTGTAAATCCGCGCCAAGGACTCAATGGATTCAGAAGGAGATTTATGCTTCTTTTAATGGCATGCACAGGTCAACGCGTTTCAGGAGTCACAGCTCCCTTCATCAGGACAGCAGGCAAGGAACATCAAATGAGATCTGTTATCAGCCATATTTTGGGACTGCTGTCAGACCCAGATTCTTACATGCGTGCATAGTGGTTGTAACTGGCACAACCATTATAGGTGAGTTTGATACATTTTTTACCCTTTCCATCACCAGGGTAAGACCCTATTGCGCTTTCTTGTTCCACAGCTTTTCCCACTCTAGGGTTTAGTGGCAGCTGTGAGCTGTAACCCCATATTACCCCAATTGCCACTGTACTAGGGCAATCAGGATGAGCCAGATAAAGTGCCAGGATTGTCACATCTAATGGATGCGACAATTCTTGGTGGCTGCAGGTTGCTATTTTTAGGCTGGGGGGGCCCAATAACCATGGGCCTCCCAAGCCTGAGAATACCAGCCCCCAGCTGTCAGTTTTATCATGCCTGGGTACAAAAATTGGGGGAACCACACGTCGTTTTTTTAAAATGATTTATTTAAATAATTTTTAAAAAGCCGCATGGGGTCCTTCTTATTTTGATACACAGCCAAGATAAGCACACAGCTGGGGGCTGCAGCCTGTAGCCATATGCTTTTTCTGTGCTGAGTATCATATGGGGGACTTTACAAAAATTGTTTTATTTATTTCTTTTTTCTCCACGATAGGGACACGCACATCGTCTAGGATCGGTTGCAGTCAGATACGCTGTTGTAGCACCCCACAGGGCAGGTGGTTAACCTACTCATTTCTGGGTCATTTCAGGTTGGGTCAGGCAATGTCACAGGTGGCCTTGCCCAGTTCCATTGCCCTGAGGCATACAGTAAATGGTGGGGAAAGCAGGGTGTTTGGGAAAGTTTGTTGTGATGCCACCTGTGGTATGCGGCCAGGGATCAGCCGCCGCTGCAGAATTCCTCCCTGGGGCAGGTGTTATCGCAGCCGGGGTGGTGTCGCTCCCCACAGGCAGAGCGTGCCCCGGGTGGATGACGAGGACAGTAGTCTACGGGAACGTCGATGTGTGGGGCGCCGGCAAAGGCAGGGGCGACACAGGGGGCTGCAGTTCAAAGTTATTTTTACTCACAGTTCTTAAGATGCCCCGGAGGTGCCACTCTCTGCCGTGATGGGCCTCATCCGGTACCAGGTAAATCAGAGGCAATCACAGGTGTCTGTGGAGTGTGAGACCTCCCTTCTTTGCGCTTTGTTTTGGATCCCCATGGCTTGAAGCAACTTGGGGATCCTGGTGTCTCTGTTAAGTGTCCCATTCTGTAAGCAGGTGGCATGGATCCTTGCGGTGGGGCCTGGCTGCAATCCCAACCCCGGATCGTATTTGTCACTATGCTCCGGGAAAATGTGTAGTGGGCACTGGGACTTGGAACCCCCTTCCCTGCAGATTCTGGCAGACAACATAGAGTATAATCTGCCCTAGGGCTTCTGCACCCTGTCAGCGCTGGCACTGTGGGATGGGTTAGGCTTGACCTCCAGCTACCATGTTCTCCTCTGTCTCACTATCTCTACCGTTTGCCTCTCGCCCTCTTCCAGTCTGCCCGGTTCTAACTAGAAGAGCTCTGAAGCACGCCTTCTAGCGACCATGTTATTTCGAGTCTCAGACTATTCTGAACTGAAAACTGTTTGTGTTTGCTCACTTCCTCTGGCAGCCCCCACCCTTGGGATGACTCATAGTGGCTGTTACCCTGGTAACCGGGAACTTCCCAGGCTGGCTGGCTTCCTGAGTGGTGTAACTAGCTGACTCACTGACTGGATTTTGTGTAAGGGAAACAAACACCAGTGGTTAACTCCTTCATCACCCAGGATAAAACATTGCATCTTAAGTCAGATACAATACCCTGTGGCGACTGAGCCCCAGGGGCACCACACTGTCACACGGGGTGGAGGCACAGTCTGACTGCAACTAATCACAGATGCCGGGATTGCAAAGGGGCAGGGGAAGCAGTGCATATGCATGAGGTTAATAAGCGGCCACAGAAGTAGTGTTACAGCCACATGGGAGACTGGTAAGTAAAACGTGCCTGCTGTAATCCTCCTATCCCTTCTGCCACCATTTTAAAGTGCCTGATTATGCCCATAGACTTATATGAATATTGGCATCAGCACAGATATCCGGGTTAAATTCTGGGCCAGAACAATTTTTTTTTTGGACCCGCCGAACTCGAATATCTGCGAGTTCACCCATCAGTAATTATTACACATAACTTAATTTAAGCCAGGTATGATTTTATTTTTTTTGCCTGTGTGGATTAGATTGGCTGTTACTGAAATCTGGTGAGAAATTCATATCAATATCCCCTTGAGAAATATGTAGCGCTCCTGAGACTGGTCGCTACAGGGAATATCATTATACCCTTCCCTGGCAGCTCAAGACGTTAATCTGGTAAGTTTTACACACACCACCATACAGCAGGGAGAATCAGTCAATATACAGCAGGGAGAATCAGTCAATAGGAAAGGGTTAACAATGTTTCTACAAACACAGTCAGGAAGTGACTCAGCTAGCCGGCCAGGGTTGCCATAGCAACTTGGGAAAGTGGTGGGGGCAGGAGAAGTTAGCAGTAGAAAACAGTTTCACTTTACCTCAGAACAGCTTGGACACGAGACAGAGCAGACGTGTGCAGCTCCCTGAAGGGAAGCTATCAGGCCTTCATGGAGGCAGAGCAGAGTTGTCTGGATGAAACACTGAGAACACAGCACCACCAAGCTGGGGGGCCAGTAACATATATAGAGACGGGACCCGGTACCTGTAATCGTGGACCAGACGAGAGTAGTCGCCAGAGAATGGAACTGAGCACAAGAGAGAGGTACAGAGCCCAGTCACAGTGGCCACAGCGCTACATCAGAGAGGGAGCCTGGGGAAAGGGATAGGAGTCCAGCCCACGGCCAACCGCTCGGGCCAGGACCGGGGGAGAGTACCGGGACCGGGGGAGAGTACAGAGTTGTGCATGGAGGAGAGAGGTCACAGATTATCAAACCGGATTCAGCCTCTGACCTGCCCGGGAAGCAACCGAGTCTCTCATGGCGAGGACCAGCACCCGGGGTGCGATACCACCTGAACCAGTGAATAAAGTGACTGGAACCCGCACCCGGTGTCTCTGTGAGTAATTGCCGCCGCCCTGTGCTCCGGCGCTCCCGTGGACTGCTGTCCCCATTCTCACCAACCTCCTGGGGTTTACTGCTCCGCCCGTGGGGAGCGATACCATCCTGGCTGCACCTAACATCTGCCCCGGAGAGAGACTGTGCAGCGGCGGCTAATTCCTGGCCGTGGACCCGTGGGTAGCGCTGCGAAGCATCCCCATTCCCTATCCAGTACTGCCCCTGGGAAAGGACTAGTAACAGGAAGGGTCGGCAGTGGAGGAGGCCGAGACCGCAGTCACCACTGCAACTGGTGACACGCTTCCCAGGGGGCCGTCAACCTCCTTCCATCCCCATCTGTATTGGACACTTGTCTGTTTGCTGTTTTTGTTTTTTTCATGTAGCCGACACAGGGTCACAGAAGTGGGTCAGGCCAGTCACAGCTACCCCAAGGAACCACTGGCCCAGTGACGAGTACCCTAAGGCCCCGTGGTACGCTACAAATATATTTACTTAGTTGGTGACGAGTTCAATACTGATTTTACCCACTGTACGTAAAAAGGTACATACAATGTTCAGTGGCCTACAAAAACTGAAAACATACTATCACTGAAACTAGTTCAGAAAATGTATGAAAAGTAAGGTAAAAGGACCTATTTACCCAATGCCCTGATTATGTTTCCATGCTTATGACTTTATTAATGGCGGTATATCCATATCTGCTGATTGTGCAACAATATGTAGGGCAGAGCAGGAATGGAAGATAAAAGCATACTAATATATATATATATATATATATATATATATATATATATATATATATATAACAGAACCAGGGGAAAGTGGTTGATAGTAGATACATTTCTCTAGGTTTCTTTCACATATGGTGTAAATAATCCAGTCAGGCAATTTGATAGCAGGCAACTGTGTGTTTTCCCTGCTTCATTGAACCACTCCAAGTGTTGGCGATGACATTGGCTAATCATCTGCAATTCCTCAAATATGGTATAAGAGAGTCCACAATAGAAGGGCTTTCTTCGCTCCTGGGAAAAGTGCGTTGAGTAAAATAATAATTTAATTAAGAACTATGTACAAGACTTTTTGTTTTATTTAATTAGTGGCCAGCCAGACTAGCATTTATGTTGTATCCTTTTTATTTTGTTTTAAAGTTGTACGGAACCAATAAAATTGGTTGTGGACAGTTGTACCAAACCTGCCTGGTGTGAACTGTGCTTTGAAATGCATGCAACACCTGTGAAGTAGAGATGGGCGAACCCGAACTGTAAAGTTCGAGGTCTGTACCGAACACATAGTGTTCGTGTACACGACCCCCGAGCCCAAGTTTTCCTGGGAAGCTCGTGTTACAGTTTGGGTCCAGGGGTTTTTTTTTTTTAAAAAAAGCACATTAGTAAAAAACATTATGATTATACTTACCGCTCCCGTCACCCGTCCTGCAGACTCCTGCTGTCTCCTGGCCACTTCTGCTTCCAGGTCCGATCATTAACTTCTGGTGGTGTTCACTGCACTGCTTGTCACTCAGCAGTTTTCGGCTTTTTTCGGCCTTGTGACATCAGGGTTCACCCGAGCCCATGAGCCATGGACTCGATTGAACTTTTACTGTCACTGTGAGAGTCTCACATTGGTATAACCCGACACGGCACACACTCTTCTTACAGGAGCGAGTCAGCTGCATGTATTTCCATGTGAAAAATGTACCTCATAACCATAACTAAACAATATAAGTTGATGGATGCCCCCAATGGGGGCTAATCGTGACCAGCACTAAAGGGTGCTTTACACGCTGCAACATCGCTAGCGATGTTGAGAGCGATAGCGCCCGCCCCGTCGTTCCTGCGACATTTGGTGCTTGCTGCCGTAGCGAACATTATCGCTATGGCAACGTCACACGCATATACCTTGTCAGCGACATCGCTGTGACCGTCGAACAATCCCTCCCTCAAGGGGGAGGTGCGGTTGGCGTCATAGCGACGTCACTGCGGCATCACTAAGCGGCCGGCCAATAGAAGCGGAGGGGCGAAGATGAGTGGGACATAACATCCCGCCCACCTCCTTCCTTCCGCATTGCCGGTGGACGCAGGTAAGGAGATGTTCGTTGTTCCTGCGGTGTCACACATAGCATTGTGTGATGCCACAGGAACGACGACCAACATCGTACCTGTGGCAGCAGCGATATTAAGGAAAGGAGCGACGTGTCAACGATCACCGTTTTCGAACGATTTTACGATCGATGATCGTCGCTCCTTGGTGTCACACGCTGCGATGTCGCTACCGGCGCCGGATGTGCGTCACTAACGACGTGACCCTGACGATATATGGGTAGCGATGTCAAAGCGTGTAAAGCACCCTTTACTCCATTACATGCATCAAAAACAGGAGAACCAGAGTAATAGATTGTGCAAAATATAACAATGTTTATTGATGTACAAGCACATACATGACACACAGAGGATCAAAAGAAAATGGCCATTGATAAAACCATTAAAAACAGCATGGGAAGGGGATGAGTTACCCTAAAGCGGGGACAGAAAAATAGCTACGTAGCTACGGGATACAAATAACCTGAACCAATGGTAAATGTCTCATATAAAATATATCATGCATCGGTGCAACATGTGTAACAGTCTCAAACACAAAAGAGACATTAATTACCCCAAATTCTGACATATGATATGTGAAAGCCTAAGAGGCTATAGTAAATACACAATAACCATGTTGATAACATTGCCTGTAGGGTAAAAACATGGCGGTAAACAGGTTAATGGAAGCAAAACAATGCTATGTGCAGAAAGTGCTGCATGTCCCAGTAAAGGGTATCCCCACCAAGATAAGCCCCCAAACCATCCAACGCACGTTTCGCCAATATATAAATACTCTTGTGGTTACAGCTTCATCAGTGAGGGAAGTCGATGGTAAAGGCATTGTAGGCCTAGGTTTTTATAATGCCCGCCTGAAAATGACATCCGGGTATACCACCCACTTTGATGACGTGCTGCAGAGGCCGGCGTCACCCCATCGCTGGCGAGAGCACCGTTAGGCATGGAGCGCGTGCACGTAAACAGGGATGCGTCACCCATATCCCGTACGGCGAGACGGCGGACGCATCACAGAGAGGGGAGGAGCCAGCCCCCTCACGCGTACAAGGGGTAAGCAAACAGGGAAGTCATATGACCATACAGATAGAAAGAACATATGATAGATCACATGATCAGGTGGGGTGGAGTTAAAATGACTGCAGTATAAAACAAACGGGAATCTCCATCAATTTGTATATAGATCAATCCAATGGAATAATCTTCATATTTCAGATGTTTTCCACCACAATGAGTCCTGGGATCCATATGTAGAGATGTTATTAATCTTAATTGTAAAATTCCAAAGATATCCTCATCATCAGTAGTTCATGAATCCAGGAACTCTGGGACATCAAAATGGGTTCTTAATTCTTAATCAGTCAGACTTAAACACCACCTGTTTCTAAATGTAATGGAGCAAGGTATATAATTAGTAGGGGCAATAAGGTATAAAGCCCAAAAAAGTAGCAAACCATATATAGAAAAAATGAAAAAGAAATTTGTTAAAAATTAATAAAAATTCAGGGAACGGTGGCAAAAAATTTATAGGGAGAGGAAATGGAGAGAGATACCTATAGAAAAGGAACAAACTGATGCCTTCATTGAGTCCCCTAGGAACAAGAGTGTCCAAAGCACTAATCCATGGGGCCTCACACTGGGAAAGTTTTTTTCTTGACATTCCCCCCTCTGGATCCACAGCTGACCATGTCAATCCCCCTCAATAAGTGTAGAATTACAATTGTGATGCCTCTTGAAGTGACGGGGGAGAGTCTTAAGGAGAGTGAAATCCTCACACGTAATGGCTGCTGCAATATCATGCACGTGTTCCCTTTCCCTAACGAGGCGCTGACGCAAAGTACGCCCTACATAAATCAGGGAGCACGGGCATGTGGCAAAATATACAACATGTGTGGTGCCACATGATATAAATTTACGAATATCAAATGTCTTTTTGTGGTCAGAGGAAAAGAATGTCTTACTATGGACAATGTTGTTACATGCCAGACAGTGGCCACACTTAAAACAACCCAGAGTTGGGCCACGGGAACTGAAAGGATTTTGAATGTCCGGCACATAGTGACTCTTCGCCAACATGTCCTTTATATTGCAAGCACGTCTCGCCGTCATGAGTGGGGCATCCGTCAGGATGCCCGAGAGCACTGGGTCCGATAAAAGAATCAGACAATGTCTACGAGGATCTCCCTCATGGTACCCCACTCATGATTATAAATACTGATGAACCTAAGTGCATTATTTGATGACACTTCTTTGGACCTGTAGGTGAGGAATTGCGCCCTAGGAGTTCTTTTGGCCCTGAGATAGCCCCTTTTCACCATCCTGCCACTGTAACCTCGCTCCCGGAAACAACGCCCAAGGTCAGCCGACTGAACCTCAAACCTGTCATTAGACGAGCAAATACGCTTCATTCTTAGGAACTGGCTAGAAGGGATGGCACGGATGGTAGCTGGTGTGTGGGCCGAAGAGGCACGCAGCAGTGCATTGACCAAGGTGTCCTTCCGATAGAAATCCGACTGTATTATATGATCGGATCCAACCTCTATTTTGATGTCAAGAAAGTCAATGCTACTGCTGCTATGTCTATGTGTAAGTCTAATGTTGAAATTATTAGCATTAAGGTGCCCCATGAAATCCTCCAGCTGCTCCGCTGTGCCCTGCAAACAAACCCCAAAATGTCATCAATATACCTTAGCCAGCACTGCACATGGGCGTTGACACTAGAGTTGAGCGCGGTTCGCGGTTCGAGGTTCTCCAGTTCGCGGCTCGAGTGATTTTGGGGGCTGTTCTAGATAGAACTAGAACTCGAGCTTTTTGCTAAAGCTCGATAGTTCTAGATACGTTCGAGAACGGTTCTAGCAGCAAAAAGACCAGATAATTACTAGCTGGCTTTCTGCTGTAATAGTGTAAGTCACTCTGTGACTCACACTATTATGAAATTTCAGTGTATAGTGTGCGGGAACAGCGCATTCAGATCACTGCTGTATGGATAATGGCGATCACCATTTTTTTTTTTATTCCCTTGTCTTCCTTCCCTAAGCGCGCGCGTGTAGTGGGGCGGGCCAGCATGTCAGCCAATCCCAGACACACACACAGCTAAGTGGACTTTTAGCAAGAGAAGCAACGGCATGTGTGATAGGATGTCCATGTCACATGTCCCTGCATTATAAAAACGAGTATCTGCCCGTCCGGACGCCATTATCTCTTCTGCGTCCTTGGTGTCAGACATCACTGGCGCAGCTCCGTCCTTTGTCCTATCGCCGATACTGCTGTATGCGCTCCATACACAGCGCTGGACAGCTTAGGGATAGCACTTTCTATCAGTCCTTTTAAGGGCTCGTACCGGCAGGGTCAGAGCCATAGGTGACAGGTCCTGAAAACAGAGACAGCGTCTGTGTAGCTAAGGTCAGGGATTTCCTCGCTGCATTTCCCCATTAGGAGGGATAGAAAGGCAGCTTCCTTTCCTCTACCCAGAGACCCACAACCCTGGCACTGTACCCTCCTGCCCTTTGCACACTCAAACTCATTGTTTCTAAGCCATTATACTAGCAAACACTGAGTGAACTTAGTGGCATCCTAAACGTGGCTGTTGGACTTCTGTATTGTCCCACTAGTGCAAAGATATTTGCAGCACGTCTGCCTGCATTGCACACTCA
This sequence comes from Anomaloglossus baeobatrachus, assembly GCF_048569485.1. Lineage (NCBI taxonomy): Eukaryota > Metazoa > Chordata > Amphibia > Anura > Aromobatidae > Anomaloglossus > Anomaloglossus baeobatrachus. Next base: position 306,101,042 of record NC_134357.1, on the reverse strand, counting down.
AACTCATTGTTACTAAGCCATTATAGTAGCAAACACTGAGTGAACTTAGTGGCATCCTAAACGTGGCTGTTGGACTTCTGTATTGTCCCACTAGTGCAAAGATATTTGCAGCACGTCTGCCTGCATTGCACACTCAAACTCATTGTTACTAAGCCATTATACTAGCAAACACTGAGTGAACTTAGTGGCATCCTAAATGGGGCTGTTGGACTTCTGTATTGTCCCACTAGTGCAAAGATATTTGCAGCACGTCTGCCTGCATTGCACACTCAAACTCATTGTTACTAAGCCATTATACTAGCAAACACTGAGTGAACTTAGTGGCATCCCAAACGTGGCTGTTGGACTTCTGTATTGTCCCACTAGTGCAAAGATATTTGCAGCACGTCTGCCTGCATTGCACACTCAAACTCATTGTTACTAAGCCATTATACTAGCAAACACTGAGTGAACTTAGTGGCATCCTAAACGTGGCTGTTGGACTTCTGTATTGTCCCACTAGTGCAAAGATATTTGCAGCACGTCTGCCTGCATTGCACACTCAAACTCATTGTTACTAAGCCATTATACTAGCAAACACTGAGTGAACTTAGTGGCATCCTAAACGTGGCTGTTGGACTTCTGTATTGTCCCACTAGTGCAAAGATATTTGCAGCACGTCTGCCTGCATTGCACACTCAAACTCATTGTTACTAAGCCATTATACTAGCAAACACTGAGTGAACTTAGTGGCATCCTAAACGTGGCTGTTGGACTTCTGTATTGTCCCACTAGTGCAAAGATATTTGCAGCACGTCTGCCTGCATTGCACACTCAAACTCATTGTTACTCTGCCATTATTCTAGCAAACACTGAGTGAACTTAGTGGCATCCTAAACGTGGCTGTTGGACTTCTGTATTGTCCCACTAGTGCAAAGATATTTACAGCACGTCTGCCTGCATTGCACACTCAAACTCATTGTTACTAAGCCATTATACTAGCAAACACTGAGTGAACTTAGTGGCATCCTAAACGTGGCTGATGGACTTCTGTATTGTCCCACTAGTGCAAAGATATTTGCAGCACGTCTGCCTGCATTGCACACTCAAACTCATTGTTACTAAGCCATTATACTAGCAAACACTGAGTGAACTTAGTGGCATCCTAAATGTGGCTGTTGGACTTCTGTATTGTCCCACTAGTGCAAAGATATTTGCAGCACGTCTGCCTGCATTGCACACTCAAACTCATTGTTACTAAGCCATTATACTAGCAAACACTGAGTGAACTTAGTGGCATCCTAAACGTGGCTGTTGGACTTCTGTCTTGTCCCACTAGTGCAAAGATATTTGCAGCACGTCTGTCTGCATTGCACACTCAAACTCATTGTTACTAAGCCATTATACTAGCAAACACTGAGTGAACTTAGTGGCATCCTAAACGTGGCTGTTGGACTTCTGTATTGTCCCACTAGTGCAAAGATATTTGCAGCACGTCTGCCTGCATTGCACACTCAAACTCATTGTTACTAAGCCATTATTCTAGCACACACTGAGTGAACTTAGTGGCATCCTAAACGTGGCTGTTGGACTTCTGTATTGTCCCACTAGTGCAAAGATATTTGCAGCACGTCTGCCTGCATTGCACACTCAAACTCATTGTTACTAAGCCATTATACTAGCAAACACTTAGTGAACTTAGTGGCATCCTAAACGTGGCTGTTGGACTTCTGTATTGTCCCACTAGTGCAAAGATATTTGCAGCACGTCTGCCTGCATTGCACACTCAAACTCATTGTTACTAACCCATTATACTAGCAAACACTGAGTGAACTTAGTGGCATCCTAAACGTGGCTGTTGGACTTCTGTATTGTCCCACTAGTGCAAAGATATTTGCAGCACATCTGCCTGCATTGCACACTCAAACTCATTGTTACTCTGCCATTATTCTAGCAAACACTGAGTGAACTTAGTGGCATCCTAAACGTGGCTGTTGGACTTCTGTATTGTCCCACTAGTGCAAAGATATTTGCAGCACGTCTGCCTGCATTGCACACTCAAACTCATTGTTACTAAGCCATTATACTAGCAAACACTGAGTGAACTTAGTGGCATCCTAAACGTGGCTGTTGTACTCCATTATTGTCCCACTGGTGCCAAGCTATTTCTAGCACCTCTGCATGACACCCTCCTGCTCTGTTTTTAATAAGCTATAATGATAGCAAAAAATACTGCCATTTTGTGGCATCATAGAACTGGCTGTTGTACTCCATTATTGTCCCACTGGTGCCAAGCTATTTCTAGCACCTCTGCATGACACCCTCCTGCTCTGTTTTTAATAAGCTATAATGATAGCAAAAAATACTGCCATTTTGTGGCATCATAGAACTGGCTGTTGTATTTCATTATTGTCCCACTGGTGCCAAGCTATTTCTAGCACCTCTGCATGACACCCTCCTGCTCTGTTTTTAATAAGCTATAATGATAGCAAAAAATACTGCCATTTAGTGGCATCATAGAACTGGCTGTTGTATTCCATTAGTGCCCCACTGGTGCCAAGCTATTTCTAGCACCTCTGCATGACACCCTCATGCACATTTTGCTACGCTAATGTTATAGCAAACTCAGGGAATTCATTGCTGCATTTAATAATTCGAAGGGATAGAAAGTGAGGCTTTCTTTAGCTTTTCCTTCTGTTCATAGACAGCATCTCCAAGTCCACACCCGAAGAGCAATTTCTCCTCCATGTGTAAGTGTGGAGAGGCAGCTAGTGCGCATGCGTGTGCCGATTTACCCCAGCTGCAGCCTAACTACAGTGTTTCGCCTAGTGAGTATGCTCAGCCTGACTGTGCCATTCCTGAGGCTAAGTCTTCATTTCGGGATACAGCACATGCTCCCACACTTAGTGCGAAAAGCCTCTTTGCACAGGTACTTGCATTCCGTGCCGGGTCTAAGTCCTGTTTTGTGCCTAGACACCATGCTAAAGCTAATAGTATTTTTTCAGAGACTGTATTTCATGCAACTGACCATGCTCAGGCACTTACTGCATCAGAGACTAGGTCCGCTAATGAACTCTTTGGCCCTGCCACTGATGTGGGGGGGCCCATATAGACCACAGGGCATCAGGTGTCCTGACGATGTGGCCAGGCCACTCCCAAATGGCTTGCAGAGGCCCGCCCCTATGACTTGTCACCTCATTATTGATGGTCAGACGATGACTGGTGAGGTGTTTGTGTCGTGGCAGCCATGAGGTCATTATTGAAGTTGCGGTTCCAAATAGGACGCTAGTTATGCCACTCATGATGTGTCACTCTGCTTTTGTCTCCAGGAGGTGCATTGTGGTCCACCCTGGTTTGGGGCAGACCCAGGTTATAAAACGGGCTGGAGCCAACAAGGAGGTACGCAGTCTTCTACTATGCTCCGAAAGAGTAGAGTTGAGCGCGGTTCGACATTCTCCAGTTCTAAGCTCGAGTGATTTTTGGGGCTGTTCGAGATCGAACTAGAATTCGAGCTTTTTGCAAAAGCTCGATAGTTCTAGATATGTTCGAGAACGGTTCTAGCAGCAAAAAGCAGGCCTGTTTACAGCTACAGTGTGCAGGAGCCATCGCTGGCAGCCTGCCACAAGCTGGTAACCAAGATAAACATCGGGTATCCAAGCAAAGCGCTTTGGTTAGTAACCCGATGTTTATCTTAGTTACGTGCAGGAAGCCCACACTTCCCCGCTCAGCTCGCTCCGCCCCCTCCTGCCCGCGGCATGTACACATACATACACATACACACACACACACAAACCCCCCCCCCCCCCCGCTCGGCTTACCTGCGGTGATGAAGTCCCGCCATCCCGACTTCAGCGCTGTCACTGTCCTCCATGGCCGCCGCTTGTCACATCACCTCTCGCTTCCGACCCGAGACTGACTAGCAGTGACGTCACGGACCTCTCGCGATACTTGAGGGGAAGGCGCCGGTCATTGAACTCAGTGACAGGGGCTGTCAGTGTGCTGGAGATCAGCGCAGGTAATGTACCTCGCTGACAGCAGCACTTGTCACCCCCCTGCAGTGACCTGGGCTGACCCATTGATGTTAGCTCAGGTCACTGCACTGCTCTCCCAGCCAATGGGGAACATCCTGCTCTTCATTGACTGGGACAGTGTGGATCGTCATGGCAACCCCTTGGATTACACCAGACCTGGATTTGTTTTTCATTCTAATAAATTGGTTAAAGAGGGAATGTTTTGGGGAGTGTTTTTTCAAATAAAAATGTGTTTGTCGTCTATTTTTTTTTATTACTGACTGGGTTGGTGATGTCGGGTATCTGATAGACGCCTGACCTCACCAACCCCAGGGCTTGATGCCAGGTGACATTACACATCTGGTATTAACCCCATATATTACCCCGTTTGCCACCGCACCAGGGCGCGGGATGAGCTGGGGCGAAGCGCCAGGATTGGCGCATCTAATGGATGCGCCACTTCTGGGGCGGCTGCGGCCTGCTATTTTTAGGCTGGGGAGAGTCCAATAACCATGGACCTTTCTAGTCTGAGAATATCAGGCCCCAGCTGTCTGCTTTACCTTGGCTGGTGATCCAATTTTGGGGGACCTCTACGTGGTTTTTTTTTTAAATTATTTATTTAATTTAAAATAACAGCGTGGGGTGCCCTCAGTTTTGGATTACCAGCCAAGGTGAGGTTGCCAGCTGTGGTCTGCAGGCTGCAGCCGTCTGCTTTACCCTAGCTGGCTACAAAACTAGGGGGAACCCTACGTCATTTTTTTTTTCATTTTTTTGGCTAAATACAAAGCTAAGCACCCCTTAGTGCCACATGAAAGGCACCAAAGGGTGCTCCACTTTTTCTCCATTTTTTCTCCACTTTTTCTACATTTTTTCTCCACTTTTTCTACATTTTTTTCTCCACTTTTTCTCCACTTTTTCTCCACTTTTTCTCCACTTTTTCTCCACTTTTTTTCCATTTTTTCTCCAATTTTTCTCCACTTTTTCTCCACTTTTTCTCCACTTTTTTTCCATTTTTTTCCATTTTTTCTCCACTTTTTCTCCACTTTTTCTCCACTTTTTCTCCACTTTTTCTCCACTTTTTTTCCATTTTTTTCTCCACTTTTTCTCCACTTTTTCTCCACTTTTTCTCCACTTTTTTTTCCATTTTTATCTCCACTTTTTCTCCACTTTTTCTACATTTTTTTCTCCACTTTTTCTCCACTTTTTCTCCACTTTTTCTCCACTTTTTCTACATTTTTTTCTCCACTTTTTCTCCACTTATTCTCCACTTTTTCTCCACTTTTTCTCCACTTTTTCTCCATTTTTTTCTCCACTTTTTCTCCACTTATTCTCCACTTTTTCTCCACTTTTTCTCCACTTTTTTTCCATTTTTTTCTCCACTTTTTCTCCACTTTTGCTCCACTTTTTCTCCACTTTTTCTCCACTTTTTTCCATTTTTTTCTCCACTTTTTCTCCACTTTTTTTCCATTTTTTTCTCCACTTTTTCTCCACTTTTGCTCCACTTTTTCTCCATTTTTTCTCCACTTTTTCTCCATTTTTTTTTCTCCACTTTTCCTCCTCTTTTTCTCCACTTTTTCTCCACTTTTTTCTCCACTTTTTCTCCACTTTTTCTCCACTTTTTTTCCATTTTTTCTCCACTTTTTCTCCACTTTTTCCCCACTTTTTCTCCACTTTTTTTCTCCACTTTTTCTCCACTTTTTCTCCACTTTTTCTCCATTTTTTTCTCCACTTTTTTTCCATTTTTTCTCCATTTTTTCTCCACTTTTTCTCCACTTTTTCTCCACTTTTTTCTCCACTTTTTTCTCCACTTTTTCTCCACTTTTTCTCCACTTTTTCTCCACTTTTTCTCCACTTTTTTCCATTTTTTTCTCCACTCTTTCTCCACTTTTTCTCCACTTTTTCTCCACTTTTTTTCCATTTTTTTCTCCACTTTTTCTCCACTTTTTTTCCATTTTTTTTCTCCACTTTTTCCTCACCTTTTTCTTCACTTTTTCTCCACTTTTTTCTCCACTTTTTCTCCACTTTTTCTCCACTTTTTTTCCATTTTTTTCTCCACTTTTTCTCCACTTTTTCTCCATTTTTTTTCTCCACTTTTTCTCCACTTTTTCTCCATTTTTTTCTCCACTTTTTCTCCACTTTTTCTCCACTTTTTCTCCAGTGGAGAAAAAGTGGAGAAAAAAATGGAGAAAAAGTGGAGAAAAAAATGGAAAAAAAGTGGAGAAAAAGTGGAGAAAAAGTGGAGAAAAAAGTGGAGAAAAAGTGAAGAAAAAGTGGAGAAAAAGTGGAGAAAAAATGGAAAAAAAGTGGAGAAAAAGTGGAGAAAAAGTGGAGAAAAAGTGGAGAAAAAAATGGGAAAAAAAGTGGAGAAAAAGTGGAGAAAAAGTGGAGAAAAAGTGGAGAAAAAAATGGAGAAAAAGTGGAGAAAAAGTGGAGAAAAAGTGGAGAAAAAAATGGAGAAAAAGTGGAGAAAAAGTGGAGAAAAAGTGGAGAAAAAAATGGAGAAAAAGTGGAGAAAAAGTGGAGAAAAAGTGGAGAAAAAGTGGAGAAAAAAATGGAGAAAAAGTGGAGAATTTTTTTCTCCACTTTTTCTCCACTTATTCTCCACTTTTTCTCCACTTTTTCTCCATTTTTTTCTCCACTTTTTCTCCAGTTATTCTCCACTTTTTCTCCACTTTTTCTCCACTTATTCTCCACTTATTCTCCACTTTTTCTCCACTTTTTCTCCATTTTTTTCTCCACTTTTTCTCCAGTTATTCTCCACTTTTTCTCCACTTTTTCTCCACTTTTTCTCCACTTTTTCTCCACTTATTCTCCACTTTTTCTCCACTTTTTCTCCATTTTTTTCTCCATTTTTTCTCCACTTTTTCTCCACTTTTTCTCCATTCTTTTTCTATGGTCGGTCTACCCATTAGCTCTGCCATGCACACTGTAGCTCTACACCTACTGCACATGTTACTTTATGATTGACATCTCTTTCGTACCAGAGCTGTCTAAGTCTACTCTGACCCCATATTTGTCATTACTATATTGTCCTTGTACTGTATTATGACATTTGTATCATGTGTTTCATTTCTTGCTGTGTTGCAATTTTTTTGCTGCATCCCAAATGTACCTCTACATTGTTCGAGTTTATGTTATTGTTCTCTCACTCTTATGTGATACTGATTATTGTCATTTTTTATGATTACATGAAGTTAAGTCCAATCTGACGAAGGCTCAGGCCGAAACGTCATTTGTAAATTGTTTTGGACAAAAACATATATGCTTATGAAATTTTTTTTTTTCTTAATACGGACTAATAAAGAGTGATTTTGCATTACTATCCGTTGTGACCTACTGACTTAGTCTGGGAGATTTAGAGTGCCGAGGTTACTCACTAATTTTATCTATTATTACCTCTGAGCACCTATATACCAGTGAGCAGAGCTTCCTCTACAGTAGTTCTCCTGATTAGGCATGCCCTTACCTCATGAGCAGGGCATTGTAGCTTTGGTAGCAACCATTACGACATGGACTCTGCTGCTGTGGACCCAAGAAGAGTGAGTGCAGATTCATTGCACCCACACTCCTCACATGAAGGGTCCGCACTCCTAGAAAATGGGGGATACGTTCCCTGAGTGTCTCCCCCCCCATATTCTAGACGGTCCAGAGTCGTCGTGGGACCCCTTTATTTTTTTTCTTACAATAAATTGGTGAAAGAGGAAATGTTTTGGGGACTGTTTTTTCAAATAAATTTCTTTTGTCGATTTTTTTTTTTTGTTAGTACTGACAGTTTATGATTTTGAGTATCTAATAGACGCCATGACATCACAAACTGCTGGGCTTGATCTCAGGTTACTTTACAGCTAGTATCAACCCGATTTATTACCCCGTTTGCCACTGCACCAGGGCACGGGATGAGCTGGGGTGAAGCGCCAGGATTGGCGCATCTAGTGGATGCGCCACGTCTGGGGTGCCTGCGGCCTGCTATTTTTAGGCTGTGAAGGCCCAATAACTATGGACCTTCCCACCCTGAGAATACCAGACCACAGCTGTCCGCTTTACCTTGGCTGGTGATCCAATTTGGGGGGGACCCTACTTTTATTGTGTAATTATTAATTTTTATACAATAATTATAAAAAAGAGCCTGAGGGGACCTCCACATTGGATCCCCAACCACGGTAAAGCTGCCAGCTGTGGTTTTCAGGCTACAGCCGTCTGCTTTACCCTAGCTGGCTATCAAAAATGGGGGGACCCAACGTCATTTTTTTTTTTTTAACTATTTTTTCAATAGAAAAAATTAATGGGCTTCCCTGTATTTTGATTGCCAACCAAGGTAACGGCAGGCAGATGGGGGTGGCAACCCATAGCTGTCTGCTTTATCTGCGCTGAGAATCAAAAATACCGCGGAGCGCTACGTCATTTTTTTAAAGATTTATTTTTACAGCCCTGTGATGTCCAGCAATCAAAATACAGGGAAGTCCATTTTATTTTTAGTTATGGCTCCCGCTGAATTTTTTGTATTGCTAGCTAAGGGTAATCCAAGCAGCTACTGGCTGCTAACCCACACTGCTTGGTGTTACCTTCACTGGCAATGGAAAATCCAGGGAAGCATTTTTTATTTTTTTGCCAAAAAACTACAAAAAAAGGACGTGAGCTTCGCCATATTTTTGTATGCTAGCCAGGTATAGCAGGCAGGTGCTGGAAGAGTTGGATACAGCGCCAGAATATGGCGCTTCTATGAAAATGCCATTTTCTGAGGCGGCTGCAGACTGCAATTCGCAGCAGTGGGGCCCAGAAAGCTCAGGCCAACCTGTGCTGCGGATTCCAATCCCCAGCTGCCTAGTTGTACCTGGCTGGACACAAAAATGGGGCGAAGCCTACGTCATTTGTTTTCTAATTATTTCATGAAATTCATGAAATAATAAAAAAAGGGCTTCCCTTTATTTTTGGTTCCCAGCCGGGTACAAATAGGCAACTGGGGGTTGGGGGCAGCCGTACCTGCCTGCTGTACCTGGCTAGCATACAAAAATATGGCGAAGCCCACATAATTTTTTCAGGGGGCAAAAAACTTCTGCATACAGTCCTGGATGGAGTATGCTGAGCCTTGTAGTTCTGCAGCTGCTGTCTATCTGTATGGAGAAGAGCAGACAGCAGCTGCAGAACTACAAGGCTCAGCATACTCCATCCAGGACTGTATGCAGAATTTTTTTGCCCACCAAAAAAATGACGTGGGCTTTGCCATATTTTTGTATGCTAGCCAGGTACAGCAGGCAGCCACGGGCTGCCTCCAACCCCCAGTTGCCTATTTGTACCCGGCTGGGAACCAAAAATATAGGGAAGCCCGTTTTTTTTTAATTATTTCACTTATTTCATGAAATAATTAAAAAACAAATGACGTGGGCTTCGCCCCATTTTTGTGTCCAGCCGGGTACAACTAGGCAGCTGGGGATTGGAATCCGCAGCACAGGTTAGCCCGAGGTTTCTGGGCGCCTCTGCTGCGGATTTCAGTCCGCAGCCGTCCCAGAAAATGGCGCTCTCATAGAAGCGCCATCATCTGGCGCTGTATCCAACTCTTCCAACAGCCCTGGAGCCGGGTGGCTTGTTGGGTAATCATGAGTTAATACTGGCTTTGTTTTACTAGCCAGTATTAAGCCAGAGATTCTTAATGTCAGGCACGTTTGACCCGGCCATTAAGAATCTCCAATAAGGGGTTAAAAAAAACACCACACAGAGAAAAAATACTTTAATAGAAATAAATACACAGACACATTAGAGACTCCATCTTTATTACCCCCTGTCAGCCCTCCACGATCCTGCTCTTCTGTCTTCTTTCTTTCTAGTGTAGTAGTGACGATTGTAGTGAGGATGAGGTGCACCAGCCCATCATGGGCTGGGGAACCTCATCCTCAGTACAATCCTCACTACAATCGGGAAGCAGCGTGCAGCCTTCACTCCGTGAGTGATCAGTGCTGGCTGTCAGCGGTAACAGCGGTAACTGCGTTGCTATGGCAACGGTGATCTCCGTTAATGACCGGCTGTGTCAGCCGGTCCCTAACGGAACGGGGAGTCGACCGTGTGCTAGAGCATGTCGCCGGTACACGGCGATACACATATGTGCACCGTGTACCGGAGAGATGCACTCGCAGGTCCTACATGACGTGTCATAGTCATGTGACCAGTCTGTAGCCAATGAGATAATAGCCACGTGACTGGTCACATGGCTATTTTGACGTCACGATAGGTCCTGCATCTCTGCTGGCAGTGCAGGTCACCGGGAGGATTCAGCGATCATCGGATGGAATAGCGGCAGGAGACAGAGTGCAGAAGGGATCGCGAGGACCGGTAAGTGTTATGGCAATGTTTATTAACTGTTTGTGTACATTTATAATGCATTTTTATGTGTTTGTGATTGCCTCCCATCATAGCCTATACGTTCGAGTTCGGTTCGTCGAACGTTCGACGAACCGAACTCGAACGGGACCCCCGTTCGGCGAGCCGACCTCGAGCCGAACCGGGACCGGTTCGCTCATCTCTACGAAAGAGCACACCTCCATGTGTTGAACCCATTGCGGCTTTAGGCCAGAGGTAGGCAGGGATAGGGCGTCGATGCAGGCCGCCACCACAGTTGGTAACGCGGAACGGTTAAGACCAGCTCCTGTCCTACAAGTCCTGCTTGTGCAGCCCAGTGGCAATGTGTCGCCCTGGGCAAGCCAGGGGACACAGGTCACAACACCACCACACCCCACACTCCAGGTAGGCACATCACAGCTAACCACAAATCCTTGTTGCCTTCCTCCAGAGGTTGATGATGCACACCAGGGGGTGGGCCAGGCGGTTGGCTCCGCCCATCGAGGAGCTCACAACTCTGGAGGCAGGAAGTAACCAGGCAGATTAGCCCAGGCAGGGCAAGAGTGCAGTTCTGTTTCTGTCAGGGAGGAGGAAGAGGAAGGAGTGAAATGAAGCCCAGGCAGGGCAAGTGTGAGGAGCTGAAGTGAGAGAGTAAACAGAGAAGTGGAAGTGTGAAAGTAGAGAAGTGTAAAGGAGAAGAGCAAGCAAAGTGACAGAAGGAGAGAAAGCCTGAGAGCCCAGCTTTGTGTAGGGCCAGAACAGCAAGGTCAGCGACGGCGGTGACTGTCCGGAGGGGGACCGTTTGGAAGTTCCTGGAAGGACCCCGTTGGCTGTGTGCCCGGTGGTCTGGAGCAGTGTTCCGAAGGACAGTCAGCACCAGGGCAGGGGCCTCTCGGACCCCGGCAAGGCTAGGAGTCGCCAAATTTGCCAAATCCGTCAGTGACGGGGACGCAGATCCCCCAACAACCAAGTCCCGATTGACGGCAACAGCCCGACCATTACCGGGGAGACACCGCCACCGCCAGGGCACCAGTTTCCCCAGGGCCAGCGCCTGCGGGCAAAGTGTAGAGCTCCTCCGGCCCAGATTGCAGTCGGGGAGCGGGTAACCGGAGGGAATCCACCGCTACCATCAGACAACACAGGTGCAAGGAAGAGAGACGTCACCGTCACCTACCGGGAGTGCAGGTGCAGCCGTCTGTGGGACCGTCCTACCAGCCGTTGGTTTACCGTACAAACTGTGTCCGTGTCTCAGGCTGAGTGAGTACCATAGTGCCGCAAGGCACAGCGCTGCCCCGCGTCCCTGTGCCCTCCAGGCCCTACACTTCACATCTCATCACCGGGCCCCGGGATCACCAACCCCTACCCACGGAGGGGCAACACAACACCTGGCTGCTCCGCATCACCACCCCCGGGACCCCCACACTGAGCAGCGGTGGTGCAATCACCACAACCGTGGGTGGCGTCACGAACTATAACAATCCCTTCACCCAACAAACATTCCCCCTTTCACTCACGGGCGAGGAGTGTCGCTCGAGACACCCCGGGATCCGGCCCACGGCTCGAGCCACCAGGAGCAACTGCCGGACCCGAGCAGAAGGGGTGAGCGCGGTGTGCTGACACCCTCCTCCCCGCCCGCGACAACTTGGCGTCACGAACAGGATCTTACCGCTCTGCCGTCAGGTAGAGGTGCGCCTTGTTACCGCCGGAGGTATCCGGCCTGCTGCTGCTGATGCGCCTGCTGTCCACAGGTGTGGCCCCAATGTACACGGTCAGCGTACTGAATGGCCCCTGTGATGTTAACAGGGAGTTCCTGGGTTGGGTGGGCGTGTGGACCCTGTGACGCTAACAGGGCTTCCAGTCTCAAGATCCGAGTGGCATCTAACTCGGTTCAGGCAACTATTAGTTTCATAGCCACACAGATCTGTATCCTCCACCTAACCTTCCATTTGCCAACCTCTCCTTTTACATCTGGGAGCACAGTGGACACCGACTGCTGATGGGGATATATACCTTTCTCTTTCTTTTCTTATTAATTTTCGTTATATAACGGTAACATAGTATATACCACCTTATCCAAATCTGCCAGTCCCACCGTAACAGATGGTGTTTCTTCATCAAATGTTACTTTTGCTTAACCAACAAACCCACGGACAAAAACTTTTTTCCCCTTTCCAACACCCCTGTTCCCCTTTCCCCCAGCATTTGTCCTTTTTCAACTCATTTGGTATAAGACCAAAAGTGCAACTCTGCAGGGACACCGTACTCAATGCCATCTCAGCACAGCAGCCAGCCCTCGGTCCCTCAGATGTGGACAAGTAAAAGACCATTTCCTCCTATCCATGACAAAGCGTTGAGATTCACTCTGTGCAGCACTGGTGTTTACTGGAAAAGCAGATCTAAGAATCCGTACCACCTTCTGCAGATACTCCTGTATACATACGTCCCTTTCTATGGCAGGAATTATTTCGCCAAATTTTGTCTTGTACCGGGGATCTAACAGTGTGGCAACCAAGTAGTTAGCATTACTTCGAATTCGTACAATCCGAGGGTCATGTTGTAGGTAGTGCAGCAAGAAGGCGCTCATGTGTCTTGTGCATCCAGGAGGACCAAGTCCTTGGTGTGTTGGTGGCAGAGAGGTGAGAATCGTGCCTCCTTCCTCTGCCCTCTCCCCCCAACCTCGCACAACCGAAATGTGAGCAAGCTCTCACTCATCAGCTGAGTCTTCCATGCCCATTGCAAGTTCGTCCTCAATTTCTTCATGGGCTCCCGCACCTTCCTCAACAATTTTTGCTGATACTATGCGCCCTTGTTAATCCCTATCCCCCACCATGACTGCCGCCTAGGTGCCGCTCACCGTATGGACCTTGTAGATCTTATTATCCCTTCTGCATATGACTCCTCCTGTACTTCCTCACCTTCCTCTTGGACCAACACCTGACTCCGAATAATGCTTACAGTGTGCCCCATCTTGTAGATGACCAGAATTGTCACGCTGAGAATGGCATCGCCAGTGCTAAACATCTTCGTCGACATTTGTAAACTGTGTAGAAGGGTGCATAGGTCCTTGATCTGACACCACTCCAGCAGTGTGATCTGCACCACCTCTGGATCAAGTTAGCCTAGGGTATACGTCATACCGTATTTCAGCAGGGCTCTGCGGTGCTGCCACACACGCTGCAACATGTGCAGATTCCAATTCCTGCGTGTCGGAACATCGCATTTCCGACGTTTAACCGCCAGAACCTAAGACTTCAGGAGCGATGAAAGTTGTTGAGCTGCTGGGTGCGAAGGATGAAAGTGAGCACATAGCAGCGTGCCCGCTGCACAAGGCCATGTAGGCCGGGATGGTATTTTAAAAATTGCTGGAGAATCAGATTCAACACGTGAGCCATACAAGGCACGTGTGTCACATTGCCCTGACGAAGGGCCGCAGACAGGTTTGCATCATTGCCGCACACGGCTGTTAAGTCACCAACGTAGTCCACTCAATCAATTTGTACTCCGGTCACCAGGTGACAACGTGTTCCTTTCGTGCATAGTGCTGATGATGGGAAAGGAGTCGATGCCTGCGGCGCAGGTGGACGCAGGTTATGGTCACCCACTGGGTTACGTTACCTTGACAGTTACAGAACCAGAGGCTGAATGTAGGTGGTGGGTATCTCACAGATGAAGTACCATCATTCAGCTACAGCCAATGTGAAGACACCACACCCTTTTTTAGGCCCCTCCTGTCTGCAGACCACTGCCAGACAAAGCTATGAACCTCTTGTTACTGTTACCCCCAGTTCAGTTTTATGAGTTTGTGTGCTTGTTACCTGACTACTTTTCCTGCTTGCTGTTTATGTACCTCGTTGGCCGATCCGCATTTCACCTCTGCTTGTTTTCTGATTAAGTCCTGGCCATCCCATTCTGTTCCTCTTCCTCAATTAATGTTTTTGACCCTGCATGACTACTATTCTCTGGAACTGCAGCCTTCCACAGGTATTGATCAACTTGGGCCCTGTGTAATTCCAAATCACTGTATAGGGGTTAAAGGGTTTCAGGGTTCTGGGTGTCCAGCTTGGTGAGTGGCTTGCCTCTAGCCTATACTTTACAGCCCATCTGAGTGTGTCGATCCAGGCAGGCATTACACCGTGCCCTCTGCAGAAGGCCATGTAGGCCGGGATAGTGTTTTAAAAATTGCTGGACAACCAGGTTCAACACGTGAGCCATACAAGGCACGTGTGTCACATTGCCCTGAAGAAGGGTCGCAGACTGGTTTGCATCATTGTCGCACCCGACCTTCCCTGACTGCTGGTTGAGTGTAGACAACCATTGATGAAACTCGGTCTCACTCTCCAGAGCTAACCGTCCACAATTCCTCAGCGGTGTCTCACATTTCCCCTACATTTCAAAGTAATGTAACGTTGCGCCCTGCAACGTGGGGGTTTCACTCGCTTGCAGCGGTGTGAGGTAGCTTCAGCAACACACGTACACAGTCTCTTCATAGAAATTCTGGCAGTTTATTTAAAAACACTCAGCATAAACTGCCCTCAAACATAAACAATAAGTGCATAATGGAAGTTTAGCAACTTCCCCACTCTCTGGCTCCTGCCAGCGTACAACTCTAGCCAAGGTTCCTTCCAGCACCCAGGGCCCTCTGCAGACCCCTGTCTGTCTCTCCTCCAGGAGAGATTCGGCCCTACAGCCCTGGCCTGGCTTGGCCGCACTCACCTCAGACTCTATATCAGAGCCTTGTGATCAGCCTCCATGCAGGCTGAAACACCCAGAGCTCCTGGCTCTGCTCTAACTTGTTTCCAGTCCACACACTGGACATCTAGAGCCAGCCTCTCTCTAGACTGCCCTAGACACACTTCATGCAGAACTCTCGGCTCTGCTCTCACTCTCTCCCAGCATACACGCTGGAAGTCTAGAGCTAGTCTCTAACTAGACTGCCCTAGACACACTCCTCCTGGGTTCAGAGACAGGATTGCTTTAATCCCTGGAGCCACACCCACAGGTGGTAAGGAGTGTGTAATCAGCATCACACACCCTTCCATGGCTCTACATGTAATACAATCCTGTGGAACCACAGGTCCCAGCCAGCTTCACATTGCAGAGCACCCACGCTTCTGCAAAACATGCCGGCCCTTTGTAATACAGCCGGTTGATACCTCACAGTAAACATTTGACCGCCTGATGGCCTTGAGCTCTGCTGCCAGCATAGTAAGGAGGTGTGTGGGATTCCTTGGGCGCAGTTACAAGGAAGGGTGGCCTGACCACACAGGGTTTGGGCATAGGTGGAGGACCCACACGAGGTTGAGGAGGCAGAAGCAGTGGAGGAACTTGTACATACAGAGGAAGGATTGACACACAAGTCGTGGGGACGGCAAGACTTGTACAGCAAACCCTTCTCCATCTCTCACCATAGTTACCCAGTGCCCAGTCAGCAACATGTAACTCCCCTGTCCATGCTTACTGGTCCAAGTATCTGTGGTGAAATGCACCCTGTCACACACAGAGTTTCTCAAGGAATCGTTGAGGTTGTGTGCGACCTGCTGTGGTAGCACGGGCACGCCATTCCTGGAGAAGGAGTGACGACTGGCCATCGGCTCTTGGGGCACTGCAATGGGCATAAGGTCTCGAAAATCCTCGGTCTCAAAAGGGTGTAAAGGCAGCCTTTCTGTTGCCAACAAGTTGCAGATGATGAAACTCAACCTCTTAGGTATGTCATGCCCTTCGAAAATCATGTAAAACACAGCGAGGGGACTCCAACCACAGTCTCCCTCGTATCCACTAATTGGGCCACACACACCCCACTTGACTGGCATCACTTGATCCCCCTTTTCAAAATGAAACAGATGCTTTGCATGAAGCACTCTCAAAAATACGCGTGCCTTTCGCCTCCCCTGGATGACCTAGGGGAAGAAAAGTCCTCTGAGAGCCATGACTTGTTCATCTTGGTTCTTTTTTCAAAAGCGAGGGGACTCCAACCACAGTCTCTCTCATTTCCACTAATTGGGCCACACACACCCCACTTGACTGGCATCACTTGATCCCCCTTTTCAAAATGAAACAGATGCTTTGCATGAAGCACTCTCAAAAATACGCGTGCCTTTCGCCTCCCCTGGATGACCCAGGGGAAGAAAAGTCCTCTGAGAGCCATGACTTGTTCATCTTGGTTTTTTTTTCAAAAGCGAGGGGACTCCAACCACAGTCTCCCTCGTTTACACTAATTGGGCCACACACACCCCACTTGACTGGCATCACTTGATCCCCCTTTTCAAAATGAAACAGATGCTTTGCATGAAGCACTCTCAAAAATACGCGTCTTTCGCCTCCCCTGGATGACCCAGGGGAAGAAAAGTCCTCTGAGAGCCATGACTTGTTCATCTTGGTTCTTTTTTCAAAAGCGAGGGGACTCCAACCACAGTCTCCCTCGTTTCCACTAATTGGGCCACACACACCCCACTTGACTGGCATCACTTGATTCCCCTTTTCAAAATGAAACAGATGCTTTGCATGAAGCACTCTCAAAAATACGCATGCCTATCGCCTCCCCTGGATGACCCAGGGGAAGAAAAGTCCTCTGAGAGCCATGACTTGTTCATCTTGGTTCTTTTTTCAAAAGCGAAGGGACTCCAACCACAGTCTCCCTCGTTTCCACTAATTGGGCCACACACACCCCACTTGACTGGCATCACTTGATCCCCCTTTTCAAAATGAAACAGATGCTTTGCATGAAGCACTCTCAAAAATACGCGTCTTTCGCCTCCCCTGGATGACCCAGGGGAAGAAAAGTCCTCTGAGAGCCATGACTTGTTCATCTTGGTTCTTTTTTCAAAAGCGAGGGGACTCCAACCACAGTCTCCCTCGTTTCCACTAATTGGGCCACACACACCCCACTTGACTGGCATCACTTGATTCCCCTTTTCAAAATGAAACAGATGCTTTGCATGAAGCACTCTCAAAAATATGCATGCCTATCGCCTCCCCTGGATGACCCAGGGGAAGAAAAGTCCTCTGAGAGCCATGACTTGTTCATCTTGGTTCTTTTTTCAAAAGCGAGGGGACTCCAACCACAGTCTCTCTTTTTTTCACTAATTGGGCCACACACACCCCACTTGACTGGCATCACTTGATCCCCCTTTTCAAAATGAAACAGATGCTTTGCATGAAGCACTCTCAAAAATACGCGTGTCTTTCGCCTCCCCTGGATGACCCAGGGGAAGAAAAGTCCTCTGAGAGCCATGTCCACATTGTAAGTGGACAGACACGTGTGCTTATCTGCTAGCAGACCCCCAGCACCACTGAAGACAGGTTCCGAGAGAACGCTGGCTGCAGGACACGACAAGATCCCCAAGGCGTTCGTGGCAATCTCAGGCAATTTATCCAGATTGGAAGCCTAAAATGAGCAGGGCTCAAGTTGCACAATAATGGCATCGACGTTTCCTTGCATATACTCATATATCTGTGTGTCCTCCTCTTTTTCCTTGTCCAGCTCTTTTGTTTTCGCATGAATATATGTCCTTGTCACTTTCCCATGTGTTTGTGTTGTGTTGTGAGTTGTTTGTCACCTTTTGGACACCTTTGAGGGTGTTTTCTAGGTGTTTTTATGTGTTTGTGAATGCCTGCCATTGTTTCCTATGCGGTTCGAGTTCGGTTCGTTGAACGTTCGACGAACCGAACTCGAACGAGACCTCCGATCGACGAACCGAACTCGAGCCGAACCACGACCGGTTCGCTCATCTCTAGTTGGCACTGACGCCCCTGTCGTCAAAGATGGTATGTTCCCAGAAACCCAGGAATAAATTAGCATATGAAGGCGCACAGACCGCGCCCATTGCAGTGCCACGCCTCTGAAGGTAATATTGGTCCTTAAAAATAAAAATATTGTGTGTAAGGGCAAAGAGGAGCATCTGCATTTCCATGCACCTGAGGCGCTCCTGTCAGGAAAGTGTACGCCGTGCTCGTTGATACTGATGCGAGACTCACAGGAGTCATATACAAGCCTCAACTGTCCACTCGGGTGAAGGCTTTGCCAGCTCTCAGCTGAGTCTGTGTGCACAGACCTGTGTTTGTCTTCTCGCATAGATGTAGCAGAGCTGAAGATGCTTTCCCGCCTTTGACCACGTCGGAGTTTTTTTTTGGGGTAATACGGATGGAGTTCTAACTGTCTTCTGTTTTTTTTATAATAAAATATTTTTTTCTCTGTGTTGTTGTTTTATTTTACTGTTAAAATAACAGACAGTCACAGACGCTGTCACAGAGTGGACATCTGTGATTGGATGCTGGCGTAACCTGAAACCAGCCCATACATTCTAGCATTTAGAATATATGGGCAGACTCCAGGTTACTACAACAGCCAATCACAGACGCCCATTCTGCGTGACAGCGTCTGAGATTGGCTGTTGGGTCCCTCACACATATAGTAGTGTAAGAATAAATAAATAATTAAAAGAAATGGTGTATCACTCCGCTGTATTTTTGATTCTCAGTGCAGATAAAGTGGACGGCTATGGGCTGCCACCCCATCTGCCTGGCTTTAACTTGGATGGCAATCAAAATACAGGGAAGCCCATTCATTTTTTTTTTTAATTATTTAAAAAAATAATTAAAAAAAAAATGTTTGGGCTCCCGCCATATTTTGATCGCTAGTCAAGTAAAACCAGGCAGCTGGGGGCTGGGATTCTCCACTGTTACATCTCGTGGCTCTCCTGAGGCAAGGACTGAGGCAGTCTCCCATTCTTTGCCTGCCACGAGCACTCCTGCTCAGCAGCACCAAAGGTCTGCCAGACTGCGCAGTGTGCAGGAGATACCTTCTCAGAGAGGCAGCAGAAGGGTGACACCTAGTGGTTCTCCTGTTACAAGGAGTGAAGCGGTCTCCCATTCCTGGCCTGCTGCAGACTCTCCTGCTCAGCGGCCCCGAAGGTCTGCGAGGCTGCGCAATGTGCAGAGGTTTACTGCTCAGGGAAGCAGTGAGATTCCCGTTATCTCTCCACATTGTGAGACCGAGGATCCCACCTCTATTTCCCAGAGGCAGGAGGGTGAGCATGTGCAATGCGTGGTGGGTCCTGATTCGCTCACTGACGTCACACGGCTTGATGACAAGGCTGGTGACGTGGTGAATCCTGACTGGCCAGGCTGGGACGTCGTGGACCCTGATTGGGTCAAGTCCGTCATCTCCGCCTCGCGCCCGCCCTCGGGTGGAGCTGCACCTCCTTAAAAGCTCCCCCTGCCATCATGGCAGCGCGCGACCGTCCTTCTATGTTTGGATGTCTGGCAGCGTGCTGCCACGCCACTGCTCAGGCATTACTGTCTCTTGTGGGCTTGGCCCTTGCTGCTCCGGCAGTACCTCGTTTGCAGGCCGTGTTCCTGCCTTGCTGCTCTGGCAGTACCCCCGTCAACAGGCCGTGTTCCTGTCCCAGGTGAGCTCCTCAAGTCTCCATTGGACTCACCTGGTTTTTGAAAGCACACGTGCGTGGGCACCTCTGTGCTACCCTCGTGCCATATTCTCGTGACTTCCACTGGCACACGTGCGTGGGCACCTCTGTGCTTCCCCGTGCAACAGGTACACCGAGCCGTAAGATCTGTGCCATACAACCCTCACGGGTTAGGGCAGATCAGTGTACATAGATCGTCTGTGACATTCCAGACGATCGCTAGCAGCAACCCGCTCACTCTTCACCCACCATAGCGGCGGTCCCTTACACCGCACAGTGGACCTTGACCAGCGGAAGCAGTCCATTTCCCATCTTGGCACGCTTCCCCGGGTCCCCCTCGTAACATTACGGTCGCGCCAAAGGTCTGGCTATGGCTGAAGAGCAGCAGCAGTTGCTGCGTTATGTGCAGCAGTTGGAGTCACGATTGGCAGCAGTGGAGCAGTCTTCCTCCGATAAGACTACTCTGACGACAGTCGCCACCCAGGCGGCTACCCAGGCTGTGCTATTGGGCGGAAGGTCTCCTCGCCTTGCGCTTCCAGAGCGCTTTAGCGGCAACAGCTCTGAGTGCCGTGGTTTTATAAACCAGGTTACCACCTACTTAGAGCTGTCCGCGACTCTTTACGCTACCGAGAAGGCGAAGGTAGCCTTCGTCCAGTCCCTGCTCACAGGGAGAGCGCTGAAGTGGTCCACGCCGTTGTGGGAGCGCGGAGATTGTGTGGTGAATAACTTAGCAGCTTATCTTGCGGCCATGAGAATGGTGTTCCTCGGGCCTCAAGTCACCCACGATTCCGCGCTGCGCCTCCTACGACTTCGGCAAGGGTCTGCTTCAGTCGGGGACTTTGCTGTACACTTTAGGACACTGGCCGCAGAGCTGGACTGGCCGGATAAGGTCCTTGTCCCTGTGTTTTGGGAGGGCCTGGCAGGGTTTGTCAAAGACGCACTGGCCACACGTGAGGTGCCTGCCACTTTAGAGTCCTTGATTCAGGTTGCCTCTCGCATAGACATCCGCCAGGCGGAGCGAAGGCTCGAGGTCTCTTCAGCACCCACGTTTTCTCGGCCTAAAAAGCGTCTGACTCCCGTCTTCCATCAGACAGGTCCCCCAGCCAGTCCTGTAGGCGACTCCGTGGAGTCAATGGAGGTGTCCAAGGTGGTCTCCTCTGCCCCAGGTTCTCGGTCTTGTGTCATCTGCTTTTCCTGTGGGCAGAGGGGACACATAGCTACCCTATGTCCCAAACCGTCGGGAAAAGACAGCGTCTAGTTTCTATCAGAGGGGGGACTCTAGACGCTACTTCTCCCTCTAGGTTGACTATCAGCGCCCAGTTGCAGTTCGGCACTACTCTCTTCTCTGCCCTGGCTTGCTTGGACTCAGGCGCTGAAGGCAATTTCATCTCGACCTCCCTGGCAACCCGATACTCAGTTCCCCTGGTTCTGTTGCCCAAGCCACTCAGGGTCCGGGTAGTCGACGGGTCCATACTACTCGATCCTATCACCCAGATCACCATCCCTCTCAGGATGGATGTACCACCGGGACACCATGAGCAGGTGTCCTTCCTGGTGCTTCCAGGGGGGACGGATGAGATCCTACTGGGCCTTCCCTAGTTGAGACAGCATGCTCCTATACTCAACTGGGCAACAGGGGAGATCTCATCCTGGGCAGGATCCTGTAGAGAGCACCTCGTGACTACCGAACCACCCGCTACCATTAGGTCGGTTGGGTCCTCAGGGAATACTGAGGGGCCGGGTTTACCGACACCTTATGAGGCCTACAGGGATGTCTTTTCCAAAAGGGCCGCAGATACTCTTCCTCCCCACCGGCCATATGATTGCCGAATAGACCTGAAGCCAGGCTCCGAGCCCCCTAGGGGCAGAGTGTATCCACTCTCTGCTCCAGAGACGGAGGCTATGTCCAAATATATTCAGGACAGCCTGGCGAAGGGGTTCATTCGCAAGTCTATTTCACCGGCTGGTGCAGGGTTCTTTTTTGTGCAGAAGAAGGAAGGGGATCTGCGCCCCTGTATCGATTACAGGGGATTAAATGCAATCACAATCAAGAACAAATACCCTTTGCCCCTCATTACTGAGCTATTTGATCGATTCCGCGGGGCAAAGGTCTTCACAAAGCTGGATCTACGCGGGGCGTATAATCTAGTGCGAGTCCGAAAGGGCGATGAGTGGAAGACCGCCTTTAACACCAGAGACGGTCACTACGAGTATCTAGTAATGCCCTTCGGACTCTGCAATGCCCCCGCCGTATTTCAAGACTTTGTGAATGACATTTTCCGGGATTTGTATCTTTCCGTGGTTGCATACCTGGATGACATTCTTATCTTCTCCCCCGATCTTACCACCCATCGGAGGGATGTCATCCGAGTACTTAAGAGGCTCCGCACCCATTCGTTATATGCTAAGCTGGAAAAGTGCGTTTTTGAACAGGAATCCTTGCCGTTCCTGGGGTACATAGTGTCCAGTCAGGGGTTAGCAATGGATCCGGGGAAGTTGGAGACAGTGATGAACTGGCCTGAGCCCCGCTCGCTGAAGGCGATCCAGCGATTCTTGGGGTTTATCAATTATTATCGCCAGTTCATTCCCAACTTCTCGACGGTGGCAGCACCCATCATTGCCCTTACCCGCAAGGGCGCTAATCCCAAAGCATGGACACGGGAAACGGTAGAGGCATTTCACACTCTCAAAACTCACTTCTCCAGAGCTCCCATCCTTCATCGTCCAGACATCTCCAAACCCTTCCTACTGGAGGTAGACGCCTCTTCGGTCGGTGCAGGTGCAGTCCTGTACCAGAAAAACGAACGAGGAAGGAAACATCCGTGTTTCTTTTTCTCCAAGACCTTTTCTCCGGCCGAGAGGAACTACTCCATAGGGGATAGGGAGTTACTGGCGATGAAACTAGCATTCCAGGAATGGCGGCATCTCCTGGAGGGTGCGAAGCATCCATTTGAGGTTTTTTCTGACCACAAAAACCTCACATACCTCCAGACAGCACAACGCCTGAACCCAAGGCAGGCCCGTTGGTCTTTATTCTTCTCCCGGTTCCACTTTATTATCCGCCACCTGGCCGGTGAGAAGAACGTACGGGCCGATGCCTTGTCACGTTGTATGGTTGTGTTGGAGGAGGACGAGGAGGAGCCTCGTCTTATACTACCCCCGGACAGCTTGAGGATGGTCACTCCCACTTCTTTGGACCAGGTGCCACCTGGCAAAACCCTCGTTCCCCCTGAACTACGGAACGAGGTGCTATCGTGGGCCCATGCCTCCAAGGTCGGGGGTCACTTCGGGGTCAAAAGGACCAGAGACCTGGTGACCAGGCATTATTGGTGGCCGAGACTACCCCAGGACATACAGGAATATGTGGGAGCCTGTATGTCGTGTGCTCGGAATAAGCCGTCCCAGCAGAGACCGGCAGGTCTTCTTCACCCACTGCCAGTGCCGGATCGTCCCTGGGAAGTGGTGGGGATGGACTTCCTGGGAGATCTGCCCAAGTCAGCAGGGCACAGGGTCGTATGGGTCATCACGGACCACTTCTCTAAAATGGTCCACTTGGTGCCTCTCCCACGACTCCCGACGTCACGTGCTCTCGCCACCTTGTTCATTCGGCATGTATTTAGGTTGCATGGCATGCCTGACAAGGTGGTGAGCGACCGGGGTCCCCAGTTCGCGTCTCGCTTCTGGAGAGAGCTCTGTAAGCTCCTACAGATAGAGCTGAACATCTCCTCCGCATACCATCCCGAGACCAATGGACTAGTGGAGAGGACTGATCAGACCTTGGTAACTTACCTCCGCCATTTTATATCCGCGCACCACGACAACTGGGCTAACCTCCTTCCTTGGGCCGAATTTGCCATTAACAATTCGGTCCATGAATCCTCTGGCCAGACTCCGTTCCTACTCAATAACGGACGACATCCCAGAATCCCGGTTCCGATGCCCATTACGTCACCCGATACTAGAGTGGAGGATTGGGCGACCAAGGCCCGGGAGATCTGGGATGACAGCCAAGAGGCTCTTAAAAGGGCTAAAGACCGGATGGTGACAACGGCTGATGTTCGCCGCCGCCCTGCACCATCCTTCGCCCCTGGTGACCTAGTATGGCTGTCCTCTAAGAATGTTAACCTACGGGTACAGGCAGCCAAATTCGCCCCTAGGTATCTGGGTCCGTTTAAAGTACTACAGCAGGTAAACCCAGTGGCATATCGACTCCAGCTCCCTCCACGCTGGGCTATAGCCAAAACCTTTCACGTGTCCCTCCTGAAACCCGTACGACTTAATAAATTCTCGGGGTCCCTGCCGGCTCAAACCGACTCCCCGTCCGACGACCCTGAGGTGGCAAAACTTGTGGAGACAAAAGTCATACAGGGCAAGAGGTACTACCTCGTGGAGTGGGCCGGCCGTGGTCCGGAGCATAGATCCTGGGAGTTGGAGGATCATATCCGCGCCCCAGGTTTGATAGCGGCCTTCGAGCACGGACAGGGGGGGGGGCCTAGACGGGGGGGTAATGTTACATCTCGTGGCTCTCCTGAGGCAAGGACTGAGGCAGTCTCCCATTCCTTGCCTGCCACGAGCACTCCTGCTCAGCAGCGCCGAAGGTCTGCCAGACTGCGCAGTGTGCAGGAGATACCTTCTCAGAGAGGCAGCAGAAGGGTGACACCTAGTGGTTCTCCTGTTACAAGGAGTGAAGCGGTTTCCCATTCCTGGCCTGCCGCAGACTCTCCTGCTCAGCGGCCCCGAAGGTCTGCGAGGCTGCGCAATGTGCAGAGGTTTACTGCTCAGGGAAGCAGTGAGATTCCCGTTATCTCTCCACATTGTGAGACCGAGGATCCCACCTCTATTTCCCAGAGGCAGGAGGGTGAGCATGTGCAATGCGTGGTGGGTCCTGATTCGCTCACTGACGTCACACGGCTTGATGACAAGGCTGGTGACGTGGTGAATCCTGACTGGCCAGGCTGGGACGTCGTGGACCCTGATTGGGTCAAGTCCGTCATCTCCGCCTCGCGCCCGCCCTCGGGTGGAGCTGCACCTCCTTAAAAGCTCCCCCTGCCATCATGGCGGCGCGCGACCGTCCTTCTATGTTTGGATGTCTGGCAGCGTGCTGCCACGCCACTGCTCAGGCATTACTGTCTCTTGTGGGCTTGGCCCTTGCTGCTCCGGCAGTACCTCGTTTGCAGGCCGTGTTCCTGCCTTGCTGCTCCGGCAGTACCCCCGTCAACAGGCCGTGTTCCTGTCCCAGGTGAGCTCCTCAAGTCTCCATTGGACTCACCTGGTTTTTGAAAGCACACGTGCGTGGGCACCTCTGTGCTACCCTCGTGCCATATTCTCGTGACTTCCACTGGCACACGTGCGTGGGCACCTCTGTGCTTCCCTGTGCAACAGGTACACCGAGCCGTAAGATCTGTGCCATACAACCCTCACGGGTTAGGGCAGATCGGTGTACATAGATCGTCTGTGACATTCCAGACGATCGCTAGCAGCAACCCGCTCACTCTTCACCCACCATAGCGGCGGTCCCTTACACCGCACAGTGGACCTTGACCGGCGGAAGCAGTCCATTTCCCATCTTGGCACGCTTCCCCGGGTCCCCCTCGTAACACTCCACAGCCCGCAGCCTCCCCTGGAAATGGCGCATTGTTTCTTAGCGCCATTTCCAGGCACTTTACCTGGCTTGTCCAGCGGCTCTGGTGGCAGTGGCACGCTGGGTAATAGAGGGGTTAATACCAGCTTTGTATTTTCAGCTGGTACTAAGCCCAAAATTCATGGTATCATGCCAAATTAGACATGGCCACCAACACAGGTAGGACAATGTCAGCTCTGCTTCATCGCTCTGTAAAGACAAACGTCTATACAGAGCGAGAAGCAGGCTGACAGTGAGGGTATAATTGCACCTGCGTATGACTCCCGCGAGTCTCGCATTGATATCACCCAGCCCGGCGCACACTCTCCTGACAGGAGCGCCTCAGCTGTATGGAAATACATGCAGCTGACCCGAGAGTGTGCACCGTGCTGGATGATACTGATGCGAGACTCACACAGGGACAGTCAAAGTTCAATCGAGTCCATGACTCATGGACTTGGGTGAACCCTGACACCAAGTTCAGTGTTCAGACGCAAGTTCGCATTATGTCAGAACACAAACTCAAACTTTACAAAAAGGTCGGGCGAGTCTCCCGAAAATGAACATCGGGGTTCGCCCATCACTACTGTTTAGCCCTAAAAACAGCAATACTGTGAACTAATTCCCTAATGCTGTTACATATGGTGGAGCATGAAGGCACAAAAATGCAATATAAGAAAAATCATAGAACTCTCGAAATAGCAGGATAAATATATGCAAATTAAAAAAAATGCAACCAAAATTTTCAAAACATTTTGATTTATTCAGTATTGAGTATACATTTGGGCACAAAGGTTTTTGCTGGCAACTCTATTTGCAATTGCCGAACAATGACGTCCTAAATGTGCCCGATGGGAGACAAGTGAAGAGACACTGCAGGCCAGGGCAGCATATTTAGTTCATACAAGCTTCTCACAGTAGCACGAGGAGCATGTGGCCTGCTCATTGTTGACATGGAAAACTGTATTCTAAGCAAAACATCCATCTTCACAACTGATGTAAATACTACGAAAATTTATTTTGAATGAAACTAAGCTCAGATGGCCATGTATTCTCTCAACCAAGAGAATCGGGCCAATCACATTCTAATTAAATTCTGTTTAGAGTTTGCTCAAAGTGGGAGCATAGTGTAATCCTCGTCTTTTGGATGAGGAGAAAATGTGAAATATCATCCGATGTTTTTCATGGACTCATTGACTTGCATGGCCAAGTATGAACTGATAATTGGTGTCATGGCTTGGTTTTGGGAATCAATACGGTGACCTATTACTGCAAGGCTGGTCTTCTATCTGCTGAGCTATTACCATTTCTTCCCAAATACTGATGGTTCCAATTGTCTTTGTTCTTTCTTCTTGATCCACTATTCTCCAGGTGTTTTCCTTTTTTCCATTCTGATCTGCCCTATCACATTCTGGATTGAGTTTTATATGTTCACCTTTCACTGCACTTCCTTATTGGCAATACCTCAATACCTTTAGGTGGATGAGAAAGCCATGGAACCCCTGGGGTAGAGGGGCGACATGACCAGGGAGGAGGTGAGGGAGTGATGGACTTAATAGGGACAGTGTGCAGGAATGCTAAATATGGCATTAGTGCGTGGTTTCTGCTGGGAGGAAGAGGAAGAGTAGGGAAAAGATTAGTCTCTTCTTCTGGACGCTGAACGAACCACATGTGGACTCCAGATGGCGGACCTCCAGGAGATTGAGCGGTTGTTCCGGGCAGCGGTAGCAGCGCACGGACCCCTGGCAGTGCAGTTCCACATCAGGGCTGCCGGGGTTAACCCGTCGGCGCTTTCACCTCGCTCCCCCAGCAGCAGCAGGCGGCAGTCACGGCCCCCCCCCCCCGCAGGTGTTCCCCGGGCGCGGAGGGGGCGCGGAGGAGACGGCAGAGCCCCTCCAGGGACCCTCCGCGGCGGGCCGAGCAGCAGCGGAGTCTGGCGGTTTCTCCGGCCGGTGGGAGGAATCTGCATTCCAGCTACGGCGGTCGGGAGGTGGGAGTGGCCAGCACGGGGCCTACTTCCGGTCCTGGCCTCCGGGCTGGATTTCCAGTGATGGCAGTGGCTCCTGGTCGGGAGCACGCTCGGCAGTGGAGGGAGGTCAGAATATCCCCCTGCAGTCGGTAGGGGGACCGCGGGGCTGCAGATGGCGGGAGGTCCGGCGCCAAGGGGAGGTCCGGCGCCAGGGGGAGGTCTTGGGTGCCTGACCCCGGTGCGGTGGTGAGTGGGAGTAACGGCGGGAGCCCTGCGGTGACCGCCTGGTCACTCAGGTCTGCTGTGCAGCCCCTGGTAGTAGCGATCTCCCGTGGGGGCAGGAGGACCCAGAGGCAGGAGGCCTGCGGTGGCCCTGGAGGGTCGGAGGCAGCGACGGCTGGGATCCAGAGCCTGGCGTCTGTTCTTCTACATGCAGAGCCCCCTGGCAATATGCAAGGGGGCGGGCGCAGTCGAAAGAGGTCGAGACCCGGGGTGCTGGCACCGGAAACAGGACGGTCTCCTGGGCTGTCACCTCGGGACAAGAGACGGAGCGGGGACGATTCTGCCCACGCGGCGGTGGCCGTGGTGGGTGAGGTGCTGCGGAGGTGCCTCCCGGATTTCAGATGGAAGAGGAGGCCGGCAGCGAGGAGGAAGAAGAGGATATCGGTCTCTCAGACGATTAAGACAAACGGAGAATGGAGGACAGCGAGGCGGCAGTTCCGGGGGATGCCGAGCCGCGGTTGGGTGAGACAGCCGCGGTGTAGGCAGGGGTTTCGCAGGCGGAGTGTTCTGGGGGGGTGGCTGCAGATACGGCAGTGCCAAGGGGATCAGTAGTGTGGAGCCAATTGTTGGGGCTGTTGCAGGGGTTGGCGGCGGCTTCCGGGACAGCTGGGGGGCGCAGGTGCCGGTGGCAGCATGGGTGGGGACGGCGGGTCAGGGTACTGCGACGGCGGGGGGAGAGGCCTATTGGGTTTATGGCGGGTTGGCGTGGCTGCGATACGATGAGCAATTTAGGCAGAGGAAGGCGTTGCGGCCGGGTATGCGGTGGGACCATAAGGATATCTCCTTATGGATGCGGCTGATGTCGGCGCCGACTCAGGGGGGTGCCGGATGACCGGGCGCCGGGTCCCCTGCAAGCCAGAAGAAAGGTTTCTGTTGGCAATATAATGAAGCAGCAGGTTTGGAGCTGCCTGCCGCTTTAAGCATGAATGCTTGGGATGTGGAGGGGGACATAGTCTGTCCAATGCTTTAAGAAAGGGAAAGGAAAGGCTGGAGACGGGGCTGGTAAGAGGGAGGACACAGGTGATGGTAGAAGTGATGGCTCAGTTTTTAAATAGGTATCCGGACGGTGAGTCTGCGGTGTTGTTATGGTTTGGTTTTTCTGACAATTTTCGTATCCCGTCGGTTGTTAGTTCATCGGTTCCGCCGTATTATAATTTGCATTCTGCTAGGGAACATGCAGAGGTGGTAGGTGAGAAGCTGAAAAAGGAGGTGGAGCTGGGTAGGATGGGCAGTCCTTATGACGCCCCACCGTGTTTGGATTTGGTGGTCTCGCCGCTGGGGGTTGTGCCGAAGAAGGAGCGGAACATTCATCATTTGTCTTACCCGGAGGGGGTGTCAGTGAATGATGGCATTGCGCCAGAATTATCGGCGGTGTATTATATGTTGGACTTGGTCAGGGCAGCAGGTCGGGGTGCATTGATGGCGAAGGCAGATGTGGAGGCGGCGTTTCGGTTGTTACCGGTTCATCCGGACAGTCAGCATTTGTTAGGTTGCTGGTGGGATGGCAGTTATTATGTTGATCGCTGTTTGCCAATGGGCTGTTCGATTTCATGTTCTTAATTTGAAGCGTTTAGTTCGTTTGTAGAGTGGGTGGTGCGGGATGTGTCCGCGCTGACGTCCATTATTCATTATTTGGATGATATCTTTTGTGTCGGGCCGGCGGGTTCGATGGTTTGTGCGGGGTTGCTTTTTTCGTTGCAAAAAGTTGCGAGCAGCTTCGGAATTCCTTTGGCACCGGACAAGACGGAAGGCCCAGCGACAGTAATGTGTTTTTTAGGGACTGAGATTGATTCCATTGCTATGGAATGTAGGTTGCCGGAGGAGAAGGTTCGTGATTTGAGGGCTGCGGTGGAAGGGGTGAAAGCAGCAAAGAAGGTGCAGCTTAAAGTGGTGCAGTCCTTGTTGGGTAAATTGAATTTCGCTTGCAGGATTATGCCAATGGGGAGAGCATTTGTGAGACGGTTGATGACGGCTATAGCAGGTGTAAAATCACCGGCTCATTTTGTGTGAATCACGAGAGCAATCAAGGAAGATCTTCTGGTACGGGATATTTTCTTGCAGTGTTTTAATGGCCGGGCGTTGGTGATGGAGGAGGTGGCGTCTAACGGGGAGTTGCAGCCGTACACAGATTCGGCTGGGTCGGACGGGTTTGGGGCAGTTTTTCGGGGTCACTGGTGTGCGGGTAAGTGGCCAGAGGCATCGCGTAAGAACGGGCTGGTTAGGAATTTGGCTCTGTTAGAATTATTTCCCATCATAGTGGCAGTTGAGTTATGAGGGTCGCATTTTTCCGAAAGGAAGGTGTGCTTCCATTGTGATAACCAGGCAGTGGTGCATTCCATTAACAATTTGTCTGCGAAATCAGAGCTGGCAGTGGTGTATTTGCGGCATTTGGTGTTGAGATGTCTGCAGCAGAACGTATAGGGGGTGGTGAGGCATGTTCCAGGAGTTGACAATGGGGTGGCTGACGCTTTGTCTCGTTTTCAGTTCAGCATGTTTCGGGCACTGTTGCCATGGGCAGACGAGGTCGGAGTGGAGTGTCCAGAGGAATTGGAGAATCTGGTGAGGCTGTGATCTCGGACTTGATCCGGAATTCGGTGACTGAGGTGACTTGGTGCCGTTATGCCAAGGTGTGGGCTGAATGGGAGGCGTTGCTGGAATCAATGTTTGAAGGGGAAATGGTGGATCATTTGGTGGCGTTATTGACGGTGGTGAGTAATGATTTTTCGGCTAGACGATCGGCGTCGGCCATGGCTCATCGAGTGGCGGCGGTTGCGTTTTGGTTAAAGATTAGAGGGGACCGGGATGTTTCTCAGGATTTTCGGGTTAGGCAGGCTTTGCGGGGTTTTCGCCGAGGTGTACGGAAAAGGGATGAGAGGCGACCTATATAGTTTGGTTTGTTGAGAAGGTTGGTGGGTGGCCTGAGTGGCATTTGTGCGTCGGCTTATGAGATGGTTTTGTTTGCAACGGCTTCCGGCCTTGCTTTTTATGGGGCTTTCCGGATTGGAGAGCTGGTAAGCCCATCCAGGGTGACGGGCGGCGGTCTGATGCTCAAGGAAGTGCGTGTGGGCAGTAGTCAGGTGGAGTGCCGGATTCGCCGGTCAAAAACGGATCAGTTGGGTCACGGTAGGCTGGTTATGTTCCAGGGGAGGAGTTGTGCCCAGTGCGGCTAGTGGAGAGATTTTTGGACGTGAGCGGGGGCCTGCCAGGACCGTTTTTGCGGCATAGGGATGGGTCTTTCTTGTCGAGATTTCAGTTCAGTTCTGCGGAAAAATGTACTTATAGTGGGGGAGCGCCCGGAGGATTTCGTGTCGTATTCCTTCCGGATTGATGCAGCTACAGAGGCCTCTCGGTGGGGGCTTGGAGATGAGGTGGTGAAGCGCATTGGCAGGTGGGAATCCTCTTGTTTTCGGTGATATGTGCGACCGCAGTTGTTGTAACAATACGGTAATTTGGGGTTAGGTGAATGTGGACTGACGGTTTTGAATAAATACAAAAAAAATTAATAAAGAGCTGGAAGTTATGAGTTTTTGTTCTATTGATGTTATAATCTTGTTTTGTTTTTGTTTCACTTTGTTGTAGGGGTGTGCCTGATATGGATTTTGGGGCATTTCTTCGTCTTTTGGGGTGCCCGTCGGGCTGAGGTTCGCTCGAACGGTCGGCAACTGGGTCTGGATCGTGCGGAGGCGGCAGTTCAGTGGATCGGCGTCCAGGGCTTGGAGTGGTGCAGGGTGGTCCCGGAATTTTGATTTCATTGTAAGATGGAACAGCCTCCGGATGTGCTGGTGTTACATGTGGGAGGTAACGATTTTGGTGTTCGGGCATCACGGGATCTGATATGGGACATCAAAATTGACTTGCTGCGGTTGTGGAAGCAGTACCCGGGATTGATTATTGTGTGGTCCGACATAGTGGCCAGGTTGTCGTGGAGGGTGGCTCGGTCAGTAGACAAGGTTAATAAGGCCAGGGCTCAGGTGAACTGGGTGGTGGCGCGGTTTGTGACCAGGAATAGTGGGATTGTGGTGAGGCACAGGGAGTTGGAGTCGCCAAATTGACAATTTCGTAGGGGTGATGGTGTGCATCTCAACGACATCGGTTTGGATCTATGGGCGTTGGGCTTGCAGGATGGTGTGAAGCGAGCTTTTGGTGTGTGGCGGGTCCAGGCCATGTAATCTGTCATGTGGTCTGTCCTGTGGTGGGGGGTAGGTCTGGTCCAGAGGTTTGGAAGTGATTGGTAACTGGACCAGGAGTCATCGTCTTGGTATGGTGGCTCTCGGTTCCGGGATGTTGCAGGCACGGGCTTCTGCTAAAGTGTGGGGTGTCAATCCGTGGGTGATTGGTACATCATCCCTGGGTCGGTGTGTTGTGGCCAGGGATAGGGGGAGTAGTAGTTCATGGACTGGGCCTGCCCCGGGGGGTCATGTGGAAATGTATTGTCTATTGTTACCTTTATGTTGTTGGTTGGGGTCGCCCGGTGGACGGCGTCCCCAAGGTTTTAGTATGGAAATAATAGGCAATAAAAAGGCTGCTGTGGCCATTTGAACCAAGTCGCATGCAGTCCGTGTGTTTATTTACATATGTTAAGGGTTTGGTAACACAGACATCACGACTGGAAAATCCTCCCTCAGCTGGTCATGTGTTTAGGAGTTTTAGCCCTTCAGCAAAGGGGTTTACTTTATTGGGTTAACACCAGTTTAATTTCTGCAGGGAATTTGGTTGATTTTCCTTCCCAGAACCTTTTCCTCTCACATCTTCTAATTGTAGCTCTATTTAACTATTATTCTCTACCTTATATGAATGTGTTTTACTTTTCTAACTCTGCATTTTTTTTTATCTTCCTACACACTTTCCCCTTCTTTTGTTGGCAGTGTGTTGCAGCCTCCCTTCAGGTCCATCACGAGGAACAAGAAACCACTCCACAGCCTTTTAGGGAATCAGGTCTCAGGTGGGGTTTTCAGTTTTATGGCTAAGGTCTTTCTAGCCTTCTCTTTCTCTGGGGAGAAGTTGGATGCAGTGTCTCGCCGTATTAGATGCTCCCTTTTTCTGGTATCTATGTTAGAATGTTAATGTTCAGAACAATGTAGCCAGCCCATAGTGTGTTCTGGGGCATCAGCATGGATATAGTGAACACCTTGGCAGCACAATTACAAAATTTTTACTTGAAGGTTACAGATATCAAGCATCAACAACAGCTATAACATGGCCAGCTACAGAATGGCCAGCTGCTCCAAATGTCTTGGGCCAACAGAGCACCGTGGTTGAACCCAAGGTAAAGTTGCCGGATTAAGTTGACAGTAACAGAAGTAAGTTCTCAATCTTTTTTGCCTCGTGTAATTGACATTTTCTCCTATATCCTGACTCCTCTGTGTCTGAGATTCAGTGAGTGGGCATTGGTTTGTCTTTGCTCCATGGGGATAAACAGGCTTGGGAGTTTTCTTTGCTTAGGATTCTCCATTGTTGTCCTCTGTTGATGCATTTTTCACGACTCATGGCCCTGATAAAGTCGCTATGGCTGAATCCAATATCTGTAAATTGATTCAGGGAGGCCGTAGAGATGAGGACTACTGCTGAGTGTTTACATGCTGGGCAGTAGAGACCTCCTGGAATGAGCCCCTTCTTCGTCGTCAGTTCTGCCAGGGACTTCCAGGTAAAATTAAGGATATTATGGTCTGCAATACTTATCCGCAATCCGTGCAGGAGGCTTTGATACTTGCTTGTTTAGATATAAGGCCTGAGAAATGCAGATACATTTAACCCTTTCCTGACATTGGATATACCAGTACATCCCATTTTGTAGTGCGTTCCCACAGATGGATGTACTGGTTCGTCCTTGCAATCATGCGAGCACGGGAGCTGTGCATGCACAATTGCTGCTGGGAGCTCAACTTAAAGGGTTATTCCCATCTCCAAGATCCTATCCCAATATGTAGTAGGTGTAATAATAAAAAAAATAGCAAATGTCTCCAATTAGAAATGTAGTATAGTTCTTCTGATTCACTATATCACTTACCTCATATTAAGGGCATTGCAGGACCTTAGGTATCCATGGTTATGACCACGCATATAGTCATCATTAGTTAGTTGCTTGTGATCACAACCATGGATACCTAAGGTCCTGCAATGCCCCGAACAAGAGGTAAGCAACATAGTGAATCAGAAGAACTAATTGGGGGTATTTGCTACTACTATTATTATTATTATTATTATTATAATACCTACTGCATACTGGGATAGGATCTTGGAGATGGGAATACCTCTTTAAGTAATAGCCAAGTGCGGGCTATCACAGCCAGGGCGGGTGCTTGCATCACTTCTGTTTGTTTAACCCCCTAATAGCTGTGATAAACAGCAATTGCAGCATTTAGGAGGCTGGGAGAGGCAGTTCCCTCTCCATCCTCCTATAGGGACCCTCACAACGTGATCAGGGGGACCTGTTCATTGCCATGGCAACCAGAGGTTGTGATGACGACCTCCGGGTCAGCCAGCAATGGCATGTTGCACAACAAATGAAAATTCTGGCTATGTCTGGATGCACTAGTAGGGTCCAAACTCATAGAGACAAGTATAACCATGCACTCCAAAATGGTGAAAAAAATTCAAGTTTTATTTAATTCTATTTATACCAGTAGCCAGTCCAGGAAAAAAGATGTTTCAGTCTAGGTTCAGACCTTCCTCACTTAGAACTGGTAAAGATAAAATATGATCCATAAGTCAAGTTGATACAATGAAAAAAAATAAACAAAAATAAATTCATAGCCTTCATAGTATGTGACACAGATAACCAACAAAGAAATCAACAATGCATGAAACGAAGTAAAATTGTGTAGTAGGTAAGCAATTTATAAAAAGAGAACAAAAAGAAGAAAGAAAAAAGGAGGAACAAAAAGAAAAAAGGAGGAATAAAAGTGAGAAAAAAAGGGAGATGAAAAGAGGGAAAAGAAGAAAGAAATAAAGAAAGGAAAAAGGAAGAAAAAAAAGGAGGAAAAAATTTGAGAAAAGAGAAAAAACAAACAAATAAAAGTTAATGTCCCATAGGGGAACTAAGTAAAAAAGCTTTTTAAAAAACTTGAAATAATTGTAAAAATGTTTTAAAAAAATCTTGAAAAAAATAACAGCAAAAATGAAAAAATATTATACTAATAAACAGGTATGTAAAAACACTTATTTGCTATCACTACATTTGGAATAACTCGATCTATAAATCTGTGACACTAGTTAATCTCGACAGTGAACATCATAAAAAAACAAAATACTGAAAAAAAATTGGGCTTTTCCCTCAAACCTGCTAGAAAAAAGTGGAATAAAATCCAATCAAAAAGTTAAATGTAAATAAATATGTCCTCCCTGAAAAGGTAATCTTGTCTCACAAAACCGAGCTGCCATACAGCTGTGTCAGCAGAAAAATTAAAAAGCTATTGCTATCAGAATATAGCAATGTAAAAATCTATTTTTATTTCTACTTTTTTTTGTGTGAAGGAGGCAAAACTTTAAAAGAAACATATAAATGTGGTATCTCTGTAATTGTATTGACCCGAGAAATAAAGCTAGGTTATCACTTTTACCAAGCAATGAGCAACATAAAAAAAACTATTTCTGAATTACTGGTTTTTAATCATTCTGCCTCCCAAAAATTGTAAGACAAACCCTCTCTTAATCTGTTGGCAGAAGAAAAAAATATTGCTTTCAAAATATGGTGATGCAAAAACTTTTTTAAAGCCTTGATTAAGAGCGTGATAGTAGCCAAACCTAAAAATCCAATACAAACCTGGTATTGCAGTAATCACACGGATCCAAATAATAAAACTGTTTTGTCACTTATACCACAGGGTGAGTCGCATATAAAATAAATAAACCAAATCCTTGGCCTGCTGTATATGTTTCTTCTGCCTACCAAAGATCACAGTAAGGTTCGCCTCACATATATCCTGCACGCTACGCTGAGCGCTTACACCGGGTTTACATATAAATATTTGAAATATGTGATTCAGAGTAAAGCCCCAACAGAACAATCCCTATAATAAGGCAGATGGAGACATTGTAAACTGTCTCTCGCCTATGATCTGGCGGTGTCCGTCTTTTTAAACATTCATAAAAGTGCAGTTGGCCACAGTTTTGTGCACTTCTAAAAAAAAGGGCACAAAGGCTAGAGAGTCCAAAGTAACTCTGCTGCCTCATTATAGTGAATGGATCACTCGGTGATGTCAACTGAATCACATCATTCATCATTCGTAGATTTAGATGTAAACACCAAAGTAAGTTCTCAGTGTAGAGCACAGGATAAATGTGATCCAAAATGTCATGTAAATGTTCCCAATAAAAGCTCCAAGTCAATCCACAAAAGAAAAACAAGCTTCTACTCAGGTCCGTCATCTGTCAATGGAAATATAGGGGGCTATCAAGTTACTGGTAGCCCAAAGGCTATGGAAAAGCACCATGCTTACCCCAAAAAGAAACCCAGCAAAATCTGCACTCCCAAATCCAAATGCACACCTCCCTTTTGAGCCCCACAATGTGCCTTAACCATATCTAGTGTCCACATGTTTCTCATATGTGTAGTAAGGATAGCCGGCTTAATTTACTAGTTGCATGTCTCCAGAAGCACGAGCTAGGTACAATCTAAGGACACTACAATGTACAGGTACTAGAATGGCAGATTTGCAATTTTCACTAAGCAACATCCATTGCTGCTTGTTTCTGGAAACCATCCATGGAGTAAAAATAGTCACTACACCTGTCAATAAATTCACAGACGGGTGTCATTTCCAAAATGGGGACACTTGAGGAACAATACTTCTCTTCTGGTACTTAGGGGTGCTTAATTTGGACACTGCAAACTATTCTAGGAAAATCTGTGCTCCAAGGGTCAAATAGCGCTCCTTCCCTCCCTCGCAAGTCTTGCAGTGTGGCTAAGCAGTACTGTTCAGCCACATATGCGATATTGCTTCCTTCAGCAGAAACTGTGTGACACATTTTGATGAAATTACAACTCATTTTCCCTTGTGAAAATGTAAAATCTGGGTTTTAAATAATATTTTTTGGTAAAAAATGTAATTATTTTTTTCTTCACCTCCATATGGTAAATTCTGTGATATAGCTATGGTGTCAATATGATCACTGAACCACTAAATGAATTCATTAAGAGGTGTGTTTTGTAAAATGGGGTCATTTATGGGGATTCTTATGTTCTGGCACCCATGGGCTCTGCCAATTTGACATGGCACCTGCAAACCATAACAGCAATATCTGCAATATAATCTGGCACTCCTTCACTTCTGAGCTTTTCACTTTGCCTAAAAAGTCGTTCCCAATTACATGTAAGCAATCAGATGACTGCCTAAAGGGACTAGATAATGAATGAATACCGTAAAAACAAAATGCAAAGAACAACGATGGAATTGTGTTTGTTATACACATTATTAAATTAAACTGTGTGGAGTGGCAGCATTTGAATTTTTACCTCAGGTAGCAGAAAAGCTTGAATCTTCCATGATTGCATGCACCTATGTCAATCCTCATACAATGCTCTGGGCTTTATTAGGAACCCTTAACCATCCATCTAATGCTGAACAACATGGTCAACTTAGTTCTTAAGTTCCTACTGTGTTTCTCCAGGAATACCCCGTTAAGCCATTTGTTAGCAACCCTGTGGGTCAATATCTCTTGAAGGCCCTATTAAAAGTTTTGACACAACACCATACTTGATCAGAGTGCAGGATTGTAGTGCAATTTCATTAGATCCAACATAAAATGTTATCATAAGTACAAGCCTCTTTAGAAAGAGTTATTATACCTTCTGCTACAATCTGTGTGACAACCGGCCTCTCCTTAATGTACAAACAGTTTTTTGTTTCTTGTAGTAACCTGCCTTTGTCTGTCACTCATGTGGATTGACATATCATAATTGTGACGACATGGACTCTCATGGGTTAAAGTTTCTTAACATTCAGCCAGATGTATTGTTCTTTTGTGTATTACCTCATGTTTGCTTAGCTATTGTTTCTCCAGACCCTTCCAGTAATCATTGTAATGTAGTTGTGTATTGCTAATGTAATTACCTTAGTAACCATTGTCTAGTCGGAGACTTGCAGGCTCCATGTAGATATCCTCAGTCTTTCTACCCACATCATTTAAATGAACATTATCCATGCAGCTTGAAATTCATCCAATGGGAGAAGCAATCTTGTCCAACCAATCCGGTGAGGACGCAGTGTATCCAAGTGGAAGGCTGTGGCTATAAAAGGGATTTAAGTCACCAGGTTGTTGTTGATGGATGTGCATGATCCAGTCTAAACTCTTAGGAGCTGGCTAGAGGATCAGGATACCTTGTGGCTTCAATCTAGAGACTTCGGTTCCGATTGGAGACCATATCCACAGTCTGGGGATTTCGACTCCGGCTGCCAGGATTATATCATCATACCAGAGACTACTTAAGGAGGAAACCCAGGTTGGGACAAATCGGTCACCTGGTACAGACTTTGCAGACCTCAGCCAGTTTCCTAAATCTGGCGTTATTCCAGTCACGGTGGGTGCCCGCCGAAAGCAGGGTGCTGCTGGATTAGAGTAATTAGCCCTGGAACATCTGAGGCATGGACATTCTAAATCCCTGGTGAGCCAGCGGAAGGGTGAGACTCTGTTGCCTGTTACATTTGTGTGTTTTGCTGGTTATGTGTTATGTGCCATTAATATTTTGGGGATCCAATAAAGTCTAATTATTGTGGTTCCCTTACCCTGTGTTGTCTGAGTAGTGTTACGCCCACGGTTAAGGAGGTCATGCGTTCAGTTGGGATGAGCCCTGAGCCATGCTGTCCTTCTAAAGGCGGGTGGGCCAGAGGATGAGAGCACCCACTGAGCCCACAATAATACTATGCGATTGCTAATTTCAGGATTTTTAGAAATTGGTAGTGTTGCATTATAGTAAACAATGACTTTCAACCACTTTACATTCTAGGACTTATATATATGTCCTAGGTTGCCTGTCTCCCTTTAATGCAGGCTCACGCAGCGAGCCCACTTTGTTACTAGCACATATCTGCTGATCTTATCAGCAGACATGTGTAGCTAACAGGTGCAGATGGATCTCCGACCCACCCGTGCCTGATAACTCCTTAGATTGCGCTGTCAAACTCTGACAGCGCGAGCTAACATGCTCCAGCAGGAATTGCGCCGTTCCCTTCCGCCATCGGTGGCTCCCGTCACACGATCACGAGGTGCCAATTGGTTGCCATGACAGCACAAGGTCACTTCCTGTGAATGCCGGCAGTGAGCCAGCATTAACAGGAGATCAGCATTTCTGCTGATCAAAGGGATACTGACATATTGTCGCATATACAGAAATGCCTTATCTATCAAAATATAAAATCGAAAAATCTGATCGGGTGTAAAAAGAAAAAAAAAATCAAAACTCCAGAATTATGTTTTTTAAAGGGGTTAAAGGTGTGATTTCTTTTCAGAAAACCTTTTCCTGCCAGCTGAGTTAATTCTAAACAAACCCAAACTTTTCTTTACTTACTTTCCCCAGTAAAAGTACTGTGTATCCGGAACTGACCTGATATCTGCTGTTTGGCTGCATCAGTGACGTTATTTTGATAGCGCTGCAGCCAATCACTGTTCAGTGATTGGTTACAGCACAGTCAAAGTGACGTCAGTGATGAAACCTATACACAATCACTAAAACAGCACCAAAGACACAGAAAGGGATCCTGGGAGGGTAATTAAAGCTAAGCTGACAGGCAACAGTTTTCTGAAAGTGAAAAACGCTCTTAAGTCCTCATACTTTTTTTATATTGCATTATGCTGTTTGTAAAACACATTTCTAAAAGGAGAACAGAGACATTCTAAATATCAGTATCTTTAATTTGACTGTTTATTTTAGTATACACAGTAAATTGCTAGACATAAATGGCCCACTGGAAATAATGTCGTTCTTACATACTTGTATCATTTGTGATGAGGTGCAACAATAAAACCTTTTAGTAATTAAACTATGTTTCTGGTGAATTTTAATTTTGAACATTTGGTTTTCTTAGAAACTAATTGGCCAATTGCAATTAGATAGCTCCTATCTTTGTAATTACTTTATGACTTAAAATATTTAAGCTGTCGTGATGTGTTCTGCTGATGTTGATTAAAATAATTGTGTGTAGAGATTTTTAAGCATGTAACAAGAGTAATATGTAAAATTATAGGCTGAAACTTCTAAGTTAATTACAACATACCATATGAACAATGTACATGTTGGATTCCAAGAGCAATCAGTTTCACTGTAATTTTTTTCTTATCTAACTCCTCATCTGTTTAAAAATATCGTAGTCTTTCTTTTTAATTTACTATAATTTATCGACACTGGGGTACTGCATACCTTATATAATTTATATTTGTGTAGGATTAAAGGGGTTGTCTAGTCTCAAATGAAAAGTATGGAGTCATGTGAAGCTGAATTTTGACAGTGTGGCATTGTGATGCCCCTGAACTAGTCAGGGTGTCACAGGGTACTGCACTCTCTATCCTTTGGTGCAGTACTCAACCCCTCATGGTTCTGGAATCCTGACTTTTGTGTTGCTCCATCAGCATTCAAATCCAAGTTACCTTACACCACACCCTGTCAGGCACACTAGTGGGTGGTCTATCTGGAATAGGGCCACCCGCCTAGGAATCAGGCAGACTTGTAGGAGGGACTTAGGTCAGTTCAGTGTCAGCTTTCAGAGAGAGAGGAGCTGAAGTGGCAACTCCTGGGCAGCTGGGAGAGCAGTTGAGTGTTAGCCCTCAGAGAGTGAGGAGCTAAGGGGAGTTGGAGCTCCCTGGGAGACGTTGGCTAGGTCGCAGACCGTGGTCTGGGACCAGAGGAGTCGGAGACCCGGTTGCAGGGTATTGGAGAAAGGAGCCAGACTTACTTTTGGAGAACGGTTGGCACTGGAGTACCTAGTAACCGAACCGGTACCAAGCACGGCGGGGTACTGGTCTGGACCCTAGATCAGGGAGTAGCATCACACAAGCTGATAATTAACCTGTGGAGAATAGTATCTCTATGAACTGCCCCAAGAGCTCAGAGATCGAAGGCATCAACACAACTACGGGGATAGGGCTTTCCAACCCATGCAGCCCACTGAAATCCCAAGTGTCAGCCATCGAGAGCGCAACTCCTCTACCTAAGCATAGGGAGCGGGACCCTGAAAGCTTCAGGCCAAGGGGTCAAAGAGAACATCTAACACTAGTGCATGGAGGCAAGGTACTGACCACCCACAACACCAAAGGGAGCGGACTCCCAGACGAGCTCCCCCACAGAGGCAGCGGCACCCAGAGACTTGGTTTACCTTTGTGTCAGAGTCTGCTATGCGGTCACATCACTACCAACACTGCCTGAGTAAGTACATGGTCCTCCCCTGCTCCCAACCAGCGCTGCGCTCCCCTACACCTCCACCATCCAGAGTCCCAGGACCTCCCCTACTCGTGGAAGGAGTGTCATCTGGCTTCCCCACTCCATCTCCCCCAGGTACTCCGATCGGCAGTGGCTGTACTCCCCTTTCCGCAAACCACGGGTGGCGTCACAAACTCTTAATCCCTGTAAATACACTCCCTTTTCATTTGAAGTGGCCGTGAGCCCCCGGGTCCGGAGACCCTTGAGCCACAACAGACCCCGGATCTGAGCGGTTCGACCGCTGCTTGGGCGGCACCGAATGCTCACAATGTTAGGAATACCTTATATGCTCTGATCGAGTGAGTGG
The DNA here is from genome assembly GCF_048569485.1 of Anomaloglossus baeobatrachus. Taxonomy (NCBI): domain Eukaryota; kingdom Metazoa; phylum Chordata; class Amphibia; order Anura; family Aromobatidae; genus Anomaloglossus; species Anomaloglossus baeobatrachus. Next base: position 306,059,712 of record NC_134357.1, on the reverse strand, counting down.
TCACATGCCAACTAGACTCACCCTGCTTCTCTCAATATAAGAGAATGGGGGGATGAGGCTAATTAGTATGTGAAGCAAATTATCCAAATCCTATATGTGATCACGTGACCACCCAATCAGGGCAGATAGAAGAGTCTTGACAATGTGCATACTGCACACTATCATGATTTGCTTTTTTTTCAGTACAGGCAATCCCTGTAAAAGGAGCCTTTCGACTAATTAATGCTATCCAAATCACAATTGCGGCCAGTTATAGATTTCTCTGAAATGCTTTGGCATGTTTATACTTTAAAGAGCTGATTGGGACTAGAGCCTTTTTTTCAGTGGCACTGTAGGTTATAAACAGGTCACTCTCCCCTCTAGCTGGGAGAAGCTTGCTGTTGAGAGTGCCAAATTAGTCATGTTTCTGATTTTGGTTCAAAGCAGCAAAAGTGCAGCAAAAATGGAGTGGTTGGATTTTTGTACTTTTTCATGACTTTCAATCGTGGAAAAAAATGCTGCACAAAATGCTGAAAAAAGGACATGCTGCTGCTTAAAAAAACATGAGTTCCATTTCAATCAGAAAAAAAGCAAGTACGGCATATGCATAAGATTTCTGAAATGTCATAGCTATTGCTGGTGGAGTAAAAAGCAACTTTTAATTTGCATACAACTTGTGAGAAAATGCAGCAAAATCCTGCATTTACCAGGATATAAAAGACTTACCTGTCTACGCATAAGAGTAAAGGGGGCTTTACACGCTACGATATTGTTAATGTTTTATCGTCGGGGTCACGTCGTTAGTGACGCACATCCGGCTCCGTTACCGACATCGCAGCATGTGACACTTATGTGCAACCTAAAACGATCGCAAAAGCGGCCAAAATCGTTTGCCGCGGAGAGGTCGTCCTAAAACAAAAAATCGTTTACCTCTCATTAGCGATGTTGTTCCTCGTTCCTGCGGCAGCACACGTCGCTGTGTGTGACACCGCAGGAGCGAGGAACATCTCCTTACCTGCCTCCACCGGCAATGCGGAAGGAAGGAGGTGGGCGGGATGTTTACTTCCCGCTCATCTCCGCCCCTCTGCTTCTATTGGATGGCTGCCGTGTGACGTCGCTGTGACACCGCATGACCCGCCCCCTTAGAAAGGAGGCGGATCGCCGTCCAGAGCGACGTCGCAGGACAGGTAAGCCGTGTGACGGGGAGCGCGATTTTGTGCGCGACGGGCAGCGATATGCCCGTGTCGCACAAACGATGGGGGTAGGTACGCACGCTAGCGATATCGGTACCGATATCGCTACCGTGTAAAGCCCCCTTAAGAGTACATACTGGACTGGTTGTCAGACTGAAGATCATCAGGCAAGTACAAATGCATCTCAATAAATTAGAATATGACCAAAAAGTTAATTTATTGCAGTAATTCAATACAGAAAGGGAAACACATATATTATATAGTCATTACACACAGAGTGAGCTATTCCAGGTGTTTATTTTTGTTAGGCCATGTTCTCACTTTGCTTTTTTTCATACGTTTCCGCTGCGTTTTGAACTGCAGCGTTTTAATGCCAAAATGCATGCATTTTGATTTTCAAGCAAAGTCTATGGGAAATACGGCTTTCTTGTGCGCACAATGCTGTTAAAAATGCAGCGTTTTAGTTGCAGAAAATTTGTCAAAAACTCAGCATTTAAAGAAGCAGCATGTCAATTGTTTTTGCCATTTTGGCATCATTTTGCTAACATTAGAGTCAATGAGAACTTTCAAAACGCATCCTAAATCAAAATCCCAGCGTTTCACATGCTTTTTTGATGCAGAAAGCATGATTTTTAGACAAAATAAACGTATGCGTTTTTTACATTATATTAAGGGCATGATATGTCCCTTTACACACACATATAGTCAGACAATTAAATTAATGAAAATCCATAATTTAACGTTATTTTATACATAAATATTAGAACACAGTATAATTTTAATAAAATAAGCCATTTTGTGTATGATTTTACTCATGATATTTGTTATCATTTTTTTCCTTTTTTTTCATAGTGTTTGTATGTTTAAACTTTATTTAGTAGTGTATTTGTATTCAAAACGCACCTGACTTTAAGCAAGGAAAAAGCATGTAAATCGCGGTAAAAACGCAGTAAAAACGCGGTAAAAACGCAAGCGTATTTTTAGCGTTTTTGTGGTCAAAACCAAATTTGACAAAGATAATTTCAGTCAGAAGATGCATTTAGAACTGCAACAAACTCTACGCAAAGTGCGCCCATAGCCTTAAAGTTGATGAATATGGCTTACAGCCAATGAAAACCCAAAAGTCATTGTCTCAGAAAATTAGAATAATTACCACAAAACAACTGCAAAGGCTTCCTAAGTGTTTAAAATGGTCCCTTAGTATGGTTCAGTAGGCTACACAATCATGGGGAAGACTGCTGACTTGACAGATGTCCAGAAGGTAGTCATTGACACACTCCATAAGGAGGGTAAGCAACAGAAGGTCATTGCTAGATGACCAGGGCCTTGGGTGGTGAGTTGTTTAAAAGCTTTTCTGTGCCTTCCACCTGACCTGCGTCTGAAGGAGAAAATAACATAGGAGTCGTGCGCACTGCATGCAGTCAATGCCGCTGACCTGATTAGCGCCTTTCACTGATTAGTGAAATATATATATATATATATATATATATATATATATATATATATATATATATAAAAAATCTGTTTCTAAGAGGATCTTTTGAAACCTTTCCCACCACAGCCAAAATTAGTTTTTGTTCTTCACTTTTAATCTCTCCAACTTCCAAGAGTCAGAATATTTTTATTTTCTAGCAACATAGCCATATGAGGGTTTGTTTTTTCAGGATTAGTTTTAGTTCTAAATCATACCATCCATTTTACTATATAATCTAGTGAAAAACAGAAAAAAAAACCTAAAACTTGTAGAGGTTTTGTTGTTTTTTTTTGTAGTGATGAAAAAATTCAAAAGTGTGCATAAAAAATGACTTGTTTTGCCATTTAGGAGCTAAATATTTTTTAGTGTTCCATAAATGGGCTGTATGAGGTCTTGTTTTCATATGTATATTTAATTGTCATTTTTATTGAAACCCTTTTTGGCTAGATATGACATTTTGATTCCTTTTTTTGCCCTTTTATTTTTTAAAAACTTCAATTTTGACATTTCAGGTTTTTTTCGGTTGCTTACTGTATGGTTAATTAGTGTTAGATTTCTATAGATTTTTATACATCGGACTTATTTTGGTCATGTCAATCGGAAATATTTATTTATTTTTAAATGAAGGAGGGGGAGGTTGAAAAATTTTTTTTTTATTCTTTTTAAAGTATGTTTCTTTATCCCATAAGGGACTTGAACCTGCAATCATTTGATTACTTGATCCATATACTGCAATACTAATGTATTGATGTTGATAGAGGAAATGATGCTGATTGGAGGAAAAAGTTGGCATTAGGGCGCTTTTCCATCTGCAATTTTCTTGTGTGAGTGCGATCCGATGCAAAATCGGATTGCACTCGCACCAGTGTTAAACTATGTGACCATGCCATCCTGGGCGTTTTTTCTCCACGTGATTCGTACTCATCGTGAAATCGCAGCATGCTGCGATTGTTAATGAGACTTAGCTCTCGCACCCCCATGCAACCCTATGGGAAAAATATCGCAATACGGATGGCATACGCATGTCATACGGATAATGGTATGAATAATCTACAGAATCGCATACCACTCGTACAGCACTCGCATAGCACTTGCATGACACTTGCATGTCATACGAATGCTAGGTGAGAAAAAAAACGCAGACCATACGCATGACATTTCTAAAAAGAATAAAGAGTGTATCGAATTCCAAATCATCATGAATGACCCTTACCGCCTTCTTGTTCTTTTTTGTTGTTAAAGACAGAAGACAATTCCCAGTTTAAGATATTTTTGTAGGTTATAGCAGACATCTATTTTATTAGCATTATTATACCACTGGGTAAGGTCTTTCTCTTTTTCCTACTCTTCTTCTAAAGATGGTAAGTTTAGACAGGCTATTCCATGTCCCTGCAGGCACCTAACTCAAATTCCTTAAAGGAAAAACCTGTAGAACAGCAAAAATAGAAAAATCGATGCACCAGCCTATGATAAATTTACACATGAATACATCTCACTGCTTCTGCTTTGCTGAAGAACTCTGGCAAGGATTTTGTTTCTGATATACAAAGTCACCTGTATGTTGCTATCAATTTGGTATTGTTACATAAAAGTTCTAATTTTTCTAAAATAGTGGATGATATGTAAGATACTTTTCCTTTATCAATGCAAAATAAACAAACATCTATGCATAGACTAAGATTTATTGCTTATATATACAGTGGAACCTTGGATTAAGAGTAACTTGGCTTGAGAGTGTTTTGCAAGACAAGCAAAGCTTTTTACACATTTGTAACTTGGTTTAAGAGCAATGATTTGCAATAAGAGCAAATACTCACCGTGTACACTTCTGGTTCTGTCCTTTCACCGCGCTCTGACTCGCTTTGGAGGTAACTTTCTGTCCATATGTACTGTTTACTGTATACTGTATACATTGTACAGTACAGTATATACTAGATATCATGTTTATCAATTTGCATTTGTGGATACAGTATTGTACTCTCTTTAGGCTAACCAGTACAGCATATTTCTTATACTGTATCTCTCACACACCAACAATTCTATTGTAAGCTAACATGCAGTGTAATTTGGTTTACATGCTTTTTACTGTGCAGTATTTTGTATTACTGTTCTGTAATAATTTGATATGAATACAGTACATTATTTTGTATTACTTTAATACATTTGTATAAATACAGTAAATATTTTTAGGTTGTGGAACGAATGATCTGTTTCAATTATTTCCTATGGGAAAATTTACTTTGATATAAGAATAACTTGGTTTAAGAGTGCACTCCCGAAACCAATTATGCTCGTAATCCAAGGTTCCACTGTACCATCATATTCCATAGCACTTTACAGATGTTATCACTATCCCCATAGGGGCTCATAATCTAAATTCCCTATCAGGATGTGTTAAGAGTGTGGAAAGTAACCTACTCAAATAAAGAGAGAACATACAAACTCTGTGCATGCTGTCCTTGGTGAATTTAAAGCTAGGACCCCAGCGCTGCTAATCAATAGCACTGAGGCACAGTATTTTTTTGGGCTATACAGAGATTGGACAGGCATATGTGCCTCAATGATTAGAGACTACAAACAGTATGTCAATTTCTATTCAATTTTTGCCAAATATTTTATCAATAGGGTGAGATCAATTAAAGGGGTTGTCCCTAATTGTATAACCCCTTCTCATTCCCTATATTTGCTCCCAATAAAATAACAACACTTATACTCACATCCGTTGCCGGAGCAGTTCCTCTCCTGGGGATTACATGACATTATGTCATGTGTTCCCTCTGGCCAATCAGTGCTAGCTTCACTCTCCCCGCCTTTGGGCAAATCACAGCGAGGAAGTGAAAGAGCAGCAGCTCTCGCTTTCTATAGATGCATGTGATTCGTATAAAGGTGGGGAAAAGTGAAACCAACACAGAATGGACAGAGGGAACAAATGACATAATGTCATGCAATCCCTAGGATAGGCAATGGGGACAATGATGAAATGGCACTGGTGCCAGAAGTGTTATTTTACTGGGGGCAAACAAAGCAGCACTCCAGTTTTTCTGATACAGTGAAGCAAACGCTTCACTTACACAACCATCCACAGTCTAGGTTTCATTTCTAAAGTAGAATATAGAATGAAAGCTGTGCTGAGATTGGTTGCTTTGGGCAGTAAAGTCAGTTTTTCTTTTTTTCTTCTATCGTCAGCTAAAACCGAAGTCAGACGGGAAGAGGGGAGAGGATCTTGTGCAGTTGTTACTGAGGAAGGATAGAGCAAATTATTTTGCTGGGCTATTGTTAGTCAGATAGCATTTCAAAAAAAAAATTGTGGATTGCCACTTGCAGAACAAGTTGTAGTTTTGAATGACACCATTAATTACATTTTATAACATACCAGTGACAGACACAAAAGAGGTTCCCTGTGCAAGAACAGTATATGCACCCTTTGCAGTCCAAGAACTACTTATAATGTGCAATTTCACCTTCTTTGGAGGTGAAAATGGGCCCCTTTTAGCTCCTGACCCTTGTGTGACTGCATAGATTACCCCAATGATATGTCTGCCCCTGTAGTGTACTGAGGAGGGGGGCCGGAATTCCCAATAGGGTGGAACTGAAAAAAACACAAATCCATAACTGTTTTTTGGGTTTTAACACTGCCCTTATTGCACTGAAAAAAATCCTTGACAATATGATTATTCAGGTCAGTACGATGACAGCAATACCAAGCTTAGTGCTTCAAAAAAATTGTTTCCGAGATCTGCAGCTTTTCTATTTTTCTGTTGAAGGAACTTTGTAAGGGAATTACAGGGTTTTTTGCTTTCTGAGCTGTAAATTTTATTGATACTATTTTGGGATACATACGATGTTTCAGTCTATTTTTATTGTAAAAAAATAAAAATCAAAACAGCTTTTCTGGAGTTTCATTTTTTTGGGCATTTAACGTGCGGTTTGAAGTGTAACCGTCGTTTTAATTTTTATTTCCTAAATCAATAGTACACATGAAAATAGGCAACTTTGTAATATAGCTTATCAGTCACATTTGCATTTTTCTCAGGCAGAATTGGTCAGTCATTATCAAAAGTCTCAACTCTGTAGTAAAATCTGTATTCAATGAAGACTTTCCCATTACTGAGATAGGAGATTGCAGTGGTTATTGATGGGAGAAGGAGGAGCTAGATTCAGAGGGAGGAGATACATGCAGAGGGAGGAGCTACAGGCAGAGCTCCGCTCCCTCTTCTATCTACATAGAATCTCATCAATAACTTCTGCCATTTTGATCCTCCTACCAGTCCCTGTAGCCAATGAAGGCTGGCTTATGTCCATATATATAACCCTTACCTCTGTGGGACATCCTCTTCCCCCCATGGTATTTGGGATCTGGTGGCACGATTTTGAAACCGTCCCTCCCCATGTAACTGTTCGTAAACACTATTGTTATATGATACTCATACCTGTTTCTTATCTGTTAACAGTTACTGCATTTATGCACTTCAAATCACAGCAGCGTTAAAAAAATGGAGAATGGTGAGAGAACGGAGTTCCATGCTGTCGTTTTGAGCATTGTTATCCCTTCTTATCTTGGAGATCTGTTTGTTTGTTTGCAAGTATGTTTTTTAATAAGTTTTGAGTAAAGCTGTGACCAATATCCATCCAAATTACAGTGTGAGGTGTCTTGTTTTTGCGATGCGGGGTGAAGGGAGGGATTGGTTTGGTGTCATACACACAGTCTTGTGCTTCTAAGGTCAGTGACTTAGATGAACTTTTTGAGTTCTTGTTGATGAATCTTTTGAGTGCATGTTAAGGGCACTTTACACACAGCGACATCGCTAGCGATGTCGCTCGTGAAAGTGTGGCACCCCTGACCTGGTTAGGCGCCACTGAGTACTGCACTCAGGCTGAGTGAGTACAAAACAGGTAATCCTGAAGGCTGACCAGGGTGTGGACTCACGGGCATATAGTAACCAGGTCGCCCACATTGACCTTTGAGGGGACCCCTGGGGGATCCAGGAGGGGGTGTGGCCTCCATCTCCACTCAAGGGGTGTGGTAGAGAGGCTGGTTGCTAAGTTGCGGAGGCAGGCACAGAGGGGAGAAAGTAGTGAGCCAGTCAGTTAGTGAAGCCGAGGGAGAGAGAGCAATCGCAGAGAGAGAACCTGCGGGCTGTCAATAATAAGACACCGCAGGTGTAGTGGCTGCCGGCGGGGGAGAATGGCTACCTTGCAGTGCCGCCTGAAAACCACCTAGGGCCGGAGTAAGGGGACTGCCTGGTGGACCAGGCCCGCACAGGGTTACAGGTCCCCAGGGCAGGGGCCCATTGAGTTGGCCTGCTAAACCTGCAGGTTAGGGCACTTCATGCCATTCACCAAACCAACACAGAGTCCGCAGCCATGTAGCAACAAGAGGGCCCATAAGTGACAAGAGGCAAGCAGCCGGAGTTACTTGGTCCAGGCTACAAACAAACGGGCCGAAAAGGGGAGAACAGGCGGAAGCAACTTCCCTGGGTGACCCCGTAGGACTTCAAGTCTGGGTCACCACAAAAACAAGAGGGCTAGGAAGGCGCGTCAGAAGCCACCCCTAAGTCAGCCTGAAGGAGCCTGGTTCCCCTCTTGGAGCATCACAGCATCGCCCGGGTTGACTCACAGCTACAATCTGAAAGTGAGAAAAAACCCTGAAAGACATTGCTGTCTTATGTGTGAGTTCTTCTGCGACCTGTAGTACTACACACTTATACTGGGCCCTGGGGCCAGCCTCACTCTCGAGAGGCTACAATATCTGACTGCATCTAACATCAGCCCCAGGCGTCCCCTAAACTGCAGTGGCGGTCATCCCCTGATCGCAAATACCGAGAGTGGCGTCACGAATTCCCCATTGAAGTTAACCTACCTGTGACCAGAAGATTTCCAAGCCCGTGGAGACCCAACGGCAACCTGCACCTGAAGGTAATGCGGGGCTACACACATTTCTGGCGTCACGAACAGGATAAGGACTAGACCTGTTAAGACAGTTGACCATGTGCCTTGGCAGTCCGTTCGAAAAATTTGAAGCGCCGCCATATTGCCACCATGGAAAGCGTGCCAAGGAACAACAGCAGCCTGCGCTAGAAGAAGTAACCGCCCACGAAGAGATGTGGCTACCCAGAGAACTTCTGCAGTGTTCTGACCTCGTGAGTGATGGGAGTGGATCTGACCTTACCCGACGGAGATGTTCAAGGCTGGTGGAAGAGGAAGGACAAGTCACGAGTCTGCTGCTAGAGGCAAAGCTGAGAGAGGACCTGGTGAGCAGCGACAATGCAGGAAGAATGGCGTCTGCACGCAGTGACCCAGAGCCAGGCTCCGCTGCCTGGTGGGACTGGGAGCTTGCCCAGATTTGCGACCAGCTGGAAGCCCGAGTCATGCAGCAGATAAGGGAGGGACGTACAGAACTTCGGGAGATGGCTGGAGCGGTTCGGGTCTATGAGAGGTGGACCGCACGACAAGTGCCACACCGGGCGGCGACCACCCAGACCCCAAAGCTGATGCCTATGGGTGAGTTCCGTGTTGCATCTACCCGCTCGAATGCACCGACCCCGCCGGCGCTGCTACAACCGGAGGCCACTGCGATGCTTGCGGTGCGCCATGCTGCCACGCCCGCTGTGATCCCTGCTGCGATCCCGAAGGCGACGCCCGCGAAGATCCCTGCTGCGATTTAGGAGGCGATGCCCACCACGATCTATGCTGCAAAGCCCGTGGTTCCTGCTGAGACGCCTAGTGCAGCCACGCCACGTCCGGCCAGACCAGACCAGGCCGCAACAGCGACGCCACGCCTGACCTGCAAAGACCAGGCCGCAGTTTTACCTACCCATGTCTGTGAGGCAGAAGCAGTCGCCGCACCCCAGCCGCCGACTGAAGAACCGGGTTTTGTGTCCCCGCCGGGAGAAGACCCTGCGTTTCTGAAATTTAAAGCTGAGCTGAGTGCGCGGTTCCCAAAGGACTTGGTGGACCGCTACCTCATTCCCAGGTAGTCACCCAGACATGGGGCAGTTCCAGCAGTTGCCATGTCTAAGAAGAGCCCTACCCTGGCCTGCTGAAGAAAGCCTGTCCCCAGCGCTAAGATGTTGCCTTACTCCCGCTGGGATGAAGAGAGCCCGACACCCCCTGCTGAGGAAGAAGCACTGGCCATCATGATGCCCGGCATGTATGTCACCTGGGAGCCCGCAGGCAGAGAGGTGGCAGTAAAACAGAGTCCAGCCAGCAGAGCACGGCGCCGCGCCAGAGCAAGACCACCCCCTGTGCAGCATTCCCCAGACCGGCAGAAGTAAGATGTGACAGCCCGGGATTTGGAGGAGAAACAGACGCTCAGGAAAGCCCGCCACCCGGTTAGAGGTCCTCTCTACGGGGGAGTAGTGGAGGGGTTCAGCCTAAAAACTGGTTACGGCTTTATTGTAGCGCCCGATGTAAAGGAGGGCATTTTTGTCAGCAGGAGAGATGTCCGTTCCCACCTGCCCTGAGGACACCCTGGCCAAGATTTGCATATGGGAGACCTGGTCGAGTTTACCAAGCACCAAGGTGAACGCGGCTGGTATGTGGTGCCATGACCCAGGAATCCTTGCTGCAGCCCTGCTGTCCCAACCCTACAAGACAAAGACCATGAAAGAGACAAAGGAACAGAAACAGATCAGGATAAAGAAAAAGACAAAGGAGACACAACTACAGATGAAGACAAAGACACAGAAACCTCCAGGTGTCAGAGCCCTACAGGCAAAAGCCCTGGTTGTACAAGGAGAGAGTTTATGTAAAGCAAGAACAGCAAGAAGTTACAAGTTCCCAGTTTTGCAACGTTAAAGAAAAGTTTAAGATTACATGCCCACATGAACTAATGTGAGAACTCTTTAAAAATTCTGCACCTGGTTTGTGCACTTTTTAAAATAAAAAAAGACTATAAGGCTATGAACTGGCTATAGCCACAAACTCTCGCAGTGTTTATAGTTACCCCAGTGGTACCAGCAACAGAGCACGCCTGTTTATGGGGCCTGGCTCTGCACCACCAGGAAGCACGCCTGTGATGACGCTTGCGGTCTTAAAGCCAAGAGCATGCCTGTTTATGGGGCCTGGCTCGTCTGCGACCAGAGAGCACACCTGTTTATGGGGCTTGGCTCTCCACCACAAAAGAAGCAACACCAACTGAGAAAGCCGCCTCTACATCCTGCCAGAAGAGGCCGAAGACGCGGCTCCACAGGAGAGGGGCTTGCTTTCAACCACCAGCCCTAGGAGAGGAAGATTGGAGGAAAGGTCTGGGGAAATAGATGGCCCAGACCTGGTTGCTAAAAGGACCGGTGACCTGCCTCCTGAGAGGGTTTTGGGTGGGTAACGGACTTGTGGGTGGAGGGTGGTGATGTATGGTACCTGGTGTGGTTTTACAGTGTTTTTGCAATGCTTTTACATGTTTTACTGTTTTAAATGTTTTTCACTTTAAATGTTTTGCCTTTGCAGCCCGAGGACGTGCTGTTGATAACTAAGGGGGAATGTGGCGCCCCTGACCTGGTCAGGCGCCACTGAGTACTGCACTCAGGCTGAGTCAGTATAAAACAGGTAATCCTCAAGGCTGACCAGGGTGTGGACTCACGGGCACATAGTAACCAGGTCTCCCACATTGACCTTTGAGGGGACCCCTGGGGGATCCAGGAGGGGGCATGGCCTCCATCTCCACTCAAGGGATGTGGTAGAGAGGCTGGTTGCTAAGTTGCGGAGGCAGGCACAGAGGGGAGGAAGTAGTGAGCCAGTTAGTTAGTGAAGCAGAGGGAGAGAGAACAGTCACAGAGAGAGAGCCTGCGGGCTGTCAATAGTTGGACACCGCACGTGTAGTGGCTGCTGGCGGGGAAGAACGGCTACCTTGCAGTGCCGCCTGAAAACCACCTAGGGCCGGAGTGCTTAGAGGTGGCTGAGTAAGGGGACTGCCTGGTGGACCAGGCCCGCACGGGGTTACAGGTCCCCAGGGCAGGGGCCCATTGAGTTGGCCTGCTAAAAATGCAGGTGAGGGCACTTCATGCCCCCTTCACCAAACCAACACAGAGTCCACAGCCATGTAGCAATGAGAGGGCCCATAACTGACAAGAGGCAAGCAGCCGGAGTTACTTGGTCCAGGCTACTAGCAAATGGGCCGAAAAGGGGAGAACAGGCGGAAGCAACTTCCCTGGGTGACCCCGTAGGACTTCAAGTCTGGGTCACCACAAAAACAAGAGGGCTAGGAAGGCGAGTCAGCAGCCACCCCTAAGTCAGCCTGAAGGAGCCTGGTTCCCCTCTTGGAGCATCACAGCATCGCCCGGATTGACTCACAGCTACCATCTGAAAGTGAGAAAAAACCCTGAAAGACATTGCTGTCTTGTGTGTGAGTTCTTCTGCAACCTGTGGTACTACACACTTACACTGGGCCCTGGGGCCAGCCTCACTCTCGGTAGGTTACAACATCTGACTGCATCTAACATCAGCCCCAGACGTCCCCTAAACTGCAGTGGCGGTCATCCCCTGATCGCAAATATCGAAAGTGGCGTCACGAATTCCCCATTGAAGTTAACCTACCTGTGACCAAAAGATTTCCAAGGCCGTGGAGACCCAGCGGCGACCTGCACCTGAAAGTAATACGTGACTACACAAAAGAACCCGCCCCCGTCGTTTGTGCGTCACGGGCAAATCGCTGCCCGTGCCGCACAATATCGCTAGTGCTCGTCACACGAACTTACCTGCCTAACGACGTCGCTATGGCCAGCGAACTGCCTCTTTTCTAAGGGGGCATTTCGTGTGGCATCACTGTGACATCACACAGCAGGCGTCCAATAGAAGTGGAGGGGTGGAGAGCAGCCGAATGATAGTGATGCTCACCTCGTTGCCTGAGGACGCAGGTACGGTATTGTTCGTCGTTCCTGGGGTGTCACACATAGCAATGTGTGCTGCCTCAAGAACGATGAACAACCTGCGTCCTGCACCATCAACGATATTTGGGATTTGAACGACGTGAATTTGAACGATCAACGATTAGGTGAGTATTTTTGATCGTTAGTAGTCGCGCGTACGTGTCACACGCAACGACGTCGCTAATGAGGCCGGATGTGCGTCACGAATTCCGTGACCCCAGCGACATCTCGTTAGCGATGTCGTTGCGTGTAAAGCCCCCTTTACTAAATTCTATGGAGACCTTATATACACGTTGAAGGATTTACAACTAAGAATACTTGGTAACATCAATAAATTCTGTAATTAAACCATTATGTTAATTCACTATAATTGGGGCATTTATACCAATTCTTTCAGTCTTGATTTTGTGATTTACTGTACATTTTATCTATTTTATGTAATTTATTAGCTAAAATGTAGCAGTTTTCTAAAAATATTTCAAGTGAATGAAGATTTCTGAAAGTTTACCCTTGCAGCATTATTCAAGTGTAGTAATTAAGCATTATACATAGAGAAACCAGCAAAGCTATGAATATTATGACATCCAGAGAAGTAGCGGCAAGGCTGCTAATATACAAAACTGCTTTATGTGGTTGGTAAAATTGCAGCCTACAGCAACTTGTCTCTGATTTGTTGTGTTCAATGCCCTTTCCATATAATGGTGAAGTCAAGCTTAAGATATACAGATAATTGTTATAGTTTCAAGTCTTTTCTAATGTGGGTTCACCAGGGGTGCGCACAGAAGACAAAGGCAAAAAAGAAACAGTCATACCAAGTAAATCCAAATAAGTGCTATTTGGCTGTATGTACGTAGAGGTACTTGTGGGTTAACTTAAAAGTTTCACACTGGATTTTCCAGTATTTACTTAAAAATACAATTTTTACAATTCACCTTACTATTTTATTTGCACAGGGAACACAAAGCCCCAGTTCTTTGGTCAGCATGTGTTCCAACAATTAGATCCCAACTGATTATACATTTATCACCTATCCTCTGGATAATTTTATATGTTATGAATGGGATAAGCAACCTCAATGTATTGGAGAAGGGCCGTCTGTGGTGTCCGGGCATTGCTAAGAATGTCACAGGTATTGAGAACAGAAATTTATTTAAAGACAACGTGTTTTGGAATTTGATCAATTCCTTCTTTGGGTACTCCATTATTACACCTAATGAATGAAGGAGCTGATCCAACTCCGAAAACCGTTGTTTTGAAATAAATCCCTTTCCTCAATACCTTTGACATCCTTGGCAGTGCTTAGACACCACCATCGATCTGTCTCCAATATTTTGCATGTTCCTCTCCACCCAAGCGGGTCTGAGTTGAGCAGCCGGAGCAGCAGCCTTCCAGTGATTGCCTCTAAACGTATAATGGAGTTGTGTACACACGTTTCCCCCAGCTTAGTGGTTCACATTCTATCACTTCCCCTGTGTTTTCACATGGGGAGTGCCTTATTTCTGTTTTTTCTTTTAAACACGAATTGACATTAACCTGCAGATTAATACTGTTCTAAAGTTGTCCAGCTGCCACACTGAAAGCCCAGCTACCAGTAGGAAATTGAGTATATTCCTATTGGCAGCCTTGGGCTTTCAGTCATGGAGGCATGGTTGGTGCAGTTTCAGACTTTGCTCAATACATAGTGATTAACCACACCCTGGTATTGACTGAAAGCAGGCTTTGTAGTGATTCAATGCAAAGCTGGCTGTCAATCAATTCTGGGCGTTGTTACATCCACTGCTCACTGTATACTGAGCTGTGGTGGAAGCCGCACCTGTTGCACTTCTATTATCTAAAGCCCGAGGCAGTGGGAGGAATAAAGTCCACCTACTAGCTAGGCTTTCAGTGTGGTGACCTGGCAGTTTTAGAACGCTATTAACTCACAGATTAATCCTATATCTGCAAATTAAAAGTGTTTTTTTACACGATAGGTTCCCTTTAAATATACTTAAATATAGCAATTTAAATGCAGCCATATCTAAACAATTAGTAAAATGTTGTAAAAAAAAAAAAGTGACAAAAACCCAATCCAATTAAAATAGCACCAGGAAATATAATTAAGGGTCAAAAACAAACAAAAAACCCCATATAATAAGTTTTACAGTGACAGAGAGGTAATACCTTGTTAGTTAAAATTACATATATGAATGTGACACAGATTTAACCCCATAAGGACCAAGACACTTTGTACATTATTGGCCAAGCCTCATTTTTGAAATGTGACCAGTGTCATTTTATGAGGTAATAACTTCCCTTAAACTAGATAGTTATACCGCACAAAACAGTTAATAACTAACATTTCCCACAGGTCTACCCCATAATTGGTGGAAAATAACTCTTTGGGCGCACGGCAGGGCTCGGAAAGGAAGGAGCACAATTTGACTTTTAGAACACAAAATTGGCTGCAATAGATAGTGGGTGCGATGTCGTGTTTGCAGAGCCCCTGATATGCCTAAACAGTAGATACCCCCCACAAATGACCCCATTTTGGAAACTATATTATATAGATGAGTGGTGAGCACTTTGAATCCACAGGTGCTTCTCCGAATTTTATAATAATAATGTTAAAGCGGGAAAAGAAAAAATCAAATTTTTCCTACAAAAATGTTGTCTTAGCCCCCAATTTTTATTTTTCAGAAAGGTAACTGGAGAAAATGGACCTCACAATTTCTTGCGCAATTTCTCCTGAGTACATTGTTGTGGAAAACCTCTGTTTGGGTGCATGGCAGGGCCCGAAAGGATTGATTTTTGGGGTGCAAAATTGGCTGAAATCGATAGCGGATGCCATGTTCCGTTTGCAGAGCCCCTGATGTGCCTATACAGTGGAAACCTCCCACAGATAACCCCATTTTGGAAACAACACCTCAAGGAACTTATCTAGAGGTTTGGTGTGCAATTTGAACGCACAGGTGCTTCACAGAATATTAAAGATTGAGCCATGAAAATGGTAAAATACATTTTTCCCCACAAGAAATGTGGCTTTAGGCTGAAATTTTTCATTTTCACAAGTGTAACAGGACAAAATAGACCATACAATATATTGTGTAATGGCTAATGAGTACGCTGATACTCCATATTTGGTCTAAAATTATTGATTGAGAGCACAGCAAGGCTTGGAATGGAAGGAGCGCCATTTAACGGCTCTCCAAAAGAGACATAGCATTTGCAATCTACAGTGGCATGCAAAAGTCTGGGCACCCCTGATCAAAATTACTGTTATTATGAACAGTTAAGCAAGTTGAACATTAAATGATATCTAAAAGGCGTATACTTAAAGATGACACATTTCCTTTGTATTTTAGGCAAAGACTATATATATTTTTGACTTTTACATTTTTAAAATTACAAAAAAGGAAACTGAGCTGATGCAAAAGTTTGGACATGCTTGGAGATGTGTGAGCTCAGATAACTTTGACCAAAGTTTCAGACCTTACTTTAATCTGTTAGGGTTATGGCTTGTTCACTATCATTGTTAGGAAAGGCCAGGTGATGCAAATTTCACAGCTTTATAAAAACTCAGGTTCCTATAACCTTGTGCCAAGAAACAGCAGCCATGGGTTCTCCTGATCGAATAGAAAGTGATATATTTGTAGCAGCCAAGGCACTGTAACTCCTTCTATTTCTCAAAAACATTACTGATCCCAGCATACATTGAAAAAAAGGTTAAAAATAAGCAACGTTTCGGCCAATGCAGGGCATTTGTTTTTTTGTCAAGCCATAAAAGACTACTTATGTGCATTCTTTTATGGTTTGACAAAGGCCCTACGTTGGCTGAAACATTGCATTTTTTTACTTTTTCAGTGTATGCTGGGATCAATAAAGTTTTGAGCAATAGAAGACGTTTCGGTACCTTGGATGCTACAAGTGTATTCTTCAAGTTTTCAGCTGGTGGAAGGTTGTACGAAGTAGCACGAACAGTGGAGTGGTGCATGGGATACAGCTGATTTCATGATCAGAGAGTGATGGCATCTCTACACTTTGTGTGATTGGAACAACTCTTTGCTAGAATTATTAAATATATATTTTCAGGGTATTTATCATTTATTTTACTTTAGGCTAATTACTGTACCTCTCCACTCTTTCACTTTGCATCTTGGAATTTGACTTTCACAATCTTATGTTTGTCCAGGGTCCCTAGGGTCAGTTAGTGCAACAAATGATGGATGAGACAGATTTGCGTTTGCTAAAGAGTTTCTGAAACTAATGAGACAAACAGATATTGCCAGAATGACTATTAGATTTCCCCCATAGACCCTTTGTAGGACAAGAAAGTAAAAAAAGAAATACATATTGGAAACACTTTTATGTGTGTCTATTAAAAATGTAGATTATATACACAGACCAAAAGGCTACTTTATGGTTCTTCAAAGACGTATTTTTGAGGTAAGGGTGAATCTTACAAAATATTAAATCCTCTCCCATCTTGGGAATGAACACATATTTAGTAAGCATTTCAAAGCACTTTTACCAATCAGTGTTATCCTGACAACTTCTGTGCGTATGTTCTATTCGTCATATGAGCAAAACGGAAGTTATCCATAAAGGTTTCATTGGTGGCATAGTAGTATTATACCACTAATATGAAGAAATACATGCCAAAAGTAGCATCTGTAAACTCCTCTTCATAACTCTCAATATCACTCTGGTATGTAACCCATGACACTTATATAAGGATTCTGGCCTTCATAGCGGAGGTCCCCAGATTGCACCCATGGAGTAGTTGCTGGTTGATATAGTGAGTTGAAAGAAAAGGTATCAGAAAGCCTAGTCTGAAGAAGAGACTTGAGGACAATGACATGACAGAATCACTTACCAAGTAATATATTCAGGATAAATGCCATATACAATTCATGGGCACCAGACAGGGATGTGAGGCAGATGGCTAAATAAAGAGTCTAAGGTCAAGTTCACAAAGGTATAATTCTGGTTACTCAAGAGTGTAATCAAGCTACCGAAGATGGGACACAACACAAAGTAATAAGCAACTTAGAGCATTTTGTAATACAATGCACTAAGGGACAGTGGGAACCATTTAATTAGTGTACCGTTCATCCAAACCCACCAAACTTGGTGCCTCAACCAAACCTGTCCTCTCACTGATTTGCGCCAGACAGTTGGATCTTTTTTAAAAA
Organism: Anomaloglossus baeobatrachus; assembly: GCF_048569485.1. Lineage (NCBI taxonomy): Eukaryota > Metazoa > Chordata > Amphibia > Anura > Aromobatidae > Anomaloglossus > Anomaloglossus baeobatrachus. The sequence goes on along the minus strand of NC_134357.1, from coordinate 306,042,032 downwards.
TTCTCCTCCAGGGGAACTGATCACGAATCATGCTGGGTCGTAAGCCTGTTGAAGTGGCGGCACCTGGCAGCAAACGTATTGGAGCAAGAACAGGAGTTTTTTTTTACTTTTTACAGCAAAAGTTGGGATATCATATAGCCAATTCAGAAAGTATTGATAGCAAAGAATGCTACTGCAAAAACTCCATCAGGTTTATTGTGACCTCTCCTGACTAGAGATGAGCAAACCTGCAGATGTTCGGGTTCTGTGGGTCCAGCTGGACTTTAAACAAATGTCTGGTTTGAGACTGGACTTGACCCAAACTTGATCCCATACACTGGACCCCATATAAGTCTAAGGGACCCGACCTTAAGTGTTATCTAATGGTGTTAGTAAAAGCTAGGGGGCTGCAAATGGAAGCAAAATGGGGACTAAAGCAGGACAATTATACTTACTAAGATTAGACAAGGCTCACACTGCTTCTGAGTCCGCTCATTAAAGCTTATGAATATTCACTGCTTGACTCACCCACCCTCTGTGACAGTGTCTGTGATTGTTTACAGTCTGACGGCTGGCCTGCCAGTGTTTGTGATTGGCTGCCCGCACAATAGCTATCTGGGTCCCAAAGTTTAGTGTATAAATAAATAACTGGAAAATTGGTGTAGGGTTCCCCATATTTTGATACTCAGTGCAGATAAAGAAAAGAACACATAAGAGCATAACAAAAGTTTGAATCCTAAAAATACATTTTTTTTATTCTGAAATATGAAAAATAAATCACGCATATTGAAAGTGCATAAATAAGCAAAATACATAATATGAGGGACAGATACACACCCTGTACCTCAATATAGTCAAAATTAATACAAAAAATGCTCCCAAAAATTTATAAAATCTTTTAGGCAGTGTTAACAATAAGTAAAAAGAGTGATTTAACATTTCAAAATAATAGTGTATTAGATTTGCTGGGTAAGTTCTAAAGAAGAGCCATACATTGGAGGTGCATGTCCCTTTAAGATGTTAAACACAGTCATTTGGTCATGGAATAAAGTGACTAGTGTCAAGATCCAGGCAAGAATTTATGGAGAGTGAACAAGCCCCTTAATCACAATAGGGATTTTTTTTCCTTTTAAGTATTAGGCAAAATGTTCCATAGAGAGTTTAGTAACTAAAGTGCCTGGTGCTAGGTATATGTACAGCATTTGCTGACCATTTCTTCAAACTAGTTATCTGGAATAATGTAGATCAGGTTTAACAGATGACTTCAGTATAAATGAGATACACTAGTTTCAATATAACTTACATGAGGTATAAGTGTATATATGTGTCTCAGCCGCCCCAATGCACGTTTTGTGATAAACTTCTTTCGGAGGCATGTGTTGGGGAAGGAGAGTGCAGTATTTAAGGGTCACTGAGTAGGAGGTGTTTCACCAGATGGAGGGTAATGAAGAAGAAGGATGGCTGGATGAGCGGAGGCCAGGAATGGCAAAACTATTGGTCGGTGCATGCGTTGTCGGCACTGGACTCCATATGGAGAGATATTCATTGTGGCCCCAGAATGCAAGAGCAGGCAGTCATGAAGGAGACAGTGCATGTGCTGAATGCACCTAATGGCCGTAGATCAGAAGTCCTGGTCGGATATTTCTGTGGCTATATCCTCGCTCATGAAAACGATCATAGAGTTTTTTCACCTGCTTATCAAAATTTTCCTCAGATAAGCAAATCTTTTTACTCTTGGCTAACTGGTACTGCACGTATCGTTCCTGCCTGATGAGAGGAATTGGCATGTGAAATCATGTTTGCGGATAGGGGTTTGCTATATACATACATTTCTAGAGAGCCCAAACTTATCACCTATATTAATATGTCCAGAAAGCTCAATTTTGCACTATATTTGTATGTCAGATTGATATTAAGTTTGTTTGTAATGAGCTTGACCATCAATATGTCCAGTTCTTCAGAGTTTCCCTTCCAGACAAACCATATGTTGTCAATTATATTGTATCCATTTATAGATACGATCAATTTGGTTTATCACATTACTAACAAAAATCTCCCTCTCTCAGGCTCCAAGGAACAAGTTGCCATGTGATGGTGCGTATGCCACACCTATCGCCGTTCCTTGAATCTGGAGATAAATTTGATTACCAAATATAAAACACAGCTGTGTGCATTATCTTGGCTGTGTATCAAAATTTGAGGGACCCCGTGCAGCTTTTTTTAAATGATTAAAATAATTTATTTAAAATAGTGGCATGCAGTCCCCCCAATTTTGATACCCAGCCAAGATAAAGTGGACAGCTGGTGGCTGGTATTCTCAGGCTGGGGAGGTTTATGGTTTTTGGCCCTCTCCAGCCTAAAAATAGCACCCCGCAGCTGCTCCATAATTGGCACATCCATTAGAACAACTGACATCAAGCCTTGGATTAGTAATGGAGAGGAGTCTATGAGACCCCATTACTCTTCGTGTAAGTAAAAAGAAATAGACACAAAACAGAGAGAAAAATCCTTTATTTAAAAAAAGCCACCCTCTTTCTTTAATTTATTAACCCCCAAAATAATTTATTAACCCCCAAAACACCCCTGCAGATCCGACATAATCCACAGACATGACGTCCCATAATGATTTTGGCACTCCTACATCTGAAAATACCAGCCCCTAGCTGTCCGCTTTATCTTGGCTTTTTATCAAAACTTTGGGTGACTGCACCCCATTTTTTTAAATTATTTATTTAAATATTTAAAAAAAAAAAAAAAGCTGCATGGGGTTCCATGTATTTTGATACACAGTCAAGATAATGCTCACAGCTGGGAGCTGGGTATCAAAATATGGGGTACCACATACCATTTTCCATTTTTTCCATTTTTTTAAATTTTACACTCCACGTTGGGGACCCAGACAGCTAGAGTGTGGGTAACCAATCTGAGACTCCAGCACTCTGACCGTCTGGCTGCAACCAATCACAGATGTTATCACAGAGGGTGGACAAGGGAAGCAGTGAATATTTACAGTTTTAATAAACGTACCCGGAAGCCTTGTGACAGCCACACGTAAACTTGGTAAGTATAATTGTACTGCTTAAATCACCATTTTTCTTTCATTTTCCTTTTTTTTGTTAATTTTTATCCAGTTGAACCTGAACAGTAACACAGACTTCCCTGAGAAGTCAGTGAATGGACACTAGGTGTCCGTTGTGGACCCCGAACTTTACGGTTTGGGTTCACTAACCACTACCCCTGACATATCTGTAAATATTCACAGTCACTATACAATGCTAATATCTTTTTTTAACCCTTTTACGACCTAGGACATACCTATGCGTCCTAGGCCGTATTTGTCTCTTTAATGTGTGCCCACATTATTACAGAGGCTGGATCGGTCTGTTAACTAGTTAGATTGCTCAGCGGGGATCACATGGCAGCTGGGATCACGCTATTTCCTGCTGCCACTGGTGACCTAGTGACCCGATCACAAGACACCAATAGTTTGTCATGACAGTGTGAAGTCAGCTGATGACCCGTGTCACTATCATGACTCACAAGAGAACAGCATTTCTGCTGAAACATCGCTCTGAACAGCAGAAGTGATGGGATAGTGCAGGCTTCAAGTCCCCTAAGGTAACAAGTAAAATGCATGAAAAGTAAAGGCCCCGTTACACGCAGCCACGTATCTAACGATATATCGCCGGGGTCATGGATTCTTTGATGCACATCCAGCATCGTTAGCATCGTTGTTGCGTGTGACACCAACGAGCGGCCGGTAATGATGGAAAATACTCACCATATCGTCCATCATTGACACGTCGTTCATTTTCAAAAAATCGTTGATTGTTGACGACACAGGTTGTTCATCGTTCCCGAGGCAGCACACATCGCTATGTGTGACACCTCAGGAACAACGAACTACAGCTTACCTGTGGCCGCCGGCAATGAGGAAGAAAGAAGGTGGGCGGGATGTTACAGCCGCTCATCTCCGCCCCTCCGCTTCTATTGGGCGGCCGCTTAGTGACGCCGCTTTGACGCCTCACGAATCGCCTTCTTAGAAAGGAGGCAGTTCGCCGGCCACACCGACGTCGCTAGGCAGGTAAGTCCATGTGACGGATGCTAACGATATTGTGCGCCATGGGCAGCGATTTGCCTGTGACGCAAAAACGACGGGGGCAGGTGCTTTCACCAGCGACATCGCTAGCGATGTCTCTGCGTGTAAAGCTCCCTTTAAAAAAAAAAATGTTTTTAAAAATATGAAAAAATAAAAAACCCTAAAAGTTCAAATTACCCCCCTTTTGCCCCATTGACAATAAAAACATTAATTAAATACACATATTTGGTATCACCACAGTCAGAAATGCCCAAACTATCAAAATATAAAATCAATTAATCTGATCGCCAAACAGCATAGCGAGAAAAAAAAATAATCAAAAGACCAAAACTAGATTTTTTTGGTTGCCGACCATTGCATTAAAATGCAATAACAGGCAATCAATGCATCGTATCTACCCAAATACGCAAAAATGCAAAAGAATAAGCCCTCACACAGCCACAGATCCCGAAAAGTGAGAACATTATGGGTCTTGGAAAATACCAACAAAAGCACAATTCTTTTATTTTACAAACTTCTGAATCTTTTTTCACCACTTAGATAAAAGTAAAACTACACATGTTTGGTATAAACTCATATTGACCTGGGTAATTATATTTCTAGATAATTTTACCATATAGTGAACATGGTAAATAGAAAAGCAAAAAACAATTGTGCAATTGCACTTTTTTTGCAATTCATCAATACTGGAGTTTTGCATGCCCTGGAGTAAAATGCCCCAAATACAGTTAAAAGTCATTACCACCTTAATGAATTTGGAACTTCTTTCAGACCACTAGGTCTAGAGTACATTTTTGTTGTAATTTACGCCATTTTGTGGTGTAAGTTAGGATCATTTTGCCAGCTGCGCTCAGGCATGCCCCACCTATCAAAGCTCCAACTACTTTTCAAAAAGATTGCGGATCTTGCTGGGATTCACAGAGAAACACTAAAACTCACCAAAAAAATTTGCAGCTACATTTCAAACACACCAGAATTCTGGTGAAAACTGTTTCCTGTAGTTTTTGACCAAGTTTGCACACAATGCAACAGGGATTTTGGCCCACTGCTCCATACAGATCTTCTCCATATCTTTCAGTTTTGGGGGTTGTCACTGAGCAGCTCTCTCCAAAGATTTTCTATTAGTTTCAGGTCTGGAGACTGGCTAGGCCACTCAAGGACCTTGAAATTCTTCTTATCGAGCCACTCCTTAGTTGCCCTGGCTATGTGTTTTGGGTCACTGTCATGCTGGAAGATGCAGTCACGACCAATCTTCAATGCTCTTACTGAGAGAAGGAGGTTGTTGGCCAAAATCTCACGATATATGACCCCATCCATCCTCTCTTCAATGCGTTGCAGTTGTCCTGTCCACTTTGCAGAAAAGCACCCACAAAGTATGAGGTTTCCACCCCCATCCTTCACAGTGGGGACGGTGTTCTTGGGGTTGTACTCATACTCCTTCCTCCAAACACGGTGAGTGGAGATGATACCAAAAAGTTCTATTTTGGTCTCATCTAACCACATGACCTTCTCCCATGCCTCCTCTGGATTATCAAGATGGTCATTAGTGAACTTCAAATGGACCTGGACATATGATGGCATGAGCAGAAAGCCCTTGAATGCCCAGTAGGATTTTAATCTATTAGGCTATGTGTCCATGGGACAACGTACCCGCGGAAAACCTGTGGATTTATCTGGATTTTTCAGATAAATCCACAGGTTTTTGCAAGTACAGATACTCCCCATGTTATCCTATGGGATTTGGGGAGTGCTGTATCAATGCTGTTGTATGTGCAGCTGCGGAATATGCTGCGGATGTCCGGCAGCCGCACGTAACTGCATGTCAATTATTCATGCGGAAATATCTGCGGAATTCCTGCCTTTCCACTGTGGAGATACAGGGCGGGAATTCTGCAGGTATTTCCGCACTTATCCCGCAGCAAAAATGCAATGGATAGCTGGGGATTCCGGGGATCAGCTGCAGAAAACCTGCCAACAAAGCTGCGGAAATATCCGCGGGTACGTTGTCCCGTGGACACATAGTAACACAATACACTGTAAGGCTAACGGTAATCTTTGAGATTGTGGACTCAGCTCTTTTCAGGTTATTGACCAGGTCCTCCCATAAAGTTGTAGGATGATTCCTGACCTTTCTCAGAAATCCTTACCCCACGAGGTGACATCTTGCAAGTAGGATTGACAATCATCTTGTGTTTCTTCCATTTTCTAATAATTGCGCCAATAATTGTTGATTCTCACCAAGCTGCTTGCCTATTGTCCTGTAGCCCATCTCAACCTTGTGCAGGTCTACAATTTTGTCCCTTATGTCCTTAGACAGCTCTTTGCTCTTGGCCATGGTGGAGTGGTTGGAGTGTGTGTGATTGATTGTATGGACAAGTGTCTTTTATACAGGTACAGAGTTCAAACAGGTGCAAATAATACAGGTAACGAGTGCAGAGTAGGAGGGCTTCTGAAAGAAAAAAATAACAGGCCTGTTAAAGCCAAAAACTTTTTGCTGGTTGTTGGGTGATCAAATGATTATTTAATGCAATAAAATGAAAATTAATTCTTTAAAAATTATACAATGTGATTTTCTGGATTTTTGTTTTTTGGATTCTGTCTGTCACAGTTGAAGTGTACCTACAATAAAAATTGCAGACGTCTCTATTCTTTATAGGTGGGAAAACTTGTAAAATCAGCAGTGTATCAAATAATTTTTTTCCCCACTGTAATTGTTGATTTTGCTGGGGCTACACGGTGACATATGTTATGCAACAGCAATTCTCACACAAGTTGCGTGACTATGTTAAGAGCTGTGACTTTGCTGGAAAAAATGGTCAAATAGCAGATAAGTTGCTCGCAAGTGTCATGCCCTCAGTCACGGGGTCAGTCTCTCCTGGGCAGGAAGATCTGCACTCTCCCAACACCTCCATTTCTGCCTCTGGGTCGGCCTCCACTGCTAGCTCCGTTGCTGCTATGCGGTGTATCACTCACCCTGTTTGCGGTGCTGCGCATTTACCCGCCAACTTCTCTGAGCAGATCCCCTGGGAGCACGCTTAGGTGGCGCGCGCCGCACTCTACTGTAATTTGAAAGAACAGTACACCTGTCACTTGTGCTGATTATGATTGCAGGATTGGCCTGTTTTATAAGGCACCTTTCCCAAAGGGTGGTGCCTGGGCAACATGCTCATTCCTTTGGAACGTTGCTTAACTGAAGATACTTATCTCTCACTCTGCACAGTATCTCCTGCTGTTGGTCCACCATCCTGGCTTCACTGCATGCCTCGGATTCCACTTTTGCTGTTCAATCTCCATGGTCATTGTGGAATCCCCCGGATTCCTTCAACGGCTGGATCCTCTTTGCCAGATCGGTGCAGATCATTTCGGATTCCTTCAACGGCTGGATTCACTTCACTAGGATGGTGCAGAGCATTCTGGACTCTTTCCTGATAGAGCCGTCATTCCGCAGTTTGGATTGAGCTACCACGGCTATTTGAGTCATCCTTTTAGCAAGCGGCTGTCTGACCTTCCGGGGCTATGTCAGTATAATCCCTGTATAGGGGTTCCCACTCTGGTTGCTCTTCCGGCGGTGTTCAGCGTCGTGACCCCTAGGGCCCTCTCATCCTCAGCTTTCGTTGACCATCTCTTTAAATAAAACATCTTCTGTTTTTGCCAAGTTCTCCTCAGTCTCTTGCTGTATCATGTAAACTGCTGCCACCTCTCACCCGGTGGTCCAGTGAGTCCACAGTAACATCTTCACGCCTCTGTGGCATGACAGCAAGTCTCAGTTTCATGCGACTTTCGTCAAAGTCTATGGCAAGTGTATCGCTTGCCACTTGTGACCAGTGACAGAAAATCCCAAAAATGTTGAGACATTTTTTACTCTACGACACTGTCGCAGGTACCTGTGACACCATACAAAATAATCAGATGTGATGTTGCATTGCAACACTGCAATTTGAGTGGTTCGGGTCATGTCGCCATGTAGTCCAAGCCTAAATTATACATTGCCAGGAGCAATAAAAAAGAGATACAACACAATCCAGAGTTCTAAAAAAGATATGAAATCATTTGTATTCTAGGGTATTTCTAATAAAAAAACACGAACATTCTAGTAGAGTATTATAGGTTGAGTGTTCATTGGAGCTTTAGAAAAAAGGATAGAACATATTGTATAATGGTTTTATTGTTGCCACGTACTGTCAGCACTATATACGCCATGATGGGGCATGAGCAAGCTAAGCAAGGCACCAAGTGTTTAATCCAGCCTTCTTTTTATCTATTCTTGTTATAATATTATGTATAGGATATTATAATAACCTGTGACACACTGTAGTTTAGATGTTAATGTTTGGAGAAAGGCGCGTTTATGACTAGTCTTACCTGTTTAGCTTCTGCTATTTCTTTCAATAACCTTTTAACAAGCGACATATTTTGTATTTATATCCCGAATATAAAAAGTTTTACAAAATGTGAGAACAGCTCAGTATCTGAAAGCCTGGCAGGAACAATGACAAGCAAACATTAACAGAGGCAAATGAAGGGAAGGTGACAAGAAAGCAGAAAAGTAATACAATATAGAGCAATGATGAAAAGGAAGAGCTCAAAGCATTGATGCTTAGTCTTTTGCTACACTGCTGATTCCTGGGGAAATTAGCAGTTTCATCATTTTTTTAAAGTATATGAAGCTGACAAACACTTTTTGGGTGCTATGTGAAGAAACATGCACCCATGGAGATAAAGAGATTTTATGTAAACATTCAGAGCCGCAACGGGGCATATTTGATTCATGAGACAAAGAACCACCTCGACATACAAAGGTTCATTCTATGAATGTTATCCATTTCTATAAAGTTTAAAGAAAAAACACATAAAACCTTGAGAAATATATGAAAAACATCATCATTTTGATTCTTCTACCGGTATGCTATAAAATGATTGAATCAAAAGGAAAAGTGTTGCAACTCAAGAAGTTTAGTTGCTGAAGTTTGAAAAATAAATACAAGGTCAATACTTGAGGCAAAAGAAACAGTGAATGAGTTTAGTAATATTCAGACTGATGGACAACATAAAGGTGTGGGTCTGGACTGGAAGGGGAGTTATTATGGGGTTCATGACATCAATCATTGGGGGGTGCCTGAGAATAGCGGAGGCAGAGAGCTTGTACTCTACGTAAGGTAAAATGCTGTGGAAGGCATGGTCATTGGTTCCAGGTTCTTTGGGGGGTGGAGTGTAGGAAGGCTTTGAAAGACAAAACTGTTATTTCATGCTAAAACAGAAGAGTTAAATGCCTACCCGACAGCTTATACATGCTGACCACTCCATGGGAAGCATGTATCAGGCACTAGCTGTATGATCTCAGCCAGGTATATTTGACTCTGAAATGCTGGGGCGTTTCAGAGAAAAACGTACTGTAAGAGACACTGATTCCCGAGCCGCACTGGAGACTAGTCTTACAGGCGGGTCCCTGGTGACGTCTACTGACCGATGCCCTTGACTGACAGGTCTCTCTCTATATGCTGCGTGGATAGGGCAACATGTATATGCTCTCAGGTTCCCTTTAATGGTGAAGTTTAAAGAAAAATAGATGGAAGCTAACACTTCCAGCAAGGCTTATGTTGCTCATACTGTTGATTTATAAGCTGAAGATGTATGGGTTGAGCCACCATTTTCTGTGATGGCACTAATAATTGTCAGCGCAGATATTGACATCATGGATTCCTCTATACGTACATATGTGGCTCAGTCGCCACAGAGTACTGCACCTGATTTCTTTAACATCTATATGGTAACCTTTTTGATGAGGGTGACGTTTTTACACTTCCCTGCCTCTATGTGTATGGGGTATTAAATCCTCCCTGTCTCTTGTCCTGGTTGTTGGTTTTACCTTTTATAACTTGCTAATAAAAATATTTTAACTTATTGTTTCATTGGTTTTTGTTCTTCATTTTTCTCCTTTTTGACATGTTATTTGAAGAACCCATCCATCCGGGGATCACTAATTAGTGTACCCCCGGTTTTTCATTGTATAATATGGCCTCCTTTCCTATGTGTTTAACCTGATTTAAGGGTAGTGCTTAACCCGGATCTGGAGGAGGTCAGTACCGGTTTCACCACTTACACACTCAAATACACCATCAGGTTGCCCTCCCAATGGGGACCGGGCTAGGGTAGGGTCTTAAGATTGCCTTCAAACATGGGGGCACCACCCACTAGTGACAGGGACCCGGGGAAGAAGCAGCCACCAGAGGGAGTAAGGAGCCAACACAATAATTAGGGAGTTCTCCAGCAGGAGAGGAAAGGAGTAGACGTGTCTTACCGGTGCTCTGCTGGGACACAGGAGTTCATGCGGTTGCCGAGGGGAGAGCTTCATTGCTCCCTCAGAACCGGCGCCACTTAGGGTCCAGGACCCTAGGGAAGATCATTCTTCAAGTTAGTTTTCCAGAATCTGTCGGGACGGGGAGGTTTCAAGATTCACCGGCTACACAGAGCCCGAAAGCACAGTGCCAGATAGGATCCGGGGCCTTGGAGACTACCAGGCCCCATTACGGAGCCCTGGCACCTGCAAATAGGGCCAAGAGTACTACTGGAGATGACCGGGGTCCCTAAGTAGCTTTAAGCCACGGGGATCCAACACACAAGGTGCTAGGAGCAAGGGCCCATCGAGTTCCACACCAGACTGATCTCCAAAGGAATCTGGGTTTGATGGGGCCCATCACAGTGGGTGACCAGTACTATCTGGGCGAGTGGCACAAAGAGTGAGTAAAGACACCTGGAACCGCAGAATCTGACTCAGACCCTTATTACCGGCGTCGCCGCCATGCGCCTCGGCGCCAAAGGCCTTCACCATCCCTACTCCCCTCATCATCCTTCCCGGGGCCCGCTGCGCCTGTGGGGAGCGATACCATCTTCAGCTGCTATTACCATCCGCCCCGGAGAACAGCAACAGCAGCGGCGGCTAATCTCTGGCCGCGTATCACAGGTGGCGTCACAACAATCTTCCTACTACAATCCCCATCATCCTCCCTCCTTCTTGGTGTACACCTCGGGGCACAAAGCCGGGCAGGCCACCGCGACATCCCTGACCACCGCACCAACCCGGTGACGAGTAACTTAGGTACGAGACCCCGTGCCTGAATCCCCCTGCCCCCTGCGTGCTACACATACACTAAACACTTTTAGTACTGTTACAGAAGATGTCACAAGTGTAGCTCTGATGTGGCTAAATGAAATGACCACTGTCATTTTAGGAGCCAACAATGAGCAGCAGAATGGGTTAGAATGAGGAGGGGATGTGGCAGTGATGATTAGGGGGTTTAGGATATGCAATGCTCATTTAAATGAGCCTTGACAATTTTACCAAATACTTGAAGCTGTCATGTTGGCTTATGCTGAAGAAGAAATGCCCTTGAAATGGGTATTTGCACAAGACAACGACCCTAAACAAACCAGTAAACAAGCAAAATCTTGGTTCTAGTCTAACAAAATTAAGGTTATGAAGTGGCCAGCCCAATCCCCGGACCTTAATCCAATAGAACACTTGTGGGGTGACATCAAAAATGCCATTTCTCAGGCAAAGCCAACAAATGCAAATAAATTGTGGGATGTAGTCAAAGCATCCTCGGCTGGAATAACAGTTGAAGTTGGATGACACTATGCAACATAAATGTGAAGCACTTCTAAAAAAATCTGTGGTTATACAACTAAATATTAGGTTAGTGATTAACAGGAATGCTAAATCCTAAATAAAAAGGGGACAGATTTTAAGTATATAAAGACAAATGCAGACTAGGTTTTGGAACAGCGCAAAGATCATTTTTTGATATTTTCTGTAAAGTAGTTAAAAATTCTATACATTTCTCTGCATGTTGTGATTTAGAAAACTGTGTGCAATGTTCCCAATACATGGAAATAAAAACTATTCTAAAGATTTTGGGCTTAACTCATGTATTTGAACACACTCCTATTATTTTGAGCACAACTGAATAATAATAATGATAATAATCATTTTTACTTATTAAATTCAATTCAGAGATATGACTGTTCGATCGCTTTTTGTTAAATTTTTTTTGTGTTAGTATGATGAAGAAGAGAAATGTTTGGCCATATGTAATAAATAGCAATTGTAGCTTGGGTTATTCCGGATGCAGGAATATCAATTATGTGTACTTTTTTTTTGTTTTATTCTATTTCAACACAAAGGCTGCGTTGTTAGTGGCAAAACAAGTTTTTAATTTCTGTGCAATTTTTTTATGTTTTTTTTACTTTTTCCATATTTTATAATTTTTTTTTTACTTTTTCACTTTGTCCCACAATGGAACATGACTATTTTTCACTTTGATCACAGGTCTCATAGAGTGCAGTACTCTTGTCTCACTGACTGAGCCTGTTATACCCTGTTCATAGAAGGATCTAACAGGCCACTGTACCCTGGGGTCATCAGATGACTTTAGGGTATCTTGGCAATGATCGGCACCCACGACTACAATAATAGGGGAGCCAATCCTGCCAAAGGGGGTCTTTTAATTCTTAGATACCGCTGTCACAACTGACATTGACAGTATTTAAGGGGCTAGTCGGTACTGATTAGTTCCAAAATTGGTTTGGGCTGATGCCCACAGGTGTCAGCTGTCATGTGCAGTTGTCACTCTCAGAATTTTTGGTCATGAGGGGTGCTATTTACTTATTTTCAATCGCTGTTTTAAAGCAACAATGAGATAATAAGGACCATTAAGGGGGTACTCCGAGAAATATAATAAAAATAAATAATTTTAATAATGTACATTTAAATATTAAAAATGTAACTAAATACCTTTTTTTTAGCAAAAACGTAGCAAAAAGGTAATCTTCTGAATCTTAAATATTACAAAAAATAGATATGTGGCGACTGGACAGATGGCCATTTTTGTATGCTAAATATCTTATTTTTCTTAGATTTTCCTTAGCAGTAATGCATATCTACCGTATTTTTCGGACTATAAGACACACCTGACCATAAGACGCACCCTGGTTTTAGAGGAGGAAAATAGGAAAATAAAATTTTAAGCAAAAAATGTGGTCATGACACACTGTTATAGGGCGAGTATCTGCTGCTGACACTGTTATGGGGTAATGTCCTGCTCATACACTCTCCAGCCTGCTATATAGCCTCATCCTGCTCATATACTCCCCAGCCTGCTCATATACTCCCCATCCTGCTCATATACTCCCCATCCTGCTCATATACTCCCCAGCCTGCTCATATACTCCCCATGCTGCTCATAATATACCCCTATCCTGCTATATGCCCTCATCCTGCTCATATACTCCCCAGCCTGCTATATACCCTCATCCTGCTCATATACTCCCCAGTCTGCTATATACCCTCATCCTGCTCATGTACTCCCCATGCTGCTCATATACTGCCCATGCTGCTCATATACTCCCCAGCCTGCTATATACCCTCATCCTGCTCATATACTCCCCAGCCTGCTCATATACTCCTCATCCTGCTCATATACTCCCCATGCTGCTATATACCCTCATCCTTCTCATATACTCCCCATGCTGCTCATAATATATGCCTATCCTGCTATATGCCCTCATCCTGGTGTATGGCCGCATCCTGTGGAACATAAAAAAAATAAACGTTCATACTCACCTCACTCCCTGCAGCACCGCTCCTCTTACCGTCTATGTCAGCGGCAGTGCCGCTGAATGCAGTCGTCCCTCTGCAGCATCGCAATGTCCTCCGGTGGTCTGTGCCGGCGGCTGCGCGTGGACACGTGCGCACAGCGATGACGTCATCGCTGTGCGCCCCGCTAGTCATGCAAGTCAGCTGACCGGACAGACGGGAGGAGGAGCGATGCTGCAGGGGAACGGTGAGTAATCTGTACTGATTCACTGCCCCCTGCACTGATGATGATGCGCGGGGAGCAGTGAATACAGCCGCACATGATTACTCCAGGCTGCAGTTGCCAGGGGTGATCATGCGGGCCGACTGCTTATCCCTCGCCCATCCTCCCGCCCACCTGTCAGCGACGGGTTCACCGCTGAGAGATGGGCGGGAGGATGGGCGTGCATATCAAATGAGCAGGTCCACGTGGTCACGGCAGGCTGCTACAGCCTGCTCGTGCCCGCGATGACCCGCTCCACCGCAGCACCCTCATTCCCCGCAGCCACAGTCAGACCATAAGACGCACCCACAACTTTCCCCCAACATTTGGGGGGAAAAAAAGTGCAATCAGCAATGTTTCAAAGCAGTATATCAACACTGCAAAAAATAGTCATAAAATTTAACTTTTACTTAAATCACTAAAATGTGGTCAGAATCACAATTACAAGACAAACAAACAACCAACATGAATTTAAAAGAATTTGGCCCCTCCTTTTTTTTAGGATATATAGTGGCCCAAATTAACACACCGCAAATAGAAATCGGATTTGTCTCACCAATTTTTTCTTTCAGTGAAGTTTATTGGGTCCATTCATTAGTAAAACCCAAAAAAGGATCTGAAGTATCTCCCGATGCGTTTCAATCAACTCTTCAGGGGAGTATTAAATGCATCTCAGGTCCCATAAAACATGAACCTTGCATTCATATAACATGCTGTAACAAATGCATAGATAGAAAAAATCAGCATGTCAGTAATCCAACAATTCAACATCCCTGTATAGGACAACTCACCACTTTATAAGTTTGTTCAATAAGATTGCGGTGATTCCATTACAGGTACAAATTATAGAGGGCCTGTCACCTCTACAAACATGCTGAAACAAATGCACAATAAACGTCTATCAGCAAACTCAGCGGTTTTCTTTATCTTTTATCCAAATCTCTGGGAACTCACCACATGGTACAGACGCCTGTGCTTCTCGCCCTATCAGTCAGCTGTTGCTAACAATGGAGTTTAAATACTCCCTCCCTGTCCCAGCGTGTGACGTCATTTCCATATTCCCGAACACATGACTATCAGGTGACCGGATGTGACGCGCGATGTTGTGCCGTAGCTATGGTAATATGCGCCGTCTCTCCTCACATACCGCCCGTTCCATCACATGACCCACGGTGCCGCACCAAGATGCCCTGCGGTCACCATAACAATCAGACACATTACTATCAGGTGACCGGAAATGGCGCGCGATGTTGTTTATGTGGTTGCTATGGTGATATACACAGCCTTTCCTCGCACACCACCCATCCGGTCACATGGCCCATGGTGCCGTGTCATCATACACCTTGGTTCCCATAGCAATTTACAACATGTCACTCCTTCTACCCGGTCATGTGACACTCAAAGGCCGAATAAATCATAATTACCATAGCAAAATACGCCATCCTCACAAAGTCATAGAACAACGCATCACATCACCAGAGAGAATAAACATCAGGAAGACGTCACTATTTGTGTTATTTATACAGTACTTCATAATTGTTTCAGGACTGATACCACACTGCGTTAAAGGTTAAGGTAAACAAAACGTATACCCACCTCATTGATTATGATCTGGTAATTATGTTCGCAAGAAAAACGGTTGATCCAATATCTTTCATAATCAAAAATGAAAAAGGGGGAGGGTGAAGCCAAACTGTATCAACAGAATCTCACCATATCACCTATTCAACAGAAAAAATTTAATATACCAGACCAGGATTAGAAAGTATAATACCACAGCTTATCAGAAGGTACTAGAAAAAACAAAACACTGTGGAAAAAACACTGTGGAAAAAACATTGATCACGGGAGACCACCCCCCATTAATAATCTACATTCAGGGCAGTATTTTCGGGTCAGGGCTAGAAAGAACCACAAAGACAGAGGTGAAACCCACAAAAGAACTAACACTAAACCTCAGCTTACTTATTCTAAGTACTGGCCCTACTTATCATGTGGGGGTCGGCGCCATAAGATAGAACGGTGGATGGGCGCCCCCACTCGGCCGTCGTCTTACCCTCCTAACTACGATAACAACTAACCACCAATAAACAAAGGGTGCAAAAGAGATTTCCTCATTCAACCCGTTGGGACAGAGTGTCTTCAACCAATATATCCATCTAGATTCCTGTTGCAATAATCTCTTGTCCAAATCACCCCCTCTGGGAGGCGGTCTGACATGATCAATGCCTTGAAATCCAACAGCAGAAGGATCCCCACCATGCATATTATTAATATGTCTAGCTAACGGCGTGTCATTATTTAATCTGATGTCCCTGAGATGTTCCCCAATCCTTCGTCTGAGTTCCCTGCGGGTCTTACCCACATATTCAAGTTTACAAATGCATTTCGCCTTATAAATCACTCCTTGTGTTTTACAATTGATAAATGATTGGATGTCATATTCCTTTCCAGTAACCTGGCTCTGGAATTTTTTACCAACAATGATCAAACTACAGGCGACGCAACCGCTACATTTGTAACATCCCTTTAGTGTAGAATTAGGGAAAAAGGAATTCTGTGGTGCCAAAAAACTGTGGACCAAACGGTCCTTTAGCGATCTTGCTTTCCTTTATGTAATGGATGGTCTATCTGCAAGTAAACGGTAATAGAAAATGAGTGGGACTCAGCACCAATATGGATGAATAAAAATCTTCATGCTTTATTTGAAAAGTTTAAAAATAGAGAAAAGGGTCACAAATCATCCAAAATCGCCATGCGACTTGCCGTGCGGCTTGACGCGTTTCGGACACAAAAAGGGGAATTTAAAAACAGTCCTTAATCATAAGCCATGTAGGATGGGAGGCAAGAGATATATATAGCACCTTAAGAAGTAATGAAATACAAGAGCAAGATGGAAAACAGGAAGGGAGTCCACCCGAAAACATGCAAATTAGTAAGAGGGTTGGTATATCATTGGATTCTCTTAACCCCATATGCGTATGTATATCTACTGGGGAATTCATGAAAAACAATTCTTAGATTACAAAAAGACCTCAAAATAAGGTCAATGCAAGCATACATGTGTATATGTGCACCATTCCACCCACCCATATATTACGTATAGCAATTATTTCACTAAGGAAACAAAAAAGATTATTTCATTGGTCTATGAAAAGATGTTCATGCAGATATTATAATAAGTGGATATATCTTATATAGATGGTATGTGTACACATGCATATAAATGCATGTGCTCTGTGGGTGCAGGGCAAAGAAAAAGATAGATAGAAATAGAAATACATGTATGTGGACTAGATATTATATCGTCTCCAGTATAGGATTTTATATATTATAGACATATGAAAAAAAAAAAAAAAAAATATAATATTTTTATTTTAGTTTTTATTTTTATTTCTATATTTTGTATGTGTAGCTATATGAGCTCTATGTACACATGTGTGCAGTGTGCACACATGTGTACGATGGAAGAAACATATAAAACATAGGATATCCAGGAATTCAGAATTATAAAAAAAAAAAATATAATATTTTTATTTTAGTTTTTATTTTTATTTCTATATTTTGTATGTGTAGCTATATGAGCTCTGTGTACACATGTGTGCAGTGTGTACACATGTGTACGATGGAAGAAACATATAAAACATAGGATATCCAGGAATTCAGTTATGAGAATTATTAATGAGATTTATATCCTACTCTGAGATATGAGTAATTCTCCAATAAATTCACATTATCCTTTTGTGTTAATATTCATATCTTCTGATTGTTTCCTCAGTATATATCTATCACACAAAATGTTCATATGGCCATTGATATTGGAGGTGAGGTAGAATAAAAAAAAAAAAAAACCATATGATTATATTTCATATATATATACAATAATCATATGACATAGCGTAGATCGGAACGATAATTAAGTCCCTTTGGATGCCGGGTATCGAGCCGTAATATCCATTTGGCCTCGGTGTAGAGAAGTTCACGAAACCAATCGCCTCCTCTTAGAGGTTTTTTGACTTGCTCGATGCCTACAATGTTCATAGTGGAAAAATCACCATTGTGAAGGTCAAGAAAATGTCTGGTGAGACCTAAAATAGATCTTTTATATTTCTGCGGATTCGAAGAAAGAGTTGGGAGTGGGATGTGGGTGTGCTCGGATATCCTTTTTCTGAGAGGCCTGGAAGTGCAGCCTATGTAGTCCTTCGAGCATATGGTACAAGAGGCCTTATATATAACATATGTAGTAGAGCAATTTATGAAAGTGGAAATGTTATAGGAAATGTCACCCACTGGAAAATGTCACCCACTGTTCCATCACATGACCCACGGTGCCGCACCAAGATGCCCTGCGGTCACCATAACAATCAGACACATTACTATCAGGTGACCGGAAATGGCGCGCGATGTTGTTTATGTGGTTGCTATGGTGATATACATAGCCTTTCCTCGCACACCACCCATCCGGTCACATGGCCCATGGTGCCGTGTCATCATACACCTTGGTTCCCATAGCAATTTACAACATGTCACTCCTTCTACCCGGTCATGTGACACTCAAAGGCCGAATAAATCATAATTACCATAGCAAAATACGCCATCCTCACAAAGTCATATAACAACGCATCACATCACCAGAGAGAATAAACATCAGGAAGACGTCACTATTTGTGTTATTTATACAGTACTTCATAATTGTTTCAGGACTGATACCACACTGCGTTAAAGGTTAAGGTAAACAAAACGTATACCCACCTCATTGATTATGATCTGGTAATTATGTTCGCAAGAAAAACGGTTGATCCAATATCTTTCATAATCAAAAATGAAAAAGGGGGAGGGTGAAGCCAAACTGTATCAACAGAATCTCACCATATCACCTATTCAACAGAAAAAATTTAATATACCAGACCAGGATTAGAAAGTATAATACCACAGCTTATCAGAAGGTACTAGAAAAAACAAAACACTGTGGAAAAAACACTGTGGAAAAAACATTGATCACGGGAGACCACCCCCCATTAATAATCTACATTCAGGGCAGTATTTTCGGGTCAGGGCTAGAAAGAACCACAAAGACAGAGGTGAAACCCACAAAAGAACTAACACTAAACCTCAGCTTACTTATTCTAAGTACTGGCCCTACTTATCATGTGGGGGTCGGCGCCATAAGATAGAACGGTGGATGGGCGCCCCCACTCGGCCGTCGTCTTACCCTCCTAACTACGATAACAACTAACCACCAATAAACAAAGGGTGCAAAAGAGAGTTCCTCATTCAACCCGTTGGGACAGAGTGTCTTCAACCAATATATCCATCTAGATTCCTGTTGCAATAATCTCTTGTCCCAATCACCCCCTCTGGGAGGCGGTCTGACATGATCAATGCCTTGAAATCCAACAGCAGAAGGATCCCCACCATGCATATTATTAATATGTCTAGCTAACGGCGTGTCATTATTTAATCTGATGTCCCTGAGATGTTCCCCAATCCTTCGTCTGAGTTCCCTGCGGGTCTTACCCACATATTCAAGTTTACAAATGCATTTCGCCTTATAAATCACTCCTTGTGTTTTACAATTGATAAATGATTGGATGTCATATTCCTTTCCAGTAACCTGGCTCTGGAATTTTTTACCAACAATGATCAAACTACAGGCGACGCAACCGCTACATTTGTAACATCCCTTTAGTGTAGAATTAGGGAAAAAGGAATTCTGTGGTGCCAAAAAACTGTGGACCAAACGGTCCTTTAGCGATCTTGCTTTCCTTTATGTAATGGATGGTCTATCTGCAAGTAAACCTTCTATGTCATTATCCATTTTTAATATAAGCCAATACTTCTCAAGGATCCTTCTGCTCCATTGTCAAATGTCGTGATGAATCTTATCATCTCATTTTATCCTCCTTCGTCTGTTTTTATGGGGGGTATAAAAGATCTATCCTCTGCACCTTCTCAATGTCTGCAGCTGCCCTTTTTACCACTCCCCTTGGATATCCTCTCTCAAGAAATCTATTTTCCAGGTCTTTTGATTGTTCAAAAAATTGTACCTCATCCGAACAATTCCTACAGATCCTAGCAAACTGTCCCTTTGGGATACCTCTCTTCAAACTGAATGGGTGATTACTTTCCCACCTTAACAACGAATTCGTCGAAGTGGGCTTACGATAGGTACTAGTCATCAAGTTGCCTTGCGAGTCCTTCTCTATCATCAGATCCAGAAAAGAAAGTTTATATTTGTCAGTTTCATACGTGAAAAAAAGACCCAGATCATTATTGTTCAGATCGTTCATGAACCCTTTCAATTCTTCCTCATTGCCTTTCTACACCATAAAGACATCCTCAATAAATCTATACCAGATGCCAATCTTTTCATTAATAGATTCACAATCCTCTCTGAAGACCACCGTTTCCTCCCACCAGCCCAGGAGCAAATTTGCGTACGACGGGGCACATGGACTCCTCATCGCTGTGCCCCTGAGCTGGTGGAAGGTGTGGCTATCAAAGGAAAAAATGATGTGTGTTAGGCAGAATTTGAGAATATCCAAAATGAAGTTAGAATGCTCCTCACACTGAACCCCCCTTCCCTTCAGAAAATATTTGGCAGCTGTTAATCCAAAATCATGACTAATAGACGAATAAAGAGATTCAACATCGATCCCAACGAGGAGTGTCCCTTCCTCAAAAGTAAGTCCTTCCAATTTTTTGAGCAAATCAGTTGTATCTGATAAATAAGAACCCAGACCGAGAACAAAAGGTTTCAGAATGACATCCAAATAGACCCCCAAATTCTGCGTTAAATTATCAACCCCAGATATTATGGCTCTCCCTTTAAGGGGGTCAACTCCTTTATGCAGTTTGGGCAGACTATAGAAGGTGGCCATTACCGGATGCCCAGGGTAAAAAAAATCAAATTCAGACTTGCTTATCAAACCCCTATCCAGGGCATCTAAGAGTAGAGATTTTAATTCCTTCGAATACCGTTGTAAAGGATTGGACCCCAGTTTTTTATAACTATTTTGGTCCCCCAAAATGTCATAACACATCTTCACATATTTCTCGCGGTCCATCACAACGGTATTCCACCCTTTATCCAATTGTTTGATAACAATATCTGTTGCTTTACCCAAGGCATCAAGACTCTTCATCTCTTCCCTGGTCAGGTTGAATTTAACATGATGATCTGGTTTCAACCTTTCCAGTTCATAAGAGACAAGGTTAGAAAAGACATCAATTGCGCTTAGGTCACTCTGGACCGGTGGCATTTTTTTGCTTTTCAATTTGAGATCTGTGAAGGGCCCTCGACCAGTCAGATCTGGCCCCATCATGTCCAAATTATACAAGAGTCTTACATCTTCCAGGATGTCATCTGAAATCCCCAAATCAGAACACACTTTTTTATTGTCTCTGATGAAATATTTTTTCCATTCTAGTTTCCTTATAAAAAGACTGAGATCCTTAATACTTTCAAAATCATTGTAATCCGTCGTGGGTACTAATGAGAGACCCTTGCCTAATACACTTAAATCTGAAGTGGATAATGTCCTACTTGATAGGTTCACTACTTGGTTAGATCCAGGGGATTCTGATATCCCCCTCGATTTGTTCTGTTCCTTAGGAAATACTCTCTTTGTTCTAAAAAATGGCCATTCTGATAGGGTTGATTGAACCTTCCTCTACCATTTCCAAAGTTCTTTTTCTTTCTGCCCCTTCCTCCCATATTCCTATCTTCTGAGTCAGATACGTCCGTATCTGTTGTTGAACACTCAGTTTCACTTGGTTTAACATAGCGTGGAGGGGCAAAATTATAAATTTTATTCTCTCTAAAGTCCTGCAGATCTCTCTTATAAAATTTATGTTTTTTATCATTGAGGTGGTATTGATACTTTTCAATTGTGCTTTGTAATATCTTTTCTTTACCCGAAAAATCTGTTTCTTTTGAAAAAGTGTTAGTTATTTCAATCTGCTATGTGAGCGCCACCTCGAGATCTGCAAGGTTCTTTCTCTCTTCCTCTAAAAGTAACGCCATCAACCTAAGAGAGCTTTCCGTAGCCTCTTTCTCCCATTTTGCAGCTAGTTCCTGACCCCTATAACGAAATCCTGGCTGTAGGGAGATTCTCAGATGTCTAGGAACAATTTTATCACGCAAGTAGACCTCTAAAGACTGCACTTCCCACCATGAGGCTGTTCTATTTTTATAGATCTTAGTTAATTCCCGGAACACGCCATTCAAGGTGGGAGTGTATTTTTTCTGTACATACGTCCTCTCTGAGAACACGTCTTTCGCTTCATTGGTCCAGGAGCCTATATCCAAACCTGTACTCAAGAAACCTGCCATGTTGATAATTCGATATAAGGATAGCCACTGGAACAGTATTAGTTATACATCAATTAAAATCAGCAATGTTTCAAAGCAGTATATCAACACTGCAAAAAATAGTCATAAAATTTAAAAAAAGTGCGTCTTATGGTCCGAAAAATACGGTATATTCATACATTCATGGTTTTCATGCTTTAGCATTTCAGAGTGTAAACTGTCTCTTTTTTTGTAATTTTATGTCATGTACAGTTATGCACCTCTTCACATTGCAGTTTGGTGAGTGCCGTCAGACTCCCTTTCTATTAATGGTTTGTACCTTGTGCTGAACCCTCTGTATTTGCTTTTATAAAGTCTTCTGTTTATGGTAGATTTGGATATTGAAACATCTGGCTCATTTTTCAACATGGAAAGGATTCTGTGATCATTCACCACTGTTGTGTTTGTGGACCACTTAGCCTTTTTCAGTTCCTAAACTCACCACTGCGCTCTTTTTTTTTTCTTTTTTTGCAGAATGTACCAGACTGTTGATTTGGCCACTCCTCAGGTTTCTGCTATCTCTCTGATGGATTTATTTTATTCAGCCTAATTATGATCTGTTACTCTTCCATTGAGAGCTTTCTTGACCACATGTTGTGGGTTCCCAGCAACAACTTTGGGGTAATGGTTTTTGGGGTTGTCGTCAGCTGTGTTTTGTCTGCTGGCATCAAGCCCTGGTTTTAGTAATAGATTGGTGTTTATCATACACCCCTATTACTAACTCAATAATCCAAAAAAGGCACACACAAAAAACGAAATTATTTCAGTAAACAGTCCCCGATAAACACTAGATGCTTTCAGATGCCAATTTACTGCTTTAGGCCTCAATGAGATGTCCATTTTTTACGTATATCTTCTATCCATCTTTTTCATGAATGGAATACCTGCCCATTTCATTCTGTGGGGCTGTTCATACATCCATTTTTTGTGTCTGCAAAACAAATCACAGAGAGAAGTCAGTCAGTCAGTTTTTGGTCTGAGGTATGGATTAAAATTAACCATAACAATCTATGGGTTTGTGAAAATCACGGACAGCACATCCATGGCATCAGTGTACAATTAATGTGTTATTTGTGATTAGCATTGCAAAAGATTGAAGATTTGTAATTTATTTATTTATTTTTTTTTTCATATGTGAATATTACGGATGAAAAACTGATTGTAAAAACTGAGACACTGACCAAACACCAATGGAAATGAAATCTAAAACACTAATAAACAATGTTGTCCATGTTTTTATGTATGAGAAATTCCACAGACATCTGAGTCAGGCCTTACTATAGAGTGAAATAGAGAAGAAAACAACTGGCAGGTTTTGGTGGCATTATTTGCAACCAATATGTGGGGAGGGATCTTTTAAAAAGAACTATTGATAAGTTATTGAGATGGTTTCACATGGACCATCAATGAACATTGATATCAATGAGACTGACGGTCTTGATAAACTTTGAATAAAACTGCAAGTTAATCTCACTATTTTAGCTTTATTATTAAAATTAATGCGAATGGAAAACCACAAATCGATTGTAACCATATCTCAGCAGCCCTATCATTAATGCAAGCTGTGCAGCACAAATATTGTTCATGCACAGGAGCCCCCTCCAGTCTATGTAACTGGGAATGGGGAAGTATCCGTGGGCAAGGTAGTCATCTCTTACGCCCTGACACAACAGATGACGATGAGGGTCCTGGCATTGTTTGTGAACTTGTATTAAGTGGGCATTACGCCCTGCAGCCTGCATGATGCCGATGGCTTTGACTGGCCAGGACCAGAGCATGTACAACTCACTGAGGGAGCGCATCAGTTCTTTAAAAACAGTGTTTTACTGAACAGCCACTTGACAACAACTATACACAGTAGATAGCGGGTACATAACTTTTCATACAGTTTTTCTTCCACAAAGAGCATTTTTATACATAGCGTCTTCACTTTCCCAACTTCACTTAGTCTTGCCTCTACTAGACCGTCTTCCCTCACCACAAACCAGCTTAGCACAACAGTCCAGTTAGTGAAAGTCATATCTTAAACACACAATTCTGCATCCTATCTTCCACTCAAAGGAGCTGATTTGCTAAAATGGATGAACTTAGGGGTACTTCACATACAGCGAGATCGCTACTGAGATCGCTGCTGAGTCACGGTTTTTGTGACCTCATTAGCGATCTCGCTGTGTGTGACACTGAGCAGCGATCTGGCCCCTGCTGTGAGATCGCTGCTCGTTACACACAGCCCTGGTTCGTTTTTTTATTGTTGCTCTCCCGCTGATAAGCACACATCGCTGTGTGTGACAGCGAGAGTGCAACGATTTGAATGTGCAGGGAGCAGGAGCCGGCGTCTGACAGCCTGCGGTAAGCTGTAACCAAGGTAAACATCGGGTAACCAAGGTGGTTACCCGATATTTACCTTCGTTACCAGCCTCCACCGCTCTCACTGCCAGTGCCGGCTCCTGCTCCCTGCACAGCTAAGCTAAGCGGTGTGCGCTGGTAACTAAGGTAAACATCGGGTAACCATACCCGATGTTTACCTTAGTTACCAGTGTCCGCAGCTTCCAGACGCCGGCGCCATGCAAGCGCAGAGTCGCTTGCACGTCGCTGCTGGCTGGGGGCTGGTCACTGGTTGCTGGTGAGATCTGCCTGTTTGACAGCTCACCAGCAACCATGTAGCGACGCAGCAGCGATCCTGACCAGGTCAGATCGCTGGTGGGATCGCTGCTGCGTCGCTAAAGTGTGACGGTACCCTTAGCCTCTAGCTTGCTGATGCTTTGGGAACTCCAGCCCAGGGCATTTACTTTGTTTCATGTTTCTGTCCATGAGGTATAAACTGGGGACCCATCTCCAGCAATTCACTTTGTAACTTGGTGAATTCTCTCTTGATCTCTCCACAGGATATCATACTATCTTCTGTCTTGGTCTGCACTCATTCACAGGACACCCACGGCATGCGGTGCTACTCACAAGTAAGACCTTAGGTCAGTCACTACTGCATGTGTCGCGGGCGGGGAGGAGGGTGTCAGCACACCGCGCTCACCCCTTCTGCTCGGGTCCGGCAGCTGCTCAGTGGTGGCTCGAGCGGTGGGCCGGATCCCGGGGTTTCTCGAGCGGCACTCCTCGCCCGTGAGTGAAAGGGGGGTTGTTTGGGGTGTTGGGATAATGTCCGTGACGCCACCCACGGTTGTGGTGATGTGTAGCACCACCGCTGCTCCATGCGGGGATCCCGGGGATGGTGATGGGGAGCAGCCAGGTGTTGTGTTGCCCCTCCGTGGGTAGGGGTTGGTGATCCCGGGGCCCGGTGATGGCTTGTGAGGTGCAGGGCCTGGTGGGCGCAGGGACGCGGGGGCAGCGCTGTGCCTTGCGGCACTGTGGTACTCACTCAGCCTGAGACTTGGACACAGTTTGTACGGTAAACCAAACGGCTGGTAGGACGGTCCCACAGACGGCTGCTTTGCTTCCCCGGTAGGTGACGGTGATGTCCCTCTTCCTTGCACCTGTATGTACGGATGGTTGCGATGGGTCCCCACCGGTAACCCGCTCCCCGGCTTCAAGCTGGGCCGGAAGAGCACTACACTTTGCCCGCAGGCGCTGGCCCTCAGAGACTGGTGCCCTGGCGGTGGCGGTGCCTCTGTTGTACAGGTTGGACTGTTGCCTTCTATCGGGACTTGGTTGTTGGGGGAATCTACGTCCCCTTCACTGACGGATTCGGCAAATTTGGCGACTCCTAGCCTTGCCGGGGTCCGAGAGGCCCCTGCCCTGGTGCTGACTGTCTTTCGGAACACTGCTCCAGACCACCGGGCACACAGCCAACGGGGTCCTTCCAGGAACCTCCAAACGGTCCCCCTCCGGACAGTCACCGCCGTCGCTGACCTTGCTGTTCTAGCCCTACACAAAGCTGGGCTCTCAGGCTTGCTCACTCTTTGCTCTGTCACCTCTTCTTGCTTTCCTCCTTTTTCACTTCTCTTACTTTTGCTCCTCACACTTGCCCTGCCTGGGCCTTCTGCCTCCTTCCACCTCCTCCTCCCTGAGCTTTCTCGCCTGGTAACTTCCTGCCTCCAGAGTTGTGAGCTCCTTGGTGGGCGGAACCAACCGCCTGGCCCACCCCCTGGTGTGCATCACAGACTCCTGGAGGAAGGCAACAAGGATTTCTGGTTAGCAGATGTGCCTACCTGGAGTGTGGGGTGTGGTGGTGTTGTGACCTGTGTCCCCTGGCTTGCCCAGGGCGACACATTCCCCCTTAGCAAAACGCAGACCGTCCGCGGGCTGCCGTCCTACACCGGTTTTATTTTTCTGTAAAAAGGGGATAACAGGGTTAAACATAACATCAATACATTTTTAATAAACTCTTCCCAAGACGGGAGGCACATTTTACTTTTAACGTTGCAACGGTATACGGTCACGGTTTCCGCTCTCTCCCACCCAAGTAACCTGGCCCTGATGCTGCCCCTAAAGCCCAGGCAGCACCCCTTGACCCACAGTCCAGCACACGGTACCCGAGCGGGATCTGTCCTTCCCTCCAGAGGGTAGCCACCGGTTCCTTTGGTGGCTGGGCCCTGGCCTGCTCTGCTCAGGGCCCTCCCTCCAACCTGCCTCTCCGGAGGCGGCCTGCAGAAACGGTAACGGTACCCAACATATTTACAAGCTACTAACGTTTGTGGTTGCCCTGCAGAGTTCACGGGCTTGTCCATGGCTAGTTCCCATGCATTTTTAAACTTTAAACGGTCCCCACGGGGACAACGGTGCCGGCTCCAACCGGTTGCAAATCACACGGTGAATCAGGTGAAAACTCGGATAATCATTTTTCATCATCTTTCAACTTTGGCAAACTTTCAAACTTTTTCCAACAGACAGGTGGTCCCAACGGGGACGGTGCAACGGTGCTCCGCTGCCTTCACTGCTCAACAGTCCATTCTCACCCGTGGGGCTCTAGTGCCACCTTCACATGGCACACCACTCTGGGCCCCAATGGTAGCTCGCTGCAGGTGATCTTCTTCCATATACATGCGGGCATGCACCTCCGCTCTACACCCCTCTCGGGCATCGATCTCCCTGCGCAGCTGCTGTTGCCGCCGCTCCCAGTATGGAGCACTTTCTTCTTGCTCCGGTTCAGCGTGTGCGGGGGACGGACCCAGCCAGAGTCCCTCCGTGTCGGCTACGACCGGCACCTCCAGTAACGAGGGACCCCGCTGTGACATGGCCTGCTCTGCCTCCTGGCAGCTGCATCCCCGCCGTGCCTCCGGTGCATCTTTGCTGACGGCCTCAGCCTTCGGCTTCTCCCAGGGGAGCGTATCAGAGTGGTCACGAGCTTCTGCTGCAGGTCGGTCCGCCGGGGCGGATTGGCAGGGTACTGCTACCGGTGGTGGTGGTAGCGGGCCTAGTGGCGGGGTCACGGCCTCCGGGACGGGTGGCGAGGGAGGCAACGGGGGGAGAGGGCTTGGACCGGGCCCCACAGCCTCGTTGACCGGCCCTTCAAGGGCGTCGGGACGTGGGTCACTCACCCTCCCTTTCTCCGCTTCCTCCTCGCGTCTCCGCACGGTGGCTACAACGTCCGCCATGTCGGCCTCCCACTCCTCCAGGAGGAGCTGCATACGGACCTGCAGACGGCTGCTTAGCTGGACGGTCCGGACTTCCACCCGCGCCGCGATGCCAGGCGCGGGGACCACGGTGTTGTTGGTCGGACTCAGCATCTTTAGCAGTGGCTTCTTCCAGGAACCAGTAAATGGCCGCAGAGTCCTGGCGTCCCTGCTTCTGTAGCCGCAGCTACATGCGGCCGGCCGCCATCGCGTCCCCCTTAGCTCTTTCCGGCCCCTCCTCTCTCGGGGCGGGGTTTTGGCCTTCGCGCCTCTACTGCTCGAGAAGACGCTCGAGCGGGAACTTTTCGCGCCAAAGATGGTGGCTTCTGAAATTTTTCTGCCGGATACCTCCGGCGGTAACAAGGCGCACCTCTACCAGACGGCAGAGCGGTAAGATCCTGTTCGTGACGCCAAGTTGTCGCGGGTGGGGAGGAGGGTGTCAGCACACCGCGCTCACCCCTTCTGCTCGGGTCCGGCAGCTGCTCAGTGGTGGCTCGAGCGGTGGGCCGGATCCCGGGGTTTCTCGAGCGGCACTCCTCGCCCGTGAGTGAAAGGGGGGTTGTTTGGGGTGTTGGGATAATGTCCGTGACGCCACCCACGGTTGTGGTGATGTGTAGCACCACCGCTGCTCCATGCGGGGATCCCGGGGATGGTGATGGGGAGCAGCCAGGTGTTGTGTTGCCCCTCCGTGGGTAGGGGTTGGTGATCCCGAGGCCCGGTGATGGCTTGTGAGGTGCAGGGCCTGGTGGGCGCAGGGACGCGGGGGCAGCGCTGTGCCTTGCGGCACTGTGGTACTCACTCAGCCTGAGACTTGGACACAGTTTGTACGGTAAACCAAACGGCTGGTAGGACGGTCCCACAGACGGCTGCTTTGCTTCCCCGGTAGGTGACGGTGATGTCCCTCTTCCTTGCACCTGTATGTACGGATGGTTGCGATGGGTCCCCACCGGTAACCTGCTCCCCGGCTTCAAGCTGGGCCGGAGGAGCACTACACTTTGCCCGCAGGCGCTGGCCCTCAGAGACTGGTGCCCTGGCGGTGGCGGTGCCTCTGTTGTACAGGTTGGACTGTTGCCTTCTATCGGGACTTGGTTGTTGGGGGAATCTACATCCCCTTCACTGACGGATTCGGCAAATTTGGCGACTCCTAGCCTTGCCGGGGTCCGAGAGGCCCCTGCCCTGGTGCTGACTGTCTTTCGGAACACTGCTCCAGACCACCGGGCACACAGCCAACGGGGTCCTTCCAGGAACCTCCAAACGGTCCCCCTCCGGACAGTCACCGCCGTCGCTGACCTTGCTGTTCTAGCCCTACACAAAGCTGGGCTCTCAGGCTTGCTCACTCTTTGCTCTGTCACCTCTTCTTGCTTTCCTCCTTTTTCACTTCTCTTACTTTTGCTCCTCACACTTGCCCTGCCTGGGCCTTCTGCCTCCTTCCACCTCCTCCTCCCTGAGCTTTCTCGCCTGGTAACTTCCTGCCTCCAGAGTTGTGAGCTCCTTGGTGGGCGGAGCCAACCGCCTGGCCCACCCCCTGGTGTGCATCACAGACTCCTGGAGGAAGGCAACAAGGATTTCTGGTTAGCAGATGTGCCTACCTGGAGTGTGGGGTGTGGTGGTGTTGTGACCTGTGTCCCCTGGCTTGCCCAGGGCGACACACATGCTATGCCCTACCTGCCCTCCTGACAGGAAACTGTCACTGTTGCCTCAATGTAGCTCATCAAATTCTAGGTTACTCTAAAAAAATTGTTTAAAAGAACTGAGAGTCCTCAGTGGTTGATACCTTTTAATGGCTAACTGAAAAGATGGTAATAATTGCAAGCTTTCGAGACTACTCAGGTCTCTTCATCAGGCATGGTATAAACACAAAATCTGAAGAGTCACATATTTATACACAACAGGACATAGAAAAGTGCAGTAAAAAAAAAAAAAGTTATATACAACAGAACTATCTCTATGGCAGGGGAGCAAACTGTTGTGGCCATAAATTTTGCTGCAGTTCAGTGTGAAAGTTTTATTGTCCTTTGATAAGGGTCTGGTCCGGGCTGTGACACGCTCGGATGGTCAGAGGAGCACATCTTTTAACTGATGTAAAAAGACATGAATCCATGAGACACATTCATTCCTGCTCTGAATGTGTCAAAGGTCATCATAAGTTTGTACTCCCATAGTCTCCTATCTACTTGAAATTTCCTTTCAATACCAGCAATTTCATGCCCATGATGCTGTGGTCTGAGTTACAAAAATGTTTGGCCACAGGTAGATCCATCCTTTTTTCTCTAAATGTGTGGCGGTGAGAATTCATCCTTGTCCTGAGCTGTTGTCCTGTCTCCCCTACATACAGACCCCCAGTTGGACATTTGGTGCATATAATTAAGTACACCACATTGGTTGTGGTGCAGCTGAAGGTACCTGGGATCTTGTAGTCCTGATGTGATCTGGGGATCTTTATCTTGTCCGTTGTCAATATTAATGGACAGGTCTTACATTTTTTCTGGTTGCAGGGAAATGTTCCTCTTGGTGTTGGAGAGGACAGGGATCTTCTGACAATGATGCTTCTTAGATTTCGGGGCTGTCTAAAACACAGAAGTGGGGGGTCTGGAAAAATAGATTTTAACCAGGCATCTTTTTGCAGTAATGGTTGTAGTTTCCGTGCAGCTCCTCTAAACACCTCCAGATGTGGATTGTAGGTGACTACAAGAGGGACCCGGTTGTTTTCTTCTTTAGTTTTATAATGTAGGAGATGGTTTCTTGATATTCTGGTGGCTCTTGTAATCTGGTTTTCAATTGTTCTTGGGTGGTAGCCTTGATTCAGAAAGGTGTTTCTGAGGCCCTCAAGGTGATTGTCTCTATCTGTACTGTTGGAACATATCCGATTGTACCTGATAGCCTGGCTGTATACAATAGAGTTTTTTATGTGTTTTGGATGAAAACTGTCCCATTTCAGGTATGTTGGACAGTCAATTGGCTTCTTGTACAGGGATGTCTCTATTTCATTGTTCCGTAGTTTAATGATGGTGTCCAAGAAGTTGATTTCCGTGCAGGAGTAGTTGAGTGTTAGGTTGATGGTGGGATGAAACTGATTAAAGTGTTCATGGAAGGTCTTCAGCTGCTCCTCAGACTCTGTCCAGATGATTAAAATATCGTCAATGTAACGGTAGTAGGCCAGAGGCCTGATAGGACAAGAGGATAAAAAGTCACTCTCAAGCTTGGCCATGAAAAGATTTGCATATTGTGGTGCCATTTTGCTTCCCATTGCAGTCCCAGTCTCCTGTAGATATATGTCATTGTCAAATGCAAAGTAATTATGGGTGAGGTTGAATTTTGTAAGCTTCACCACAGAATTGGCATCAGTTCCTGTATTTTCTAGGAAAATTTTGCAAGCATTTAATCCATCCTGGTGTGGAATATTCGAGTACAAGGATTCCACATCCATGGTAGCAAGGATGGTTCCCTCTGGAAGAGGACCTATTGCAGATAGTTTTTTCAATAGGTCAGTAGTGTCCTGGATGTAGCTGGTTGTATCCCTTACCAAGGGTTTAAGGATACCCTCTACCCATCCAGAGACTTGTTCAGTGAGGGTGCCCACACATGAAATGATGGGTCTTCCTGGGTTTCCAGATTTGTGAATTTTGGGAAGCATGTAGAATGTGCCTATTCTTGGACTCACCGGTATCAGTTCATCAGTTCTTATGGATATGTCAGGCAGACAAGATGCCAACTTGTTAAGTTCCTTGTAATAGTCCTGTGTAGGGTCAGACTCCAATTTCTTATAGTAGCGTGTGTCCATCAGTTGTCTATGTGCTTCCTTCATGTAGTCTGATTTGTTCATCATGACTATTGCACCCCCCTTGTCTGCAGGTTTAATGATGATTTCTTTGTTGATTTTCAAAGATTTTATGGCCCTTCTCTCCTGGGCACTAATGTTGGATGGTTGCCTCCTGTGTGTGTCTAGGAAAGTGGATTTTACCAAATGTCTGAAAGTGTCTATATAGTTATCCAGATGAGGGTTGCGTCCTGGTGGAGGTGTCCAATCTGATCTTTTCCTGGTTGTCAAGATCCGTCTTCCTTCAGTCTGGGTGGATTCTGAAACATCTGCATCGCTAAAATATTCCCTCAGACGTAGTCTCCTGAAGTAATCTTCCATGTCGCTGCAGAGTTCAATTTTGTCTAGAGCTTTAGTAGGACAAAATGAGTGTCCTCTAGAAAGCACATTAAGTTCCACTTTGTTAGGTTTGTAATCCGAGAGATTGATAACACAGTTAGATGCTTTTTTGCCTTGAATGGAGTGGTTGTCCAAGTTGTCAAGTTTTGGCTTTGTTCTCCACCCGTTTGTATTAAGTCCTGAATTGAGGCGCAGTCTATGTAGCTTCTTTTCCTTGCTGTGGATCAGAAGGGTTCGTAGTCTGTAATAGTATTGTTGTACTTTTTGTTCTGTGCTTTCTGGTAGTGTCTTCCTTTGTGTTTCAAATTCTCTCTGGATTTTACTCTTGATGCTGTAGAAGACATGCAAAAGGTGGTTCCTTAGTCTCTCAGAAGTCCTGTGACAAAGGTTTTGTGCATAATGGGTATTGTAGGTATGTAGAATTGGGTTTGTAATCCAGAGTCCTTTGGGGATCAGATTCTCCTTTTTGCATTTGGATAAGAAAAATATGTCGCTGTCCAGTTGTGCGCGTTTCTTCAGCAGTGTCTTTAGGTTACTCTAAAACATTATCTCTATAAATGCCTACTCCCTACCTGCTGCTGGGAAGAACATAGCTTCATCACATGACTGTTCCTAAACATTAAACAGGAAAACATTATAATGCATCATATCACATCTTTACCAATACTGGTGTCTTCAAAGGGGAACTCGGGCAGTATGTCTATCTTCTTACATCTGTGTCAGCCACTGCATCTGAGGGTTAAACAGAGCTTGTGTTGTTTTATTATCAGTGCAGGAGAAGGTGAATTTCTACATAGGCATTTGTCAACTACAACAATGGTGTTCACCTTAGATAGCAAATTTCTCTTTAGGTTGTTTTTTCAGCATTTTGTTGTCTTCCTTCCAGATTACAAATTCTATAAAAGTTAATGAACTTTAGATCTGAGAAGCAGAAAAAGCAGCAGCTGTGTTAGGAGCGAAATGATTAGAACTTTCAAGGCTTCCAAATAGAATCAGTAAATTAAAATAGAGGTTGAAAAAACGCACATGCTCATCAAGTTCAACCTTTCTTGTGAACTGGGTACTGTGTTTTGCCCTATCTACTTATCGAGGTAACACATTGCAATGTTAACTACTCTGCTGTAATGGTTCCCCTTCCTATAATGATGCCTCGCCTCCTCTGAAATATTATGTCCTTTTTTTTCATTACACAGCATCGTACTGTAAGGAAGGCTGAGAGGAGGATAAAGTGTAATCTAGGCTTGCATGCACAAACTGCTGTCACTCACAGAGATGCAGCCCTGCTCCCACCAGTGACATAACCTTCTCAGTTGGTCCAGACTGGAAGGAGTAAAGCTAAAACATCAACATAGGAATAATATGACGGCATGGACTGTGTCAGTGCCTAGCATGGGTTCAATTTCTTAAAATTCAGCCAGACATGAGGATAGTTTGTTTATAGGTGAGGGATAAGTCCTCATTGTTTCCACAAGACTCTAATGCGGGCATCACATGGGACGATAAATTGTGCGATCGCATAAGCGATCGCACCCGCCCCCGTCGTTTGTGCGTCATGGTCAATTAGTTGCTCGTGGTGCACAAAGTTGTTAACCCCCTGTCACACGTACTTACCTCCCGGGCGACGTCGCTGTGGGCGGCGAACATCCTCTTCCTGAAGGGGGAGGGACGTTCGGCATCACAGCGACGTCACACGGCAGCCAGCCAATAGAAACTGACGGGCGGAGATGAGTGAGACATAAACATCCCGCCCACCTCCTTCCTTCAGCATTGCCGGCGGGCCGCAGGTAAGCTGTGTTCGTCGCTCCCGGGGTGTCACATGGAGCGATGTGTGCTGCCACTGGAGCGACGAACAACCAACGTGCAGAAGGAGGAACGAGATTATGAAAATGAACAACGTGTCAACAAGCAACGATAAGGTGAGTATTTTTGCTCGTTCACAGTCGTTCAGAGGTGTCACACGGTACGATATCTCTGACGATGCTGGATGTGCGTCACTAATGACGTGACCCCGATGACTTATCACCAGATATATCATACCGTGTGATGCCCGCATTAGGAGTCTAGTGTTACAGTTCTTGTTGACTCATGTAATTGCCTTGGTCAATGAAGGTCAGACACCCAGATAAATCAATTATGCGAACTTCCTATTGTATTACTAGGTGAATTGCTAGATGTGATGTAACTTAGCTGTCTCTCTCTCATCTCTGGATATTTTATACATTGCTTGAAATCTAGCCAATAAGAGCCCAGACTTATCCACCAATCGTTAAAACCCCAATGGTGTGAATGAAGAGCTTATGGGTATAAGAAGGAGGAATGTCCAATGCCCTGGTAGACTCTTGCTACATGCTACCAATCTAGGACCTGCGGATCCGATTGGCAAGACATAACTGAACCTGGATTATAATACTATATGGACTTCAGCATCGAATGCAAGGATTCGGCTGAGCTATCAAAGACTACCTAAGAATGGAATCCAGCTTGGGACAATCCAGTCACCTGACTACAGGCTTTGCGATGCTCAGAGAGCTTCCTAAATCTGGCGTTATTCCATTCTCGGTGGGTGCCCACCGAAAGCGGGGTGCTGCTGGTTTGGAGTAAGTAGCCCTCGAAGCTCTAAGGCACGGACAATCTAATCCCTGGTGAGCCAATAGAAGGGTGAGAAACTGTTGCCCGTTACATTTTGTGGTTTTGTTGGTTATGTGCTGTGTGCCGTTAATTGTTTGGGGATCCAATAAAGTCTTAATATTGTGATTCCCTCATCCTGTGTTGTCTGAGTAGTGTTCCACCTACGGTTAAGGAGGTCGGGCATTCAGTTGGGATGAGCCCTGGGCCATGCTGTCTTTCTAAAGGCGGCCAGGCCAGTAGACGAGAGCACCCACTGACTCCCGTGTCTCCACATATACGTGCTGCAGAGAGATAAGATTACAGGAGCAGGGTAAATAGCAGAAGTATATTAGGAATGTATAACTTAGGAAGAGGTAGAACAAAAGAAAGGTGGCCACACCTTCTGGAAAACCTCTTTAGCACACTAGATAATACAAGAAAGTGCATATTTAAAGCTTTATCATGGTAAAATGTTTAACAAAACTTGTAAAGAATGGACTTAGATTTATCTATTTTATCCCCTTAATGAGAAAGCCAAAAATTTAGAAATATGACCAGTGTCAATTTATGTGGTAATTAGAGTTGAGCGCGGTTCGCGGTTCGAGGTTCTCCAGTTCGCGGCTCGAGTGATTTTGGGGGCTGTTCTAGGTCGAACTAGAACTCGAGCTTTTTGCTAAAGCTCGATAGTTCTAGATACGTTCGAGAACGGTTCTAGCAGCAAAAAGACAAGCTAATTACTAGCTGGCTTTCCGCTGTAATAGTGTAAGTCACTTTGTGACTCATACTATTATGAAATTTCAGTGTATAGTGTGCGGGAACAGCGCATTCAGATCACTGCTGTTTGGATAATGGCGATCGCCATTTATTTTTCCTTGTCTTCCTTCCCTAAGCGCGCGCGTGTAGTGGGGAGGGCCAGCATGTCAGCAAATCCCAGACACACACACAGCTAAGTGGACTTTTAGCCAGAGAAGCAAAGGCATGTGTGATAGGATGTCCATGTCACATGTCCCTGCATTATAAAAACGAGTATCTGCCCATCCGGACGCCATTATCTCTTCTGCGTCTGGGTGTCAGTCACCGCTGGCGTAGCTCCTGTCTCCGATACTGCTGTGTACGCTCTATAAACAGCGCTATACAGAATAGGGATAGAAGTTCCTTTCAGCCCTTGTAAGGGCTAATACCGGCAGGGTCAGAGCCATAGGTGACAGTCAGGGCCGAGAAAACAGATTTTAACAGCTACACAAGATGACAGCGTCTGTGTAGCTAAGGTTAGGGATTTCCTCGCTGCATTTCCCCATTAGGAGGGATAGAAAGGCAGGCTTCCTTTCCTCTACCCAGACCCACAACCCTGCCACTGTACCCTCCAGCCCTAAGCACACTCAAACTCATTGTTACTCATCCATTATACTAGCAATCACTGAGGAAACTTAGTGGCATCCTAAACGAGGCTGTTGGACTTCTGTATTGTCCCACTAGTGCAAAGATATTTGCAGTACGTCTGCCTGCATTGCACACTCAAACTCATTGTTACTAAGCCATTATACTAGCAAACACTGAGGAAACTTAGTGGAATCCTAAACGTGGCTGTTGGACTTCCGTATTGTCCCACTAGTGCAAAGATATTTGCAGCACGTCTGCCTGCATTGCACACTCAAACTCATTGTTACTAAGCCATTATACTAGCAAACACTGAGGAAACTTAGTGGCATCCTAAACGTGGCTGTTGGACTTCTGTATTGTCCCACTAGTGCAAAGATATTTGCAGCACATCTGCCTGCATTGCACACTCAAACTCATTGTTACTAAGCCATTATACTAGCAAACACTGAGGAAACTTAGTGGAATCCTAAACGTGGCTGTTGGACTTCTGTATTGTCCCACTAGTGCAAAGATATTTGCAGCACGTCTGCCTGCATTGCACACTCAAACTCATTGTTACTAAGCCATTAAACTAGCAAACACTGAGGAAACTTAGTGGCATCCTAAACGTGGCTCTTGGACTTCTGTATTGTCCCACTAGTGCAAAGATATTTGCAGCATGTCTGCCTGCATTGCACACTCAAACTCATTGTTACTAAGCCATTATACTAGCAAACACTGAGGAAACTTAGTGGCATCCTAAACGTGGCTTTTGGACTTCTGTATTGTCCCACTAGTGCAAAGATATTTGCAGCACGTCTGCCTGCATTGCACACTCAAACTCATTGTTAATAAGCCATTATACAAGCAAACACTGAGGAAACTTAGTGGCATCCTAAACGTGGCTGTAGGACTTCTGTATTGTCCCACTAGTGCAAAGATATTTGCAGCATGTTTGCCTGCATTGCACACTCAAACTCATTTGTTACTAAGCCATTATACTAGCAAACACTGAGGAATCTTAGTGGCATCCTGAACGTGGCTGTTGGACTTCTGTATTGTCCCACTAGTGCAAAGATATTTGCAGCACGTCTGCCTGCATTGCACACTCAAACTCATTGTTACTAAGCCATTATACTAGCAAACACTGAGGAAACTTAGTGGCATCCTAAACGTGGCTGTTGGACTTCCATTAGTGTCCCACTGGTGCAAATCTATTTGCAGCACGTCTGCCTGCATTGCACACTCAAACTCATTGTTACTAAGCCATTATACTAGCAAACTATGCTGCCAGTTTAAGGGCCGTAGTTGCATTGTGAGGGATAATTATTGTTATTTATTCTGCTGTTAATAAAGCTAGACTACCGCTGAAATCTACACCACCTCTCAATTTTTACTACCACATTTTAAGTGCACAATCTTGTCGTAATCAAAATGAGTGGCAAAATGATAGATGCTGGTGGAAAGGGGAAGACGCGTGTTGGAAAAGGAAAAAAAGGGTTTGTCCGTGGAGAAGGTGGCAAAGCTCCATTAACATCTGCTGAAGATAGACCATCTTCCAGCAAAAGTAAGATGTCTACTACTTACCGTGGACAATCCGATGTGCTCCCTTTTTTACGGACACGAACAACTGGAACAAAGGTAGATGATGGCCAAAAAAGGAAAATGCTTGAATGGATCTCAAATGGTCCAACAAGTGCCCTCTCCGCCACCTCAACTACCGCATCCAAAAAACACCAGTCCTCTGAGTTGTCAGCCCAATCACACTTGCATTCTCCCAGCTCTGAAGTCTCCATCCGCCCTGCACAGTATGGTGGAACTGAGATGGCTGAGTCTGCAGAGCTGTTCAGTCACACTATAGCCTGGGAATCAGAAGTCTGCTCCCAAGCTACAGTGAGTACAGACCAGGAAATGGTCTGCAGTGATGCCCAGAACCTTTGTGACTCTGATTCAGGCCGTGAGGACCAAGTTTCTCAGCATAAAGTTGACCCTTTTTCACAAACTGTAACACCTGTTGTTATAGACAATGAGGAACATACTGATGATGATGAGATGCAGACACCAGATTTGTATGATAACTTAAATATTCGGTCAGGGCAAGAAGAGGCTCGGTCTGAGGGTGAGGGGAGTGCAAACACAACAATTGATGAGGAAGTTCTAGATCCCACCTACTGTCAACCCACAGTCAGGCACTCGAGGAGGTCAACAGAGGTGGTGGAGGAGGATGCAACCGACGACGAAGTTACCTTGCGCCTTCCTGGACAGAGTCGGAGCACTGGTAGCACGTCTACAACTGCATCATGAGCCACCACTCTGCCTCTGAGCACTAGTCGGGGGGGCTCAGCAGGTCGCATGCCCTCTAAGCCTTGCCTAGCCTGGTCCTTTTTTGACATAACAAAAGATCGCCCAAATTATGTGATCTGTAAAGTTTGTCGTGATTCTGTTAGTAGAGGGCAAAACCTCAGCAGTTTGACAACTTCTTCCATGAATCGTCACATGAATAAATATCATATGTCCCAGTGGGAAGCTCACCGTGCTGCAATGCGGCCTAGTGGAGCGAACCATCCACCGCCTGCCCCTTCCAGTGCATCCACGCGCTCTTCCTCTTCTAGGACTGTGGAGACAGCTGTCACACCTGGTTTTCCACGCACAACTTCCACCACTGTAACCGCAACAGGCAGTTTGCTTGGTAGGTCGTCAGTTGGTTTGGAAGGGGAAACAAGTACAGCTCTCTCAGACATCGATAGCACCAACGTTGGATGAAGGCAACATCATGTCTATGCCTGCACTTTCCTCACAAAGCTGCATTTTTCGAGGGACACCCTACTCAACACCGTCTACACACAGCAGCCAGATCTCTGTCCCTCAGATGTGGACAAATAAAAGGCCATTTCCTGTGACCCATGACAAAGCTAAGAGGTTGACTTTATCCCTCTGTAAGCTCTTGGCTACCAAAATGCTGCCTTTCCGCCTGGTGGACACACAGGATTTTAGAGACCTTATGTCTGTCGCTGTGCCCCAGTACCAGATGCCCAGTCGCCACTACTTCTCTAAGAAAGGTGGTGTGCCCGCGCTACACCAGCATGTCGCACACAACATCACCGCTTCCTTGAGAAACTCTGTGTGTGAACGGGTGCATTTCCCCACCGATACTTGGACCAGTAAGCATGGACAGGGACGTTACATGTCGCTGACTGGGCACTGGGTGACTATGGTGATAGATGGTGAAGGGTCTGCTGCACAAGTCTTGCCGTCCCCACGACTTGTGTGTCAATCCTCTGTCTGTCCAAGTTCCGCCACTGCTTCTGCCTCCTCCACCTCATCTGGGTCCTCCACCTTCGCCCCAAGCCTGCCTGGTCAGGCCACCAGCGTTCTCACTGCGCAGAAGGAATCACGCACCCCTCATTACTATGCTGGCAGCAGAGCGCAACGGCATCAGGCGGTCTTTAGCTTGACATGTCTTGGAAATAGGAGTCACACAGCGGCTGAGTTGTGGGCAGCTCTGGAGACTGAGTTTAATAAATGGTTGTCTCCACTCAACCTGCAGCCTGGTAAGGCCGTGTGCGACAATGCTGCAAACCTGGGTGCGGCCCTTCGCCTGGGCAAGGTGACACACGTGCCTTGTATGTCTCACGTGTTGAACCTTGTTGTCCAGCAATTTTTAACACACTATCCCGGCCTAGATGGCCGTCTGACCAGGGCACGAAAACTGTCTGCTCACTTCCGCCATTCAACCGCAGCAGCTGAGCGACTTGCATCGCTCCAGAAGTCTTTCGGCCTGCCGGTTCATAGCCTGAAATGCGATGTGCCGACACGCTGGAATTCGACTCTCCACATGTTACAGCGACTGTGGCAGCACCGCCGAGCCCTGTTGCAATACATCATGATGTATAGCCTGGGCCAACGAGATGCAGAGGTGGGGCAGATCACCCTGGTGGAGTGGTCTCAGATCAAGAACCTATGCACCCTTCTGCACAGTTTCGACATGGCGACGAATATGTTTAGCGCTGACAATGCCATTATCAGCATGACAATTCCAGTCATTTACATGCTGGAGCACACGCTAAACACTATTCGGAGTCAGGGGGTGGGACAACAGGAAGGGGATTAACTACAGGAGGATTCATATGCGCAAGACACAACAACATCACCAAGGTCCAGACGTTCATCATCACCAACGCGGCAGGCATGGGACCATGGGAAACAGGGATCAACAAGGGCGCATGGTAGCAGGCGAAATGTTGAGGAAGGTGCAGGAGAACATGAAGAAATGGAGGATGAACTGTCCATGGACATGGAAGACTCAGCGGATGAGGGAGACCTTGGTCAAATTTCAGTTGAAAGAGGTTGGGGGGAGATGTCAGAGGAAGAAAGAATGGTTAGCACCTCTATGCCACAAACACAGCGTGGACTTGGTCCGCATGGCTGCGCAAGACACATGAGCGCCTTCTTGCTGCACTACCTCTAACATGACCCTCATATTGTCAAAATTAGAAGTGATGATGACGATGAGGATGATACAGGAGTATCTTCAAATGAACATCGATGCCATGACTTTGCAAATGGAGCCTTGCTCATTTTGGGCTTCAAATCTTGAAAAATGGCCAGAGCTCTCAACTTACGCCTTGGAGATTTTGTCGTGTCCAGCTGCCAGCGTTGTCTCTGAACGTGTCTTCAGTGCTGCTGGGTGTGTGCTGACAGATATGCGCACGCGTCTGTCCAGTGACAATGTGGACAGACTAACGTTCATCAAAATGAACAAGTCATGGATCCATAAGGAATTTACTACCCCTGTGTCATCCTGGGGAGAGTAAATGCTTGTGGATTTGGAATGTGCTTGATGCAAATCAAAACATCCTGTTTGCAACTAGGGCACAAGTGCTGCCACTGATGGGGTGTCTGTGTGGCCCAATTTTTGGAAAAAAAAGGGAGACTCCGCTTGGAGTAACCCTTGCTTGCTGTGTTTTTTAAAAGGAGCCAAGATGAACAAGTCATGGTTCAGCAAAGACTATGCTACCTACCCCGGTGCAATCCTGAGGACGGAAAAGGATGGCGTATTTTTGAATGTGCTTGATGCAAATCTAGCTGGGAAGTGTACAACTGGGGCACAAGTGCTGCCACTGAATGGGTGGGTGTGTGTGGGGCCCAATTTTTGGAAAAAAAGGAGACTCCGGTTGGAGTAACCCTTGCTTGCTGTGTTTTTTAAAAGCCAAGATGAACAAGTCATGGTTCAGCAAAGACTTTGCTACCTACCCCGGGGTCATCCTGGGAACGGTTAAGTATGGCGTATTTTTGAATGTGCTTGATGCAAATCTAGCTGTGAAGTGTACAACTGGGGCACAAGTGCTGCCACTGAAGGGGTGAGTGTCTGTGTGGCCCAATTTTTGGTAAAAAGGGAGACTCCGCTTGGAGTAACCCTTGCTTGCTGTGTTTTTTAAAAGGAGCCAAGATGAACAAGTCATGGTTCAGCAAAGACTTTGCTACCTACCCCGGTGTCCTCCTGGGGACGGTTAAGTATGGCGTATTTTTGAATGTGCTTGATGCAAATCTAGCTGTGAAGTGTACAACTGGGGCACAAGTGCTGCCACTGAAGGGGTGGGTGTGTGTGTGTGTGGCCCAATTTTTGGAAAAAAGGGAGAACTCCGCATGGAGTCACCTTGTGGTGTTTTACATGATTTTAGAATGGCGTGCCATGCCTATATCTGTGTCTCCTCCTCTTTTTCCTTGTCCAGCTCTTTTGTTTTCGCGTGAGTATATGTCCTTGTCACTTTCCCATGTGTTTGTGTTGTGTTGTGAGTTGTTTGTCACCTTTTGGAAACCTTTGAGGGTGTTTTCTAGGTGTTTTTATGTGTTTGTGATTGCCTGCCATTGTTTCCTATGCGGTTCGAGTTCGGTTCGTCGAACGTTCGCCGAACTGAACTCAAACGAGACCTCCGTTTGACGAACCGAACTCGAGCCGAACCGCGGCTGGTTCGCTTATCTCTAGTGGTATTAACTCTTGAATTCTTAAACGAATCCTAGTAGTTCTGAGACTGTTTTTTCATGACACATTGTACTT
Organism: Anomaloglossus baeobatrachus; assembly: GCF_048569485.1. Lineage (NCBI taxonomy): Eukaryota > Metazoa > Chordata > Amphibia > Anura > Aromobatidae > Anomaloglossus > Anomaloglossus baeobatrachus. The sequence continues at coordinate 306,000,003 of NC_134357.1, read as the reverse complement.
TATGTTGATATTTTTGCAATTATTTGTGAATATAACAGAATTTTGGTAAAAATTTAGAAACTGTTGCAATTTTCAAATTTTTATATTCCTAATCTAGTTAGTCATGCTGTACAAAATAATTAATAAATAACATTTCCCATATGTCTTCTTTACATCTGCATCATTTTTCACATTTCATCATTATATTTTGTTAGGATGTTAGAAGGGTTAAAATTTTAGCAGTAATATCTACCGTATTTTTCGGACCATAAGACGCACTTTTTTTCCTCCAAATTTGGGAGGAAAATGTGGGGTGCGTCTTATGGTCTGAAGCTGCAGGGTAGGGAGCTGTGGGGAGTCAGCGCTATGCAGTGGGATCACAGGAGGCAGGGAGGGTCGCTGCTGCAGGATGCCGGCGGCTGGAGAAACCACGTGTGCCCGCTGGTTAAAGTAAAGGAATATTCATTAGCTGCTCCCCGCCCACCTCTCTCTGCAGTCAGCGGGTATGAGGAGCAGCAAATCAATACTTGTTTAATGTAAACAGCGGTCACACGTGGGAGCTCCAGACGCCGGCTTCCTGCAGTGGCTGGGGAGAATGTGTGTCAGCTGTTTATTATGCAGGAGCAGGGAGCCGCTGCAGTCATGTCTGGCCCGGGGGAAGTGCAGATCACTGCAGTGTCTGGGCCAGAGCACGGCATACCTTTGTAAGGGGTGGGCAGACCCCTTACAAAGAAGTGTAGTTTTCCCCCTGAAAGTGTTAATGCTGATGTTATTTAATAAAATGTTTTAATGTTTTAGTGGGTTCCCCTAGTGGCCGGGTGGGACGGCTGTCCCCATAGGAACAGGGTAGAGGAAAGGAGGAGCCGGCAGCAGAAAGGGGAGGGAGAGAAAGGGGTGTGCAGAAAAAGTTAGAGCCGGGAGGCAGTTGAGTCCGGGACGGGAGAGAAGAAGCAGAAGGGGCAGAGTGTGGGAGCTGGGTGGACAGGAAAGCGGAGGAAAAGCAGAGAAGAAGTGTCCTCAAGGGTGAAGCAGTATTCGTGTGGGTCCAGTCTGTGTTAGCCGGAGTGGGAGCCAGGTGAAGTGGAGTAGCCGGACACATCCCCACTAGAGGAGACATCCAGAAAAGGTTTTCCCCAGCCGAAAGTTGTGACATCATTTGATTATTGCCTCTGTCATGAAGAAGTGTACAATAAACATGCCTGCTGGTTCAATTGATCCACGTCTATCAAGTGTTTGTATCTCTGACGGCGACATCTGCACCACCACACTCTGCCCCACCAAGTCATCTCCTGTCCCAAAAGTGACGGCGGAGCCAGGGGTAAGCCTGATAGAAAATGGGGTCACGACTACAACCCCCGAGGCACCCCTGGCACCCCGTTACATGTGGTGTAGTCGGCAGGATCCGGATTATTGGCGAAGGGTCCCGATCCCATGGTGGGAAGAAGAACAAGTGGTGCCTAAGGCGTTGGACCGGGCACAAGATGGCGGCAAAATGGCCGCCGTCGTCACGAACACAGTGGGCGCGCGAAGAATTGGCGCCAAAAGAAGAGCCTGGGGCTGGCCGGTGAAGAAAAAGAAGTGCGGAGTGCACCGCTCAAAGAGGGGAGGTGCTGGCCCCAGGATGCTGATGAAGATATGTGAAGTGGGCGGCGTTACAGGAAAAAAGAAGAGCCGCCTTGGCTGGGTCGACTTGATGTGCGAGACTGGGGGTGGAGTGTACCCAAGGGCAGGAAAAGAAGGCCCGCCTCCACCTTCTCCAGCATCTCCACTGTCCCCGGCGCCATTGCAAGAAGCGACAGTACAGAGACTGACTCCGAGCAAAATGGAGACTCCGAGAAGACAGCATGCTGCAGTGGGCGCGCTGGTAGCAACCAGCCTGGGCAGAGGACGCCCGAAGCAGACTGTGGCCGCGGAAGGACTTACCCTTGCCCTACCGGCTGTGCCAGAAGGACCGGAGCGGCCCACAAAAGTAACCTGGGTCACTACCTGGGACGCCGCGACCGGTGAGACCTCGACTGAAGTCCGGGCCACCTACACGGCACAGCTACATCTGGGAAACCAAGTCCTGGGAGCTCCAATCCACACAGCAGTTCCGGCCCCGGAAGAGCAACACGCCCGGGAGCTAGAAGAGGACGAGTGGGGATTCTTTTGGGAGCCGGTGAAGCCGACGCCCCTGACTCAGCGAAAGTCCCCATCGCCTGAACCTGATCCGGTGCAGGAGAGGTTACTGGCCGAGACCGTGGCCCGCAAGATGATGGCCGGTCCCCTTAGTGACGAGTTTGAACGGCAGTGTACCGTTGGCACCGTAGTCAAATTTAACCAGAAAGAGGGCTATGGATTCATTGAGGACGAGGAGACCGGTGACCATTTCTTTTACAACCAGGTAAATCTGGACACTGAGGGCTTACCACAACGCCTTCATACCTTGTACCCGGGAGAAAAAGTGAGATTCCGGAGAGAAGTGGGATGCCGGGGCCTATTTGCAGTAGGGGTGACCCGGATGCCCACTACACAAGAGGCCGCGCAGTGGCAGCAAGAAATTGAATGGGAAGAGTGCCAGTACCGGAGGTGTACCCAACAGAGACCGGTACTGGCTGAGATTTCCCGGCCGAGAAGCACACTAGCGGTATCGCCCGAAGTTATGACAGGACCGAGTGCTGACCCAGAGAAGGGGACCCTGGCGGTGTTGGCAATTCACCAGAGCCTGGTCACACACCCGGTGATCATCGTGGGCAGCCCACAGTCGTCCCGTTCAGCAACCCCGTCGCCCCCGTCGGGGGTTGAGGAGGCAAAACCGGAGGCAGAGGCACCAGAACCACCCGTCAACTACGAACCATTCCGGAGGCTGCGCCGCTTGCCAGGTCAGTCCCTTTCTGATTATGTGAGGGCCCAGCGGGCCGAATGGCAGCGCGCATACCACCCCGAGTGACCCGTAATGACCGGAGGTAATGGACATGTTCATGTTGAAGACCGGCATTGTTCCAGAGCTGGAAAAGTTTCACAGTTTGTAACCAAAGTTTAAGCTACCGAGCCCGGAAGGAGCCTGATGCTGGACTGAGCCCAGGGCTCCCTCTGTGTTGTTAACGGAGACTTTACTGTTTGTACTCCTACCTGCAAAGACCGGGAGTGCTGTGAAAGCCTCCGGGCACACCGTCTACAAAGACCGGGAGTGCTGTGAAAGCCTCCGGGCGCACTATCTACTAAGACCGGGAGCTCCCAGGAGGGACTCCGGGTGCCGGACTTGTGCGCCCCTTGAGTGTGCCTTGATGTGAACATGTTTAGAGTTTTATAAAAAAATGATTTTGCTGCTAACTTGTGTTTTTCAGGGTTGTGCCTTGCCGGGAGGCTTAGGCAGAAAGAGGGGAGGAATGTAAGGGGTGGGCAGACCCCTTACAAAGAAGTGTAGTTTTCCCGATGAAAGTGTTAATGCTGATGTTATTTAATAAAATGTTTTAATGTTTTAGTGGGTTCCCCTAGTGGCCGGGTCGGACGGCTGTCCCCATAGGAACAGGGTAGAGGAAAGGAGGAGCCGGCAGCAGAAAGGGGAGGGAGAGAAAGGGGTGTGCAGAAAAAGTTAGAGCCGGGAGGCAGTTGAGTCCGGGACGGGAGAGAAGAAGCAGAAGGGGCAGAGTGTGGGAGCTGGGTGGACAGGAAAGCGGAGGAAAAGCAGAGAAGAAGTGTCCTCAAGGGTGAAGCAGTATTGGTGTGGGTCCAGTCTGTGTTAGCCAGAGTGGGAGCAAGGTGAAGTGGAATAGCCGGGCACATCCCCACTAGAGGAGACATCCAGAAAAGGTTTTCCCCAGCCGAAAGTCGTGACATCATTTGATTATTGCCTCTGTCATGAAGAAGTGTACAATAAACATGCCTGCTGGTTCAATTGATCCACGTCTATCAAGTGTTTGTATCTCTGACGGCGACATCTGCACCACCACACTCTGCCCCACCAAGTCATCTCCTGTCCCAAAAGTGACGGCGGAGCCAGGGGTAAGCCTGATAGAAAATGGGGTCACGACTACAACCCCCGAGGCACCCCTGGCACCCCGTTACACCTTCACAGCACAGCCGCAGTCTCTGTGCTGAGGGTTCACATTACTTTCACTTTGATCCTTCCTCTGCACTAGAAACAGTCTCCCGTAGCTGACAAGGACCTACAGTGATGTAATGCAGAGGGGTGGGCCAGAACAGCACAGAACAGCATAGTGCCCGCCTCTTCATTACATCACTGCAGGTCCTTGAGATATGGGAGACTTTGTTTGTAACGCAAGGACCAAACTGACGCATGGAGAGCATCACATCAATAAAAGTAAGGCAATAAATAATATAGTATAGACATTACTGTACACCTGGATGGGGTTGGATCATATATATATATTTGCACACACATACACACACAC